>NW_028280787.1:645000-1290000 GCF_059751285.1 Brachycentrus maculatus
CAGACTACTCTCTGAATGATAGAATACCAATGGTGGAAAAGTGCATAGAGTAAGCTGGAATTATCCATAGAATAGAAGGCAGACTACTCCCTGAATGGTGGAGCAGTATGGTAGTATATCAATGTTGGAATAAGCATAGAGAGTGGGAGAGAATTATCAATAGAATAGAAGGCATACCTGAATGGTAGAACAGTTTGAATAAGTTTGAAACAATTCGAACAAGAGTTCAAATAAGTGCAGAGAGTGAGTGAGAATTATCAATAGAATAGGAGGCAGACTACTCCCTGAATGGTAGAACAGTATGGTAGTATAACAATGTTGGAACAAGTGCAGAGAGTGGGCGAGAATTATCCACAGAATGGAAGGCAGACTATTCTGTGATTGATAGAATGAGTACGAATGCTGGAAAAGTGCATAGAGTAAGCTAGAATTATCCATAGAATATAAGGCAGAATACTGAATGGTATAACAAGGCAATTGCACAAAGTTAATGCCGAATCGTATGACTGACTGCTGTGGATGTTCGCCCGCCCGCCGGCCAATCACCGGGCCGTACCTGCCGATTGTCTACCCGCTCTGCCGTTAATATTAATTTATTCCCAAAGTCTGTAATAATGGCGTCTATTTCGGGTGCATGCCGCCACGCTCCGATACCTCTCCTTGGAGGCGAGTCAAGTCGGGCCGACC
This sequence comes from Brachycentrus maculatus, assembly GCF_059751285.1. NCBI lineage: Eukaryota > Metazoa > Arthropoda > Insecta > Trichoptera > Brachycentridae > Brachycentrus > Brachycentrus maculatus. The sequence goes on from NW_028280787.1 coordinate 645,688, forward strand.
TCGGCCGCTCCACTTTCATGCGAGTCAATTACCAAACTAAATCGTCTGAAAACGCGAACAAGAAAAAAACAATAACACACGGTCGATCTGGGGTCTTTAGACGATGTTTTGACTGTTGGAGCGTGAGGTGTGTCGATGTTATGTAGAATTGGTGCGATATGTATGTGATAATTGTCTATAGATACTGCTAATGTTGGGATAATTGCTGAGAGTGGGTGAGAATTATCCGCAGAGTCAAGGGCAGATTATTCCGTGGATGGTAGAACAGTTTGGTAGTGTACAAAAGTTAGAATAGGTGCTGAGAATCGGCGAGAATTACCCATAGAATGCAGAGGTGACTACTTTTCGAATGGTACGAGTAGACTACCAATTTTGGAATAAGTGCATAGAACAAGCTATAATTATCCATAGACTAGAGGCCAGATTACTTTCTCAATGGTAGAACGGAGTAATAGCGTACCAATGTTGGATTAAGAGCAGTGAGTGGGCGAGAATTATCCACAAAGTGAAGGCCAACTACTTACTGAATGGTAGATCAATGCGGCTGTTATATCTAGAGTTGAAATAAGTCAAGAGAGTGGGCGAGAATTATCCATAGTATAGAGGGTAGACTACTCTCTGTATAGTAGAACAGTATGGTAGAATACCAATGCTGGAAAAGTGCATAGAGTAAGCGAGAATTAACCAAATAAATAGAGTGCAGACTACTCCCTGAATGGTAGAACAGTATGGCAGATGTACCTGGAGTTTGAATAAGTGCAGAGAGTGAGTGAGAATTATCCATAGAGTGAAAGGCAGTCTACTCCTTGAATGATAGAATACCAATGCTAGAAAAAGCATAGAGTAGGCTAGAATTATCCATAGAATAGAAGTCAGACTACTCTCTGGTCCAGCAACCCTGTCTCTTTCCTTATACACTTTACATCATCATTACAAAGTAAGAGACACCCTAATCGTCTATTGCCACGCTAATTACGCAGATTTGTATTCCGGCCTCGAATGTTCGGCAATGTTCGCCCCTCCCTTCGGCAATGGTCGGCCAAATTCGCGCACGTGACCAGAATGGCAGCGGTACTATTGCAAAACTTCCCCTTAAGGAAGATCGTGGCTTCTAGCTGGGATCAGAGATCGACAGCTATAACTGTATTGTACAAAATATGCTTCTTTTTCACTTCTAATCCTTATCCGCATCCAATTGTGCATAGGGCACTGCATCGTAGCAATGCAGTGTTATCTTGGTCGTTACTTACACGAAGGCAAGGTGATCACTCCTGCGCTTCAGGGTAATATTAAATAAACATTGGAGTGTAATATCACTAATATTTATTTTCACCCCCCCCTGGGAATCGAACCCGGGACCTCCTGCAGGTATCTAAACATGCTAAGCATTACACCACAGAGGCAGTTTCTTCTTCTTTGACGCCCCTGTACCTAGATGGTGCATAGAGCACCGGATTTGATCAATAAAGTATCAACTCGATCGTTAATTATAAAAAATGTAAGATGATCAGCCGTGATATCCAGATTCTTGTATCTAAGAGTTGTAATACATTTGGCGGGATATAGATGACGAGAGTGAAGGAGCTTATCTAGGGATATTACTGTTGCATAGGAAAGGAAATGGAGAAGTAATGTAAGGTAGGAGGAGGAACAAAGCGGTAACGGTTGCATACACCTTGCTAGTCTAAAAATAATTTATTGAGAGATTTAAAAATATTTTTCGTTTAGCACGTTTAGGATCTTTTCGTTCTTCACCGACGACATGCACGTGCCTCATAATTCTCAGCCCTTGCAACGTTTCCCATGGCGTTTAATTAAAGAAAGTGTCTAATTTTTCTTGGTTACGGCGTGCGGCGCTCCCTTAGTAGTGGTACATTACTATCTGCCCTAGCACTGATACGCTAAATACAGGGTGTAATTTATTCATTCAACTTCCTATGAATAAGTTTACAGGTTTTTTTTACTTCAAATTGGACATTTTAAAAAACGAATTGGACTTTATATTGTATTTTATAAAAAAAAACCTTCTTCCTTTCCCAGAAAATAAATATAAGGGTACATACCTACATCCCCCATTAGCTACTGTTGTCTCCCATAAATTATTGCTGCACGTGTTAAAACTGTCACTTAGAATTGTATAGCTACATAAGGACCGTAGTCCATTTGATCTTCACATTCGTTTGATAATGCCCTAACAAGGCGAAACAATTGTCACAATATAATTTTTTATGTGTTTTTGTTAATAAAATACAACTTAGTAGACTCAAAAATCTGTGTTTGATTTAAAATTAATACATAAATTAAAATGGAGTTCTACAAATTAAACGCCAAATCAATAAATAAAAAAAAAACCTTTGAAATTTGAAAAATATATTCATATTAGTACAACATAATCGTATACCGTTAATGTGAACACCTGTCTACATCTTTTGTTCTCAAAACTACCAAGTCGTCAAGTGGGCAAGCCCGCGTGGCGCGCTGTCATCGTCTAGGCGCGCGATGTGCACTGAAGTTTTCGGACTACTTTGAATCACGAGAATATATTTTTAAAAATTCCAATTCAAATTTCGATATACAAGGCATCCAATTCGATTTGTTAAGCGTCTAATTTAATTTAATTTAATTTGGTAGTAAACGTCCAATTTGATTTGTTGGTCATCTAATTTGGATTGTAAAACGTCCAATTTTATTTGAAGGACGTTTGATTTGATTTGTAGGGCGTCCAAATTGGATTTCAAAACGTCAGATTTGATTTGTTTGGCGACTAATTTGGATTTATAAAGCTCCAATTTGGTTTGTAAAACATTTAATTTCATTTGTAGGGCGTTCAATTTAGATTTTAAAACGTCCAATTTGAATTGTTTGGTGATCAATATAGATTTTAATACGTCCAATTTGATTTGTAGGGCGTCCAATTTAGTTTTCAAAACGTTCAATTTAATTGTTTATACGTCCTATGTATTTCTAAGGCTTCCAATTTGATTTTGTAAACGTCAAATTTGTTTATAAGGCGTTCAATGTGATTTGTAAAACCTCCGATTTGTTAATAAGGCTTCCAATTAGATTTGTAACACGTCCAATTTGTTAATTAAATTTCCAATTTGATTTGTAAGACAGTCAATTTGATTATAAGGCGTCCAATTGGATTTGTAAACGTCCAATTTGAAGTGAAAAACCTGCATAATTCTGATTTTTCGATACCGCGAATAGTAGGGTGTCTAGTTTAATTCAGTAATAACACCGTTTGTACAGCACTAAGAACGGAGCCCGAGTGACTACCGAAACGCAATTAATATGCGCTAATCGAGGAAGGACATGCTATGTCCTAATTTTTCCAATTCCGCTAAAAGCACGAACATTTCCTTTCATACCATACTTAATGAAAAAGGTTCATTCATTATTTTTACATACTTCAAGTGCCTGAAAACCTCGCACGCTCCAAAGAAGGTGTTTGAAAGATCCCAGTTCTATGTATAGAATTGTTCTTCTTTCTTTGCTCCATCCAACTTATCGTCTTTGCAGACTGTTGGAGTCAGCTCTTCTCGTCCTCAGGCTGTAGGTCCTTCTATCATGGACAACGTCACCTAGGCCATGCCTTGGAATCACGTTATCTTTCTGCAGCATCCATGTATTTTTTTGTCTTCCTCTAGATGTCTTTCGAGGGTGATCCATGGCGATCGCCTGGTTTACAATATGATCAGGTTCTCTGCGTCCTATGTGTCATATGTATGGAAATATTGTGTATAATAATAATAAGGTGACAAAGCACGTGCAGTCAGTAACATGTTAGCAGGTCGACTGCGCGAATGATTTGAAGAACGCAGTTCATGATCGCCGTCTCGCTTCCGCACAGTTGAGGCGCGCAGTAGTTAGAGTGAATGAAATAAATAAAATTTCCAAACATAAATTACACACGGTGACACGGATCGTTCGACCATCGGATCGCGTGTCGATAGATTTTATCGTAAATCGCGGTTATATTTATCGAAACAATAAATTGAAGATCACACTTTTTGATATTTCAAAATGAAAAATGGGTCAATTTTAATACGATTTCAATTATTGTCGTCGAAAAAAATAATGATATTACACGTGATGACGTCACGAATTGTTGATTGAATGTTGATTACCAAGACAGAGGTTAACAAAGATTGTTTCCGTCCGCAGGGCTTCCCGGGTCCAAGGCGGACACGGAGCACCGGCGCGAGACATTCGGCTCCAACACCATCCCGCCCAAGCCGCCCAAGACCTTCCTCACGCTTGTCTGGGAGGCGCTGCAGGACGTCACGCTCATCATCCTCGAGGTGGCCGCGCTCGTCTCGCTCGGCCTCTCCTTCTACCAGCCCACGGACGACGAACGTGAGTAGCTCCCGCTCTGACCTGACCTGATCTGATCTGATTCTGCTCCATAACATCCTTAGTAGCTCTGACTGATTCCGCACCATCTCATCTTACATCATCCTGAGTAGCTCTGACCGACCTTACACTATCCTGCATAGCTGTCATTGATCCAACACCATCCTCAGTAGCTCTAACTGATTCTATATCATCTCGCTACTGAGTAGCTCTGACTCTTCCAACATAATCCTGAGTAGCTCTAATTGATCTTACACTATCCTGCATAGCTGTCATTGATCCAACACCATCCTCAGTAGCTCTAACTGATTCTATATCATCTCACTACTGAGTAGCTCTGACTCTTGCAACATAATCCTGAGTAGCTCTAACTGATCTCTAATACTACTCTCATAGCTCTTACTGGCCCAACGCCATCCGAGTAGCTTTAACTGATCCAACACCATTCTGAGTGGCTTTATCTGATCCAGTACCATCCTGAGTAGCTCAAACTGATCCAATACCATTTTGAGTAGCCTTAACTGATCCGACACCATCCTTAAAAACTTTAAATGATCTAACACTGTCCTGAATAGTACTGACTGAGCCAATACCATCCTTCGTAGCCCTAACCAATCCGACACCATCCACAAGTAGCAAGTTTCTTATCGGCAGAAAGAATGCAGTATCCCTTTGGGTGAAGGTGGCCGGAGATTAGTTTGGTTACTTGAACTACCCTGATACAATATAATCAATTAAATTCAATTCAATTCAAATTATTTATTTCAATTAATATACACATTACAAACTATTGCTAAAGGTGTAGAAGAATCCCGCTTCGGAAAACTCCCTCAGACACATGGAACAGATGAATATCCAATGAGATATTGTTCAACATAGCGGTATTATGCATATGTACAGACGTGTCATCCAAGTGCAGTGTAGATGTGATAATTTCGCACAATGTCATACTTCCTCATTGGAATGTGTGGGCAAACGTGTTTCACCGGACATTGTTTAAGTTTGGTCATGAGGCCTTTTTTGGTTTCAGCGTGGGTGACATTCCAAGCACTTTCAGATTTGTCTAAGCACATTTCATCGGTAATACATTTGCAAAGTGTAGGTCCGCCTCCATAGTGTGGTGGTTAGCGCGCTAGGCTACCATGCTGCAGGTCCCGGGTTCGATTCCCAAGAGGGTCAAAATAAATATTAGTGATTCTCCAATCTAATAATTATTTAATATAACCCTGGACTGCTACCTGAAGCGGAAAGCTGATTACCTCTCCTTCGTGTATTTAATGATCAAGATAACACTGCTTCTATACGATGTAGTGCCCTATGCACCATTGGGTGCAAATAAGGGTTAGAAGAAGAAGACATTTGCATCTGTTTTTTCATTTGTAATTTACATCAGACTCATATTTGACTAACTAACTCACCATCACACTGCTTTACTGCAGGGGTAGGCAGAGAGAATAGAATGGCACACCACACTCCCTCTTCTTTGACAAACATTCTTCGCCTCTTTTACATTTATATGTCTACTCAGGGGCGTGCATTCCATACAGGCAGAATAGCCGTGCCTATCCTAACTTACACATTGCTCACTCCTTTCAAGGACGTCGTAAATCAAAAATTGACAATTTTCAGTTGTACATGTTTTCGGAATGCCCATAAAATGTACTATATCCCAGCAAAAGAGGCATATTTTTAACTTAATATTTACCCGCTACAGGGCAGAACATGTTGTTTTTGCATTTTGAAGAAAAGGTATCTACTGCCTACCTTATTAAGTATGTCGTACTCGCTTACCTTACTTCCTATCTCTACTGTCTACCCTAGTAAGTAGTACCAGCTTACCTTACTTCCTATCTCTACTGCCCTAGTATGTAGTACCAGCTTACTGCCTACTTTGTCTCCTCATACATACCCGCCGATTATTCCGACTCCTGACCTGAACAAGCCACGATCATGTCAAGTTTTCCTCGGTCTTCTTCTCCTCCAATTTTATGAGTATTTCCTCTGTGGATGCTTGAATCGGATGACATTGTTATTTGGAGTTACTGAAAATACATTGCTGACCCCAAATCTGGGATTGTTATTTTGTCTTGATTACTGATAATTTGTTTTTCTGTTTGCAGCTTCATTAGAAGAAGAAGAAAGTCACTATGCGTGGATCGAAGGCCTCGCCATCCTCATTTCAGTAATTGTGGTGGTTATAGTTACAGCGTTCAATGATTATACTAAGGAAAGACAATTTAGGTACGTTCTTATATGATCTATATCATTTTATCCTCAAATGCTCTGGTTTATGAGATATTTGGTCCACTGGTCTCTAAGATTTATGGTCCATTGCTCAAATGCTCTGGTCTCTAAGATATATGGTCCATTGCTCAAATGCTCTGGTCTCTAAGATATTTGGACCACTGCTCAAATGCTCTGATTTATGAGATATTTGGTCCACCACTCAAATTCTCTGGGCTCTGAGCTGTTTGGTCCATTGGTCAAACGCTCTGGTCTCTAAGATATTTGGTCCACTGCTCAAATGCTCTGATTTATGAGATATTTGGTCCACCACTCAAATACTCTGGGCTCCGAGCTATTTGGTCCATTGCTCAAATGCTCTGATCTCTAAGATATTTGGTCCACTGCTCAAATGCTCTGATTTATGAGATATTTGGTCCACCACTCAAATACTCTGGGCTCTGAGCTATTTGGTCCACTGCTCAAATGCTCTGGTCTCTAATATATTTGGTCCACTGCTCAAATGCTCTGGTTTATGAAATATTTGGTCCACCACTCAAATTCTCTGGTCTCCGATCCATTTGGTCCATTGCTCAAATGTTCAGATTACCTTCTCTTTAAACAAGAAAGAAACAGTCAAATTAACGTTGCATCAATTGGATGCAGTGCCCAATGCACTATTGGTTGCGGACAAGTGTCAGTAGCAGTTGCCCTGCTAACTTGTGAATGCCCTGACTTGCATATTCTCCTTCATATTTCCTGGCTTTACTAGCAAAAAACGTTAACTCTAAAATCCCTGTTTGAATAATCCCTGAAAGTCTGGGTATTTACAGGACTTACGACCTACGATTAGGCTGGTGATTACTTTATACACGTGTGACGTTCACCATTCTACCCATGGTAGATCACACTGCTAATAATTTTGTAACTCCTACATATACCTCATTTTTCCCACAAATTATTTGTTTCCGTCCCTGAAAATGAATAGCTATATATCGTATGTATACTGGCAAAAAACGTTAACTCTAAAATCCCTGTTTGAATAATCCCTGTTCTTTAAAGCTTTAAGCCTGCATAAAATTTCAATTAATTTCAATTCAAACCCTTATCCGCACCCCAATGGTGCATAGGGCACTGCATTATATAAACGCAGTGTTGTCTTGATCCTTAACACACGAAGCAAAGGTGATGAGCCCTCCGCTTCAGGTACCAGTCCAGGACAATATTGAATAAATATAAAAGTGAAAAATCACTTTTATTTGTTTGACCCCCCCTGGGAATCGAACCCGGGACCTCCAGTACGGTAGCCGAGCGTGCTGACCATTACACTACGGAGGCGGACAAAATACCCGCTATCAAACTTGAGTTGAATTTACTTTTAAAACCACATAAATATGACATTTCAAACTACTTAGTGTATTTTGTCAGTTTATAGAATGTTGAAATCTTTGTAATATGCATCGTTAAGTCAAAATTTCATATTTTCGACTTAACGTTTTTTGCCAGTACACCCACGATATGTTGAGATATGGATATGATAATCTTAATATTAATGAGAATGTAAATAGAATGTCCGCCTCCGTAGTGTAATGGTCAGCACGTTCTGGAGGTCCCGGGTTCGATTCCCAGGGGGGTCAAACAAATAAAAGTGATTTTTCACTATAATATTTATTCCATATTACCCTAGACTGGTACCTGAAGTGGAAAGCTGATCACCTTCCCTTCATGTGTTTACGATTAAGATAACACTGCGTTTGTATGATGCAGTGCCCTATGCACCATTGGGTGCGGATAAGGGTTTGAATGAAAAACAGAAGGTCAGAAGGCAGACTTCCACGTATCGCCCTTCAAGGAAACCCTGAAGGACGCAGAACCCCAGGCAGATCTCCGAAAGGTAAAGAGATAGCTGGCGGTCAACATCCCAAGAGCGACAGGCGGAGGCACAGACAGATCCTGAGGATCTATAAAAAGACGAAGAAGAAGATTTGAATGTATTTTTGTTTTATTTGCAGAGGTTTACAATCGAGGATAGAAGGTGAGCACAAGTTCTCGGTGATCAGGCAGTCGGAGGTGAAACAGATCAGTGTCGGGGACATTGTGGTCGGGGACATCTGCCAGATCAAGTATGGGGACCTGCTGCCCGCCGACGGCGTCCTCATCCAGAGCAACGACCTCAAGGTAAAGTGTCCTTCATCATCAAAACCTACACCAAAGAAGTTATAGGCACTCTAAAGAAGGCAAGAAGGTTGTCCGCCTCCGTGGTGTAATGGTCGGCATGTTTAGCTACCGTGCTGGAGGTCCCGGGTTCGATTCTCAGGGGGGAGGTGAAAATAAATATTAGTGATTTAACACAGTAATATTTATTTAATATTACCCTGGACTGGTTCCTGAAGCGCAAGAGTGTTTGCCATTATTACTTACATGACCTTGCCTTCATGTAAGTAATGATCAAGATAACACTGCGTCAATTTGATGCAGTGCCCTATGCACCATTAGGTGCGGATAAGGGTTATAAATAAACAAAAAAAAAGAAGGTAACTAATACTATTTTCCACTGCTGGATATGGCCTCTTCCCCTTATTTCCATTTCCTCCGGTCGGATGCTGCTTGCAGCCAGTTTCTACCCCCCACAGCGACCATGTCGTCGGACCATCTCTTTTGGCGTCTTCCGACACCTCTTTTCTTCTCCCAAGGTCTTCGTTGCGAAATTCTTGGGGTCCATCTTATGGTGTTACTGCTAACGGTACTGGAACACTTTTGATTAGGAAGACGGAAACGCGCAAATGAAGACAATCTTTTATTTGTTAAAAATTACAAAGTTTTAAATGTGAAAATAACAAAATTAAACCAATATATTGAATGTTACAAAACACAAGGGGCGAGAAGAACAAAGCGACACCAATATAAAAACAGAGCGAGCGCGGCGTATACACGCTTTGAATATGTACTGGAACACTTTTGATTAGGGAGACGGAAACGCGCTAATGAAGACAATCTTTTATTTATTAAAAATTACAAAGTTATAAATGTGAAAATAACAAAATTACACCAATATATCGAAAATTACAAAACACAAGGGGCGAGAAGAACAAACCGACACCAATATAAAAACAGAGCGAGCGCGGCGGCGTATACACGTTTTGAATATTATTTAATCTGAGCACACATAACTTTGTCCGCCACCCCTTATATACGATTTTAAAGGAGTTACATGTGGTGGGGACAATATTATAAACAAAATATAAGTCGATGAACTGCGTCTCTTTGTTCTTCTCGCGTACATTTATTAACTAACTAACTAACTAACTAACCATCACGCCGCTTCTCCGCAGGGGTAGGCAGAGAGAATAGAGCGCCACACCACTCTGTCTTTGCAAACATTCTTTGCCTCTTCTACATTCATGCATCTCCTCATACATACCCGACGATTATTATGACTCCTGACCCGGCCGCTTTCAAGTATTTGACATACCTGATTGTGCCAAGTTTTCCTCGGTCATCCTCTGCTTCTTTTTCCAACTACATTCGCTCCATTAATTTGTTTAACCGTTCTTTCTTCACTCATACGCTCCACATGTCCAAACAATCTCAACACACCTTTCTCAATTTTATCGATAATGCTTATCTCAGCCTTACATTCTTTCCTTATTTCATCATTCGAACATCTATCAACCATCGTTTTGCCACACATTCGTCTGAGGGATCGCATTTCGACTGCATTCAGTCTGCTTTCATCCTTCTTTTGCCAACTCCATGCTTCGCTTCCATACATAAGGGTTGGAACCAGAACTCCATTGTGTACTGCCAGTTTAGCTTCCGCTGATAGATTTTTATTTGCTAAAACTGATACATTTATTAATACTATTTTAATACATGAATTATTCTGAAAAATACACAGATTTTGGAAGAAACATATGGTCTTGCAATATGTGTCGCCTACTTTCAAAATCCCCCAGATCCTTTTGACGATTTTTGATTTATGACGTTCTTGAAAGGAGTGAACGATATGCTTCAAATATTAATGATGGCTCTTTCCTAATGGTTCCAGATCGACGAGTCGTCGCTCACGGGAGAGTCGGACCATGTGAAGAAGGGGGAGTCCTTCGACCCCATGGTTCTCAGCGGGACGCACGTGATGGAGGGCTCCGGGAAGATGCTGGTCACTGCGGTGGGCGTCAACTCGCAGGCCGGCATCATCTTCACACTCCTGGGGGCCGCCGTGGACCAGCAGGAGCAGCACAACAAGAAGATGAAGAAGGGTAGGTGGACCGATCAGGTCTGGCCACTTAACTAATGTCTTATATCGTGGTCGTACAGGAGAAAGTGACCAACTAACACAACGTAAAATGTTCAGGAGGGCCATTTAAGTCACTATTGCTTGGCAACAAAATAAACACCAATGCAGTTAGTCATTTTTAACTAGTCAATATATTATACTTCCAAGATTAAAATCCTTTGGGATCTTTTCAGGGCAATATTAAGCTAGTAAGATATCAAATGTCCGTCTCCGTAGTGTAATGGTCAGCACGCTCTGTTCGATTCCCAAGGGGGGTAAAATAAATATAAGTGATTTTTTCACTGTAATATTTATTCAATATCACCCTGGACTGGTACCTTAAGCGGAGGGCTGATCACCTTTCCTTCATGCGTAAACGATCAAGATAACACTGCGTTTATATGACGCAGTGCCCTATGCACCATTGGGGTGCGGATAAGGGTTTAAAAAATATAAAAAAAGATATCAAATAGGCAATGATAACGTTTTTGTAAAACAATGCACTTGGTCACTTTCTCCTGTATGACTACGATATGAGGAAAACCTGTCTGGGAGTGTGGAAGTACATAGTCTTCCAAGCAACGCTTCTTTTAAGGTGGGGACTGGCTTCCACATTTCATCGTAACGTAACATTCGCGGCGAGCATCCGACTTCGGATGGAGCACTCGGAACGCTGTACTGACTATTCAACTCAATTTATTCAATAATTAATATATACATTACAAACTAACATTTAAGGCGTTAAAAGTAAGCAAGAAGACTCTTGTTAAATGTGTAGAAGAATCCCGCTTCGGAAAACTCCTTCGGACACGTGGAACAGATCAATATCCAATGTGATATTGTTCAACATAGCGGTAGGTCTTCCTACAGGCATAACCATCGGCAGGTTGGTCCTGTGTATAGGAATGTGGAACAATCTGTGCCGACGCTGTCTTAGGTGACTATACGAATGCTCGCATCGTAACGTGTTACGTTACGACCAAAGGACTCTGGTCAGTCCCCAGCTTTAGAGGTGTATATCGCTCACTCCTTTCAAGAACGTCATAAATCAAAAATCGACAATTTTCAGTTGTGCATGTTTTCAGAATGCCCAGAAAATGTACTATATCCCGGCAAAAGAGGCATAATTTTAACTTAATATTTACCCGCTACAGGGCAAAAAGTGTTGTTTTTGCATTTTAAATAAAATATGTTGTTTAATTATTTTTTAAAAATGTATTTAATATTTTACAAATGGGGAAAAAACCTTCAGGTTTTTTCTAAAAACACCTGTTGTACAATAAAAAGTTCAATAAGTTCTTCATATTTATTTTTAATACATTGTATTGTAATTTTAAACTTTAAAAATGTTCTCCTGAAAAATCAAGTTTATTGATATGTATGTATGACGTTCTTGAAAGGAGTGAGTGATATGGGCATATATGAACAGGTTTGTCATGTATCACTCAACATTGGGTGCTATGCCAAAAAAAAAAAAATTACAGTTTTGTCTGCGGAATCTCTCCTGGACAGGTTAAGTAAGTCGATAGAGTCTTGATGATCTCATTCACTGGGGACTGTATCCACCCTGCTGTGGTTCCATGAGCTATGGCGTACTAGGGCGGGGAATCCCCCAGCACCCAGTAGCGAGATATGATGACCAAAATTTAATTTTCAATTTGGGTCAAACGGGATCTGTGATTCGTCTGTCAAATATATATTTTAAAATTCATAATCTACTTATTATATGAACGTTTAATTCTTTTTAACTAAATCTACTTGTTTAAATAATTTTAAAATGTTGAATTCGTGCCTGTTTTCTTGTTGTAACATTGACACGTCCAATGAATAATGTGTGATCTGCAAAACACTTATTTACCAGGGAAGGATTAGTAATTTTTGGTACAATTTTTTTATATAAGTACCGATATAAGAATGTGTGTGTCATACGTGATATCACTGTTTACTGAAACTCAAAAATATCACTGTAATGATTTGCAATGGTATTCAAAGTATCTCTTTATACTGGTACTCAAAGTATCGCTGTATACTGGGACACAAAGTATTACCGTATACTGGTACTCAAAGTATTACTGTATACTGGTACTCAAAGTATCACTATATACTGGTACCTCAAATTATCGCTGGGATAATCCCAAATATTACCATGGGGACTGTATCAACGATGCTGATGCACGCCTGCATTGTCTGCAGATCTGGCATTGTTCATCGGACTTGTCGATATATTAGGTTTCTGTAATTCAAAGTCGTCCATTCTCACATATTTACCTTTGAATTTTACAAATTCAAAATTTAACCTTTAAAGGTTGGCACACAGTTTGTGACACATTTGATTATGTTCAACCTTTTAAATTAGATGTATACTATCTGCCTACCCTTGCAGAAACTGGCGTCATGGTTCGTCACTTAGTATTTAGAAATGTTGAATATATTTTAGACATTTTGAATTGAAAAAATTATAATTGAATTTAAAGTTATAGCCATGATGAATTTGGGCAATTTCGGGTTGAATTTTGGCCATTTTGCGTCGGATTGCAGATATTTGAAAATGGACGACTCCGAATTTGAATATGTGTCCCCTCACTATCTAGTAAAACTCCCCCACCCCCCGCCCCTAGATGCGATGTCACCTGTATCATAATATTTTTTTATATATAATATTAATATTTTTTTTAAATTCTTCCAAAGCGACTGAATTCAAGAAATCATGTCGAAAGTACACATGCATGACATCTTTAACCTTTCCCTTCCGGTGCTAAAATAAAACGCGCGTCCCGGTGTTGGGTAGTCACTACACAATAAAAAATTAGCGATTTTAAATCGGAAAAATACTGACATTCACAGCTAATCCCCTCAATCAATTATAAATGAAGTAAAAAATTATAATAATTTAGATTTATTTGCTGAAAACATTAAAAAACCATCTGGCAACGGTCACGGAACAAGCATAGGTCCATTCCTACGTGAAGCTCCTACCATCAAGACAGGTCGTGAGTTACATGACTCACGTAGGTCTTGGCAGTGAGCTGTAATACGGAGGGAGGTCGCAATAGACCTAATATGGTCGCGGTGACATAAGGGATGCAAGATCCCCTGACCTCAAAAAAAAAATAGGTCCACTCTTGTCGGGAGCCCAAAAGCTACTGTCGCTAGCCCGCTAGCCAGAGAACATTGAGCTTTGAGCTCCTCATGTTTGCACAGTGCAAGTATGCAAGAGTGAGATGCGAATATAGTGTCGCGGTTCCCGCACACTCTTCACGCGCTATTTATATATGTAATACCTCCGGTGTACCCCATAAATTCTGATTATTATTTTTTAAATCAATGAGTAAATATGTTATGGAGGAATACCTAAAATATTAGCCTTGTATTTATTATATTTATAGAGATATTAATGGTTTTTAGAAGCAATGTGTACGAGGTACACAACACCGGGAAGGGAGGGTTTAAACCATATTATATAAATAAAATCTCACAATTTGTTTTAATGGCAAAAATATTATCAAGACACAATTTATGCAATTTTTTTCTAAATTATCTTTCGCATTCATTTTATTCCATACTTTTTGATAAGCCTGTCAGAATTAAAATTTACTTATTTTGAGAAAAATTTAATCATTATATTAATACAAGACGAAACACGAAAATAGATTGTGTTTTAATATTTATTAATTATAATCAATTTTGAAATTCTTCAAAGTGAATCCCAATTTATATAATGAATTTTTAATTATGCAAATTATGTAATTTGAATTGTATGATATTTAATAGTTTTTCATTTAAATGTTGGAGTGGTATAAGAATACTTCGTTGCAGTGTTTTACCGATATTTTAACCTTTTAACCGCGTTAACTTTGTTCCTGAGAGACGCCCGTGCGCGGCGGTATTTCGCCGTTTTTTAAATGATTACTTTTATCATGTATTTAGTTAAGAAACTATTTATTTTCCTAAACAAAAACGTTCAATGGGATTCATTGTGCCTTATTGGTACACTATAATACGCTTGTGTCACATTATTCTTGAAATATATCGTAATATAAACAAATAAGATCGTAACATAAATAAATCAAAGCACGCATCGTGTGTCACTCTTACCCACTGGCGATGCGTAGCGTCGAGAGTGAGACAGATATAGGGCATGATTATGGCGCGGACTAATTACCGGCCGCAAGAAAAATCAGGGATCTGTTCTTTTATTTATCCTTGCGATGTTACAAATCATTAGTCAGATATTTCAACAGATGTCATAAGGCCAAGGATTGACGTATTATTTTATCCAAAGTTCCACACCATGAAAAAATCCCTCCAAGTTGAACTGAGGTTCGAAACTTGGAGCAATGTAAAAACACATACGGTTATGTCAGCCGCGTATGGGGCATGTTATATGAAAACACATACGGTTATGCGAGCCGCGTGGATCCGGTTAATATGGATTGATTTATTTATTTAAACTTCATATACAGAAAATAAATAAGTACCCTAGAACGGGGCTACATGATCTTTGATGTGTTACTTGAGCCCAGTACAAAAAAAATATTTAGATCGTGGTATTGATCGAAGTATCGTGACAATAAGTGTCACCTGTCAGGGAAACAATGAATCGTGTCAATACGTTTATTATTGTAGACCAAATACAGATTTAATTTTTTTTTTGTACTGGGCTCAAGTAACACATCAAAGTCCAAGTAGCCCGTTCTACGGTACATTGGCGGGCTTATTGCTAAAAAGTAATATTTTCCAACCAATCAAAAACAAACACCTCCAGAACGGTAGCCGAGCGTGCTGACCATTACACTACGGAGGCGGATAAAAAATATTATTTATTATTTCAATATTGTTTATTGTTCGAAGCGCCCGACTACAATGTGTTAATTCCCCTTCACATACGAGCGTACGTGATACGCGTCTTTTTTCCGCACCATTGCGCTAACCCTGTACCAAACATATTCAATGCGCGGCAGAGAGGGAACACGCTCACCAAAAAGTACATCAATTCCGTCCTAAAAGCATGTATTGTGACAAAAAAAATCAGGTAAAAATATACAACAAACTTTGTTTTCATAATTCTGTAGAATTTTTTTTTTCTACAGACTCAGAAAATAACCTGAGCTAATGAAGGTCATTCGTATACCGGTCCAACTATACTTGTAATATTTACTATTTTATAATTTTTTCTTTTTTCTTTTCATTTTCCCCTCTCCACCACCCGATGCACGTTGATGTCACCCAACAACCATTTTAAAATTTGAAAAAAAAACACCCACCAAAATACCTGCCTGCGCCGTCGTAAAAATGTAAACAACACTCTTGGGCGCATGTCGCGTTACGGCAACACCGCTCGCCCGACAGAAGCCAAGAAGTTAAGGAAGAAGAAGAGCTTGACAGGTAATCATTTTATCGATCTATTTATTTATATTGGATATTAAAAGCATTGTTAACTTTGTGATATGGTAATATAACACTCTCCTTATCATTCATCGTTCATTTAGTGTAATACCACTTTCAAAACACTACTTTGTGACCGCCGGTTTTGGAATAATCATTCCGTCATCAGGTCAAACGTAGATCAAAGTAAAATTGTTACGGTCAGACATTTATACAATACTAAGATTTGAAAGAGAGAAAGAAGTTAAAGGAACATATGGGAATGTTTTTAAAAGTGGACTTGAAGCTTAATTAAATTGGTTATTTACTATGGGTAACCAATTGAAAAGATTCTACTTCACGACTACTGGTTTCGGAATTACTATTCCCTCATCAGGTTGACTGTAGACTGTTTAATAAGAGTGTTATATTACCATACCATAGAGTAAATAATGCTTTTAAAATATGTACAAAATATATTTCCATCCCAATCAGGTAGCCAAAAAGTAACCATTACTCTTTTTCTCCTTATCATTCATCGTTCACTTTGTGTAATACCAGTGAACGATGAATGATAAGGAAAGGATGGTAATATGTTTTGTATTTTAAAAGAATTATTAACTTTTTGGAATGGTAATGTAACACTTTCCTTATCATTCATTGTTCACTTTGTGTAATACCACTGTAATACCAGTGACCATAAATGATAAAGAGACGGATGGTAATATATTTTGTATTTTAAAATCATTATTAACTTTTTGGAATGGTAATGTAACACTCTCCTTATCATTTATTGTTCACTTTGTGTAAAACAACTTTTTCTGAGTGGTATTACACAAAGTGAACGATGAATGATAAGGAGAGTGTTATTAATTTTTTTATAGGCTGGCTGTTGATAGCTTTATAGTTTCCGACTTAGTTTTAAAAATATCAATACATATTGTGTATATGTTTAAATCTTTGTTTTAAAATTTTATACCCCAAAGGGAATTGTTATCAGGATTTTAAATATTTATTTTAGAAAGACTATAACAATTACTTATATCGGATTTCTATAAAGCTTTTAACAAACCATGTTTTTTGTTGTATTTTATGCATTTTTCTTATTGTCTATTAAATCCTTCTAAAGTAATTTGTTTCTGCATACTTCGCTCACTCCTTTCAAGAACGTCATAAATCAAAAATCGTCAATTTTCAGTTGTGCATGTTTTCGGAATGCCCAGAAAATGTACTATATTCTAGCAAAAGAGACATATTTTAAACTTAATATTCACCCGCTACAGGGCAGAAAATGTTGTTTTTGCATTTTGAAGAAAAGGTATTGTTGAAGTATTTTTTTAAATAATTAAATATTTTTCGAATGGAGAAAAAACCTTCAGATTTTACCTAAAAAGATCAGTTGCACAGTAAAAAGTTCAATAAGTGGCTTGATATTAATTTTTAATGCATTATATTATATTTTCAAACTTTAAAAAGGTTCTCCTGAAAAATCAAGTTTTTTGATTTATGACGTTCTTGAAAGGAGTGAGCGACTTATAAAACCCCATAGATTGATGTTTTTATCAACAAAAAAATACTTAATATTCTTTGTTGCGAAAAATCGTAAATATTTATTTATACCCTACCGACAACGAACCCAGGGCCTCCAGTTTGACAGCCAATACGCTAAACACTACATCATTACTTACATGAAGGCAAGGTGATCACTCTTGCGCTTCAGGAACCAGTCCAGGGTAATATTAAATCAATATTACAGTATATTATTTTCACCCTCCTGGGAATCGAACCCGGGATCTCCGGCACGGTAGCTAAACACGCTGACCATCACACCACGGGGGCGGACAGAAAGACATTTTAAGAAATAGCGGTTGTCAACAAATGAATCTTACCTTACTTTACCTTACCTATTCAACATTACCAGAAATACTACAATTAACCGCATTATGGATACTTATAATGAAATGTTTAATGACGTAGATATATTTGGGAAAAGCACTAATTCCATAAAAAATTATATAAGCAGGAAATCAGGTGAATGATTGATCGTTGGCGTTTGTTCAACAAGCCAACTGTTTATAATCCCTGTTTGCTGGATGATTTATGTTGACATGGAATAGGTACTACACACACACACACACACACACACTCACCCCAACCAACATAACTTTACAACATTTTGAGTGTGTCCAAATACTTGTTCACAAAATCTGGATTATCTCCAATTACAGGAGTTATTTTCATATTATTTTTTGACATCTCATCAAAGATGAAGAATTTGAGTAGTGTGGTTGTCAATAATGGGTAAAATTGGTGAATGTTACACGTGTGTAAAGTGGCCACTTAAACCAGCCGATGACGGTCGTCAGCCCAGTAAATGACCAGACTTCCATATTCTTCTTCATCTTTGATGAGATGTCAAAAAATAATATCAACGTAACTTTCGTAAGAACAGCATTATCGGAGGACTTTTTTAATTGGCCATAGTTTTGTCAATTAATGTTGTATTATATATTGTTTTGGCTGTAAAAATCCCAAATAAAATAAAATAAAATAAAATAAAAATAAAATAAAAATTACCCAATCAAACCTTACCAAACCTAACCTCACCTTACTGACTATAAAAAAAAATTATAATGACTTATAAATATCAATCTCTTGGGTTTAATAACACAAAATACTTTGAAATTTTCTTACATATTTTTTCTTTATATATAAAATAAAAATGCATTTTTAGTCTTAGACCGTTGCCCCTCTGCATTTTGATGGAATTCATATTTGAGGAAAAATAATGAATTCTTTGATGTGATTTTAGACTTTTGTATTCTTTTCTGTTTTCCTTTTTCTCTTTATCGTTGTACAATACCCATTTAATTGCTTGTTAAAAATTTAGGTGAAAATGCATTTTGTTAGTTCTCTAATCGGCTGTCCAAACTCAAAACACAGTAAGGGACATTTTTTTGCATTTATGAACTAAGTTGATTCTACTTAGTCCAAAAATGCAAAAAAAACATACTACAGAAAAAATGTCGCTTACTGTGTTTTAAATTTGGACAGCCGTAATGTGTCTGCATTTTTGGTGTTGTGATTTAAACCATTTTTTTTAAATATTTTAAAGTTTTCACTTGGCAACTGATTCCCTTGTGATCTTATTAAATATTCAAATTTATTAGTGATGATAATAATAATAAATGCTTTATATTCGTAATAATTAATTTTAAAAATGGTGTGGCTTTGGATTCTTTCTGCCTACCTCTACGGAGAAGCAACATGGTTAATTAGTAAGTTTGTTAATATTGTATTTTGGGAATCGAAGTGCTGATTGAATTTGAGCCATTTCGAGTTGAATTTGAGCAACATCGAGTTGAATTTGAGCCATTTCAAGTTGAATTTGGGCCATTTTGAGTTGAATTTGAGCCATTTCAAATTTTATTTGGTCCATTTTGAGTTGAATTTGAGCAATTTTGAGTTTAATTTTACCATTATGTGTTCCATGGCTAAAATTCAACTCAAATGACGAAAACTTGGCATTATCCAAGTATTTAAAATGCTTGGCCATGGTCAGGTCGGGAGTCGGAATAATCGGCGGGTATGTATGAGGAGATGTGTAAATGTGGAAGAGGCGAAGATTGTCTGCAGAGGCAAAGTGGTGTGGTGTTCTATTCTCTCTGGTGTGGTGGTTATTTAGTTAGTTAGCCTCGTTTTTTTTCTTTTTCTAAACGTAAACTAAACCAAACAAACCAACCCGTCTTTTCTCCACAGACAGAGAGAACAGAACGCCTCACCAATCTATCTTTGCCTCTTTTACATTCACGCATATCCTCATACATCTTCTTCTTTGGTCTCAATCCTGCGGATTGGTCTGTAGCGACAGATGACATCTCTTTCGCCATTCTCCCTATTTTCGGAAGTCCTCTTCAGCTCCTCATACGTGGAGCAGCCCATGTCTTGGTTTAAGTCGCTCAGGTGTTGGCGGCGTGGGCGTCCTCTGGCGTTTATTCCCTCGATCGTCCCCTCTATCATTTGGTGCAAGAAACCCTCTTGTCTTCGCACGTGGCCAATCCATTCGGCGCGTCTTTTGGAGATCCTTTCCTTATTCTGGCTTCTGACCTGAATGCGCCCGAGTATCTGAAATTATTGTTAGGTCAGCGGTATTAGCTTGACCGGTAGCTAGGGTTACTAACCGAGTTTGGTTGTGGTCGCCCCAGGGGACGAGGAGACGGGCACGGCGGGCGTGACCGGCAACAACCACATCCCGGTTGAGGAGGACAACCACGTGGAGAGCAGCGCCCCGGCCAGCGGCGGCGGGGGAGAGTCCGGCCACAAGAAGGAGAAGTCCGTGCTGCAGGCCAAGCTCACCAAGCTGGCCATACAGGTCTCTATCATTATTTTTATTTTATTTCTATAAATGTAATGATATCGCTCACTCCTTTTAACAACGTTGCATGGACGATGGATGTTTCATCTCAAGATGAGACACCTATAATACTGATATGTCATAATTTAGTGTCTGAATAAATTAAATAAAATAAAAATATATCGCTCACTCCTTTCAAGAATGTCATATATCAAAAATCGTCAATTTTCAGTTGTGCGTGTTTTCGGAATGCCCAGAAAATGTGCTTTATCCCAGCAAAAGCGGCATATGTTTAACTTAATATTTACCCGCTACAGGGCAGAAAGTGTCGTTTTTGCATTTTGAAGAAATGGTATTGTTTAATTATTTTTTAAATACACTAAATATTTTTCAAATGGAGAAAAAACATTCAGGTTTTACCTAAAAAGATCTGTTGCACAGTAAAAAGTTCAATAAGTGGCTTGATATTTATTTTTAATACATGTTTTTATATTCTTAAACTTTAAAAACAATCTCCTGAAAAATCGAGTTTTTTGATTTATGGCGGTGTTGAAAGTAGTGAGCGATATGTGTATTTATTCATTTACGTTTTTGAAAACTAACAGAATATTTACAAAATATAATAAAATGATGATGAGATGGTTTGGACATGTGGAACGTATGAGTGAGGAAAGAATGGTTAAACAAATTTGTGAGGCAAATGTAGTTCGGCTGTCCAAACTTAAAACACAGTAAGGGACATTTTTTGTGTAGTACTTTTTAAGTAGAATCTACTTAGTCCAAAAATGCAAAAAAACATACTACAAAAAAAAAAGTCCCTTACTGTGTTTTGAGTTTGGACAGCCGAGTTGGTAAGATCACTTTACCTATAGCAGTTGTTGTAGCCGATCGAAGCGTGAGAAGTCTATCAACCAATTTGTCTGGAATACACAGCTCTCTTTGAAATATATTTCAAATTTCGCCACTAGACTTGATGATAGATTTAACTTGGTTCATTTGGTTTACAGATTGGCTACGCCGGCTCCACCATTGCCGTGCTGACGGTCATCATCCTGGTGATCCAGTTCTGCGTGAAGACCTTCGTGATCGACCAGAAGCAGTGGAAGACCACGTACATCAACAACCTGGTGAAGCACCTCATCATCGGAGTCACCGTGCTCGTGGTGGCCGTGCCGGAGGGCCTGCCCCTTGCTGTCACCCTCTCCCTGGCCTACTCTGTCAAGGTCAGTCCAACTTACTTACTCCGGCCTTCTACTTGGACCCAGTATTGAACAAAGGCCTCCCTCTTGGACTTCCACAGTTGTCTCTCTTCCAGTGCAGACCTGCCTCTTTGCTAATGCCATCGGACCATCTTGTCACGCTTCTAGGCCTCTAGTCAAGCAGCTGCTTCGTCCATCTATCATCAGACATAGATGCTACATGACCTTCTCTTTCTTTAGCTTTCTTCTTGTATCCGGTATTGAACAAAGGCCTCCCTCTTGGACTTCCACAGTTGTCTGTTGGACGCAACTCTCTCCCAGTGCAAGCCCGCCAATTTCTTGACCATCTTGTCTGGGGCCTACCCACGCTTCTAGGCCCCTAATTTTAGCAATTCGATGAATTCAGCTATTTTTTTAATGTGAATTTATTTAGATATGTCTCTCACTCCTTTCAACAACGACATAAATCAAAAAACTTGATTATTCAGGAGATCGTTTTTAGGGTTTAAGAATATAATAAAATGTATTAAAAATAAATATCAAGCCACTTATTGAACTTTTTACTGTGCAACTGATTTTTTTAAGTGAAACCTGAAGGTTTTAATCTCTATTTGAAAAATATTTAGTGTATTTAAAAAAATAATTAAACCATACCTTTTCTTCAAAATGCAAAAACAACACTTTCTGCCCTGTAGCGATTAATATTAAGTTAAAAATATGCCGCTTTTGCTGGGGAATAGTACATTTTCTGGGCCTTCCGAAAACATGCACAACTGAAAATTGTCGATTTTTGATTTGTGACGTTGTTGAAAGGAGTGAGCGATGTGTCTTACTAGTGGTTCATTCATTTGTATATTTTATACAAATTTATCGAACCACTGGTAAGTCACAAGTAAATGATGAAGGACAACGCCTGGTGTAAATTTGTTTAATTTTGGTCTAATGGGTTTGTCGGATTGCAGAAAATGATGAAAGACAACAATCTGGTGCGGCACCTGGACGCCTGCGAGACCATGGGCAACGCCACGGCCATCTGCAGCGACAAGACGGGCACGCTCACCACCAACCGCATGACCGTCGTGCAGTCCTACATCTGCGAGAAGCTCTGCAAGGTCACGCCGCGCTACTCCGACATCCCGGCCCAGGTGGGCGAGACCATCGTGCACGGCATCTCCATCAACAGCGCCTACACCAGCAAGATCATGGTGAGCCACACAACTCCACTAGTCTATCCTGCAAGGTCATGGTGAGCCACACAACTCCACTAGTCTATCCTGCAAGATCATGGTGAGCCACACAACTCCACTAGTCTATCCTGCAAGGTCATGGTGAGCCACACAACTCCACTAGTCTATCCTGCAAGATCATGGTGAGCCACACAACTCCACTAGTCTATCCAGCAAGGTCATGGTGAGCCACACAACTCCACTAGTCTATCCTGCAAGGTCATGGTGAGCCACACAACTCCACTAGTCTATCCTGCAAGATCATGGTGAGCCACACAACTCCACTAGTCTATCCAGCAAGGTCATGGTGAGCCACACAACTCCACTAGTCTATCCTGCAAGGTCATGGTGAGCCACACAACTCCACTAGTCTATCCTGCAAGGTCATGGTGAGCCACACAACTCCACTAGTCTATCCTGCAAGATCATGGTGAGCCACACAACTCCACTAGTCTATCCAGCAAGGTCATGGTGAGCCACACAACTCCACTAGTCTATCCTGCAAGGTCATGGTGAGCCACACAACTCCACTAGTATATCCTGCAAGATCATGGTGAGCCACACAACTCCACTAGTCTATCCAGCAAGGTCATGGTGAGCCACACAACTCCACTAGTCTATCCTGCAAGGTCATGGTGAGCCAGACAACTCCACTAGTCTATCCTGCAAGGTCATGGTGAGCCACACAACTCCACTAGTCTATTCTGCAAGATCATGGTGAAACTAGTCTATTCTACGCAAGGTCACACCGCACTACCATCGTGCATGGCATCTCCATCCACACCGCCTGCACCAGCAAGATCATGGTGAGCCACAAAATCACAGCCGTCCAACACCACTTGCCCAACTTGCCACTTGCCCAACAAAAATGCGGACCTCGCGTCTCAAATATGGTACTCTCGAAGGACCAGTAGAAATACAAGGAGAATTTTGGTTTATCCCTATTAAAATAATTGCTATATGTTATAGCTAAATATAAGAGCTATGTATAAGAGGACGGTTCCAAACAAGTGAAAGATGTATGTTCTTTATTGTTAGTTTCCATCGCACTGTGTCAAAACCAACATGAGTTTCTTCTGTGGATTAGTGTGCAGGAACAAATGACATCTCCTTCGCCATTCCGGTCTACTATGCGAAATCCTCTTCAGCTCCTCATACGTAGAACAGCCCATATCCTCGTATCAGGAAGTTGATAACATTCTGTGTTCTTTTGAATTCTGTAATCTTTTGGACTAGTCTGCAACAACAAATGACACCTCCTTCGCCATTCTGGTCTACCATGCGAAACCCTCTTCAGTTCCTCATATGTTGAACAGCCCATTTCCTCGTATGAGAATATGGGCTATTGGCAGCATTGCTAATGAATGGAGAAAGTAACGTTGGTGACGTTCTGTTTGCAGCAATCGCAGGACCCGGGCGGGCCCATCATGCAGGTGGGCAACAAGACGGAGTGCGCGCTGCTGGGCTTCGTGTCGGCGCTCAACCGCAGCTACCAGGCCGTGCGGGACGACTACCCCGAGGAGTGCTTCACGCGCGTCTACACCTTCAACAGCGTGCGCAAGTCCATGTCCACCGTGGTGCCCTACAAGGGCGGCTACCGCCTCTACACCAAGGGCGCCTCCGAGATCGTGCTCAAGAAGTAAGACCATTTATTTATTTTTTTATTTATTTAATATATTTACATTTTTAAGTATAACATAATACATTTTCAAAACATTTATACATACGGCAAACTTTTATATTTAGATTCGCTGTGCCTCTCCAAATAAGAGACTGAGCTCTTGTGCTTGGAGAGGGACTTACACTCATGGTTTAATGTTTTATATAATTAATGGTGTAATAGTCTTTTTTTTATATTTTTTCAAGATTTATATGTAATGGGTTTAAATTTTTTTCTCAAGAATTTTTATATCTTCTAATTTTTTAATTTCTTTGGGGAGTAATAATAATTAAATTTAATTATTATGATAATAATTATTAAACCATATCCGCTTCCTGGAGCATATGGAGTCCATAAACCGTCTCCAGGCTTTTCTGTCGGCTGCCAGCTCGCTTGCATCCTCCCAAGTCAGATCCGCGTCCCGAAGTTTTGACGAGAGCTGCCGACGAATTGTCAGCAGTGGTCGTCCTGGGCGGCGCGAAAAACCCGCTTTGTGTTGTGCAACAGCTCATGCCTAGATGCCCAACAACCCTTTATGTTGAGTAACCAGCGCAACGAAAGGGTCGAGAGTTTCAAGTACTTGGGAGTGTACGCGACTGGAAATGGCAGCCTTCAAAAGGAACTGGGAGTGCGATTAGGACTCGCAGGGTCCGCATTTAACAGTATGAAGGCTGTCTGGAGATCGGATTTACACTCGGTGAAGACCAAATGCCGCCTATACATTGCCTGCATTGCTTCTGTTCTCTTATACGGCTGTGAAACATGGCACCTTACAAGGGCCCAGAGCAGCCGTGTACTGAGCTTTGAGAATAGGTGTCTGCGTAGAATTTTAGGCGTGCGGTGGTTTGACTTTGTGAAGAATGAAGAGATAAGGGGTAGGACGCAGCAAATCTTAATCACAACTGTCGTCAAGAAAAGGCGATTCAGTTGGCTTGGCCATGTACTCCGCATGCCTCCTGAGAGTCTTAATCAAGCTTGCCTTTTTTACAAGGCATCAAATTCGCGCCGCCCAGGACGACCACTGCTGACAATTCGTAGGCAGTTCTTGTCAGAACTTCGGGATGCGGATCTGACTTGGGAGGATGTAAGGGAGCTGGCAGCCGACAGAAAAGCCTGGAGACAGTTTGTGGACTTCATATGCTCCACCTAGGGAGCGGATATGGTTTAATAAGATAAAATATTATATAAGCCGCATATAAGCTACAAATACATATTTGATTTTAACAGAAAATAAAAAATCAAAAAGATTGCTTAGCCCCTTAGATCGTCCCTGACCGAGTTTTTACTGAGTTGTCTGTGTGTTCCTAGGTGTGCGTTCATCTACGGGCACGACGGGCACCTGGAGAAGTTCACGCGGGACATGCAGGAGCGGCTGCTGCACCAGGTCATCGAGCCCATGGCCTGCGACGGCCTGAGGACCATCTCCGTGGCCTTCCGCGACTTCGTGCCCGGCAAGGCTGAGATCAACCAGGTGAGGATGCAACCACATCACAATCGTAATTTAGCATTGTCATTAGATACTCCCTCAAGGATGCTTCGCTGCGTTTATACGAAAATTATTCAAATGCTTTGGTGAAAAATTAGTTTTTAGTTTTTCACATTCTCACTGTTTGTATCAGCTAATTGAAGATCGTTCCATGGCATTGGGCCCGCAACAGCAAAGAAACACTCGCCAAATTTGTTGCTGATTCTTTTTTCTTCTTCAAACCCTTATCTGCACCCAATGGTGCATAGGGCACTGCATCATATAAAAACAGTGCTAAGTAGTGCTGTTGCTCTGTTAAGCAAAGAAATGATATTTATTGATTTAGTATTTAATTTATAGAACTCCATTTTAATTAATGTATTTATTTTTAAATCAAACGCAGATTTTTTGAGTCTACTAAATAATATTATTGATCTGTATTTGATTAAAAAATTAATACATAAAAGAAATGATATTTAAGTTTATCTTGCCTGATAATCTTCTTAGAGTCTTCATTTCTGACACTCTAAGCGCGTTTTTTGTGGCATCGGTGTCCGCTCTACTTTCGATTCCATAGTCTTGGAGATAGAATAAGAAATGCCAGGATCAGGGCTTAGAGTGTCAGAAATGAAGACTCTGAGAAGCATAACAGGCAAGAGTCTTCAAAATAGAATCAGAAATGCCAGGATCAGGGAAATATGCGAGATGGAAGATGTCGTTAGGTGGGGAAGGCAACGAAGGAGACAATGGTATGCGCGTGTGAGGAGAATGAAACCATCCAGACTCCCCCACATCGCTTTGTACGGCCAACCCCATATTAGACGATTCCTGAGCAGACCACCAAAGAGATGGGTCGATAGCTGGGAATCGACATCGCAGGAGGCTAATCCCTCTTAAAAACAGGCCACAGGCCCTACAACAAGATGAAGAAGAAGAAGTTTATGGAGTCCTTCTCAGAGCTGACGTAACATTGCCATCTTAGTTTTTCTGTCGCAAAGTGCTTTATCAGCGGAATGCTATTCATTATTTTTTTCAAATATATGTATATATAATTTATGATTCTCTTTTCAGGTCCACATTGACTCCGAACCAAATTGGGACGACGAAGAAAACATTGCCAACAACTTGACCTGCCTGTGCGTCGTGGGAATCGAAGATCCTGTCCGACCGGAGGTGATTATCCCCTATTTCTCCAATGGTGCACCGGGCACTGCACCAGGTGCTCTGTCCTCTTGACCAGCAAGATGTTCTTCAACTGCCAGATCTTCTACTTTAGCCTTCTGTCCTTCACTGCTGGATATAGGCCTCTTCCATATCTTTCTATTTCTTTCGGTCTGTTGCTGTGTGCAGCCAGTTTTTACCCTACACAGGCGGCTATGTCGTAGGACCATCCTTTTTGAGGTCTTCCCACGCCTCTTTTATTCTCCCAAGGTCTCTATCTTAAAATTTTATGGGTCCATCTTGTGGGGTCCTGTCTCCCAACGTGTTCCGCCCATTGCCATTGACTCGAGTGAGTCTAATAAAAAAAAATTAAAATTAATAATATAAATAAATTGACAGTTTGAATTCATTGGCCCTTTGCCCATAGCACGTATGGGTAAAATAAATGGGCCCTCGCGAATTTGCCCGTACCTAGTACATACCTGGTATGGGCACTCTTGTGAAGAAATAGTTCAAACTGATTTTACGATAGTAACACGATATTAATCGCAATATGTCGTGTTTAAATTGAACACGCGTTATCCCAGGAAAATTTTTAAAAAATATTTAAAAAATAAAACTATCTTTGAAATACCACACTAGTTTCAAACCACTTTCATGTTCAATATACCAATAAAAGGCTCGTTTGATATCAAACATACCTATTAATGGGTAAAAAAGTAGACTTGATAAAAAATATGTTTTCATTAATTGATTCGGCAGTCATTTTGTGGTAAAATCTGGCCATTTTTAATTTAAGTTTTACTTAGTAAATACCACTGTTTCTCAAAATCTATTGTGACACGTGCATTCCGCATGATTTCCTACAGTATTTGAACCTGTTTTTATACGGTGTTTGAAAATGATGTGGAATGCATTGATTACTAAGTAAAACATTAATTGAAAATAAAAATATGTTGCTGAAAAATTACTTGCAGGTTCCTTTCAACATTCGATAATTTTATTTAATTATTATAAAATATTGGCTCCCTAAAAATTTTCTAACCATTTTGCTACTCACGTTTCGCTCTTTTGGTCCAAGAGGTCGCTGAGCCCTGCCTTAGTCAATGGTGATATAAGGAAAGACAGTTTCCCGCAAGCAACGTGTTAATAAAAGTGAATTTTTCAAGGTGCCTGACGCGATTAAGCAGTGCCAGAAGGCCGGCATCACCGTGCGCATGGTGACGGGAGACAACGTCAACACGGCGCGCTCCATCGCCACCAAGTGCGGCATCCTCAAGACCACCGACGACTTCCTCATCCTCGAAGGCAAGGAGTTCAACCGGAGGATCAGAGACGCCAACGGAGACGTAAGTGCGCTGCTTCTATCAGGGTCTGTCGGAGCCAGACTATCAGATCGTAAGGATCTCCCATCAGAGGCGGTGTCATAGTGCTCGCTGGTGAAAAAGCGTCATAACACAAAATGAAAATGAGATATTTTGTGTATTAACACACTATCTGCGGGCGGATTCGCGCTCATAATAGAGACAAACATCTCTGAAAAGAAGTGATAACATTTAACCATACTGTATCCACCGATATGAGATCAAAAGATGCCGCAAAATTCATGCGTAAAAATAACTTACACGCAATTTACGACGAGTCGAGTGAAAAGGTAAAACTACCCTTCCCGCAGATAGTGTGTTAAAAGCATCTATAACACTCTCCTTATCTTTGATTTATGTATTATAAATTTTAAATCAAACGCTGATTTTTTGAGTCTGCCAAATTTTATTGACGAAACATATAAAAATCAATTTTGTGACAATTGTTTCGCCTAGTTTTGACAGTCAGGTCATCAAAATCAAATTATTTCAATTTGACATTTCGCTCATTCCTTTCAAGAACGTCATAAATAGAAAAAATTGATTTTTCAGGAGATCATTTTTAATATTTAAAAATATAATACAATGTATTAAAATACATATCAAGCCACTTATTAAACTTATTACTGTGCAACAGATCTTTTTAGGTAAAACCTGAAGGTTTTTTCTCCATTTGAAAAATATTTAATATGTTAAAAAAAATAGTTAAACTATACCTTTTCTTCAAAATGCAAAAACAACACTTTCTGCCGTGTAGCGGGTAAATATTAAGTTAAAAATATGCCTCTTTTGCTGGGATAAAGTACATTTTCTGGGCATTCCGAAAACATGCACAAACTGAAAATTGATGATTTTTGATTTATGACGTTCTTGAAAGGAGTGAGCGATTTGTGTAAAAATAAAATTTTCAAAGAGAGAAAGAAGACAAATGAATCACAATGGGAATATTTTCAATATAAATTCTCATTGTGATGGAATGATTTTCCGAAACCGGTAGTCACGAATAAGTGTTTAATAAAGTGGTATTACACAGAGTAAACAATGTCCGCCTCCGTAGTGTAATGGTCAGCACGCTCAGCTATCGTTCTAGAGGTCCCGGGTTCGATTCCCAAGGGGGGTAAAATAAATAGATGTGATTTGTTCACTGTAAAATTTATTCAATATTACAATATATTGATGATATTAATTATATTATCTTCATGGAGTCTTCCAATCTTTGTTGGTCATATCTAACTCTATGAGAAAAACTTTGCCGAGCGACGGTGACTGACTAGAAAATAGTGTGACTTTAAATGGATGAGTAGTGTGATGGTCAGCACGCTTGTCTACCATTCTGGAGGTCCCGGGTTCGATTCCCAGAGGGGGTCTAATAAATAAAAGTGATATTTTCAATCTAATATTTATTGAAAATTACCCTGGACTTTCCTTCATGTGTAAACGATCAAGATAACACTGCGTTTATATGATGCAGTGCCCTATGCACCATTGGGGTGCGGATTAGGGTTTTATTATTTATTTATTATTTATTAATTACTAAACAATGGATGATAAGGAGACTGTTTTCTCTTACTTGTCTGTATACCTCGTGTAGTAGGAAGGTGTGTAGTATTGTGGACGTCGAGCCGATTGGTGTGTGTTTGCATTGCAGGTCCAGCAGCACCTGCTGGACAAGGTGTGGCCCAAGCTGCGCGTGCTGGCGCGCTCTTCGCCCACGGACAAGTACACGCTGGTGAAGGGCATGATCGACTCCAAGCTGTCCGAAGCGCGTGAGGTCGTCGCCGTCACCGGGGACGGCACCAACGACGGCCCCGCCCTCAAGAAGGCCGACGTCGGCTTCGCCATGGTACCCGACCTAACCTAACCTAACCTAACCTGTTTATTATAGGTTGAGATCTCTCCTAACCGAACCTAACTCTATGTATTATAGGTTTGAGTTGAGAGAAACACTGATTTTTAAAGTCTACTAAATTGTTTTTTACCTGGGCTTTTTTTTAGCAGAAACCGTCCCGGAATAAAAAAAAAATTCAAATATCACTTAACCTTTTAACCGCGTTAACTTTGTTCCTGAGAGACGCCCGTGCGCGGCGGTAAATAAGATCGTAACATAAATAAATCAAAGCACGCATCATGTGTCACTCTTACCCACTGGCGATGCGTAGCGTCGAGAGTGAGACAGATATAGGGCATGATTATGGCGCGGACTAATTATCGACCTCAAGAAAAATCAGGGATGTGTTCTTTTATTTATCCTTGTGATGTTAAAAATTATTAGTCAGATATTTCAACAGATGTCATAAGGCCAAGGATTGACGTATTATTTTATCCAAAGTTCCACACCATGAAAAAATCCCTCCAAGTTGAACTGAGGTTGGAAACTTGGAGCAAAGTAAAAACACATACGCTTATGTCAGCCGCGTATGGGGCATGTTTTGTGAAAACACATACGGTTATGCAAGCCGCGTGGATCCGGTTAAGTACTCATTACAATACCATATTTTATCATTTATATCGATTTTTATCGATTGTTGCGCGATGTGATCGATAATCCTGAAATTATTTGGAACATTGGTCTGTATGTTCCCGATAGTTACCTAAGACAGCGTCGGCATAGATTGTTTCACATTCCTATACACAGGACCAACCTGCCGATGGTTATGCCTGTAGGAAGAGCTACCGCTAAGTTGAACAATATCTCATTGGCTATTGATCTGTTCCATGTGTCTGAAGGAGTTTTCCGAAGCGGAATTCTTCTACACCTTTAGCAATAGTTCTTGCATATATTTTATTCAAATGTATTTTAATGTATACGATTTAAATTTTTATAGTTGTAATGAATATATGAATTGAAATAAATAAATTGAATTGAAAAAAAAATAATTGAATTGAATTGAATCATTTTGACGAATTATATAAATATAGATTGTAATAACGTAAGCACAAACATTGTTTCGAACCCGCGATGCCAGTTTCACAGTCCAGCGTCTACCCAACTACGCCACGGCTCCTGCTTAATGAGTAAGATTCTGGAACGAATTATGTTCTTTATGATAGATTCCACTGTATATATATATACAGAGGAATGAATATGTGAAAAGGTGTGTTGAGATGGTTTGGACATGTGTAATGTATGAGTGAGGAAAGAACGGTTAAACTAATTTACGAGGCGAATGTAGTTGGAAAAAGAAGCAGAGGAAGACCGAGGAAAACCTGGCACAATCAGGCATGTCAATTACTTGAAAGCGGCCGGGTCAGGAGTCATAATAATTGTCGCGTATGTATGAGGAGATGCATGAATGTAGAAGAGGCGAAGAATGTTTGCAAAGACAGAGTGGTGTGGCGTTCTATTCTTTCTGCCTATCCCTGCGGGGAAGCGGCGTGATGGTTAGTTAGTTTTTTTTAGGAATGAATATTGAAGATGTTGTTTGTTACAGGGTATTGCTGGAACGGATGTGGCCAAGGAAGCGTCTGACATCATCCTGACTGACGACAATTTCTCTTCGATTGTAAAGGCCGTGATGTGGGGCCGCAACGTGTATGACTCCATTGCCAAGTTCCTGCAGTTCCAACTCACCGTCAACGTGGTCGCCGTCATCGTGGCCTTCATCGGCGCCTGCGCCATCCAGGACAGCCCTCTCAAGGTAAGCCAAGCCTTCCGGATGGTCTGGCCACGTGAAGAGAGAGAATAATGCTAACTAAAACTCACTTAATTTCTTACTTCAGCCTTCTTCTTGTGTCGAGTGTTGAACAGAGGCCTCCCACTTCGCTCACCCCTTTCAACAACGTCATAAATCAAAATAGTCAATTTTCAGTTGTGCATGTTTTCGAATTGCCAAGAAAATGTAATATATCCCAGCAAAAGCGGCATATTTTTAACTTAATATTTATCCGCTACAGGGCACAAAGTGTTGTTTTTGCATTTTGAAGAAAAGGTATTGTTTAATTGTTTTTTTTAAATATAATAAATATTTTTCAAATGGAGAAAAAACATTCAGGTTTTACCTAAAAAGATATGTTGCACAGTTAAAAGTTCAATAAGTGGCTTGATATTTATGTTTAATACATTGTATTATATTTTTAAACTTTAAAAAGGATCTCCTGAAAAATCAAGTTTTTTTTATGTATGACCTTGTTGAAAGGAGTGAGCGATATGCGTCCATGGATTGCGTAGCATTCTACGATGTAGCCACATTTGGGATGCATCTAACCGGTTTATAGTGCTGATCTTGAGGGTCTAAGATACAACTCCGTATGAAAGTAGCGACCAGATGATATTCCTGTGTTGTCGTTTATGTCTGCAGGCGGTACAAATGCTGTGGGTGAACCTGATCATGGACACGCTGGCCTCGCTGGCCCTGGCCACGGAGATGCCCACGCCCGACCTGCTGCTCCGCAAGCCCTACGGCCGCACCAAGCCGCTCATCAGCCGCACCATGATGAAAAACATCCTCGGCCAGGCGCTCTACCAGCTGTTCATCATCTTCTCTCTGCTCTTCGTGGGTGAGTTCCTCCTTCCTCCTCCCTCCTTCTTCCTTCTTCCCAGTGTCATCGGCTCCTCGTACGCCGAGTATGTCGAAGACACCAGCCTCCCTGGACAGAAATCGGAGGCAAGCCAGGTACCTGAACATGTTATTCTGATACGACATACGGATCGATGCCTGTATTTTGTAAACATGTTAAAAGTTATTTATACATATATAGATTTGGCGTTTAATTTGTAGAACTCTATTTTAATTTTTATATTAAATATTAAAATCAAACACTGATTTTTAGAATCTACAAAATGGTATATTATAATAAAAAAGACTTGACTGTAATTTATTGTTAAAAACATATAAAAATTAAATTTGTGACAATTGTTTGATAGTAGTTTGAAAATGCCTTAACAAGGCGAAACGATTGTCACAAGTTTTATTTTTATATGTTTTTAACTATAAAATTCAGTTTAGTCTTCTTCTTCTTCAAACCCTTATCCGCACCCCAATGGTGCATAGGGCACTGCATCTTGCACAAACGCAGTGTCATCTTGATCGTCAACACATGGAGGAAAGGCGATCACCTTTACTTTATGTGTAAACGATTAAGATAACACTGCGTTTATATGATGCAGTGTCCTTTGCACCATCGGGGTGCGGATAAGGGTTTGATGATTTTAGTTATAATGTCTACCAGTTTCGAAGCTAACCGCTTCTTTATCAAGACTGATTAATTAGTCTTGATAAAGAAGCGGTTAGCTTGGAAACCGGTAGACATTATAATTAAGTTATAATAAAATATTTATAGTGATTTTAAAACAATGTTACATTTTAATTATATAACGGAAAATAACAAAGTTAGTGCTTCAAATATAAATTGTACTTACTTATTTATTTTTTTAAAAAAATGTTTATAATATTAGTATATAACCACTCACCGAGATTTTTATATCTACCGGTTTGGAGACGTACCCGTCTCTTCGTCAGGACAAACACTACCACAGCATGCAAAGTGTGCATGCTGTGGTAGTATTTGGTAGCATTGTCCTGACGAAGAGACAATGCTACCAAACACTACCACAGTATGCACACTTTGCATGCTGTGGTAGTGTTTGTCCTGACGAAGAGACGGGTACGTCTCGAAACCGGTACACATAAAAATCTCGGTGAGTGGTTACATACTAATATTATTAACATTTTTGTGAAAAAATTCAAAAGTAAAAATGACTAACCACAAAGTAAATGCTTTAAATATTAATTATTATTTTGAGAATTATTATTATATTATCAATATTTTGAGAAAATTTTAAATTATACTCCTTGAAGAGCTTGATGTGAGCTTTGGATCCCTCCAGGCGACAAGCTGCTGGACATCCCGTCGGGGCGCGGGCAGCAGCTGAACACGGAGCCGACGCAGCACTTCACGGTGATCTTCAACACCTTCGTCATGATGACCCTCTTCAACGAGTTCAACGCGCGCAAGATCCACGGCCAGAGGAACGTCTTCCAGGGCATCTTCACCAACCCCATCTTCTACTCCATCTGGATCGGCACCTGCATCTCCCAGGTAACCTCTCCTCCGCGGATCACCATCCTGGATCAGAATGTGAAAAAAAAAAATCTTTTTGTTGGGTAATATATCCCAAATAAAACACGGTTTTTTGGATTGAATTCTACATTTTTTTATGTATATTTTATGTATATACGTGACGCGTTTCGTCTTCTTAGGACATTATCAAACACTGACTTAAAAAATTTACAAAATGTCTTTATATACTATCAATAATTGCTTTTATTAGGTCTAGGAGTACATATGATGGTGGGTAATGGGGATTTCTATGAATGTTAGGATAAGCAATGTAATTAAATGACAATTAAGGTACATGAATACAATTTGTATGGTTAGCACGTGTGAACAAACACGTGGGACCGATGGTTTCGCTACAGTGCGGATGGTTCGATGGCCACCACGTGGTACCGACACGTACGTTAGAATCTCATATTCTCTCTGTTACCGAGAGGACGATTCTAAACCAAGGAAATGTGGTGATCGTTATTGGAGTCGTGAAATCCCGGAATCCCCAAGAAGAAGGGACGGCAATCCGATAAAAGCTAGCACTACAAAATGAAATAAAATAACTGACCTCTCTTATCTTCTTCTTC
The DNA here is from genome assembly GCF_059751285.1 of Brachycentrus maculatus. Taxonomy (NCBI): domain Eukaryota; kingdom Metazoa; phylum Arthropoda; class Insecta; order Trichoptera; family Brachycentridae; genus Brachycentrus; species Brachycentrus maculatus. Next base: position 680,971 of record NW_028280787.1, read on the forward strand.
TTCTTCTTATTATAGGCCTTGCGGCCTGTTTTTAAGAGGGATTAGCCTCCTGCGAAGCCGATTCCCAGCTATCGACCCATCTCTTCGGTGGTCTGCCCGGAGTCGTCTACCATGGGGTTGGCCGTACAGTGCGATGTGGGGGAGTCTGAATGTTTCCATACTCCTCACATGCGGATACCATTGTCTCCTTCGTTGCCTTCCCCACCTAACGACATCTTCCATCTCGCATATTTCCCTGATCCTGGCATTTCTGATTCTATTTCGAAGACTCTTGCCTGTTATGCTTCTCAGAGTCTTCATTTCTCACACTCTAAGCGCGTTTTTTTCTCTTATGCTTTCTTGATATTTGATCCAGCGCTGGGATCCTGGGTAATTTCTCTTGAATCGGTGTGTTCCTTGTCAGTAGCACAAAAAATATCAAGTAGTTAGTTAACGGCAGTATGCGCATAGAGGCTAGGTCTATGGAGCTCATCCTGCAGTTGATCGATCCGTTGTGTAATGTGTGTTCATGCTGGTGGCAGGTGTTCATCATCCAGTTTGGCAAGATGGCGTTCAGCACCAAGGCGCTGACGCTGGAGCAGTGGCTGTGGTGCCTGTTCTTCGGCTTCGGGACCCTCATCTGGGGACAGCTGGTCACCTCACTGCCCACCAGGAAGATTCCCAAGAAGCTCTCGTGAGTTACAACTACTTTGACTGTATCTAAAAATATTAAAAACCAAATTTGGCATTGAAAAACACTTCGCAACCTATTTTGTCCAAACATAGTTTGTACCGTAGAATGGGGCTACTTGAGCTTTGATGTGTTACTTGAGCCCAGTACAAAAAAAATCTGTATTTGGTCTACAATAATGAGCGTATTGTGACAATAAGTGCCACGATACGTTCATTATTGCAGACCAAATACAGATTTTTTTTTGTACTGGGCTCAAGTCACACATCAAAGTTCAAGTAGCCCAATTCTACAGTATGCAAAACCTTTGAAATTATGTTTTACTACTGTAGAAACACTTCTTAGTCATGTTTTACTGTATAGTAAACTGTCCGCCTCCGTAGTGTAATGGTCAGCACGCTCGGCTACCGTTCTGGAGATCCCGGGTTCGTTTCCCCCCTTGGGGGGTAAAATAAATATAAGTGATTTTTTCACTGTCATATTTATTCAATATTACCCTGGACTGGTACCTGAAGCGGAGGGCTGATCACCTTTCCTTCATGTATAAACGATCAAGATAACACTGCGTTTATATGACGCAGTGCCCTATGTACCATTGGGGTGCGGATAAGGGTTTTATTTATATATATTAAACACTAATGGTTTTTTTAAAACAAAAAAGGTCCTAGAACTTACTTCATGTCAAGCTTTTTACCAAAAAAATTATATTCAAATACCATAGAACGGGGCTACTTGAACTTTGATGTGTTACTTGAGCCCAGTACAAAAAAGAGATTTAAATCTGTATTTGGTGTACAATAATGAACGTAAAGTGACAATAAGTGTCACCTGTCAGGGAAACAATGAATCATGTCAATATGTTCTTTACTATAGACCAAATACAGATCTAAATATTTTTTTTGTACTGGGCTCAAGTAACACATCAAAGTTCAAGTAGCCCCGTTCTACGGTACCTATCATTTGAATATTTATTACAGTACCATATTTTATCATTTTGACGAATTATATAAATATAGATTGTAAAAATGTAAGCGCAAACATTGTTTCATCTGATTTTGAAAAAAAAATATATATATCGTAGTTGTACAGGAAAAAGTGACCAACTAACAAAACGTAAAATGTTCAGGAGGGCCATTTAAGTCACTTTTGCTTGGCAAGAAAATACACAACAGTGCAGTTAGTCATTTTTAACAAGTCAATATGTTATACTTCAAAGTTTAAACTAATCCTAAAGGATTTTAAAATCCTTTTGGATTTCGTTCAGGGCAATATTAAGCCAGTAAAATATCAAATAGTCAATGATCACGTTTTTGTAAAAAATGCACTTGGTCACTTTCTCCCGTATGACTACGATATCTGTGAAGAAAGTGGCAAAACGCCAAAAAAAAATTCCTTTGAAACGCTTCTTAACCAAATAAGATATATTTCTAGACCAAGTTTTATTGTATTTCCGTACTTGATTGATTAATTTTGTTGACCAGCTGGGGACGCGGCCAGCCCGACGAGTACACGGAGGCCATCCACCTCGGGGACGAGAAGTTCGACCCCGACTCGGACAAGAAGCCGCGCGCCGGCCAGATCCTCTGGATCCGCGGCCTCACCCGTCTGCAGACGCAGGTACGCACCTCCCCGCCTCCCCCCGCCCCCACCGCCGTGCCACACACGCACGCGCCGGGCGCGCGCCCACGCACGCCGCCGCGCGGGAACCCAACCGGCCCTGCAATGCCCGTGTGACTTAGAAACATTAGTCCGCCGATCCGGCCCTGCAACGGCCGTACGACATACAAACATTAGTCCCCGAGCCGGCCCTGCATCTGCCGTGACAGAAACATTAGTCAAATGTTAATTAGTGATTTATTGTAACTGCAGACAGTTGGTAGAATTCCATTTTGATTTGTTGGGTAATATATCCAAAATTAAACAAGGTTATTATTGGATTGAATTCTACTTTTATTTACATATATATTTATATGATGATATGTGACGCGTTTCCTCTTATTATAACATTATCAAAGACATAGTGAGTTTGAAAGATTATTTGATAATGTCTTGATAAGACGAAATGCGTCACATATTATCATATATATCGTTGTCGTACAGGAGAAAGTGACCAACTAACACAACATAAAATGTTCAGGAGGGCCATTAAAGTCACTTTTGCTTGACAAGAAAATAAACATCAATGCTGTTAGTCATTTTCAACAAGTCAATATATTATACTTCCAAGTTTAAAATCCTTCGGGATTTTTTTCAATTAAGCTAGTAAGATATCAAAGTGTCAATGATCACGTTTTTGTAAAAAATGCACTTGGTCACTTTGTCAACAATGATTAAACAATGATTAAAAAAAACACTTGTTTTTTACCACTTGAGTTTTATTATAGACTACATGTTTCAGAAGTTAAACTTCCACCATTCAGGTCTGTATAATAACTAAAATTCCTTATTTATAGAACAATTTTATATTTTATATTTTAGTTATTATACAGACCTGAATGATGGAAGTTGAACTTCTGAAACATGTAGTCTATAATAAAACTCAAGTGGTAAAAAACAAGTGTTTTCTTTAATCATTGTAACATGTCTTACCACAAAGTTAATGCCGAAACAATAAATTAAATACGATATATGTAAATAAAAGTAGAATTCAATCCAATAACCTAGTTTAATTTTGGATACATTACCCGTCAATCAATGTTGTGGAAACGTCGTTAGATGAACCGAACTGGCCCTGCCTCTGCCATACATACACAATCGCAAATTAGGCATAGAAGCATTTTTCAAATCTGATGTAGAAACATCGGCTAAATGTCAATAAGTGATGTAGAAACATCTCTTGTTGATAGGCGTTTACTTGCGAAAAACGGCAGCTTGTCAAACGCTATAGGCAGTTCAAATGTCTACTCGTTGCGAGAATGGCGAATCTTCATCTTCGCATTTGGAAATGCCATTTTAACGCATCTCGGTGGGCCTATTGAGCGTAAGTCGATGGGGTTGTGTGCAAATTTTGCTCGTGTGATTTTTTTATTGCGTCATTATATAGAATCGATACAACATCTTTCCGATATAAAATCTACGAATTTTGACAAAAATTCATTGTAAACCTTGAATATCGCGATATAATAAGCAAAATTCTGAATTTTTCTCCCCCAACTAAGATGTGCTAAACCAATTTTTTAGTGTAAACAAGATTTTTTTACATTTTTAACAGAATCAACGGCATTTTTTATTATTTTTAATTATGAGATCAAGGGATCATGCACCCCTTATGTCACTGCGACCATATTAGGTCTATTATGACCTTCTATGGATAGGTCTATGGCATTGTCTAGTGTTAAAATTGTCGTGTTTCATTGGTTCCCGCGCGGCCTAGGGCGTTTGGCCGCGTCGCCCGTGCTAGACATTCCGGGTTCTCTACCTAGCCTTTGTGTGTCTTTACCTCTCTCTTTCTTCTATACATATTTCCAGTATCTCTGTCTCTATCTATGTCTGTCAGTAGCCATGAGATTGGACTCATCTCTCATTCTATTTTTACTCACTTTTTAACGTTCCTCAATTTTTTATTATTATTTTTTTTTACTACTCTCCGACACTCCTTGTACCCTGAGACAATTATCAATACATGAAAAATCCTTCATAATTCATTGGCAATATGAGTCCTCTAAATTAATCAATAAATTAGACAACACTTTCCTTATCATTCATCGTTTACATTGTGTAATACCACTTTTATAAAAGTTGTATTACGCAAAGTAGACGATGTATGATAAGGAGAGTGTTATATTACCATACCACAACACATCGAAACAAGTGTCACAAAAGATTTTAAAATAGAGTGGTATTTACCAAGTGAAATTTTAATATTAAAAATGGATAGATATTACCACATAGTGACTGCCGAATTATTTAATGAATTTTATATGGAGTTCTTTGATATTAATATGGAGTTCTTTAATATTTATATGGAGTTCTTTTATATACATATGGAGTTCTTTTATATTTATATGGAGTTCTTTTGTATTCATATGGAGTCTTTTTATATTTATATGGAGTTTTTTAAATTATTGTACAATTTTAATTCTCCGTCATTAAAATACTTTAATTTATTGGGATTACTTTCGATTGATTTTCATGAAAAAAGCCATTATGGTGTTTATGATAATGTGTCTTAGGGTGCAAAATGTCGTAGCAATTTTTCCTTCCTTTATTCCTTCTCTTCTTATCCTGTCCGATAAATCTTTCGTCTTATTTTCATCATTAAAAAATACCTTGATTATATTACATATTATAATATAAAAATATATTTAAATATATTTAAAAAATATATATATTTATTGAATTATTTACAGCATCTCTTTGAACATCGTTTTTTTGGATCGTGAAGAACGTTTGTGTTATTTTTTTTAATTTTATTTATTTTTTAAAAATAAAGTTTCAAATTTTTTGTAATTTTTCATACTTAAATGTTTTCATGTACATTCAAGTATTTTAAATACATTTGATTTGGAAATTAAACAGTCTTTTTTAAACGATTTTTTTATATATATTTTTTAAAATTCAACTTTTTTTTTCACAGTCCAATGGTAAATGTTTTCAAAGAGATGGCTAGTAAAAATTAAAACGTTTTATTTTTTACATCTAAGTAATTATTATTTTTATTAATGTGAGGTGTTTTTGCCGCATAAATTTATATTTTTCTAGGTACACACACTATTTGTATAAAACAATTTTTTTCCATTTTTTTAATCCTCCGTTAGTCTTTTATTTTGGGTGTCTGTGCCTCCCGAAACCATAGCGCCAAGTGCTTATGTCAAAAATTGGTTCATTTTACACTTGTTGCTAGCGTGGCTCCCCAAACTATAGTAGTAATAGTGATGATTAACTAAAAAAAATGGCATTAAATTAATTATTTTTTTAAAGACTTATTTTCGTTTGTGACTAACTGGGGGTTAATTATTCTTATACTTTTTTACAAAAAAATTTAAAAAAAACATTAAAATGTACATACATATAAAAAAATATAAATAAATTATACAGTACACATTATTATATATTTTTTCTAAATATCTTACACTAAAAAAATACATTTATATATTAATTCGCTTCGAAATTTCTCGCAACAATTTTTAAAATAAAAAAAATAAAAGCACCTTTTTTTTCAAAATACAAAAAAAATAAATACAAAAGTTATCATTCATTTGATGTTCCCTAAGTGTGCACTGTTTTTTTTTAAAGAAAATTTTTATTTCGATATTTTTTTCTATGCATGATTTTTGTGTTTTTCAGCGCCGCCTATATCATTTTACGAAATCACTCTCGAACTGCACAATGGCCGCTTTGAGTAAACCTGTATTTGAAACGTTACATTTGAAAATTTAACCAGTGACAAATCGAACATGTTTTCACAACAATAATAATATTTTTTATAATTTAATATAAATATTAATACTATCTTATAAAAAAAACAACTACATGGTTTTATCCACATTTATTTTACTAACATTTTTTTGACATCTCAACATTGATGAAGAAGAATATGGAAGTCTGACATTAACAGGGCTGTCATAGGCTTGGTTGCCTATGACCAACCATATGCCTATAACCACGCCTATGACAGGTCGTAAGCCCTGTAAATGCTCAGACTTCCATATTCTTCTTCACCTTGTTGAGATGTCAAAAAAATGTAAAGAATAAATCCTATGCGGAGATAATTCAGGTTTGTGAACAAGTATTTGGTCACACTCAAAATTTTGTACAAATATTTTATTTGACCGGTGACCGGGTTTCGTCGTTGCCGACATCATCAGGCTGATGGGAGGCTAGACAAGATTCTATGTTATATAAACCACAAAACACGATTAAACCATGATATATAAAATTTTCTGAAAACCGTATTAAAATTGTCAGAAATATTTATATAAAATCATGGTGTTGAACCTCTGCTTTGTTGTATATATATTGAATTCATTTAAAAAAATCTAGCCTCCTACCAGTCTGATGGTGTCGGTAACGACGAAACCCGGTCACTGGTCAAATATGTGGAAGAAATACAAAGATGTTATTTTATTATGTCAAATTCAGTTCCACCTAGAAATGGCAGTACTAAACTTACAATTAATACTGTGGTAAAAAATTAAATTTTTAGTTTGGATTTTTTTGTTGCTATTTTTTTTCTTAGTATATAAATGAGTTTAAAAATATGTAAATATTTATTTATAAATACTTATAATATAAAAGTTTCACAAGATTGAATGAGATTTTCGTATTGAAACTGCCGGTCTGAGGCAGCTCAAAGCAGTCTCCCGCGACAGCTCTAAAACTGCTGTATTCCAGCACTTATCGGCCTATTTTCTAAACTAGTGTTGTGCTTGAAATATTCTTCGTATTAAATGCAAAGGTTTACTTTAAGCAGCCGAGGTAGCGTCGCCAAATCTACAACGAGACGTGATCGAATGATCTAGGCTGCGCTGGTTTATTTTATTTTATTCTTTGTACATATCTTTTGCTTTGTGTGTTTATAAAACTGTTGTCAGATTTAAATATTAAAAAAAAAACATCCATATTTAATTTTTCTTTTTTTCATTTTGTAAATAGTTGTATATATTTATATATATATATATATATATATATATATATATATATATATATATATATATATATATATATATATATGTATATATATATAAATATATGTATATATAAATATATGTATATATATTTCATTCAAACCCTCATCCACACCCGATGGTGCATAGAGCACTGCATCATACAAACGCAGTATTATCTTGATCGTTAACACATGAAAGAAAGGTGAACAGCCCTCCGCTTCCGGCATCAGTCCGGGGTAATATTGAATAAATATTATAGTGAAAAAATCACTCGCTCGGCTACCGTACCGGTTCCCGGAAGGTCCCGGGTTCGATTCCCAGGGGGGGGGGGGGGTTTAATAAATATAAGTGATTTTTTCACTCTGATATTTATTCAGTATCACCCTGGACTAGTACCTGAAGCGGAAGACGGATCACCTTTCCTTCATGTGTTAACGATCAAGATAACGATGCGTTTATATGATGCAGTGCCCTATGCACCATTGGGGTGCGGATAAGGGATTGAAGAAGAAGATATAAATATTATGATCAAAGTCAACGTATTCATTGTATGTTATTAGTCATATCGTTTGTAATGTCTTATTCATATGTCTACCGTCAACCTTTAATATGAATAAAATACATATTTTTGTATATACAGTATCGAACAGGTCAATTGAAACAAAACTTTTTTTTTTCGTATTTTCAACACCCTCTAAAAAAATGTTTTGGGGGTGTTCCTCGTATTATGGACCAGGGCTGCTTCTTTCAGTGACTGAGATGATGAATACCGAGAAGTATCACCCAATTCTACTGGAAAAGATACTACCAGAGATACTAAAACGAAAGTCAAATGGTAATGGAATATTTCAGCAGGATTTAACCCCCTGCCACAAATCCAAAAAAAATATTAAATTCTTCACACAAAAACAATGAACTGTGTCGGACTGGTCAAGAATTTTGCCAGACATAAACCTAGTTGAAAATCTATCGGCAATCTGTAAGAATCGGCTCTCCGAAATTGATTGCACTACGGTGGAAAAGCTCATTTTGTCCATAATTCAGGTATGGTTTCGAGACGAAAAAATGGCAACCACGTGCCAAAACCTTATATAATAGATGCCAAGAAGAGTGAAATCTTTGACCGTGCCCAAATGAGATCATATTAAATATTAACTTGTGATATAACTAATAAACAAAATATTTTATAAAACTTTTTACGAAAATACGTCAACAAAAAGTTTTGTTTCAATTAATCTGTTTGATACTGTATGTAACATACTCAAAAACTTGCATTTTTTTATTTTTTTTTATTATTTATATAAAAAAATAATTTGTATAAAAATTAATCGTCTGAATATTACAGGTTTTTAAAATTAATTTAATAATTAACTTTTAAAACTTAGATGTGATATTCGATAGCCAGCAACTTAAATTTTTTTAAACATAGGTAAAATTTAACGTTAATAATTTTTTTGCTTAAATCACCGTTTTTGTATTGAAAAATAAGTTTCTCTTCCAAATTAATATTTGGTTTTGAAAATAAAAGAGTTATTGAAATGTAAGGAGTTTTATATATATATATATTTATATATATATATATATATATATATATATATATATATATATATATATATATATATGTATATATATATATATATATATATATATATATATATATATATATATATTCTAAAACAAAAATTATGCGCGAAGACACGTGTGGCTCCCCGCACGGCCGGTAGCGTACTGAATTTTATGTTTGCGAGTATCCCCTTAACTGTTTTAAAATAAATCTCTTTCCGGTCTTAAATAATACCATATCATAACTAACTTATAAAAAATATTTTATACATAACCGTGCAATTCCTTTCAATAATTGATATTTATATTTACCTAATAATTGAATGATATTTTTCGTAAACTTTTCACCCTTAAAACGCAACCATTGGTGCATAGGGCATTGCATCGTATCGATTCAGTGCCATCTTGCACTTGTCGAACCACTCCGAGGAGATATTAAATAAATATGAGATTAAAAATCATATTAACTTATTCTGACCGTCCTGGGAATCGAACCCGGGACCCCTGGTGCGGTACCCAAACGCGCTAATCGCTACACTACGGAGGCATACACGAAATATTTATCTCTTGTAAGGCAAATTTATGGTATCTATGTAAAAAAAAAAACATTTTTTTAAATATGAATATTTGTGTTTTTATTTTTCTCAAAAATACTTTAATTTCTTACTATTTCTGTGAGCCTAAGCGGCTCATTATTAGAAATAGGTATCAAATTGTGGTAGAGTGGGTTCGAACCGACAAACTCTGACTCAAGAGTCTGCGATACTAACCACGGGACCACAACCCGACACTCGTTATATGGAAGATCAACTGCGCTTATTTTGACTCCTCTAGGAATCGAATCTTGGATCTTCAATACGATAGCCGAACGCTCTAACGACTGCACTATATGTGTTTAGATTTTTCTATACACTATACGTTTCTTCCATATTTTATTTCTGACACATTTTCCAACTGACTTTAAAATACACGTGTTCACAAAAAAATATACGTATACCGCACACCCACACCCACATATTATATATATATATATATATATATATATATATATATATATATATATATATATATATATATATATATATATATATATATATATATATATATATATATATATATATACATATATATATCCGCCTCCGTAGTGTAATGGTCAGCACGCTCGGCTACCGTTCTGGAGGTCCCGGGTTCGATTCCCAAGGGGGGTAAAATAAATAGAAGTGATTTTTTCACTGTCATATTTATTCAATATTATCCTGGACTGGTACCTGAAGCGGAGGGCTGATCACCTTTCCTTCATGTGTAAACGATCAAGATAACACTGCGTTTATATGACGCAGTGCCCTATGCACCATTGGGGTGCGGATAAGGGTTTTATTATTATTATTATTATGTATATATATATATATATATATATATATATATATATATATATATATATATATATATATATATATATATATATATAAATTATGCATAAAGGTTGACGATAGGTTCTAATTTAAGACTTGTATTATATTTTCATCTTTTCCTCGCTTTTCTATGAATTTCCTTTTTCTCTTTCGCCTTCCAACTACTAAAAATTAAAAAGAAAAAAAAATATTATGAAATTTTACAACAGTTTTATGTGTGTACTTATGTAAGCATGTTTTTATTTTATTTTTAGTTATTTTCTTTTGACGATTTTTATTTTTGAAAAAAATCAAAACTGTTTTTAATTTTAAAAAAATATGTTTACACGTATATTAATTAATATGAAAAATGGTTTTGATTTTTGTTGTAATTTGCATTAAATGCTTCTCATATAAAACAATTTTTTTTTAAATACAAATATTTCAATTATTTGAAATTTTAGTATGGCATTTATTATATTTGAAGCATTTACAAATATTTTTGATTTTTTTTAAAATTCGACGGTGGAATAATTTTTTTACGTATTCATATATTTTTAAATTAAATATTTAAAAATAACATATGAATAATTTTTTTTAAAAATATGAATGAACTATAATATATAACAGAAAAAAATAATTGCCTACCCCGAGACTCGATTCAAGATAACAGACTTCGAAAAACTACTCAGTCCTTGACCACGAATTCAACGAATTCCCATAGATTTGTAATGCGTTCTATCATTTTCATCAACTTCTATAACCAAAAGGAGGCTTTACACGATGTTGTGAAAAAATCAATGGTCATCTATGGTTGTAAAGTTGTTCATAGGGCACCATTACGAATTCTATTGAATCGTTGAATTTAGATTAGGATAAAATACTGATTAGTCCAGTGGTAGAGCTGCTGGCTGGTTTCCAGACGGTCCCATGTTCGTGTCTCACTGTAGGCAGTTTTTTTTCGTTGTAACAAAATTGGTTGAATCGTTGTAACCATATAAAATACAACATTAAAAAAATCATTATAAATTCAACAATATTGAACGTTATAAATATTTTAATACATGTAAATTACAAATTTTGTGTACTGTCTGTTAGCCTCCACAGTGGTAGCTGTTAGCTTGTTTCGTTACCGTGTTGAAAGTCCTGGGTTCAATTACCAGGAGGAGAATCAACAAAAAATATCATTTAGAAATCGAAATCATTTTTTTATATTACCTTAGACTGGTACCTAAAGCTCAAGGCTGATCACCTTTCCTTTGCAATTTTATTTAACGATCAAGATAAAACTGCTTCTTTACGATGCAGTACCCTATGCACCTCTGAGTGCGATATTGTAAAACGAACTATGTTAAAAATAGTTTATTTTACAAGATTAAAAAAATATTTTAAAAAATGTATTTCATTACCTTTGTATTAAATTATGCATCGTCTCTGTTGAGACATGTATCTTGATATTTAATATTTTTTCTATCATCTGAGGAGTTTTTGGCTTGTGACGTAAATGGTTTTACTTATTTTCAATCAATAATGTTACAACGTTATAATATGATTTTTTATTAATTGAAAAAATTCCAAAATTTTATTTGAGAATATTCGAAATTTTATTTTTTGAAAGTTCGAAAAAATATTTTTGAGAGTTCGAAAAATATTTTTGAGAGTTCGAAAAAATATTTTTGAGGGTTCGAAAAATTATTTTTAAAAGTTCGAAATTGAATTTATTAAATTATTCCACCGATGAAGAATGTTTATAAACATGTCTAAAATTTGATGTTTTACAGTTTTCTTTTTTTTTTTAGTTAACATTGCTTGTTTTCCGAACGCCGCCCTGCTCGAATTGTGATAATTATTTTGTTAATTTTCCGTGCATTTTATTTATCCATTAAGTACAGTAATTTTGTTGAATTACGCTCGCCCCATTTCATCATTCGAGACTGATTTGTGTGATTTTTTTAGACACCGACTACTAGCCGTTTGCATCTTTGATTTCTAAACGTTCAACTGGCAACTCCCAACTTACGAATCGAATTACGAACGACGCTAAACCCTTCGGACGAGCTTGGCTCGTGTTCGTCAGACGCCGAAGTGAAAACTGCGAGTCTCAGTTGTTATTTTATTATATAAAATGCAGTTCCACCAAGAAATGTCAGTGTAAAACTTAATTTTTTTAAAGTTACAATACTTGGGTCACTAAAAGCACTAAAGGATATAGCATCCTGTAAACTGACTGTCAGAATGCCGCGAAATTTCGACACTCGTCGATTGAAGGTTGGCACTATCATGAAATAATATTATTCAGTCTACCATATGTGTGTCAGATCGGAGACCTATCGAGGGGTGTGCTATTTCCTACTTAGAATAGCAATATTGCGACCTCTGTTATCGCGGAGTTTACGCACTCTGTTGACGCATCTGACGCCTGTGTAATATTTCACGCGGTGGTTTTAACGCCACTGCTTCCGATTTTTCAAAAATCATGCGTGTGCGTAATGATACAATATGCTTTATAAGCGAATTCCGCTTATGAACATCGTGAATTAAATTAAATTTTTCATATTTAAATCAAGTTATAATTGTGATATATTTGACGTTGAAATAGTCGGAAAAAAATATTTTTTTCTACTAAATATCGTCGCTCGTTCTGCCGTTAATGCGAATATTCGTAAATCGAGAGTTGCCTTTAGTTATTTATTGTATCCAACAAACAAATGAATGAAAACTCTTTACTCAATGTCATATTATGAAAAAAAAAAAAAATACACTCCGACAACCTCTAAACCAGAGATTCTAAACATTTACGACGTCTTTTAGCTGTGGTTACGCTGTTTCTCAAACATTAATCACTTAGGCGCCTTGCGAAACTTGCCGAGTGAATTAACAACGTTTTGAGTAGGTTTTTAGTATACAAAAAAATACATTCGTCAAAATACAACATCTTTATTACGATATTTGTTTTTTTTTTTTATTACATAACATACTTTGCTGTTTATTATTTTAAACTATTGTCATGACTCTTTTGAGTTTTACAATAATTTTAGGTATTGTGAAAATTTATGTTTATTTAAAAAAAATATTCATAATTTATATTTAGAAGTGGTCCATTAATATCCCTTTTTGTCTCGTTTTTAATATAATTATTTATTAATTTTTTGTTTTGTATTTTTTTATATTATTTTTGAGTTATTCGTCTTTTTTATTGTACCGTTTTATAACAAATGTGAGTGTTATTATTATTTAAAAGTTAAAATAATTGATATATTAGAAACAGCTAAGCAATTTTTGCTCATTCTGTTTTATAACTTGTCGAAACAAACCGAATTATTACCACATATTACTCATACAGTACATTACAACTTATATACATTACCACTTATAGAATATATTCCAAGTATTGTTTTTTCTTATATATCACCACTCAATACTCAAAGAATAATTCAAAATATTGCTCGTATTATGCATAACCACATATCGCTCATACAAGACATAACAAAATAATGCTCGTAGTATACATTACCACATTCTACTCATACAATTTATTACCGAATAATGCAGAGCATTGTTATAAATAATGTATGAGCAATATGTGGTAATGTATAATACGAATTATACATTACCACATATTACACATTATCAAATTTTACTCATACAATTTATTACCAAGTAATGCTCGTATTATACATTAACACATATCGCTCATACAATACATTACCAAATACGAATTATACATTACCACATATACACATTATCAAATTTTACTCATACAATTTATTACCAAGTAATGCTCGTATTATACATTAACACATATCGCTCATACAATACATTACCAAATACGAATTATACATTACCACATATACACATTATCAAATTTTACTCATACAATTTATTACCAAGTAATGCTCGTATTATACATTAACACATATCGCTCATACAATACATTACCAAATACGAATTATACATTACCACATATACACATTATCAAATTTTACTCATACAATTTATTACCAAATAATGCTCGTATTATACATTACCACATATCGCTCATACAATACATTACCAAATAATGCTCGTAGTATACATTACCACATATCGCTCATACAATACATTAGTAAATAATTCTCGTGTTATACATTACCACATATTACTAACACTACCAATTAATGCTCGTAGTATACATTACCACATATCGCTCATACAATACATTACTAAATAATACTCTTATTATACATTACCACATATTGCCAATACTATACGTTAATAAACGTGTGTTATAGGATACATCACACAATTTAACAATAGCGTATCAATCACAAAAATAAGTTTTATTTTTATTTATTTTAAAACCCTTTTAGTGTTATTTTTTTGCATTCTGCTAACCAATACACGCGAGAGATTCGTGTGATTAGAGCTGTTGTGTTGATTAGATTGTCCGCTTTTTAAAATTTATTGTATTGTGTGTTATTTATTGTATATTTTAAAAATTTTCCCATTAATAAATATTAATTAAATTAAATTTAACACTAACATTTAAACGACGTAAAAAAAACATTTAAATAACCTTACTTTATTATTTTAAAAAATTAAGTATGTAATATGTTTGATATGTATTTAAAAGATATGTTTAACCTTTCCCTCCCGGTGATATGTATTGTATTATATTTAAAACCCGACTTTTAAAATGAGAATATCAATATAAAATATAATAAATTGTCTGGTCAAATTATAAGCTTGAACAATAAAAATGAAAATGGTATTATCTGGCGTTTCTCATGTGTGTGATTATAATCCAGGATTCGGACCGCACATACTAATATAAGAGTTTCTGCTTAGTAAAAAGCTTCTTTACATCTCACCAATAGATGTCTCTAGTGAAGTTCTAGTGATTCAAGAACAAGGTTTCTAAATTGGTTCATATATACAGAACGTCTAAGAATTTGAGTAGTGTGGTTGTCAATAATGGGTAGAATTGGTGAATGTTGCACGTGTGTAAAGTGATCACTTAAACCAGCATATGACGGTCGTCAGCCCCGTAAATGCCCAGACTTCCATATTCTTCTTCATCTTTGATGAGATAAAAAAAATAATATAAAATATAATAGATACAGGCTCACAATTTTTGTATTCCCCGGTATATAATTATGTAAAACATGAAAGTTTTATAATATAAAGTTAGTCAGTAGGGAATAGAATCACCAATACACAAACGTTTCTCAGTGTGTTTCTCATGTTGTGGCGTGTTTAGTAGCGTCATTACTGGTCGTCGTGCCGCTACGCTAGCTATTGCGGCTACTTGCAATGTATTTTTTTCTCGTTTTCACATGCTTACCAGAGCTGACATTACAAATTTGTTATATTTCAACTTTAACTATGGTCGATTAAAGCAGCATTTAAGAATATTCACATTTTTACCGTTTCTAAACCACATTTTCATATGGCGTACAAAATACATATCAACGTTGCGCGCGGAAGTTTTTTAGCAGCGAAGGGAAAGGTTAAATTTATATTTTTTTAATATAAATTAAATTAAATATTGTTTTTCGATATTCGAACTACCCACAATGAATGTATCTGGTTCCCCGTTTATTATTATTTGTTTTTTGTCCCCACCCGAACAATTTGAGAACATCGTCCACCGTTACCTACGGACAATGTCTCCGAAACGTCATCAAGTCGTATGATAAAGTGATAGGCTTATAAATGTCGCTAAGCACTACACCAGATGGCAGTAGAACCCAGGTTCGAATCCTGGGGCTAAAGATTTTTTAAATATTTTTTTAACATGCATAAATTTTTTTGAGCTACCCTCATTATCAAAATGCAATGGTCACCCTCGTAGATGTTATAGCTTATAGTAATTTTATTTATTTATTTTTAAATCTGTATTAAAATCTCATAAGTACCATTTTTCACTGTAGAAATATATATATATATATATATATATATATATATATATATATATATATATATATATATATATATATATATATATATATATATATATATATATATATATATATATATATATATATATATATATATATATATATATATATATATATATATATATATATATATATATATATATATATATATATATATATATATATATATATATATATATATATATATATATATATATATATATATATATATATATATATATATATATATATATATATATATATATATATATATATATATATATATATATATTTATATATATATATATATATATATACATATATATATATATATATATATATATATATATATATATATATATATATATATATATATATATATATAATATATATATATATATATATATATATATATATATATATATATATATATATATATACATATATATATATATATATATATATATATATATATATATATATATATATATATATATATATATATACATATAAATTTACTAGGCTTTAAAATGCATTCCAACATTAGCTTCTCTTATCCTTTGGTTTTATTTTATTTTTTTATTTATTTTACCAAAAGAACATTTAAATGCAATTTTCCGCAATAGCATTTTTTTAATGGTTTCAATAAATTAAATATAACGGTTTTTCAATCGTAGCTATTGAATTTGTGAGTCATTTTCGAACTCTCAATTTTGCGTCACATGATTTGTGACAGTTTCATTATGCTACATATAACGCTACGCAGTTCCAATACACCTATAAATCGTTCATATTTCTCTTTGAAATTTAATCTTTTGAATGTAAAAATGAAACACTTTTATATATAAGACCGCTTTTATTTTATTCGTGTAAACACGACTAGATTCGAGAACTACAGATGTTCTCGAAACTAGTCGTGTTTACATAAATAAACTAAAAAAATGGTTTTCATAAGTGCTTTATTTTTATATTTAAATCATCATCTCAGCTAATGCCTCATCAATAAAATATATTGAATTCATCTTTTTACATATGACCTCGGATGTGTTTCTTTATTTTATATTTATATTTATATATACTATTTGTATATATATATATATATATATATATATATATATATATATATATATATATATATATATATATATATATATATTTATATATATATCTATATATATATATATATATATATATATATATATATATATATATATATATATATATATATATATATATATATATATATATATATATATATATATATATATATATATATATTATATATATATAGATATAGATATAGATGTATATTTTTAATGTTTTATTTTAAAATGAATTGATTTGAATTTTCAGTTGCATTTTTCTTTCGTTCCACATCACCATGCAATTTTGTTTTATTTTTTATTGTTATTTATATCAAAATTATAAAATCATATTGTAAACCAACATTTAGGCATAAAAGAAAAAACACGTAAAAAAAGTTTTTTGAAAAAGTAAAAAAAAAACAACAAAAAAACGATATTTTGTACAATTTTGGGGCTACGGAGCTATATAAAAAATCGTCAATTTTCAGTTGTGCGTATTTTCGGAATGCCCAGAAAATGTACTATATCCCCGCAAAAGCGACATATTTTTAACTTAATATTTACCCGCTACAGGGCAGAAAGTGTTGTTTTTGCATTTTGAAGAAAAGGTATTGTTTAATTATTTTTTTAAAATGTACTAAATATTTTTTAAATTGAGAAAAAACCTTCAGGTTTTACCTAAAAAGATCTGTTGCACAGTAAAAGGTTCAATAAGTGGCTCGATATTTATTTTTAATACATTTTACTATATTTATAAACTTTAAAAACGATCTCCTGAAAAACAAGTTTTTATTTTATTATGACGTTAATGAAAGGAGTGAGCGATATGATAGTAAATGATGGAAGATGCGATGAATAGAAATGTGTCCGTTGAAGCTGAACTGCGCATGCAGAGCGGTGCATAACGGCGCGCTAGTACCAACACTGTTGTGATGTTATGTAACGCATGACATTATGTAAAGTAACAAGTAAATGGTGGAAGAAGGATGAAAGCACAGTGAATTCTGATTAAATGCGATCCCTTAGATGAATGTGTGGAATAATCAATGTATGACTGAGTTGGAAATGAAGATTTTTTCATTACTCTCTATCCAATGTGGTGCATAGGGCACCGGATCGGAATGATGCAATGGTCAATAATTGGTCAATTATATACACACAAGGTCATTTGCTTTTTTGTATGTAAGTGTATATTTGATAGGATACTGATGACGTAAGTGAAGAAGCTTACGCTGAAGGACATTATTGATATTGGGAATAAAATAGAACATGATCAATATGTACCGCCAATCCAAGAAGAAGATAACATGAATAGCAGCGTTGGTTGAGGCACTCGGGGTGACATACTCATACCCCTACAAGTTTGTGCAATCCAAAATATGAAATGATTCTGCGGCATTATCGAATCCTAGCAGAAGCGGAAGATAAACTAGCAGTACAATACGGAGTCCTAGTACTAACCCTAATGTATAGAATAGAAGCATGGCAGAAAAAGGATGAAAGTAGACTGAATCCAAAAATGCGATCACTCAGACAATTGATAGACGTTGAAATGGTATAATAAGGCAATAATCCAAGGCTGATAAGCATTATCGATACAATTAAGAAAGCCGTGCTGAGATGGTTTGGACGTGTGGAACGAATGGGTGAGGAAAGAATCAAAATAATATGTGACACGAATGTAGTTAAAAATAGAAGTAGACGAAGACTGAGGAAACATGGCAAGACCAAGTAATTAAAATACTTGGGTGTGGACAGGTCAGGAGTCGGAATGATCGGCGGGTGTGTATAAAGAGATGCACGATTGTAGAAGAGGCGAAGAATGTTTACAAAGTTTGTTCTATCCTCTTTGCCTACCTTTACGGGGGAGCGGCGTGATTAGTTAGCAAAAATCTGATTTCTTTTATGTCTACTTGTTGGTTTAAATTCTGAAGTTGCGGTTTTTAAATTCTGTTGTGTTCACTTCTGATTTGTCGTGTCGTGGATCTGATCACTTGTGGCTGACGTCAGACGTGGAGTTGATCAGATCTCTCGACACGATTTCAGAAGTTTTGATTCCACCCATTGATCGATTTGCCCATGGTTTCCAAACAGTTTCAAACACTAGTCCAAGACGAAACTTGCTACCTTGGGGAACACCACATTCGCCTTTTCTTTATTAAAATCCATTATTATTGCGAGGTTATATCGAATCAAAATTTGAATTTATAATCATGTATGTTTATTTTGAGCCCCTGGAAATCGAACCAGGGATCCCTAGCTTAGTAGCCAAACGCGCTAAACCCAAGAATATGAAAAAAATGCTTGTTTTTGCTTAGATTGGCAAAGGCCAATTTAAGCATTATTGCCATAGGCAAATGACCACCTTGAGCATCGATGCAAGTTCAAAAAGATTCGTGGGACCTTGTTTTTAAGAAGACGAACGAGCACATGGCTATTTCTGTCAACAATGACCGTTATACAGCTGTGCTATGCTATGTTTGGTACAAGAACTGGAACAACTTGCTATGAGAGGTCTATTCATTCACCGGGATGATCCCACACAGCCCATGAAACAATGATTATTTTGGACACATCATTTCTATATTGTATATATTCACTTCGTGTCAATTTTTAACGTGATTCATTGTAAAAACAACGTTTTACGGTTGAAGATTTTGTGACATTTTTGTATCGAATGGACATCAAATTGATGATATATATCTAGTTAAGCAGGGACACTTGGTACTTTCAAAATATTCTGTTCTAAAATTAGAACTTTATAGTTTTAAGACGTTGATCAAACATCGGAGTTAAACTCGTAACTATGTTAGTAGTATTAGGATTTATATCCTAGTGAGTGGTTATCCACTCACTGAAAAAAGAACTAACCACAAAGTAAATGCTTTAAGTATTATAATAATATTGAGAATATATCTAATTTTACAATGGCTTTTGTTGTTGGAGAATGTTTGGAAACTGGACGGGTAGAATCGGCGATGCCAGAATGTCTCGACCCGGTGGACGATCTGATTAGTGCAGAATTGTTGATGGTTGTTTATTGGTGCACCCACCCCTAGCCTGTCCGCTTCGTCCTGGAGACAGAGGTGTAACCGGGGACATTGGAGGCCGCGACTCGGCGCCTACGGTACTGTCCTAGACCAACCAACCTAGACTCTCCCCCTCTCCAACCAACCACCTCGTAGACTGTAGAGCACAGCCCAAATGTGTCAGCCGATCTCTGTGGTTGTGTGCGTCAAAACCAGTAGACTCCCCCTCTATCCGACCAACCGACTCTTCTCTTATCCATCCGACCGACAAAGACTCTTCTCTTCTCCTGTCCAACCAACCACCTAGTAGACTGTAGAGCGCAGCCCAAATGTGTTTACCGATCTCTGTGGCTGTGTGTGTCAAAACCAGTAGACTCTCCCTCTATTCGACCAACCGACTCTTCTCTTATCCATCCGATCGACAAAGACTCTTTTCCTGTCCAACCAACCACCCGGTAGACTGTAGAGCACAGCCCAAACATGTCAAGCTCTTTGGTCCATAGTAGATTCTTCTCTTATTCAACTGACATAGACTCTTCCGATATCCAAACCACCACTTTAGACAACAGCCCAAACATTTCAACCAATTTCTTTGGTTTTATGCTTCCTAAGACAGCTAGCCAATATAGGCTCTTCTCTCCAAACAATCAGTTTATAGGTTTATTTGAGCCACCAGCACAAACTCTCCTATCCAATAAATTTGTTTGACTCTTCTATCCAACCAACCAATAAACGCTCTTCAAATTTCCATCCAACGAACGTAGAGTCTTCCCGTATTCAACCGAGCAATTCTTTCTTCACCCAAACAATTTTCGTTTAGGCTACAGAACAGTCCAATTTCGCCAAGCGTGCTCTATCACTAATTATGGATTTTCCTCAATTCAATCCTTATTATCTGCCAATATCCAATGCCAATGTTTTCCATTTTGTTTTCTCTAAAATTCAAAATGCGATGGTTCACACTTCGACTGAAATATCTCTTTATTCCCCTTTTTATCGTAATTCGATGAAATATACCAAAAAGTCCTATTCCTCAAGTACTCTCAATGAGTCATTTTCAATTTTTGCATTCTAGCAAGTCTAACTCTTGCTTTTGTAATACTGATTTCAAATTGATATAGTTCATTCAAATTGATCACTTAATCCACATTCCCTCCTATGTCGAGTATATGGAGTCCATAAACTGAATTCAATCTCTTCTGTCGGCAGCTTGCTTTTTTTTATCCTTCCAAGTCAGGTCCGCGTTTCGTTGTTCAGACAAGAACTGCCAACAAATTGTCAACAGTGGACGCTTGATTGAGACTCTCACGAGGCATGTGCATTGCCTAGGCAACTGAATCGCCTTTTTTGATGACAGTTGTGACTATGGAACCATCGACCATGCAAAGTATGTTTCAAGTCGTGATGGCAATTGGTGTTGGACCATCATATTATATTTCCATATTGTCCTTATCGCCTAATTTCTTTTAGCAACTAGTCGATCCACTCTTTCTTCACCCGACCCAACTTTTCCTGACAAAAATCACCCTGACCTAACCGTACCTAGCCTATCTCAAGCCATCGCGTTTGGAAGGTATTGACTGTTGAACTAACTAATAGAAGAAAACCCCCTACAGCAAATCCACATAGACCGAATTCGTGCTTGCAATCTTCATTATCCAAAATTACACCAGCGAGAATGTTTTTGACGTCTTCAAACTAACAAATACATTTACAACATTTTGAGTGTGTCCAAATACTTGTTCACAAATCTGGATTATCTCCAATTACAGGAGTATTTTTCATATATTTTTTTTGATATCTCATAAAAGATGAAGAAGAATATGGAAGTCGGGGCATTTACGGGGCTGACGACCGTCATAGGCTGGTTCAAGTGATCACTTTACACACGTGTAACATTCACCAATTCTACCCATTATTGTGACAACCACACTACTTAAATTAGAACTTCCAAGAATTTGAGTAGTGTGGTTGTCAATAATGGGTAGAATTGGTGAATGTTATACGTGTGTAAAAGTGATCACTTAAACCAGCCTATGACGGTCGTCAGCCCCGTAATTTGCCCAGACTTCCAAATTCTTCTTCATCTTTGATGAGATGTCAAAAAATGGTAACAAATACATCAAATTCAACGATTATCATTGTAATTTTTACCTTTTTGACCATCGATTGTAAGTTTGACCGTCCAAAATCATTCTCGCTTTGGTCAATGATCAAGATTGATCCAAATTTTGTTTGATTCATGATTTCGCATCCTCCAAAACATCAATATGGCTTGTGAATCGCTGTGTACCCCTTTAGATGTTCCGTTTTCGAGTGTATGGTCACACTTAGTCCACATATCCGGTCCAATAATTGAAACCTCCAGTCTCTTCGATCTTTATTTAGTCGATTCCGTATCGAGAGAGTAATCTCCGACATTGTTATGATAGGAAAAACAACTGGCACAGTGCAGATTCAAGTTTTGATGCAATCAACACGGCCATTTTGTCTTCATACACCGTCAGCAAAACTTGTCCAAATGATTGTCATATTTTAAAAGCTGTATTTTGATTCATCGTGAACTGTGTTTTGATTTTTCTAACATCAGCAGTGTATGGGTTTCCAAGTTACTTAAAACGTATTTCAATTTTCACCGTAGAGTATAAAACTTTAGTTTTTGATGATGTACAATTTTACTTGTCATTTTAAAAGAATTTTTTATTACTATTATCTATTGATTATTATTTTTTCTGTGATTCCCAAATAATAATAAAAAAATGACATCACTTTTTTATGGTCAGATTACAATTTAAATATATAAAAAAAAACGCGTGTATAAGACCTGTTTTTGAGCTTATCAATGTAAACACGACTAGTTTCGAGAACTACGGATGCTCTCATCAACAAGTGAAAATAGAAACTGTTCGTTACAAACTTCCGTTTGTATTTTCACCTGTTGATGAAAACATCTGTAGTTCTCAAAACTAGTTTTGTTCAAATTAATAAACACATAAAAGGCTTGTATAAGTGATTTATTTTAATACTTAAATCATTATTCCAAATCAACAAATAAATCAGATTACAAGATATTTCAATTTAATTTTTCTGGTTCAAATCTCATTTGAAATTTTCAAGTGGTGTCATGCATTGTTATGTAATGAGTTCTATCTCATTCTGTACATCATTTTTCTACTGTTGTATACTCTACGGTCTTCAAATAATTCATTTTGGTATTTATTTCATCCCTGTGGTCGACCGCTAGAGTCTTTTTTCTTCATTTTTTTTTACTGCAATGATATTTACAGAAACAATATATTTAAGTCTCGACACGACGTTATGTTTGCAACACGTATTTTTCATCTTCATCTTCCATCGCACATTTTGAAATGGAATCACTATTGGTTTTGGCTGTTTTTGGCGATCGGACATCATGGATTGACACCCAATCGAAATTGGGTGCAAACACCAGTTTTTCATCAGTCAGCGAATGATTTTTTTTATTAAAAATATGCAATATTTACGAATTATCGCTAATTTTTGTTCAGCTGATGTCTATTTTTCCCTGTAAAGTTTGAAACAGCTCTTATAAGGTGAAATAACTGTCACTTCAACAAAACCTCAAATCGTGAATCGCGTGTTTGCAGGAAAGAAATCCACGTTCCCAAAAATTGTCCGATAATCAAAGTGATTCTGGCCGCTATCTTTTTCCCTGTTTCGACTTTTTAGCACTTAGAATTACCACGGTTTGATACCACGATTAGTTTAAATTATTATGTCAAATGATATCATACGTTTTATATATTATAATACACTTATATATTTAAAAAAATATCTTAGACGTTCGAAAAAAATTATATTTTTTGATTTTGTATAATTCTCTGCAACTCGAATTAAACCCCATACCGTTTTTTAAATCGTTAAAGCTTATTACACATCGAAGATCGGTTTCGAAGCATACAGCTTCTTCCTCAAAACACTAATTCATCTACATCTCACAAAATAGCTCTGTTATAATATCACTTTATTAAAACTAAATTATATTTTCGGCCGGTTTCGAAGCAGACAGTTTCTTCCTCAAAACTAATTCATCTTCATCTTACAAAATAGCTTTGTTATAAAATCACTTCATATCTTAATATAACTCAATTATGCTGTCGGCCGGTTTCGAGGCAGACAGCTTCTTCCTCAAGAATAATTAATGTAAATAACTGTGTTATAAAATCACCATATATCATTTTATAATTCAATCATATTGCTGACCGGTTTTGAAGCATACAGATTCTCCCCAAGACTAATAAAAACTTTAAACTATCCATATGAAAATATTGTTTTTTTACAATTATCAGTCCCTTTACTGAAAATATTTACATTTTTTTAAAAAGTTTTTAAAGCCAACAGTACAAATCTTTTAAAATTACAAACTGTCATATATACATCTAGATCTTTAAAAAATTGATGCAATATGGATGTTCAATAATGGGCAGAATGGTGAACGTTACGCAAGTGTTTAATTTATCACTTAAGCCAGCCAAAAAGCTCTGGAATGCTCAGACTTCCATCTTCTTTTATACAAAAATAATAGATGCTTCATCAAATTGAGGACAGCTATAATATTAGTTGATATATCATCCGTAGGGTGAATAATCCGATGTTTAAAATTGTCAACTGTCGCAATTAGATTTTTTATTTTACTTTACTTCTTTATATCAAGGTTTGGGGTTCGATTCTAGTTGATGTCGTTCTGAATAAAATCACGCGGAAACGAATTGTATGGTCAGAATTTTGGCACAATATTCCTGAATAGTTTTTAGATTTGGTAGTCCTGTATCCTGTATTAATCCCCATAGATTCCGTAAAGTGTTATTTTTAAATTGCTTAGCTGACGATGGACATTGAATAGAATTGCCTAGTTTAGCCCTTCTAGTTGACAAAAAAAATACGAGAGTTCTAAATTTCCTTGGTATCCTAGATGACCAACAATTTGCATGCGATTTAGCACAATTTGTATATAATGATTGTTTTTTTGATATTTAGTTCATCACTTGGTGGTGTTTTTACTCATCTCTACATCATTTGTGTTTCATCCACTTTTACATTCTTTTCAGTTTTTGTGAACAGATCTCTTCTGTCGACATAACTTTTCTCAAAGTGGTTTAAATATCTTAGCGTTTATTCAATATTTTACTTTAAATGATTTAAAACCCTTACTCAAAGCAAAGGTTAAATGAATTGATAGCTTTTCATAGAGTGGTATTTTTTATTTATTTATATTTTTCTAAATAAAATATTAAAGAATGTATTTATTTGATTAAGTTTTTTTCGTTTTAAAATAAAAATCACACAATTTTCAGTCTTCATATTCATTCATATTTTCGCCCTCGACAAATTTTCACACGTAACAGTCGTAAATTTAAAAAAACGACTCATCTTCGAATGTGTCCGTGAAAATGTTTTCTTTATTAGGCATCGTGTACTTTTGTTCGCGGATTGCCAAATTCTGCTGTAAAGGGATCGTTTGTTGCACTTTTGTTCGTAGCGTGTCTTCTTACCATTGTATCACAAGTTTGCCGTGAGTCTGCATCGCTATGACGCAAGTTTTCATCACTGTGCCGTAAGTTTGCATCACTGTGACGCGAGATTTCATCACAACGCAGTAAGTTTGGACCACTATGACGTGAGTTTTACATCACAACGCTGACATTTGAGCCGGGCGGGAGCGGAAAACAACCAAGAAACGAGATTTCGTGTATGATAACGCCACACGTTGGGCGCCACTTCTTCTCGGCTTTGAGCTAGCCGAAGTGCTGTGGCATTTTTGAATATTCCCTAGCGATTTTCGGTATTTTTCCGTCAATATTTCTGTTAAATGTATGGACGGGCTTTAAAAAATTCTTGAAAAATTGGGTGCCAATGAATTTTATTCTAACGATACCTAAATTGTCAGATTATCAACTGAAAAGAATGACAATCGTTACCAAAAACTCGGGTACTATGCTTCTAGATTTTATTTATCCTTCATTACCAGATTGTCTTAGTAATCTGCTAAAAATATGATAATCGTAAAATTCAAGCGCCAGTGAATTTTACTCTAAAATTCCTAAACTCTCTAATAATCGGCTAAAAAGTATGATTTTCTTAGCCATATTTCAAGCCCCACTTTGGGCGCCAGTGTATTTCATTCTCAAGAACTACATGAACATTTTAATTTCAATTTGGGCCCTATGTAGGGTGCCAGTGTATTTTATCCTTAAGGTACCTGGAAGAAAATTGTAACCTTAATCCAAGCCCCAGTGTATTTAATTCTTACGGTAGCCAAACCGTCTGAAAAGTATGATATCTTGGCCTTGATTGGTGCCCCACGCTGGGCGCCAGTCGGGTATCCAGACGGTCACGAAAATCGCTATCGGATTTCAAAAGCCCGCGTCGCGGGTTCGGGGCTAGGCCAGCGGATGTACTGCGACTGCGTCGTCATTTCAGCTGCGCGTCGTGCGCGCTTTCAAGTCCACGCTCGAGGACCTGGAGGAGCGGCTGAGCGTGCACAGCGCCACCAGCGGGCGGGCCGTGCTGCGCGGCGGGCGGATCCCGGCCGACATCGCGTACATCGACTCGGAGGACCCGCCGCAGCTGCACCTGCAGCCGGGCGTCAAGTCGCGCTTCCTCGGCCCGCCGCGCCGCCCGCAGCCCAAGGCGGAGACGCCCATCTAGGGATCCGCACGAGCCCCGTCTACAGATCTGCGCGACCGTCATCTATGAATCTGCGCGACCCCCATCTACATATCTGCGCGGCCCGAGATCTGCCCGGCACCGTCTACAAATCTGCCCGACCCCCATCTACAGATCTGCCCGGCCCCCATCTAGATATCTGCCCGACCCCCTCCCTCACGCATTCGTTCACATTTTATTTACATTGTTTATCAGAATTTCTTTCGACGCATTTAACAGCGCCCTTCTTCGTGCACACATTATCCTCACCCAATTGTTCTTCTCTTCTCCCGAAATATACAGTACATCTTCTATTATTCTTTAATACAGTGTCACCTCCATTTTTACCAAAAACAATTAACACATTCAAGCCTTATTACTTTGTCTTCTTAACATCTGTGATATTTCTATAACCATTTTTTATATATACAAAGAAATTTAACACACTGGTTATTAGATATTTCGCTATATGTTGAGAAAATCGTTTAATAAGGTATTTTGAAGAAATGTTGCATTCGGTGAACTTTAGACCTACACTTTATTGCGATTAATCGTAAAAAGGTAAAATCCTTTGAATCACAAGCTGAAAAGTCTTAAAAAGATGTGTTCCTTGTTTACTGTTGCATACTTTGTGTCTTCAAAGTATCAACAAGGACAATGAGATTTATCACCTTTGTAGGTCTTTGCAGGACTTAGTGGGCTAAAGAGTTTTATCTATTTACAGTCGATATACTATGTATTTTACAGGGAAGATAAGAATGTGATAGGGTTAGCGATAATTTAAGTGCTGCGACGAGTCTGAATTTCGTAATGCGTAAAAAATATTTTTAATCGATTTTTTTCATTATTTTTTTCTATTAATTTTATGTTCTCGTCGAAAATGGCGCTTTTTAAATGTTCTTAATATTGTTGAGTGTCACACTGAATTCGTTTTTAATTTTTACTTAATTTTTTTTCATCATAAGTCTTAAATTAAAATTCATGGAAATGTGTTTAAATATGATTAAGTGTTATTTTAATTTATCTCATCACACTTTACACTCGAATCTTTTAAAGTTTTACTTGTATCATTTTGGTGATTTGATTAAAAAAATTGAGATGGCCTCGTATGAATTTTGTGAATTAATTCAATGATATGAGACAGTCTCGTTTGAATTGGTGACTTAATTTGTTTTTAAAAATGTCAAATAGCTTCGTTCGAATTGGTGGCTTAATTCAAACATATTAGATAGCCCCGTTCGAATCGATGACATAATTCAAAACTTTAAAATAGCCTCTTTCGAATCGGTGACATAATTCAAAACTTTAAAATAGTTTCGTTCGAATTGGTGACTTAATTCAAAAACTTGAGATAGCCTCATTCGAATTGGTGACTTAATTCAAAAATATGAGATAGTCTCATTTGAAACGTTTTTAATTGTAAATTTAACACATGTTTGTGTTTTTAGTATGATACTAAAATTAATTCATGCATATTATTAAAGAATATATATAGTCATATATATTTATACTAGCTTTTTTTATTATATTGTAAATTATTGTCTAATTTTTAATTCGTATAATCTTTTATACATATTTACTCATTCTCGTTTATCTTTCTTCTTACTAATTAATCACGTGTTCGTTTAAATTTAAATTTTAAATGATACGTTTAAACAATCGTATTATATACTAATGTTATAGTATCCATTTTAATTAGTAGTAAAATCACCACAATTTGAAAAATTTATTAAACCATTTCACTGTTTTTAGACTTATTAAAAGAATTATATCATATAGGCTAAAAAAATTATAACTTATTTTATTTTTTAAAAATGTATTTAATTATTTATTAAACTTTTTAGAAATTCACCTTTCAATCTTTCTCTTTTTTTCCTTTTCTATTTCCATCACGACACAAGGCACCAAATTTACCAGATTAATTCTGAGGAGATTACCTTTTTTAAAAAAAGAAAAAAAATCATAATTGTCACGACCAACTTCGAATTCGGATTTTGTAAATATAAAATGAAAGATAAGTATTTTTTAAAAATTTGTTTCAATAACGAAATCGCTTTAAAGCACTTTCAAATAATATGGCACTTCTCACACGATTCCGATATTTTCGCATCACCAAATTACACATCAAACAAATATGGCTTTGATTTTTTATCTTGTTTATAAAAAAAAAGTATACATATCGAAAGAATATATCACAAAGATATTGTATATCACATTTGTGATTTGTGATACAGAAATACCAGAGGAATTCAACAGGCCTCAAAATATTTATATATTCAAATCACTGCGACACTTTTGTACAAATCAAAACACATTTTATTATGATTCATACAAATTTTTTTTTTTTTTAACATTTTCTTAATTTTTTAACATTTTATTAATTTTTTTACATTCTCTTTACTTTTTTTACATTCTCGCTAGTTTTAGATTCATTCTTTTGTTTTTCCCTTCTTCCTTTTCAGTGCTGTGTCTATCTGCGGTCTTGTCTATATGAGCTGTCGCTTTTGTCTGTCTTACGTTCTGTCAGTATCTCTTGTAGCAGGGTGTTGTCCGCCGCTCTGTGTATCAGTTGAACAAGTCTTTCTGGATTTTCCAACTAGCCGTTTTTGGAATCAACCGCCTATCAACTCATGAAGAGTATTTGCAATATCCACTTGTCTTCGCTATATTTTTCTCTCTTCACAGTTTAAATATTTCACACAAGGGTATCGCACATTTTTTCATATGTATCCATACATTTTTTGCATTTAAAACAATCTCATTTTATTTTCAGATTGTGCTTTATACAAATTTAAAAAAATATATTAATTTTTGGTATTTTATTATTATTTTTCAGTACCGTTTCGTCAGAAAAAAATGTTATGTAAAAGATAAAACCACTCTACAAAAGTTCGAACGATATTAGCCTTCTAATATTATTTATTTAAAAAAATATATATTTTATCATGGTTGGCTTTTTTTCTTAATTCTATATTAACCTTCAAAAATATTTATTTTATTATTAACGCCTTTTCTCTTATTTCGACAAATAAATTAACGCTATTTTTTATTTTACTCTGAAGTCGATGAAAATGACTTATCTTTTTATTTCGACAAATAAATTAATGTAAAAAGACAAAAAGTGTGCTATTTTTTATTTTACTCTGAAGTCGATGAAAATGACTTATCTTTTTATTTCGACAAATAAATTAATGTAAAAAGACAAAACCACCATACAAAATTCAAACACTATTAGCCTTCTAAAATTATTTATTTTCAAAAATAAAATTTTATTAAACATGGCTTTTCTCTTAATTCTGTGTGCTATTTTTTTACTCTTAAGTCGATAAAAATAACGTATCTTTTTATTTTTTATTTTATTTTTATGTAAAATGATAAAACAGCTACACAATAATTCAAACGTCTTCAGGAATAATAAATTTAAAAATATATTTTTAATTATGATTTAAAATTGATTTTTCTTAATGGGCTTTTTTATTATTATTTGAAGTCGATAAAAATTCCTTATTTGTTTTTTTTTCAATTTTGTCAGAACTAAAATGGAATATAAAAAGATAAAACCACTCAAAACTAAAATTCAACCGTTATTAGCCTTCACAGATAATTCATTTCAATTCCAATTAAATTTTGTGGGCGTTTTTTTTTTTACTTTGAATTCGATAAAATTACATGTCTAGTAATTTAAAAAAAATTGGTCTACGATAGTGATTTTTCTGCGTTTTGGAGTGTACAGTTATGAAGTTTGTTGAGTGTCGCAACAGAGACGAAAATCTTTCTTCTGAATGAGTCTGACTTCCATATTCCGTTTGTATTAAAAGATTAAAGACACTTAAACAACAAAGTAATATACATATTTTTATCACTCGCAGAAATAAAATCCATCATTTGCTATGGTAAAATAAATTAAAAATAATTAAAAAGTAATTTAATTGTGGTGATTTTTCGGGTAATTAATAAATTATTAATAAATTTTAAAATTGTTAAAAGCTTTTTTTCGAATTTGGTTGCATAGATGGCTACGTATATATTAAATATTAAAAAATAAAAAATATATTAAATTCGAATAGTCCGTAAGTGTTAAATATTTAATGTACCTGTAATTCAAACCGGGTTTTATGAGTAAAATATTTATTGAAAGAAATGTGTTTTTTTTTTGTAAATTCAATAACAATTTTCTTTTTTAATATTTTTCCAAGTACAGTAAAACCTCAATATAACGGATCTTTATTTAACGAACTTTGGACATGACATATAAACAGCAACGCCACTTCACGACGAGTGCCCAAAGACAATAAGTAGAATTTTGTTTGTGTTCTGTATTCGGCTGTCCAAACTTAAAACACAGTAAGGGACATTTTTTTTGTAGTACGTTTTTTTTTGCGTAGTAATCAACTATTTATTTCTTCAATATAACACTGGACTGGTACCTAAAGTGGAGGGCTGATCACCTTTCCTTCATGTGTAAACGATCGAGATAACACTGCGTTTATATGAAGCAGTGCCCTATGCACCATTGGGGTGCGGTAAGGGTTTTATTATTTTTATTATTAAAATCTACTTAGTCCAAGAATGCAAAAAAAAGCGTACTACAAAAAACTGTCACTTACTGTGTTTTGAATTTAAACAGCCGTATTGTTTATTTATTTCTAATTACAGTGTTCATATTTTCAACAACAACAAAAATATTCATTTTAAACCTTTTTTAATAACAGACTCTCGTCTTTAACGGACACCCTCTCCTCACCCCAATTAGCCCGTTATATCGAGGTTTTACTGTGTGCATATTTTTAAAATAAACACATTCAAATTTCTCAGTACTTAAAGATCAATTTATTCTATTTTTTGTATATTTTTAACTCCCGCAAGTAACAACTCGGAATACAATATTTTTAATATAACATTTAGCATTTTCGTTACTTAAGATATTACACAGTAAATATTATTTATTAATATTTTTTTCGATTAATTTATTTTATTAATTATTTATTTGATTAATTCGTTAATTAAATGTTTTATTCATTTAATTCAATGTACTTAATGTCAGAATAAATTTGTGGTTATAATGAAATGAGAGAGATATATATATATATATATATATATATATATATATATATATATATATATATATATATATATATATATATATATATATATATATATATATATATATATATATATATATATATATACATATATATATAACAAGAATTTTAAATTTAAGGAATATCAAATTTTAATATGTTATTATAATGCATGTATAGTCACTTTAAAAATACACAAATTTTAACAATATTTTCGCGTTTTTATTAACACATTCATTTTTCAATTATAAAAAAATGATAGGGTATTTTCACCGTTTATTATTGTCCGCCTCCGTAGTGTAATGGTCAGCACGCTCGGCTACCGTTGTGGAGGTCCCGGGTTCGATTCCCAGTGGGGGTTCAATAAATATGAGTGATTTTTTCACAGTAATATTTATTCAATATTACACTGGACTGGTACCTGAAGCGGAGGGCTGATCACCTTTCCTTCATGTGTAAACGATCAAGATAACTCTGCATTTATATGAAGCAGTGCCCTATGCACCATTGGGGTGTGGATAAGGGTTTTATTATTGTTATTATTATTGAAAAATAATTCATTTAAATTTTACAAGAATATCGACCATTCTTGTCGAAGTCTGTAAAGAAATAAGAGAGATATGAAGAATTAAAATTTACACTTTTTAAATGGCGGGAATGCGGACAATTTGTGACGTCATCGCGTGTTCAAAAAATCTTATTTCCCCATGAACCTTGCGTTTTATGTTGTTATATTCAAATGTATCTACATAATTTTATGGCCAAGAAGTGATGCAATATGTAGCCAACTAAATAAAATGGTGTTATCCAATTTACAATCAAAATTGTGGTTGATGTTTCGGTTTTTTTTTTATCATGCAAAAAGATACTTTGAAAAATGAAACATTTTAAAATTTTATTTTACACGAATTCATTTGAGTGAAAATACCCTATAGAAAAAAAAAATTATTTCTAGAGGTTATAATTGACTGATTTAAATAAACAAATCGATTATAAAACATTAAAAATAATAAAAATATTTTAAAGCATTTTTAGATTTTTAAAGATGATAGTCAATAATAGGGTTGTGGGAATTAAATTTATTAATAAAAAATTAAAAACTCTAATTTGTTTATTTTTATTTTTTTAGAATGATTGTTTTTGATGTTGTAAAAATTGCCTGCATTTGATTCATCTTATAAGTTAATAAAAAGAAGTGTGAATTTTCGTTTGTTGTTTTTTTTGCACTAAAAAAAATATACTAACCCTTTAATATGTATATTGACACAAAACACACACACACACACACACACACATACATCGCACACTCCTTTCAAGAACGTCATAAATAAAAAAATTGTCAATTTACAGTTGTGCATGTTTTCGGAATGCCCAGAAAATGTACTATATCCTAGCAAAAGCGGCATAATTTTAACTTAATATTTACCCGCTACAGGGCAGAAAGTGTTGCTTTTGCATTTTGAAGAAAAGGTATTGGTAAATAATTTAAAAAAAAATACTAAATATTTTTGAAATGGAGAAAGAACCTTCAGGTTTTACCTAAAAAGATCTGTTGCACAGTAAAAAGTTCAATAAGTGGCTTAGTATTTATTTTTAATACATTGCATTATATTTTTAAATTTAAAAAACGTTCTCCTGAAAAATCTAGTTTTTTTGATTTATGACGTTCTTGAAAGGAGTGAGCGATATATATATATATATATATATATATATATATATATATATATATATATATATATATATATATATATATATATATATATATATATATGTTATAAAATAACTAGGTACCTACCTATACATTTTATTAAGTACTTACAAATAGTACCTACATAAAACAGTTCTACCACCAGATGTCGCATGCGTCGCTCAGAATAAAACAAAAGACTTCCGATAATATTATTAACTGTCAGAATCAGATAGATATAAAAATTATTGTAAAGATTAATTGAGAATAAACTTTTATTGTCGTTTCTTTAATTACAAAGCAACACATATATATATATATATATATATATATATATATATATATATATATATATATATATATATATATATATATATATATATATATATATATATATATATATATATATATATATATATATATATATATATATATATATATATATATATCCTCATATTTATAAAGTATATATTCGTATCGGTATCGGATACATACTTTTACACATCTACATTTTTTCAAACATATGTATAGGACACTCTTGCAAAAAATACACATAATATATAAATTTTTAATAAACTTGCCCTGGCGGTTTTTCAAGTTTTATTTCAATTTACGCGTATTGTTCTTCACTTGAATTTTTTTCTTCAAAGCACGCACACACGCTAGTTTTTTATTCACTTTTAAATCTCACCCCTCAGTATATGTTTTATTTTTAATTTCCCAATTACTTTGTGGTGATATCCATGTATATTAAAATGTTGCGTTAAATTCTTAAATACTACTACTACTACTACCATCACGCCGTTTCCCCGCAGGGGTAGGCAGAGAGGATGGAACGCCACACTCTTCTGTCCTGACATACACTCCTCGCCTCCTTCACATCCATACATCTAGTCACACATGCCCTCCGATTACGCAGACTTTTGACACCGCCAGATTTTAGGTTCTGATTGATCTGATCGTGCCAAGTCTTTTTCGGTCGTCCTCGTTCTGTTTTCCCTCTCACATTCGCCACATATATTTTCTTAGTCATTCTCTCGCTATCCATTCGCTCCACATGTCCATACCGCCGCAAAGAATTATGAAATACCATTAATTATAATACTTTATTACGTGGAATCGTGATTCGATGCACTCTAAATTGTTATCGAACGGTGTTTGATAACCATATTTAGCGCATCGAAACACGTGTGACAATAAAGTATCGCAATAAGTGGTATTTATAAATCTGACGTTATATAAAAATACAGAAAAATAATCAATTTCCCAAATTTACACTCCACCCAATTTATATACATCTTATACCATTTTTACAGCAAAATTTCCTCAAATTACGTTAGCTTTTATAATTTTTTTTTTATATTTCACTAT
Organism: Brachycentrus maculatus; assembly: GCF_059751285.1. Lineage (NCBI taxonomy): Eukaryota > Metazoa > Arthropoda > Insecta > Trichoptera > Brachycentridae > Brachycentrus > Brachycentrus maculatus. The sequence continues at coordinate 716,058 of NW_028280787.1, forward strand.
TACGTTGTAGTCTGTTAAATGAAAAATATTAAAAAAAACTGTTATTCAAACTTATACTCTACTCAAATGATACATTTTTACACCAAAATGCCCCCAAATTACGCTTTTATTTTTATTCCATATTTCACCGCTATCACTACAAAATCTATACAATTTACGCACTGTTTTATATCTTATGTATAATATAAACAATAAGTTACTTTAAAAAGATCATTGAAGATAAAATTTTATGTTAATTATGATTTGCCACTGAGAGATGGTGACAGATGGTCAAAATTTTGTCATTTTTTAGCGGGAAAAATCGAACATTGCTCTTTATCAATCAATATATATATATATATATATATATATATATATATATATATATATATATATATATATATATATATATATATATATATATATATATATATATATATATATATATATATATATATATATGTGTGTGTGTCTGTAAAAGATACCTAGTTATTTATGTAGATGGGTAAAATGTTTATCCATGTTCCTAAAACTTGAATTTATCTATCTTCATAGATAAAGCATTCATAAGAGGGATACAGATACATATATTATGTTTTTAAACATAGGCAATTCAATATAAGATAAGAAAAATTCTTATGAAACCATTCAATATTTATTTATCGATATTTTATAGGTGTCTCAACTCGAGACGAAGCATCTATCGTTTTTATACGAAAGAAGATGGAAGGCTGAGCATTCCAGGGCTTACGATCTCACGGCCTACGATCAGACTTCCATTTTCTTTCGGATAAAAACGATAGATGCTACAAGACGAAGCATCTATCGTTTTTATACGAAAGAAGATGGAAGTCCGAGCATTCCAGGGCTTACGATCTCACGGCCTACGATCAGACTTCCATCTTCTTCCGTATAAAAACGATAGATGCAACAAGACGAAGCATCTATCGTTTTTATACGAAAGAAGATGGAAGTCTGAGCATTCCAGGGCTTACGATCTCACGGCTTACGATCAGACTTCCATATTCTTTCGTTTAAAAACGATAGATGCTTCGTCTATTTGCATCTATCGTTTTTATACGAAAGAAGATGGAAGTCCAAGCATTCCAGGGCGGGCTTACGATCACACTTCCATCTTCTTTCGTATAAAAACGATAGATGCTTCGTCTATTTGCATCTATCGTTTTTATACGAAAGAAGATGGAAGTCTGCGCATTCGAGGGGTTTACCTTAGACTTCCATCTTCTTTCGTATAAAAACGATAGATGCTCGGTCTCAAGTTGTGTCACCTATAATAAATATTGAAATGTCATTAAAGCATGAATGATCCAGTGTCGGATATAATAAATACTTAAAACAATGACACTGATTTTCTTAGTATTGTTATATCTTCATTTATTTTAAAATAATAATATTTATTTATTTTATTTTGTCTGATTTAATTTTAATTTTAAAGCAGTATTGGTTATGTACGGAATCACTTCTCCACCAATCAATTAAAGGGTTAAACCTTTGGCATAAAAAGACACCTTTCCTCCTAAAAAGTAGAATTTAAAATTGAAAAGTAAAGTTTAATATTTTTTTATAATGTGAAATTTTGTCATACATTGCGACCTGAATTCTGCATTTATCGGTTGAACGTTGAAGAAGTCATAACTTGGCCGCATAACTTAACATATATATATATATATATATATATATATATATATATATATATATATATATATATATATATATATATATATATATATATATATATATATATATATTGGTCCAAAAAATGTTACTTGTATAGTTACTAAATGTGTCATTAATAATAATAAAACCCTTATCCGCACCCCATTGGTGCATAGGGCACTGCGTCATATAAACGCAGTGTTATCTTGATCATTTACACATGAAGGAAAGGTGATCAGCCCTCCGCTTCAGGTACCAGTCCAGGGTAATATTGAATAAATATAACAGTGAAAAAATCACTTATATTTATTTTACCCCCCTTGGGAATCGAACCCGGGACCTCCAGAACGGTAGCCGAGCGTGCTGACCATTACACTACGGAGGCGGACAAAATCAAATGTGTCATTAGTATACTTAATTATGCCATTCAGTGCCAAAATATGTCACTCGAGTGTTATTTTTACAAATACCGAAATGTGACAGTGGTTTTTTTTAATTGGTATATTTTTTGTCGTTAAAATATGTCACTTTTGGTGAAATGTGTCATTCGATACCACCGATCTAACGTTTGTTAAATAATTGGCCAGTTTTGTGCTTCAGTATTGTTATCGAATCCCTTAAACGTAATTTCGAAGAATATCCAATTTTCAATAAAAAAGCTATCACAATTTTTATTGTTATAAATATTGGAGCTTTTGGTAATCAATATTTTGTTAATGGTATTTACATTAACTCATGTTAATGGTATATGTATATATGGTCTTTTGTGAAACAAATAATACGATAATGGTATTTCGAAACGTGCTATTGAGCGACGTGAATATGCTTACGGTATTTCGAAACGTGCCATTGAGCGGCGTAAATATGCTAATGGTATTTCGAAATATACTTATAGTGACGTAAAAATGCTATTGGTATTTCAAATCGTGCCATTGAGCGACGTGAAAATGCCATTGGTATTTCGAATCGTGCCATTGAGCGACGTGAATATGCTAATGGTATTTCGAAACGTGTAATTGAATAATGTTAATATGCTAATGGTATTTCGAAGCGTACCATTGAATGACGTTAATATGCTAATGGTATTTCGAAGCGTGCCATTGAGCGACGTCAACATGCCAACGGTTATTAAGCTAATTGCTCGGTAGAGAAGTGGTTCTGTACGGTCGACATATGAGGCTAGTGAAAACAAACAGTGTAGTAAGTGAAAAAGTAATTGATGTTACTTTTTCAGCAACATGCCGAGTTGGTGATGGGCCGGCGTATGCTCTTAAACAATTTTTTGGCCGAACACCGACGCATCAGCATCCAATCCCCGACAACTAGCGCTATTGCCGTGTTGCCCGGGCCCAACTAACCTGCCAAGCCCCCCACTAATAGACAAGCCCCCCCCACTAAAACAAGCCCCCTCACTAAAAACAAGCCCCTCAATAAAAACAAGCCCCTCGCTAAAATACAAGCCCCTTCGCTAAAATACAAGCCCCCTCACTAAAAACAAGCCCCGTCACTAAAAAGACAAACCGCCTGCTAATATATAAAAATAGACAAGCCCCCGAAATTAAATGTGTAATTCATCCCTAAACGCGTCCAGTTCGAGATAAAATTAACCCGTTGTTGACAATATTTTATCACATTTCTGTTAAAATTTAAACCATACATTGGGTCATCTTATAAGTAATGCTGTATTCGAGTGATATGACCAAAAGTTTGTCGAAATATTTTTAACAAAGTAAATATATATTTTTTCAATTGGCATTTTTTAGTTCAAAATAGAAAGATTTTTGTTTGCCAAGAAGTTTGAAAATGAAATCGTAAATATAATGTAAAGCATATTAAACATTTTAATCTAATAATAGTATATTTATTTATTTTCGAAAGAGTTAAAAATGAAATAAAACACGTTACTTATAAGATGATCTAATACTGCAAATTAACATTTAATAATTCAATATATTAATTTTTAATAAAATTAAAATAAAATAAATTTATCCCAGTTTAACCTAAGATAAATTATATTAAATACATTCCTTTTATTTTTCGTCCAAAATAAAATAATAAAATAAAAAATCAAATAATAATTATTTTAAATATAAAAAACAATATTTCAATAAACGTTATTTTTTTAAATATTTTATTCCTCTCTTAGTTTAAATTGTCAAACATGCTATACACACAGTTCGAATATTCAGTATATTTCGTGACGTTAAATTGTCAAACATGCTATACACACAGTTCGAATATTCAGTATATTTCGTGACGTTAAATTGTCAAACATGCTATACACACAGATCGAATATTCAGTATATTTCGTGACGTTAAATTGTCAAACATGCTTTACACACAGTTCGAATATTCAGTATATTTCGTGGCGTTAAATTGTCAAACATGCTATACACACAGTTCGAATATTCAGTATATTTCGTGACGTTAAATTGTCAAACATGCTATACACACAGTTCGAATATTCAGTATATTTCGTGACGTTAAATTGTCAAACATGCTATACACACAGTTCGAATATTCAGTATATTTCGTGACGTTAAATTGTCAAACATGCTATACACACAGTTCGAATATTCAGTATATTTCGTGACGTTAAATTGTCAAAAATGCTGTACACGCAGTTTGAATATTCAATATATTCCGTGACGTTAAATTGTCAAACATGCATACTCGTACACACAGCTTTATATACATTTTGAATATTCGGTATATATCGTAATCATAGAATAAAATCACAAAAATATACTGACATTAAAAAATATATATTCACTCTTTAGCTATGTTTAAACGGGACTAGCCCAATATACTAAAAATTAAAGGTCAAAATATAAAATAATAAAATAAAATAAATGCTTAAAAAAATGTTTGTTTCAAAATATTGTTGTTCGTACCGCAAAATAGATTTTGGATGTCAACACAAATATTATAATAATAGAACTTACCCTTAAATTATTCTTAAAAACGTATTAAAAATAACCTATTCTTTAATTTTGTGTTTAAACTGTATTTGACCATTTCAATTAATTGAATCAACTACTACCCTTTGCTGATGAATTTAATTTAAATTCATTTTCACGTCAGCCTTTTTTATGTATTGGATTCATTAAATGTCAAGTAATTTATGTAAAGCTAAATGTCTAAAATAAATTTCATAAAAAATGCTTGTAGGAATTTAATAATAAAGTTTTAAAATTATATATATAAAAATATCTAAATGTTAAAATAAAATACTCTTAAATGGTTTTGATATGCGCTTTTTTTGTATACATTTTATAAATTGATGTATTTTTGGTATCTTTTAATTACCTGAACTTTGATGAGCCTTAAATTTATAAACTGTGATGTTTTTCGTTCAGGAAAAAAGTCCGTTATTCTTGTGCATTGGTGTTCAAGATTGTTAAAATATTTTTATTTATTGTTACTATTTTTAAAAGCGTATAAAAATACGGTGACAAGTTAGTCAGACACTAATGAAATCTGTAGTGAATCAATAAGGCACTATTTAAAACTGTTATACATCAGTCAGGCATCGTTCAAATCTCTGGCAAGCCATTCAGGCATGGTTAGAATCGAGGCCAAACCAACAAAGCATCGTTTTAATCTAGGGCAAGCCAATAAAGCTTTGTTTAAAATCTAGAGCGAGCCAGTCAGGCATCGTTTAAACTCTGGCAAGGCAGTCAGGCATCGTTAGAATCTAGGGCATGCCAATAAAGCATTGTTTAAAATCTAGAGCAAGCCAGTCAGGCATCGGTTAAACTCTAGCAAGGCAGTCAGGCATGGTTAGAATCTAGGGCCAGCTAATAAAGCGTTGTTAAAATCTAGAGCAAGCCAGTCAGGCATCGTTGTTGAATCGCTGTCAAGCCAATTAGGCATCGTTCAAATCGATGCCAATTCAACCAAGCTTCGTTAAAAACTAGGGCAAGCTAGTCGGGCATCGTTAGAATCTAGGGCAAGCCAATATGGCATCGTTCAAATCAAAAATCCCATCCAAATTTGTGGTCAGCCAGTCCGTCATATTTCATACCACATTTTTCTAAATAGATATTTTTTGGACATATATTTCAACAATAATAATAAAATAGAACTAAAATAGTCCTCTTTTAAATTTTATTTTGTCTTTTTTTATGATTTCCTCGTTTGTATTTGCTGTCTTCATTCTCTCCAAATAGTCCCCTACACTTTTATTAACTTTTTTTTAAAATTGATAACTTAATATCCATTTTATTTAATTGCTTAAAAAATCTTTTTTGCATACATATTTTTCTGTTTTGTCGTTAGTAGCTCAAAAATTCTTCTAGTTACCTATATCTAAAACTATAATTAATTTCAATGTATTTTCTATACCCTAGACGTGACCTATAGACGTAGAAAACGCACCTATTTCTTAACCTAGTTCTTATAATACCTCGCTTAATGAAGAATGGTTTGATTCCATTTATTTAATTGAAATAAATTACGACGCACGTTCAACCTTACCCCGAGTAGAATTTTTGATTCAGGCGCGTGTTGCCTTCAGCCGGTCGTATTTTTTTACACGTCGGCGTATCCTTGATGGTGCGTCATTGAATGCGTTTAATATAATTTTCGATTCGAGAAATGGCGAGGTATTCATTGTATTATTAGTCCCCTACTTATGCTTCTAAATCTAAAGCTCTTTAGAGAATACATAATTTTGATAGATTTAGATGAAGTTGTGTCCACTTTGATATGGAAAATCTTTAGATAATTTAGGTTATTACGTTCGTTAGTGTCACCTGTATTCTGTTATCATTATACCTTTAAAACCTTTTTCACAGCTAAGCATATAAACAAAATATATATACTAGTAGTATCCTTTCAAATTTCCTCAATTTTTTATTTTTTAGTAATGATTCCTTAAATTTTCAATCCTTTTTAATATATTTTATAAATTTCGGGAGATTTTAATAAATTAATTGATAATTTTTGATATTGGAAAATATTAAGAAACCTAAATTTTTTTATAATTTTTTTATACTTAAAAAAAATCAACTTTTAAGATAACTGTCTTTTCCTTTTAAATCATCCCATTCCTCTCTTATTTATTTAAACTTTTACATCTTCCATTTTTTCTGTCAATCTTTTTCATATTTAATGCCAATATCAGTTTTTATTATATTTTATTTTAATAAATTCACTTCACTTCTTCAAACCCTTGTCCAAAGGTGCAAAGAGCACTGCGTTGTTTTGACGTAGTGTTATCTTGATAGTTACTTAGTGAGCGCAAGGCGACCAGTCCTGCGCTTCGCGTACCAATCCAGGGTAATATTAAATGAATGTAAGAGTGAAAAATCAATATTTTTGACCCCCTGGAGATCGAACCCATGGCCTCAAGCACAGTAGCTAAGTGTGCTAACCATCACACTATGGAGGCGGAGAGTTTAATAAATAAAAAATAAATTAAATTTAACCTTCGCTTTTTCAGTCTTTCGATGTTTATTTTTTAAAATTTTATTTTTAAATAAAATCACTTTTAAGATAACGGTCCCTTTTCCTTTTTAAATCATCTAATTCCTCTTTTTTTAACCCTTTTTACCTTCCAATTTTTTTCATTCCACTCCTCAATCTCATTTATTAATATGTATAATTTTTTTATATGCTTAGCCGGAAATTGGTCTAAATTCAGTCAAAAAATTAATAAAGAATTTATATGGAGAAAAATAAACTTAAAAGACATTTTATATTTAGAATTTACATATATTTTTAATGTTTTTTTTTATAATGACAGCTTTTTTGCCGTTCAATAACACGGTGAAACAAATGCCCTTAATATAGCTGTCTGTTTTTTTTAAAATACATAATCGAGTTTGACAACAAAAAACTCCCTTATATGTCCACTTTCGTTTTTTGAACGCCAGAGATATTAGGATAAAATGAATATCTGCTTTAAATTTATATATTTTAATAAGTGTTGCTTATATTATTAACATTTAAAATATATAAACTGCTAAAGGCATTTTAAAATGCATGATGTTGATAAAATATATAAATATATACATACAATTATATGAATGTTTATTGGAATAAAAATATGATAACTAACTCAACCGCTTTTATTTCGACGTCTTTAAAAAAGAAAACATAAAAAAAAAACAAAAAAAAACAAAACAGATTCACAGGAAAAAAAGTTAAAAAAATAAAAACAAATAAAAATCCATTTGGACGTCAACTAAACACGAGGTAATGTTGTCAAATAACTTTGGTGTCTATACGTAACTCTGTTTTTGATAGAATTGAATGTTTTATTTTTTATTTTTTTTTGTTTTATTATATTCTTATTATGGTTTCATTTTTACAAGACAGAAGCCAAGACAAGATTGTTTATGAGCACACACCGAATGCACCAATCTATTTGTGTCCTTTACTGCTATTTCGATATATTTATTTATTTATATATATTTTTTATGTATTCTAAACAAGGACGCAGTTGCGAAAGGTTAACTAATATATATATATATATATATATATATATATATATATATATATATATATATATATATATATATATATATATATATATATATATATATATATATATATATATATATATATATATATATATATATATATATATATATATATATATATATATATATATATATATATATATATATATATATATATATATATATATATATATATATATATATATATATATATATATATATATATATATATATATATATATATATATATATATATATATATATATATATATATATATATATATATATATATATATATATATATATATATATATATATATATATATATATATATATATATATATATATATATATATATATATATATATATATATATATATATATATATATATATATATATATATATATATATATATATATATATATATATATATATATATATATATATATATATATATATATATATATATATATATATATATATATATATATATATATATATATATATATATATATATATATATATATATATATATATATATATATATATATATATATATATATATATATATATATATATATATATATATATATATATATATATATATATATATATATATATATATATATATATATATATATATATATATATATATATATATATATATATATATATATATATATATATATATATATATATATATATATATATATATATATATATATATATATATATATATATATATATATATATATATATATATATATATATATATATATATATATATATATATATATATATATATATATATATATATATATATATATATATATATATATATATATATATATATATATATATATATATATATATATATATATATATATATATATATATATATATATATATATATATATATATATATATATATATATATATATATATATATATATATATATATATATATATATATATATATATATATATATATATATATATATATATATATATATATATATATATATATATATATATATATATATATATATATATATATATATATATATATATATATATATATATATATATATATATATATATATATATATATATATATATATATATATATATATATATATATATATATATATATATATATATATATATATATATATATATATATATATATATATATATATATATATAACCTTTCTAAGCGAGTCACATTTTTATCTATAATTTATCTACTTAAAATGAATGCTGTAAAAAACAAAACAAACTCGACATATATACGGTAAAAAATCTTCTTTTTATTTTATTATTTAAAAAAATGATATTTCATATTGTGTATTCATACTGCTTCTTTTTATTATTTTAAACTGTTATTTAAAAAAATCAAATTGTTTTAATTTTTTATTTTTAAATTAGCTTTTTTTCATCATACGTGTATGGAAAAATGTCTTTAAAAATAAAATAAAACAGTATTAAATGTTGTTGGTGTCAAGATTGCACGCATTTGAAACACGTGTGTTGTGTTGAAACACGTTTTAAATCATGTTTATATACATACAATTTGTGTAAATTTTCGATCACCGCTTAAAAATGCCACACCGTGTTTTATATTCAATCATTTACAAGCTGACAAAAAATGTACATTAAAATGTTTTAATTTTGTTTGAAAAATATTAAAACGCATTTTTATCATGACAATTCTTTTAAAATTGCGTTTAAAAATTATAAAATTGATTCTTTTTTTATTTTTTTGCATTATTAACTTAAATTTATAAATATATATTCATATGTTTAGGTCGCTTTATTCGGATCAGTTATTATATTGTAAAAAAAATATTTTTTGAAATATTTTTTTCTACGCTTTTAAAAAGAGGTTAATAGTAAATTTTACAAAAAAAAAAATTAAAATATGTTCCCACTTTGAGAAGAGAGACTTTAGTCGCAGATATTTTTTTTTAGATTAAAAAAAAAAAAGCTTTTTTTATATCGCTTTTACTTAACCGAATAAAATATGATAAAGCGATATATGAGTTAAAATTCTTCTTCATATCCCTCCCGAACTCCCCTTGGTCGAGTCGATGTCCCCTTCGCTGTCAGATCCCCGTCCCACTCTTCTGAATTAGCGTTTTGTTCATTTTGTAGACTTATCTTTTTGTACCCCTGAACCCTTGAACCCGATAACTTACCGTAACGTACAACGTTGGATCGCTTCAGCAGCAACCCATTCAGTAACCTTGCACCATTCATTTGTTATGACTATTACAGGAACCACTTCCTGTATATCTTTGTCTCTCTCTTACAACCATGAACACCCTCTTCCCATTACATTCTTTTCTTGTGCTAAAGTCTTGTAATTTTAGTTTTTTTTTCATAAATCATTTTTTGTATTTCTTGTACTAGATTTGGTGTCGAATTTTATTTACGTATCCGAATCCGCCCAACCGAAGTGTCGTAACTGTATCGCCGAATTCAAACTGAAATATTCAATAATTGTTACATATTTAACCTGTGACGCGACGTCAGTGTTACAATTTGAATATTTTTTATATTCGAAATGTAACGTTAATCGAACTCGCATAAAACATGTTTGTTTAATTACTTACCTTATATTGTATATGTTACGTAAAAAAAATAATGCTGTAAAGAATTCAATATTATTCAGTTGATGAAAAAATTGAAATCTTTTTACTTAACATCAAAGTATTTTAAATTAAAATATATTTGTTTAGTGCTGATTCGTGTGAATGTAAGTTCATATTTATCGTTTTTTTTTAAACAGATATTATAAAATTGATATTTGTGGATAAGATTGAAACTATAAAGACATATTCAATTTAGTATATTAAATCCTAAATAGAGAAATTCTATCACACATATAATAATATTGTTGATTTTTTTTAACTTTTCTTTTTTAGATTTTTTAAATCGTGCATCGATTTGGTACTTCAAAGTGAGAGTTTTAAATGTATTCAAAATTGCGTGGGATACAATGATGATATTTAAAATGTATGCGGTTGCAATGAAGACATTTTGAATATGTTCAAAATTCACGCAATTATAATGAATACAGTTTGAATGTATGCTAAATTCACGCAATTCTAATGATTACAATTTAAATGTATTCTAAGTTCACGCAATTCTAATGATGACAGTTTGAATGAATTCTGAATTCAGGCAATTCTACTGATTACAGTTTAAATGTGTTCTAAATTCATGGAATTATAATGAACACATTTTGAATTTGTTCAAAATTCACGCAATCGTAATGAATACAATTTAAATGTATTCTAAACTCACGCAATTATAATGATTACAGTTTGAATGTATTATAAATTCACGCCAGTACAGTTTGTATATATTCTAAATTCACGCAATCACAATTAATACATTTTGAATGTGCTCTGAATTCACGGAATCACAATGAATACAGTTTGAATGTGCTTTAAATTCGCTCAGTTGCAATGATTACAAATTGAATGTATTCTAAATTCACGCAATTACAGTTTGAATATATTCTTAATTCACGCAATTTCAGTTTGTATATATTCTAAATTCACGCAATCATAATGAATACAGTTTGAATGTGCTTTAAATTCGCTCAGTTGCAATGATTACAAATTGAATGTATTCTAAATTCATGGAACTACAGTTTGAATATATTCTAAATTGACGCAAATATATTGAATACAGTTTGAATATGTCCCAAATGAGAGATTTGGGCGCACAGTTTGCAGCGCTACAGTCACGACCCTCCCGTTGGGCGCATTCGACTCGCTGTCTGTTTGCCCACGACGTTGGTGTCACCGTACTCTGTCCATCTCTTGTCCTCTTGTTGATGTCTCCCGAAGGAAGGGTCCTGTTTTTACTCTGTGATTATACGCAGGTCATAGGGGGCGAGTTACAGGAACGCCTCATTCCAGTACCATACAGCAAGAGCTCCACTGATCAAGCTGTAAGAACCAATATCTCCGCCCTGCATACTGTGTTACACTTCTTTTCTTTTTCTTTTTCTAATCCATACTCTTGTATATTTATTTACGTATTGTTTTTGGCCGCCGAGACTCGTGACAGCGCAAAAACCGACATCAAAGGTTAAAAAAAACTTGTGAAGAAAAAACTATTTTTCTTTATCTTGATACAAATGTTTTAAAACAAGATAGCTTTGTGTAAGTACAATTATACACTTGTGTATGTACGTATATACATATATATTGTGCTAGCATAAAACCTCAGAAATTAAGGAAGACCTGGAGTTTATCCTGGAAAGGTATTCGATCCTTCTGAATATCCTATCAATATCCAGCTCGTTTTTTGCTGTTCCAGGATTTATTTCATTTGAAATTTCTGTCTGATTTCGGCTGTAAAACAGCTAGAATTTACAGCTTTTTTGCCTTGAAAATTTTCCAAAATACAAGTAATTCAGAACAAATATTCATTTAGTTTATGAAAAAAATACCCAATTATGAATATCGTATTATTTTATTTAAACGATGAATAAACCACTCACGATAAAGTAACAAAATGGTATTAAATAATCAATTTTAATATACTTACACGTATATATTTTTTCAAATATAACACGAAAAATTGGTTATCAAGCAATTTTTTTCCTCCTTTGATAAAATGTGAATGGCTCAATTTAAAATGTATATAAATTTATTAAAATTAATTCGCGGTACTTCAACAAATGTAATTCATCATATTCTCAAGATACCTTCAAATAAATGATTTAAAAAAAAAAACAACTTAAAATTTTGTTCACTCTTTTCCAATGTTACATTACAAATATTTTTTGTATCGTATATTTCTGAAGGCGACTATTCGTATTATAATACATTTGAATATTCGAACTGTTACTTTTGAGAATTGGGAATATTTGAGCTGTTACATTTGTGGAGCCGGAATATTCTAGCTGTTGCATTTGTGGAGTTGAAATATTTGAGCTGTTACATTTATGAAATGGGAATATTCGAGCTGTTACATTTGTGGAATCGTAATATTTGAGCTGTTACATTTGTGAAATGGAAATATTTGGGCTGTCACGAGTCCGGCGTAGAAAATATCACTGTTTGGCAAATCTGGCTGCAAGATTACAAGTAGGCGCATGACCGTATCTCCTTATGGTTTTCCTCTAGTTTTGTTGTTGTGTTCCGTTTTCAATGTTGTGTACTCTGTCTACATTACCCCACCCGTAGATACCCCCTTTTCCCTTCCGAGGCCGACGGGCAAACGCCGTCATCCTGTGTGTGTGTGTATTTACATTTTTTGTGTTCCAGTTACCAGATTACCCCGTTTTGCGATGGTGTTGTGTACGAACTTTCCCCAAATTTGGGGAAAATGTTTTTTGACTGCGGGTCGACAATACCACTTGCACTTGCATGCCCTCGCGACGGTGTTGCTACTCGGCGGACGAAAATAAACCTCATTTATTTTAGTACCCATGTTTATAAAATCCAATGAATATTAATCGATGCAAAATAACCCCAAAATCACCAATATTTGTTACACTAAAAATACCCATACGATAATAATAATAAAATTGTGTATTAAAAATGCAATCAGTGAAATAATATTTTATATTTTATCATTCAAAATATTTTACTTAAAAAAATAATATCAAATCTGTTTGCAACTTTGATACACAACCGATTTAAAATAATTTTAAAATTTTGCTATAAAAGTCACAACGTTACATATTTAAAAAAATATTTTTCAATATTCACATTTTCACATTGTGTTACATTTTAGAGCAAAATTTTATATATTTAAATCCTCCATATGTATTTATTTAAATAACCATTCCTTTTGAAGCAATAATTCACAGTTGGTAATTTTTTGAATGATTTTTTAAATTATATTTATCGAATGAATCCAGTAAGTTTGACAATTTTTCGTTGAAAAAAAATCTTTTTTGAAAAATTGCACCACTCCTAGTAGCTCAAAACACACTTTTGGTATAAAATTTAATTACTTTTATACTAACTTTTACAATGTAGAGTAGTTTTGTTTTCAAAATTGATTTGTTTACATCGATTTTTACAAAATATTCCACATGTAACATTCCATGCATATTGAAATATTCAAAATGTAACATTCTGTTGATATTTAAATATTCGAGTTGTAACATTCCTTTTATGATGTGAAAAATCCAACGTGATTTTCTCTGTGGAAAACTGATAGGATTTTCATGTTAAAATTCTCCAATTTTTTTTAATATTTATAACTATGCAAAATTGATATATGAATAACATCTCATTTAAATCATGTTTTGCTTATTTTTTTATTGCTAACAATCTTTAGCAAATACCAATGCAAGTAAGTAAAAAAAACATACTCAAAATTGTTTGTCTTTTTTTATATATAGTATATATATATATTTTATTTCGTGGGTAATTGTAACATGAATGTTCTATGTTTAAATGTGTTATATTTTTCTTCTGCCTTTTTTTTAAAAAAAAGTCCAGTCGCTATGTACCGTAAAATAGATAATAAATCTCATTAATCATACACACAAATTTTATTATTTTATCGTTTGGAGCATTGGTGATCTAAGTCTAGTTTTTGGGACCCCAACTCTGTTGCGTAAGTAACCATCTTGAATAATACCTATATTCAACTGAAAACTGTTTTTTTTTTACTTTTGTATGCTTGCAGAAAATTTCATTTTCTACAACTTTGATTTAAAATTTTTAGACTAATATCTAAACAAGGTAGGTTAAAATTTATTCGTGTGTAAATAGGCATAATTCAAGGCGGCTAACGCAACAGGGTTAGAGTCCCCAAAGTCTGCATTCAGGCTACCAATGCCCGAACGATTACAAAAGAATAATTTTTGTGTTTTATTAATGAAATGTCAAATGTAACGATTGGACTAAAAATTAATACAAAATTTTATTAAAATTTTATCTGATTGTTGTTGTTTTTTTTGAGAAAAAAAGTATATTTCGCTCACTCCTTTCAAGAACGTCATATATCAAAAATCGTCGATTTTCAGTTTTGCATGTTTTCGGAATGCCCAGAAAATGAAAACTATATCCCAGCAAAAGAGGCATATTTTTAACTTAATATTTACCCGCTACAGGGCAGAAAGTGTTGTTTTTTGCATTTTGAAGAAAACGTATTGTTTAATTATTTTATTAAATACACTAAATATTTTTCAAATGGAGAAAAAACCTTCAGGTTTTACCTAAAAAGATCTGTTGCACAGTAAAAACTTCAATAAGTGGCTTGATATTTATTTTAAATACATTGTGTTATATTTTTAAACTTTAAAAACGTTCTCCTGAATAATCAAGTTTTTTGATTTATGACGTTCTTGAAAGGAGTGAGCGATTTGTGATATGAAAAATAGATTTATGTTGGATTAATAAATTGGTTTGGATCCTGTTGTTATGCGAATGTTTAATTTTGACTTGGAAAAAAATACATTTGAATTCTTTTTTTAAAATACGTATTTATTTGTAATGGGTCGTTTGCATACGGGACAATCGTGAGAACAGGCCACAGGACAAATCGGGATAGCATACCCGCACTCTTACTAGCATTGTGTCGCTTATGAATATTTAAAAAATAATAATTTTTTCATCTGTGAATGGAATATTTTACACGGGCAACAATACAGTAAAATTAAAGTTATATTTTTAGTTTTTGAAAGGTTTTAGTATGTTTCTATATAACGGTTTTAGAAAGGTTCTTGAACAGAATTGCACCAATTGTATGCAGTGCCCTATGCACCATTGGGTGTGGGTAAGGGTCGACAGTAGTATGGTCTCAATACAGTAAAATTAAAGTTATATTTGTAGTTTTTGAAAGGTTTTAGTATGTTTCTATATAACGGTTTTAGAAAGGTTCTAGAACAGAATTGCACCAATTGTATGCAGTGCCCTATGCACCATTGGGTGTGGGTAAGGGTCGACAGTAGTATGGTCTCAATACAGTAAAATTAAAGTTATATTTGTAGTTTTTGAAAGGTTTTAGTATGTTTCTATATGACGGTTTTAGAAAGGTTCTTGAACAGAATTGCACCAATTTTATGCAGTGCCCTATGCACCATTGGGTGTGGGTAAGGGTCGACAGTGGTATGGTCTCACATATCAACGTGATATGCCAGACGTCAGGGTTCTCGCCAAAGTTTAATTTAAGCTTCACTTGTTAAATACCACTGTTTCTTTAAATCTAATGTGACACGTGTTTCGATGCATTCCGCATCATTTTCTAATATCGTATGCGTAATGCATCGAAACACCTGTAATATTTATACATTAGATTTTAAGAAATGGTGGTATTTACCTAGTAAAACTTATTATTTTTTGACATCTCATCAAAGATGAAGAAGAATATGGAAGTCTGGGCATTTACGGGGCTGACGACCGTCATAGGCTGGTTTAAGTGATCACTTTACACACGTGTAACATTCACCAATTCTACCCATTATTGACAACCACACTACTCAAAATCTTGGAAGTTCTATATATATGAACCAATTTAGAAACCTTGTTCTTGAATCACTAGAACTTCACTAGAGACATCTATTTACATCTCACCAATAGATGTCTCTAGTGAAGTTCTAGTGATTCAAGAACAAGGTTTCTAAATTGGTTCATATTTATAGAACTTCCGAGAATTTGAGTAGTGTGGTTGTCAATAATACACGTGTGTAAAGTGATCACTTAAACCAGCCTATGACGGTCGTCAGCCCCGTAAATGCCCAGACTTCCATCTTCTTCTTCATCTTTGATGAGATGTCAAAAAATAATATGAAAATAACTCCTGTAATTGGAGATAATCCAGATTTTGTGAACAAGTATTGAGACACACTCAAAATGTTGTAAGTAAAACTTAAATTAAAATGGATAGATGTTACCACAAGGTGACAGCCGAATCAACCAATGAAACAACTCTTGCAATGGCCTATCGTAGATCCCAAGTGGACCGTCCTCACAATCGTCCTGTGTGTAAATGACGCGTAATTTATTAACCCTAGATAACTAAACATTCGTCCACGCGACGACGCCCTTCTGGGTGCAAGTCAAGTGCACTTACTTCCCTGCACCCCGCACCCGCCAGGCTTTGTTTACGAAATACTGATTTATTGTTAAATGTCTCTTACATTCATTCCTAATAAACAAAACTTAGTGTCATGTAACCAGTTACCATTTTTAATAATACTTTTTATAATTTTAACTTTTTTAATTGCGTCGTCCGTCTGACGAATGTTTAGTTACTATGTACAAATATAGTTTAGTTATCTAGGGTTAATGTTGCTGTTAGAAATTAGTTGTTTTTTTATAATATTATCGTTTTATTAGCAGTAAACTTCGACAAGAGCTTTCGTCCATATCACCGATGGAAAACGAATTTATGACAATTAGTATTCCTTCATTTATATTGATTTTACTATCCAAATGAATTTTAGTATTTAATCTATACTGTTCTCATAAAAAAAAACATGTTAAAAAAAATATTTCTTTTTAGCAATACGAATTATGATATATTTAATTAGTAATACTTAATATTTACTCAATAAAAAATATATTCAAATCAGTCCCCAAAAAAAAAAGTCTGTGTCAGTTCACATAGCGACACAACGACGTAATTTAAATGTCAAAATCAAATTTATTGTAACTGCAGACAGTTGGTAGAATTCCATATTGAATTGTTGGGTATTTTATCCAAAGTTAAACACGGTTATTGGATTGAATTCTACTTTTATTTACATACTCTTAAGTGATGTGTGACGCGTTTGAGTGTTTGATAATAACACTTGAGTGTTTGATAATGCCTTAATAAAACAAAACTCGTCACATATATCGCTCACTCCTTTCAACAACGTCATAAATCAAACAACTTGATTTTTCAGGAGATTGTTTTTAAAGTTTAAAAATATAATTAAATGTATTAAAAATAAATATAAAGCAACTTATTGAACTTTTTCTGTGCAACAGATCTTTTTAGGTTAAACCTGAAGGATTTTTCTCCTTTTGAAAAATATTAAGTTTATTTTAAAAAATAATTAAACTATACCTTTCCTTCAAAATTCAAAAACAACACTTTCTGCCCTGTAGCGGGTAAATATAAAGTTAAAAATATTCCACTTTTGCTGGGATATAGTACATTTTATGGGCATTCCGAAAACATGCACAACTGAAAGTTAACGATTTTTGATATATGTATGACGTTGTTGAAAGTAGTGAGCGATATATGTAAATAAAAGTAGAATTCAATCCAATAATCGTGTTTAATTTTGGATATATTACCCAACAAGTCAAAATCAAATACTGATTTTTAGAGTCTACTAACTTGTATTTTATTGTTTAAAAATACATAAGAAATTTGTCATAATTGTTTCGCCTAGTTATGGCATTTTCAATCGAATGTACGACGTAATCATTGTTGGTCTAAAGGTACATTTTCGAAGCTCGAAAATGTGACAAATTACGTTTAAACATGTGTCTAATTTCGGACAGTGTTCACACGTGAAATCACAGTGTCAATAACTGGGAGGGTGGCAACTGTCCAAAAGAAGGAGTGTTACCCTATTTTTCATTTATTTATTTGCCTCCGTTTTTTTTTTATAAATTTGGAGTTATCACAATTTGCCTTCCATCGATGATATTTTCATGTATTAGAGTTTTTCAAATGTTTCTATATGTAAAAATTACACTCAATATTCTATAACTTTTTTATTTACTAAAAATAAATTATATACTTTTTTAAGCGTATATAGAAGCCATGTCCGTAAAACCATAAAGTCCGGGGTTCGATTCCCAGTGAAGTCAAAATAAATACGAGTATACCATACATGATACTTTCACATTAAAAAAATTGATAATACCCTTATCTGATATCTGAAGCAGAGAACTGATCACTTCGCCATTTCGAGGTAGGTGATCAAATCAACGTAGCTTCTTTTGTATCCGGTGCCCTATGCACATTGGATGTGACAAGGGTCGAAAGAAGTACAGGTTTCAAAATGATGCGGAATGTATCGAAACACGTATCACATTAGATTTTAGAAACTGTGGTATGCACCAAGTAAAACTTAAATTAAAAGTGAAGTTTTGGTACCTATGAAATAGGGATGTTTCTTAGAGGTGGTTATATATATATATATATATATATATATATATATATATATATATATATATATATATATATATATATATATATATATATATATATATATATATATATATATATATATATATATATATATATATATATATATATATATATATATATATATATATATATATATATATATATATATATATATATATATATATATATATATATATATATATATATATATATATATATATATATATATATATATATATATATATATATATATATATATATATATATATATATATATATATATATATATATATATATATATATATATATATATATATATATATATATATATATATATATATATATATATATATATATATATATATATATATATATATATATATATATATATATATATATATATATATATATATATGAATATTGAGTGAAATTTACTAAATGTCAATGTATATACATCCGTACTAAGAACAGAGGCCGTATCTACATTTGAACCGAGTTTAACCCTTTATCAACCGATAATTGTGTTTTGGGTTTTAATCTTTTTGTAAAACCACTTTGTCAGCTAATGTTAAAACAGTGTAATTTTTCTAAAGCGTTTTTATCAAATAAATAAAGCAAATACGACTATTTCTCATGCGATATCTTCAGAATATGAAGCCATATTCGAAGCGTATAATGCAAAAAATTTGAAAAATGTCAGGTACTACCTCTGTGCTCAGTGTGTCGGAATTATTAGATCAACGATGATGTTTAAGATAAAAAAAATCGTTAAAAGATAAAAATAAAAATAAATGTTCAAAGGGTAGTAGTGGATCATTAAAAAAATCGGTAATTTACCAAATGTAATAAATTCATATATTTGGTGGACGGAAAATAAGTATTATAAAAAATACTGCACGAGACACAGGTAATTGAAGGTCATCTGTGTCTAATACAGTGCCCTATGCACCATTGGACTGAAAGGAATGAAAAAAGAACCGCATTTTTTAATGTAAATTAAGGCGGGATAATTTTCTTCTGAACCATGTAACATTTAACGTTATTTAATTTTTTGCTTAGACTACCGTTTTCGCATTGAAAAAATAAGTTTTTAATGAAAAAAATATATATATGATTTTGTAAAGAAAAGAGTAATTGAAAGGTAAGGAGTTGAAAAAAAATTATAAACAATATTTTTACCATATATATATTCTAAAAAAAGTCTTATTCCTATAAAACAGTATAATTAAGTAGTATAATTCATTCACAGTGAAGCGCCCTTGAGGTATTTTTTTACGAAAATGGCGCTATATAAGTTATCCAATTTTATTATTATTATTATTATTAAAACCTTTTTTAAATTCACAATTTTGAGATGCACACGTGTGGTTTCTCGCGCAGCCAGTTGCGTACTGAATTATTTATTTAAGAGTACACACTTTATACTGATTGCGTCATATTTGAACATACTGCCCTATGGGCTATTTTTATATGTATTTTATTTTTATTTTTTTTATCTTGAATTTCCGTTGATATATGTAATGTGTATGTTGTAATTTTAACGTGAATGTGTTAGTTTGTAATGAATTTGTATTTTGTTGTATTTAATGTAAAACAACTGTCGTTTTGGTAAGTATGGTAAAAAAATAACTCATTTTACGACTGTAAAATTAACTGTCCGCCTCCGTAGTGTAATGGTCAGCACGCTCGGCTACCGTTCTGGAGGTCCCGGGTTCGATTCCCAGGGGGGGTAAAATAAATATAAGTGATTTGTTCACTGTCATATTTATCCAATATTACCCTGGACTGGTACCTGAAGCGGAGGGCTGATCACCTTTCCTTCATGTGTAAACGATCAAGATAACACTGCGTTTATATGACGCAGTGCCCTATGCACCATTGGGGTGCGGATAAGGGTTTTATTTTATTATTTATTGAATTTTAAATTATCATCAATTACTTGTTCAGCACAAATTCCTGCCGAAACCGACGCGTTGTTCAATTTCTAGAAATGTATGTAGCGAGCAAGACTGCTACGGGCTATTTTATCTAAATTTTTTACAAAATTTACTTAAAAACATCATTTTAGTAAGTCAAAGCGAAAATTATCTTTTTTTTTTTAATTTTTACTTCATACTTATCTAAAACAAGGAACAAAAAATTATAATATTTTTTTACCATACTTATCAAATGACATATGTGTACGATCAATGTTGTATTTTTGTATTTGCAAAATTACGAAAGAAATCAATCAAATGATGGAATGCTTATGAAGTCACGAAATAAATCAAGAGTTTATTTGTGTCGCCTACTTTCAAAATCCGCCAGATCCAATTTTATAAGATTTAAAAATAAATACTCTATCGGAATGCCAATTGTGGGTTTTATTGTTTAAAATATTTATATACTTGGAAACCCTGCTAAAAAATACTTAAAAACAGCGTTGTATTTCAAATTCCGCTATATTCATGGAACTTGCCTTCTGACCCATATCGGCCAATCAGAGAGCGGGGATAGGTCAAAAATTAAGATGACGTCATTATCGGTTTGTGTCTCGTGTATTTTTTTTTAATACTGAAAATAATCTTAAAAAATGTTAAATTTCTTTATTTCATAATATTTTATCTAAATACTAATCTTTTAAACATAAATGTTACCCGGTGAATTTTGCATTTTTTGGAAAATTGACTTACATGGATTTGGCGGATTTTGAAAGTAGGCGACACATTTATCAAAGGGTGAAAACTACAGTGGTTCAAACGACAGACACTAAAAAATATGCAGTTAAAATGTTTAAAAAATATGTAATGAGTAACAAGGTAAGGATATATATGTATAAATATATATATATGTATATATATATATATATATATATATATATATATATATATATATATATATATATATATATATATATATATATGTATATATATATACACACCAATTAATAATAGGAAATAAATATATTTTTCAAATAACTGGTCAAATCATAAGCTTCATAGAAATTTTAAATCATGTTTTCAGGCGTCTTCCACTATGTGAAATAATTTGGGAAGGAATCTTGCATACATTTTAAAATAACGGTGTTTGCTAAATAAAAAGCTTACTCGAATCAACCATAGATGTTGCCAAGGACTCACGCATATTATGACGTGTGAATTATATGAAATATGTATATAGGAATTTCAAGACTTTGAGTAGTGTGGTTGTCAATCATGGGTAGAATAGTGTATGTTACACTTAAACCAGCCTATGACGGGTCGTAAGCCCTGTAAATACCCGGACATCCATATTCTTCTTTATCTATGTTGAAATGATAAAATTATAGTTTCAATGCAGTTTAAAAATGTCCGCCTCCATAGTGTAAATGGTCAGCACGCTCGGCTACCGTTCTGGAGGTCCCGGGTTCGATTCCCAAGGGGGGGGGGGTCAAATAAATGTAAGTGATTTTTTCACTCTAATATTTATTCTATATTACCCTGGACTGGTACCTGAAGTGGAGGGTTGATCACCTTTCCTTCATGTTTTAATGGTCAATATAACACTGCGTTTATGTGAAGCAGTGCCCGATGCACCATTGTGGTGTGGATAAGGGTTTAAAAAAGAAGAATTAATTTTAAACTCATTTTGAAATACTGAATTTTATAAATTAAACCATATAATAATGTAGATGTGCGAATAGTGAAATAAGGAAGGAATGCAAAGCTGAGATAAGCATTATCGATACAATTAAGAAAGGTGTGTCGAGATGGTTTGGACATGTGGAACGAATGAGTGAGGAAAGAACGGTAAAACAAATTTATGAGGCGAATGTTAGTGGGAAAAGAAGCAGAGGAAGACCGAGAAAAACATGGCACGATCAGGTATGCCAAATACTTGAAAGTGGTCAGGTTAGGAATCGTAACAATCGGCGGGCATGTATGAGGAGATGCATGAACGTGGAAGAGGCGAAGGATGTTTGCAAGGACAGAGTGGTGTGGCGCTCTATTCTCTCTGCCTACCCCTGCGGGGAAGCGGCGTGATGGTTAGTTAGTTAGTTAGTTAATAAGGTAAATTTTAAATTGTGTAAGTAAGTAAGCATTCATTAAATGCTTTGAGAAGTTTGCAAATTTAATATGACGCTTTTTTTGGTAGATATTAACACAACCTCCTTATCATTCATAGTTCACTGTGTATAATACCTCTTTGATAAACGCCAATTCGTGACTGCCGGTTTCGGAATAATCGTTCCATCATCAGATCATCGAAATGAAATTATTATAATCTGACATTTAAAGAAAAATAAAATGTTGGTTTTTATACAAAGTGAACGATGAATGATAAGGAGAGTGTTATATTACCATACCACAAAGTTAACAATGCTGCTTTTAATAAATAAAATGTGATAGATATTAGTTTGAATAAATAAATAGTTTTAATAATTTTCCGTCGTATGTATTTTGTAGTGTATTTGGGATTAGATATTATACTCGCCACTGTCTAATTATACAAAATCTTATATATATATATATATATATATATATATATATATATATATATATATATATATATATATATATATATATATATATATATATATATATATTTGTTCGCCTTCGTAGTGTAATGGTCAGCACACTCGGCTACCGTTCTGGATGTCCCGGGTTCGATTCCCAAGGGGGGTAAAATAAATATAAGTGATTTTTTCACTGTCATATTTATTCATTATTACCCTGGACTGGTACCTGAAGCGGAGGGCTGATCACCTTTCCTTCATGTGTAAACGATCAATATAACACTGCGTTTATATGACGCAGTGCCCTATGGACCATTGGGGTGCGGATAAGGGTTTTGTCATTATTATTAATATATATATATATATATATATATATATATATATATATTCTAAAAATATCTTACTTAAAAATAATAAAATAAAAACACAATGTACAGTATGTAGTTTTAATAACTATGGTCATAAATAACTCAATTTTCTAATTCATTTTTAATACAATAATATTTCGCTAAGTAGTTTTATTATTTTAAATGTGCTCTTTAAAAAAATAATATGTTATACTTCACATTTTAAAAATATTAAATGATTGCTCATATTTTATGCATTAGGCTTTCTTGCGCGCGGCCTTTAGGACCATTGTTGAGGCTTAGGACCATAATTGAAGCTAAAGACCATAATTAAGGCTTACGACTTTGATTTACGCTTAGGACCATAGTTAAGGCTTTGAGCCATAATTGAGGCTCTGGGCCATAATTGAAGCTTAATACTTTGGTTAAGGCTTATCACCCCTAGAACTAGGTTAAGACCATAATTGGGGCTTTGACCCACAGAAGAGTCTTTGGGCCATATTTAAGGTTTTGGACCATTGTGGAGACTTTAAGCCATAGTTGAAGCTTTGGGCCATAATTGAGGCTTAGAACGATTTTCGAGATTTTGGACCATATTTGAGGATTATGACCAAAGTTGTTAGAAATTACATCACCAATTTGTATTTATTTTATTTTTATATTTAAAAATTAATAACACATATATGTACTAAGTATTAGACAGTGGTGATTTTATATATTTGCCCCATTAGAGGTATTTTAAAATTAGTTATGTTTGTATTATAGTATATGAAATTATTTGAATGAAAAATATAAAAATAAGTAGTTACATTTAGAATAGAATACAAAAATCTTTGTATGTTTTAATGATTTTTTTCTTAAGTGACATATTTTTACATTAAAAAAAAATTGTATTTAAAAAATATATGCATATACTGATATTTGCTGTCACTAAAAGAAAAACGTTGTTTTGATAAAAAAAAATAAGTTGTGCTAAAAATTTTTTAACTGGAATTTTCTTTGGGGAAAATTTGAAAAAGGGATCATAATCCCACTCAATTTATTTATTTGGTGACACCATTGTTGCCCCAGGCACACATATGTTGCATTACCATCCTTAATCGGAATGTAAACATCTCTACAAGGGTTGATTACAATAATAATCAGTGGCGAGCATTCTATGTGGGCAGAAAAGCAGTACATACCCTGGATTACTTGCGTTCCATATAGAAACACGACCAATGCCTACTATGGCTTATCCTCACCCAACCCTTACTGCGTACCCTGATTAAAATTTCTTCGCACGCCACTGCGTATTATTATTAATAATGTTTTAAGAAAATGGTACGAAAAAATAGTTACCATAAATTTATTTCTTTTTTGCCCTATTCGCACCAAATGGTGCATAGGGCACTTCAAAGATGCCGTGTTACATTGGTCGTAAATCACTTGAAGGCTGACCAGCCTTCTAAGTGATATTTATTCATATTTATTAAAGTGAAAAAATCACTTTTTTGAAATCACAAACAAAATATTTTTTTACCACCCTCAGAATTGAACCCAAGACCTCGTACCCAAATGTCTTTACCACTTAACTGCGGAGGGGGATATTATATGTTACGAATATATTTTATACATTCCAATTATTTTATATTTTACCGATGCTAGACCTCTAAGCTTTAAATTTCAATCCCTCTTCTACCACAACTTGATTCCCTTTGACGCAAAAAAGAACAAAAAAATGACGTTTTTGCTATTAATGACTGGATAGGGGAAAATATTACTTATTTTGGGTGTTTTAACTTGAGATGAAACATCTCGTTTTATATGAAAATAAATTAAAGTCTGAGCGTCCCGGGGCTAAAGACCTGACATTTGGCTGGCTTAAGTGATCACTTTTTACATGTGTAACGTTCACCATACATGGGCAGAATGGTGAACGTAACACACGTAGGGTGACAATTTAGTGTCTGAATAAATAAAATAAAATAAAAATATATGTTTTTTTGTGTAAAAAAAATAAGTTCATATGGTAGATGTTTTATCTCAAGTTGAGACACTGAAAATATTGATTTCAAGGGATAATCTAGTGTCTGAATTTAAAAAAAAATTGGTGCCAAAAAAATTCATGTGTACGATTGCCCCGCTCTGATTTTGGATTGTGTGCGCAGATCCGGGTGGTGAATGCGTTTAGACAAGGGCTGGACACGCGGGGAGCCGACGCAGCCCTCGCGGAAGCGATGCGGAAGCAGGCCGTCTTCTCCAAGAGGCTGTCGCAGGCTTCCGCCTCCATCGAGTACGTGGACCACGCGCCGGAACTGACCATACCGGAAATAGACGTCGAGCGCCTGTCCAGCCACAGCCACACCGAGACGGCCGTTTAAAAACCCCAGAGATAACCTCAAAAGACAGTCTGCATTATCAAATACTCCCTCTAGACTGATGGGCGAAGCAACCAAACAAAAAACCAAACATCAATAAATAAATTAAATTAAAAAAAACTAAATAAACATTGCGTTCAAAACGCGACGGCGATCTGTATCGCTTCATGGATTTGTTATTTTTAAATAGTTTTTAAAGTTGATAGATCTTATGCATAATATTTAATATATGAACAATTTACCTTATATGTAATTAACATGTTTAAAACCTGTCGAGGAGTGAGCGGAATACCCTGTTAGCGGGCAGTGAGAATGGATTGGGCGACGCGGAATCTGGTCGGGAATCGCCGACCGCCGGCTGTTGGGAATGTGGTGACGCCGACCGCCAGCTGTTGGGAATGTGGTGACGTCAACCGCCAGCTGTTGGGAATGTGGTGGCGCCAACCGCCAGCTGTCGGGAATGTGGTGACGTCAACCGCGGGAAGCCGAGATCGTGGTGTCGCCAACCCCCAACTGACGGGCATGTGGTGACTCCAACGGCCGAATGTCGGGAAAGTGGTGACGGCGACCTACGGCCGTCGGGAATGTGGTGACGCCAACGGCCGGCTGTCGGGAGTGTGGTGGCCGCGAGTTAGTCCTGATCGCAATACGCTGAAAGTTGATGTGATATTTAACCGGAACACTAATGTAATAGTTGGGAATGTCGCCTGGCTATCTCGTTTGATCATGCCAATATTTATACTTTCCTCTCTCGCTCTTATATACTATAATAAAAGTAATTTCTTCTCAACTTTTCATACTTGTAAGGGAACTTAGATTAGCCAAGTATTATAATAAATAGGACAAACGAATCATTTTGGAATGTTATTTCTAACTTATATATGTACGACGTCCGGTGTGTTTGTTTTTATTGAATATATTTATAGTAATATTATCAACAAAGGGTGCTTTGTGGACGATGAGATGCTGCGGAATGCGAACTTCTCCGTCATTCTTTCAATGTTCTCTGTTCAATGTTCTCGGAATCTACTAAACCTTAACCTTCGGGGCTCAAAATGGAGCGAATTCACGAGTTTCCTGTAAATATAGCTCCAGTTCTTATAAATCAAGCCTTCTTATAAATCAAGCTTATAAATGGAATTTCTGTAAATATAGCTCTGGTTCGTGAGATTCTTGCAATTACATGTCCAGTTCATAAAATTCCTTCGAATGTAACAGTGAATCATGAGATTCCTATAAAAATATGTCCAAATCGTATATTTCTTGCAAACGTAACATGAGATTCCTGCAAATACATGTCCAATTCACAAGATTCTTGCGAATGTAACAGTGAATCACGAGATTCCTATAAGAATATGTCCAAATCATATATTTCTTGCAAACGTAACATGAGATTCCTGCAAATACATGTCCAATTCACAAGATTCTTGCGAATGTAACAGTGAATCATGAGATTCCTATAAGCATACGTCCAAATCATATGATTCTTGCAAATATAACATGAGATTCCTGCAAATACATGTCCAATTCACAAGATCTTTGCCAATTTTCCATTTCGTGTGAGATTCCTGCAAATATGATAAGATTCACGCAGATGCAAGTCCAATTTGTGAGATTCAGTCTCGCAAAAATAGCACCGACTCTTAAATTCCAGCTAAAAATAGCTCCGGAATCTCGAATCCTTCATTATGAGCCCCGAAAACTTAAAATTAAACCTATTAACACTTTTATGAGAATTGTAAATCTCTCACATTCTGTCAAGTTTAATTTCTTTATATCTATATGTGTTGTGTGTAAGCGGAACGGAAATCTTGAGTGATCTTGTAATTTCAAAAGAAATTTTAGGATTATCTGTCCCTCAAGACATGTTTCTATGAAAATGTAAATAAATCTATACATTTCTTCAAATTTCAAATAATTTTTAATATAATTTTAATTAAATTCATATTTATTTTATTCTAACTTATTTATATTTTTTAAACAATGTAAATATTGATTTGAGAAACAGAATTAAGGATG
This sequence comes from Brachycentrus maculatus, assembly GCF_059751285.1. Classification (NCBI taxonomy): domain Eukaryota; kingdom Metazoa; phylum Arthropoda; class Insecta; order Trichoptera; family Brachycentridae; genus Brachycentrus; species Brachycentrus maculatus. The sequence goes on from NW_028280787.1 coordinate 744,494, forward strand.
TATCTTTGTTTAATTTATTAGACGCTTTATATGTAAAAAATCAAACACAAATTTTGAGTAAACAAGGTTTTTTTTTACTTGTTTTCTGTTTTCAGGCAAATCTATCGAAATATAAGTTGATTTTTTGCCCTATTTAGGCAAAATTATAAATAAATATCATCCTTTTGATGGCAAAACTGTATTTCTGCGTAGCGCAGTGGCCAACGCATTCGGCTACCGCACTGGAGAATGTCCTGAGTTCGATTCCTAAGGATAATAAAAGAAAAATCACTTTTGATAAAATTTAATTACTTATATAATATTTATTAAATGTCGTATTTGAGTGGTACCTGAAGCGAAGGACTGATCACCTCGTCTTCGTGTAGTTGACCAACGTGATAATATTGCGCCTATGCTATGCAGTGCCCTATGCACCATTTGGGAGCGAACAAGGGTTATAAAATTACAAAAAAGAGTTTTTTTTTAAAAATATTTTAAAATAATAATTTGCCATCATTTACAAATTCTGAGATTTTCAGTTTTTTTTCGCATTGTTCGCAATTGGACGTTTTTATTAATTTTTAGTATACATGTTGAATTGTTTAAAAATTATTTGAGAATAGAACTATCGCCATTTTTCAACCGTCGACAGATGATATTGAACCAATCCAAAATTTGTGTTTTTTTTCGTATAAAGTGCCTAATTTAACCTCAGATAACTAAACTACATTTGTAGATACATAACCAAACATTCGTCAGGCGGACTACGCAATAAAAAACGTGAGAATTATCAAAAGTATTAATTAAAAACAGTAACTGGTGACATGACACTTAAGTTTGGTTCTTTTTTTTTTTTTTTTTTTTATCTGTAATTGGAGATAATCCAGATTTTGTGAACAAGTATTTGGACACACTCAAAATGTTGTAAGTTTGGTTCAGTAGGAACGAATGTAAGAGACATTGAACAATAAATCAGTATTCCACAAACAATGCCTGGCGGGTGCGGGGTGCAGGGAAGTAAGCGCACTTGACTTGCGCCCAGAAGGGCGTCGTCGCATGGACGAATGTTTAGTTATCTAGTTATCTAGGGTTAGAACAAAAAATACACCATATTTATAATAAATATTTAAGTAAACGAAATTGTATTTTATGTTTTACGGTTTCTCAAAGTTGGATGTACTTATTTCTAGTCAGGAGTATTAATTGTTGGGATATTTTTTCTTGTTTTATGTAAATTATAGGTAAATTGTTAAAAAAATCCACCTAATTAATATATAAGGGCACCCAACATATGGTATATTGTTAAATAATGCTATTTTTTAGAATTATTTATTTGTAACCAGTACTTGCGTCACTCCGACATTCAGAAGTAAGAAGATGCGACACCAATTTATCGACTAGAGAACCAATTAGATGTGTCGGGAATTATTTGCTGTTTTTAGATTTTGGTTTCGATTCGTCAAGTTTTTACAATTTGTTCAAGGATTTTTCGTAAATTGTTCAAAGAAATACTTGATTTGTTCAAATGATCACGTGATTTGTTCAAAGAATTACGTGATTTGTTAAAAAGATATCATGATTTGTTCAAAGTATCACGTGATTTGTTCAAATGACCACGTGATTTGTTCAAATGATCACGTGATTTGTTCAAATGATCACGTGATTTGTTCAAATATTCACGTGATTTGTTCAAATGATCACGTGATTTTTCAAATGATCACGTGATTTGTTCAAATATTCACGTGATTTGTTCAAATGATCACGTGATTTGTTCAAATGATCACGTGATTTGTTCAAATGATCACGTGATTTGTTCAAATGATCACGTGATTTGTTCGAATTATCACGTGATTTGTTCAAATGACCACGTGATTTGTTCAAATGATCAAGTGATTTGTTCAAATGATCACGTGATTTGTTCAAATATTCACGTGATTTGTTCAAATGATCACGTGATTTGTTCAAATGATCACGTGATTTGTTCGAATTATCATGCGATTTGTTCAAATAATCACGTGATTTGTTCAAATGATCACGTGATTTGTTCAAATGTACACATGATTTGTTCAAAGAATCACGTAAATTGTTCAAAAAATCACGTGAATTGTTCAAAGAATCACGCATTAAAAATAAACCACGTCATTTTTTTCAAAGAATTACATGATTTGTTTAATGCATTGTATCATTGTCTTGATCGCGAGAGATCAACTGATGTTTCAAGACGAGGAATAGTTGAAGATGGAAAAAAGTAATAGTTATGGCACTCGGGGGTCGCATACCCGTCCCCGTACTGCTCGATTGATGAAATTGGATCAGAAAATGAAAACTGCAATTACTTTCGTACCGACAATGTTAGAGTTTCTGAATTCCAAGTTATAGTTTATCTTTTCTTTTATCGCTCGCGTGGCGGCCATTTTAATATTTTTACAAACGTAAACAGAAAAAACCGCTCTCAAGAAAATAGCTAATAGGGTATTTTACTATACGACAAAAGCAGTGCCTTCTTTATTTTATGCAAACCGTGCCGTAAATTTGGCAATGTCGTGTCCGCTGTAAGTTGTAAACCCGCTGCAAATGTTGCTGTCTGAGAACCATATACTCAGAAAGTCATTAAATATTAACTAAAATAATGATTTGATACTTTTATTATTTTTATTCAATTAATATAGTTACATTTTTAATACAATTTAATATATTTTCTTTTCATTTCTACTTAATACAATCTTATTCTTTTAGTTGCGCTGAGCCTCTCCATAAAAGAGACTGAGCTCTTGTGCTTGGAGAGGGACTTTTTTTTCGTCTTTTTCATTTTAAAAAATATATATGACTGGAGAACATATATTTAAAGCGGTACGAGGGACATACAAGCTAATTTATTTTTAAAATATTTGTATTACCATTTTGGTGCATATGGTACTTTTTTTCATACTATCCTCATACATACCCGCCGATGATTCCGACTACTGACCTGTCCACGACCAAGTTTTTGAAACACTTGATCACGCCAAGTTTCTTTCGGTGTTCTTCTTATTCTACCTCCAACTACATACATTCACCTCATTTATTTATTATACCGTTCTTTTCTCACCCATTTGTTCCACGTGTCCAAACTGTCTTAATACAACCTTCTTAATTTTATTGAGCGAAATTTTCTCTTTGTAATTTTTTTTTATATCTCATATACCGAGCATCGTTTTGGGATACATTCCTCGGAGTGATCGCATTTCGACTGCTTTCTTTCTACTTTCAGCCTTCTTTTGCCAATCACATTTTCGCTACACACTTGGTGGGTACCAAAACCATTTATTCGACTCATAGATTACATAATAGAAAACAATTTTCGCGGGTATATTTCTTATAATCCATATCCATACATCTCTTCACACATGCACGCCAATCATTCTAGCACACCAAAATTTCCTCGGTTCTCTTCTGCTCTTATCAATAACCACGTCATAATACACACATCATTGTATAGAAGAAACCCTTATCCGCACCCCAATGGTGCATAGAGCACTGCTTCATATAAATGCAGTGTTATCTTGATCGTTTTACACATGAAGGAAAGGTGATCAGCCCTCCGTTTCAGGTACCAGTCCAGGGTAATATTGAATAAATATTACAGTGAAAAAATCACTTATATTTATTTGCCCCCCCTTGGGAATCGAACCCGGGACCTCCAGAACGGTAGCCGAGCGTGCAGACCATTACACTACGGAGGCGGACATCGTCATTGTTTACACTCAAAAATAAATATTTGTGATGTTTTCCATTTTTTTGACCGGATGCATCGTTGCCCAACTATTTTATTTTATTTATTTATTTATTTATTTGGCGTTTAATTTGTAGAACTCCATTTTAATTTATGTATTATTTATAAATCAAACACAGATTTTTTGAGACTACTAAGTGTTATTTTACTAACAAAAACACATAAAAAATTATATTGTGACAATTGTTTCGCCTTGTTAGGGCATTATCAAACGAATGTTTTCGTTAATAAAATACAACTTAGTAGACTCAAAAAATCTGTGTTTGATTTGAAATTAATACATTTATTTTATTTTACATCACGGCGTTGTATTTTCTGTCAAGGAGGCACTGGAAAAGACACATAGTACCTATTTGTTTTAATGTATTCTCGAATGCCACAAATAATTATATATTTTTGCCATCCTATGGTAATTTTATACAAACTGTAAGTGTTAAGTTATCTTTTTAAGGTTTATTTCCTTCGCTTGTGACACTCCCAGCTTATTTTTTTCACTATCGCTTTTTACCTTATTGTTTTGTAACATTGTATAATAAATTATTGGCATTTTTGTTGTTTTTTTCTGTTGTAACGAATATTTGAGTAGCCTATCAAATATTACACATTGTTAAATTGATGAGTACAGAAGTTCATGAATAAAATAGTGAAATATTGTTAAATTTTATGTTTGTGTATCTTTTTTTTTCCTTTTCCGTTTCATTTTTCATTGCTTTTTGGCTGATTAGGGTAAACCGTAAAGAAATGTCTGGTAAATTGGGGTAAAAATCTGGCAGATTGGGGTAAAGGCCTGGCAGATTAGGGTTAATATCTGGCAGATTGGGGTAAAGGCCTGGCAGGTTGGGGTAAAGGTATGGCAAATTGGGGTAAAAGTCTGGCATATTGGGGCAAAGGTCTGTCAGATTAGGGTAAAGTTCTGGCAGTAACACTCATGGCTATTACGGCTGTCCAAACTTAAAACACAGTAAGGGACATTTTTTTTGTAGTACGTTTTTTTTTGCATTTTTGGACTAAGTAGAATCTACTTAGTCCAAAAATGCAAAAAAAAACGTACTACAAAAAAATGTCCCTTACTGTGTTTTGAAGTAGGACAGCCGATTACCCTACACACCCAATTACTATAATAGGTCATATTTGTAGGTGGCCAATTACTATCATGGCTATTAACCGTACAAAGTCAATTACTATCATGGTTTAAAACCGTAGGTGGCTAATTACTGTCATTAATTATAAGTCTCAATGACTGGACATGGCCAAGACCAATGACCGTACGTAGCCAAGATGTATAATGGCCAATAATGGCCGATTTATCTCATGGCCAGTGACTGTACGTAGCTAATTACTTATCATAGTCCAGTTGCCGTTGGTAGTCGATTACTTTCATGGTTTAATTACTATCATAGTCTAGTAACCGTTGGTAGCCGATTACTTTCATGGCCAATGACTGTACCTAACCAATTACTTCGTAGTCCAGTAACCGTTGGTAGCCGATTACTTTCATGGGTAATGACTGAACCTAGCCAATTACTATCATAGTCCAGTAGCCGTTAGTAGCTGATTACTTTCATGACTAATGACAGTACCTAGCAAATTACTATCATAGTCCAGTAGCCGTTGGTAGCCAATTACTTCCATAGCCAATGACTGTACCTAGCCAATTACTATCATAGTCCAGTAACCGTTGGTTACCGATTAGCCATGATAATGACTTACGTAGCCAATTACTATCATGGTCAATAACAGTACATTGCCAATTACTATCATGGCTTATAATTTTAAGTGGCCAGTTGGTATGACTTATGGAAAATAACCGTACGTATACAATTACTTTCAATATCAATAACCGTACATGGCCAATTACTGTCATGGCCAATCACTGTTTTGCTAACTATTCAGTAGGAGAATTTTAACAAAACACGGTAAGTTAATTTTTTTTTCAAATTGATTACTTGGAGTACCAAATAATGATGAATATGCCTTACTTTATATATTATATCATCAGACTGACGATGTCGGTAGCGACGAAACCCGGTCACCACTACTTGCCGTCGTTTTGAATAGTATTTGAATCGGTGTTCGCAAGAAGAAATAGCGATGCATGGCATAGTAACCCAGAAAAATAAGGCATCATTTTTTTTTGCGTATATTCAAGAAAATTTTAAAAGGAATTTCTTCGTATTCAATTTAGAAGGCAGAGAGAATAGAACGCCACACCTCTCTGTCTTTACGTTTGCAACTGTTTATTTTTCGCCTCTTCCACATTCATGCATCTCATACATACCCGCCGATTATTCCGACATTACACAAATCGCAAATGACAACATTTTTTTTTTTTAAATGCACGAACATTTTTGACATTAAATTTAATAAAATTATTTGTTTAATTTTTATTATGATTTAAAAATTTGTCAACGTAAAACAAACAGTTAAAGAATATATTCTCCTTATTATAGTTTTAACCGTTATCCACACCCAATGGTGCACAGGGCACTGCGTCGCATCGACGCAGTGTTATCTTGATCGGTAGTTAAATAAAGACAAGGTGCAAATAGTCCAAGGTGATTTTTGATGATATTGGAGTTGAAGATAAAATCAGTTTAAATAATTACTAATTTTTTTTTAAATTCATCAATTAATTAATTTAATTTTGACCTTTGTTTTTACCGTAAATATGTAAGTAGTTTAAACAAAGTATTTAATTAAAATTCATTAAGTATTTTTTTTAAGTAGTGGTTTTCCTTGCTTCTGGGTGTCCGCAGTGGTAGTTTGTACAATATTTTAAATAATTCTTGAAAAATATAACTGGATAAATTCCAGCAGTAAAATAAAACACTTGTTTAAGACCACTATTGAGTTTATAAATATAAACACCAGTTTCGAGAACTAGAGATGTTTTCATCAATAGCTGAAAATACAAACATCTGTTTGATGCGAACATCTATATTTCTCGAAACTAGTCGTGTTTATATTAATAAACTCAAAAGTGGTCTTACACAAGTGTTTTACTTTTTATTTTATTTAAATGATCATGTTGTTCCACAAAGTTAATCCATTTTTTGATTTACATATTTGATGTCTTTTCAACATACATAATTTTTTTCTCGTTTAAACATTTTACAAGTACAAAAAAAGTCATTAGAAATCTGTTTATTTTAAAAAAAAATAAAACAGTCAGTGTTAAATTTTTAAAGTTACAAAAAACTTTGTTCTACAAACTAGTTGTATATGTTATAATTAACTATACAGTCACTTTGTTTAAAAAACCACTTTTTACATATAAACTAATATAAAACAAGGTGTTTAAATAAAACTTTATTTAAATAGTATACAGACAATTTTGGTGAATCATTCATTATCAATATTTACTTATTTATTGTAACTGCAGACAGTTGGTAGAATTCCATATTGAATTGTTGGGCAATACATCCAAAATTAAACACGGTTATTGGATCAATCCAATATATGTAAATAAAAGTAGAATTCAAATTCTACTTTTATTTACATATATCGCTCACTCCTTTCAACAACGTCATATATCAAAAGTCGACAATATTCTGTTGTGCACGTTTTCGGAATGCCCAGAAAATGTACTATATCCCAGCAAAAGCGGCATATTTTTAACTTAATATTTACCCGCTACAGGGCAGAAAGTGTTGTTTTTGCATTTTGAAGAAAAGGTATTGTTTTATTATTCTTTTAAATTTACTAAATATTTTTCAAATGGAGAAAAAAAACTTCAGGTTTTACCTAAAAAGATCTGTTACACAGTTAAAAGTTCAATAAGTGGCTTGATATTTATTTTTAATACATCGTACTATATTTTTAACTTTAAAAAAATCTCCTGAAAAATCAAGTTTTTTGATTTTTGTTGTTGAAAGGAGTGAGCAATATATGAAAATATTTACATATATATGATGGTGTCTTAATAAGACGAATCGCGTCACATATTATCATTTATATGTAAATAAAAGTAGAATTCAATCCAATAACCTTGTTTAATTTTGGATATATTACCCAACAATCAATCTTTACACCTTTTCAATTTATAATATTTTTTTTAACCCTAGATAACTAAACTATATTGTAGATACAAAGTAACTAAACATTCGTCAGGCGGACTACGCAATAAAAAACGTGGAAATTATCAAAAGTATTTATTGAAAATAGTAACTGGTTACATGACACCTAAGTTTGGTTTATTAGGAATAAATATAAGAGACATTTAACAATAAATCGCGGGGTACAGGGACTTAAGTGCACATGACTTTTTCCCAGAAGAGCGTCGTCGCGTGGACGAATGTTTAGTTATCTAGGGTTAAAATTGACATCTCATCTGTTGGTTGAATAATCCAGTGTCCGATATAATAAATATTATGAAAATTGTTTGTAATATTCTGATGGGGAAATTGTGCGTTTGTAGAATCGTATTCCCATGAGTTCTTGTTATATATAACCATACATATCGTAGTCATACAGGAGAAAGTGACCAAGTGCATTTTTTACAAAAACGTCATCATTGACTATTTGATATCTTACTAGCTTAATATTGCCCTGAAAAAATCCCAAAGAATTTTACAGTATAAAGATAAGTATAATATATTTTATAATTTATATTTGAAGCACTTACGTTGTCATTTTCCATTTTATAATTAAAATGTAACTTTGTTTTAAAATCACTATAAACATTTTATTATAACTTAATTATAATGTCTACCGGTTTCGAAGCTAGCCGCTTCTTCATCAAGACTGATTAATACAAGAAGCGGTTAGCTTCGAAACCGGTAGACATTATAATTAAGTTATAATAAAATATGATTTTTTACATTTTAATTACATAATATATTGTCTTTTTAGGGATGACTAACTGCATTGGTGTTTATTTTCTTGACAAACAAAAGTGACTTAAATGGCCCTCCTGAACATTTTACGTTTTGGTAGTTGGTTACTTTCTCCTGTATGACTTTGATATTTGTAATGCGTTTTTTTTTGTTTGTTTTAAATTATTTTTTAATGATTTTTAGAAGTAAGCGAATCAAAACAACCGTACATACTGTTATTTGCACTTTAAAATGTAATGTAAGATATATAATAAGTGTATTTTTACTATCTGTCTATGCAACTTTTTAAAAATATTTCAACCAGACAAAGCGTATGCAATTGTTTGCACCAATTCGCACGACAGGGACTGGATGTTAAAATGTTCTAATTAGGAACCGCTTGATTTTTTAAAATTCTCCGGCACTTGGAAGATGGGTTGTTAAATTGTTCGTTATTTTGAGAGATCGGTTGTTAAATCGTGTTTTATTGAGCGACGGGTTGTTAAATTTTCCGAGGCAATTTGTTAAATTGTTTATTATTTACCGCGACGGATTGTTATCGGTTAAATCCGTAGGTTTTAGAAACTTGTATTTTATAATACATTCAGTTTTGGCATCGAGGCGTTGACTGAATTTGGATCAAGTCCTTTCCGGATAGGCTTCCAACATTTTCACGAAAAAATGCAGTTTATATCAGATATTACAAGTATGTTAATGATAGAAGGAATGTACTCCGTGGTTATGGGCTAGAAAGTCAGGTGGACGAAGCGCTACCACCCAGAAGTGTTCCTTTAAAAATGCTCACATCAGCGGAAATACGATTATTAGAAAGCCGGAAGACGTCGGAAGTGACGTCGTCTTCCTTAAAAAATTTAAAATAAATGACGCAGTGACAAATGTTTCAATTGCCTTTTCGAGGATAATCTAACTTTAGGTGATGTATATAATCACTATTTACTTCGACAACTTTGTACGTGCGTTCGAGTCGGACGAAGGGCGAATCGCGACAGTTCGCTATTCGTCTTTCAAATGTTAGATTGGTGCTTTATTTTCTCCTTTTGTAAGAGCCTAATGTTCGACCGCTGTGAAATAATTAATAACACGTCTCGGAGGCACCTCGTCAAAGTTGTCAATACTACACCCTTATAATATAATATAGAAGTATTCGTATCGGGGACCCTTTTCTAATCGTATTAAATTTCCCAGTTTTTTGTCAATTTTTGTCGGATGTAAGGACAGTACGATATTCTTAATTCTAGTCGTAGATACGTTTTTCAATCTAGCATATACACCATCTTCTTTAACACAAGTCTTAGGTGTCATACTTTGTCGTAAATTGAGCGTACCGCGTTTTTTCGTTGGATTTTGATATTGGTAGTTAGACTTCGGCCTTAGGGATGTGAAACAGTGATGAAGTAGTCTTATTGGATCGTAACTATGTACCATTGTAGCGCTGCAAAGCTGCGCTACGATTGTAGTGCTGGTACATTGGACCGAGCGGTTGAATGAACCACTCGAACGCTACATTCGTGCGTCTGGACCTCGTGAGACGTCTGAAAACCTAACCTAACCTAACCTAATCTTACAAACATGATGTTTGAACCAACCCAACGCTAAAATTCGTTCGTTTGAACCTCGTGAAATGTACTGAAATCTAATCTTACCTTACCAAGGCAGTGAATGAACCAGTCAAACGCTACATTCTAAAATTTAGACTTGTCTTCACATACGGTGTTTGAAAATGTTGCTGAATGCATCGAAACACTTTTTACGATAATTTTAATAAATATTGGTATTTACCGATTAGGACCATCCAAAAGTACGAAAAAGACCGGCTTGAAGCATTTGAAATGTGGGTTTGGAGGAAGATGACCAAGACATCATGGGTCGTAAGGAAGTCCAACGAAAAGGTGTTGCAGGACGTAAAAGAAAGAAGAGAGCTTATAAATCATATTTTGAAGAGGAAGGCCAAGCTAATAGGGCACTCAATTAGACATAGCACCTTTCTTAGCAACATCTTCGAAGGAAGAATCTTGGGAAAACGAACAAGAGGCCGCCCAAGAACTTCATACTTCCAGCATTTGAAGCGGCTCATGGACGTCTCCTCCTATTCGCAGCTCAAGAGGATGGCGACTGACAGAGACAAGTGGCTGACACAACAAGGCGCTGCCTTTAGAAGATGATGATGATGATTTACCGAGTAAACGTTACAATTTAAACGCATAGATATTATTGCAAACTGACTGCTGAATCAATCAATATAATTTTTTAAAAAAACCAGCCTTATCATAGAGAATTCATTCTACTAACAAGGCATGATTGTCATATATAAGGGTATTACCAGGGCTGGGGAGTCTAGATGCTTACTAAATACAGAAACACAACATCGACCAAATGGATAGGCCATAATATAAGACACCCAGAACTGCTTCTTAGGATTACGGTGGGCATGTGCGAAGGCACAAACTACAGAGGACGACTCAGCAACTACATGGACCAAATTATCTCCGACATACGCTGCAATGGATACGCCGAACTAAAGAGACGAGCGTAGGATAGAGTTGGGTGTAGACTGATCATGAAAGAAGCACACCAATAACACAGTTGAAGAAGATGCGAAAAATCTGGATTCTTTAACCGGGTCTCCAGAATTCAAAGCTACAAATGTAGCGTTCGGTTACTTAAAGCCAGCCGCTACATTGTACCAACACTGCGTCAATGAGTCAAACGGATAGGCCCTAATATAAGACACCCAAGCCTGCTTCTTACGATTTAGGAGGGCATGTGCGAAGGCACAAACTACAGAGGACAACCTAGAGTCTTAACCTACATGGACCAAATTATCTCCGACATACGCTGCAATGGATACGCCGAACTAAAGAGACGAGCGTAGGATAGAGTTGGGTGTAGACTGACCATGAAAGAAGCACACCAATAACACAGTTGAAGAAGATGCAAAAAATCTGGATTCTTTAACCGGGTCTCCAGAATTCAGAGCTACAAATGTAGCGTTCGGTAACTTCGAGCCAGCCGCTACATTGTACCAACACTGCGATTGTAGCCCACGCGAAATTTTATTATTTGGAACCTATTTGAGGCTAGCGGTCGGTCGCTTCTTTGTTCCCTATGCACTTTTATTTCTTAGCTTATGGTAGGAAAACGGTGAACTAAGAGAGTGTACATGTAAAACTTTATGTAATCTTAATGGCTTAGGTATACAAACTTCAGAAAAGGCTTTAGGACATTTGTCGTGTTCAACGATTATGTATCATGAATCGGTATGATCGATGTACTGGATTGTAACATATATTCGTCCATATATTTTTGACTTTTATAATTATTTATATCCTAATTTGATTGTATGACTGGGCCATTTCAAAAGCCGGTATTTTTGACCTGATTTTTCTGGTTGAATGGTATACACATTTTCATAATCGATTATGGTAACATAACCTCAAACCTTCGAGCTTCAGCCACAAACAGATGAAATTTTCACCAGGAACATTCACTTCTACTCAAAATCATAATAGGTTCAATGTCATTTATGCGATTATCATAAAATTCATAAATAATTTCAACATTTAAAAAAATCATTATATTTCAATCCTTTTTTATTCGCACCACATCTGACTGCGAGCAGATTGTATTCGCAATTTAAAATGAGTAAAAAGGTAGCATGATTGTTTGTACAAAAATGTTGGTAAATGATTTTAATTGGGGAAATATTAAGACGAATATATGTTAAAATCTATTAGGAAAAAAGCTTATTAGAAGCCGAAAAACTCTTTCGAATCTCTTTCGTCACTTCTCGAGGATGAATATTACCAGTATTTATCACTTCTCGTAAATGAATATTACCAGTAATTATCATTTCTCGAGGATGAATATTACTACTAATTATCGCTTCTCGAGGATGAATATTACCAATATTTATCATTTCTCGAGGATGAATATCATCGTTATTTATCATTTCTCGAGGATAAATACAACTAATAATTATCACTTCTCAGGGATGAATATTACCAGTATTTATCAATTCTCGAGGATGAATATCACCAATATTCATCACTTCTCGAGGATGAATATTACCAGTAATTATACGAGTATCTTCTCGGAGATAAATATTACCGGTAATTATCACTTCTCGAGGATGAATATCACCAATATTTATCACTTCTCGAGGATGAATATTACCAGTAATTATACGAGTATCTTCTCGGAGATAAATATTACCAGTAATTATCAATTCTCGAGGATGAATATTACCAATATTTATCATTTCTCGAGGATGAATATTATCAGGAATTATATCTTCTCGACGATAAATATTGAAATATGTATTACTAGTAATTCTCACTTCTCGGGGATTAATATTACCGGTAATGATCACTTCTCGGGGATGAATATTACCGGTAATGATCACTTCTCGGGGATGAATATTACCGGTAATGATCACTTCTCAGGGATGAATATTACCAGTATTTAGTATATTAATAAAACTCCAATTAGACAATTTATAAGTGTTAAATTTTGCGATGTTTCATATAGTGTAATGTCATTAATTAAATTATTATACATAAAATAGATTCTTCTTTAAAATCGAGTACTTAAATGTTGTAATAATGATTATCGTAGTATTAGTGGGCTTCTGAACTCTTTGTGGTGGTGTGAATTGTCAAATTTACAATTTTCTGACAGCTTTTTTGGGTTTAGTTACAATACAAATATACAATATATATATATATATATATATATATATATATATATATATATATATATATATATATATATATATATATTTATTTATATATATATATATATATATATATATATATATATATATATATATATATATATATATATATATATATATACATATATATATATATATACATATATATATATATATATGTATATATATATATATATATATATATATATATATATATATATATATATATATATATATTTATATATATATATTTATATATATATATATATATATATAAATATATCCGCTCTTTAACCTATGTATATGTTAAGTAAATTTGCTACAGCTGTTACTGATCGTTATATGCACCCGATGGTACATAGGGCACTGCATCGTATCGACGCAGTGTTATCTTGATCGTTAATTGCATAAAGGCAATGTGATCACAGTATATATATATATATATATATATATATATATATATATATATATATATATATATATATATATATATATATATATATATATATATATGTACATATAATACAATATATGGCAGAATGACCCACAAAGCTGTCAGCATCTTACGGTATCCAAAGTCGATTTTTTTAAATATCTTTTTGACTCTTTTTACGAGTGACTATTAGTGAATATAAAATTGTTACTATATACAAATCCACTTTTGGCAATTTACATTTTCACGTAACGAATTCATTGTTAATGCTGTTTTTTTTTTATATATTAATTATGTTTTCAATTTGATAAAAATATTTAAACAACATTTTTGAAATTTTCAACGTATTATTGAGAAAATTTTCAATTGAAATTACACTGCACATATGAATGAAAAATATGTGTTACTGATTTTGTATACGTCTACTCTTGGTACTATGTTTATACTGCTATGCTAAGGTCAGAGGGGGTATCTGATGAATTTTGCAGATCTTTAAAAATATTTGTCAGTAAATTTTAGTCATTTTTTATTATTATTTTATATAGTTACATTTTTTTATAAAATTTCAATACATCTCTACTCAATACAAGCTTTTATGTAATTTTAGTCTCGCTGAGCCTCCCCAAAAAGGAGACTGAGCTCTTGTGCTTGGAGAGGGACTTTTTTCTTATTTTTTTTGTTTGTACATAGTATCATGTTATACATTTAAAAAAGTCATATTTGGTATAAATAAAAACATACGGTTTTTTATCGAAAATACGAAAAAAACACACTTTTTAAATTATTATACCCATAAAGACTATCAAAGTTTAAAAATTAAATAACACATATTAAGAAATATTATCCGCCTCCATAGTGTAATGGTCATCACTCTCGGCTACCGTTCTGGAGGTCCCGGGTTCGATTCCCAAGGGGGGTAAAATAAATATAAGTGATTTTTTCAATGTAATATTTATTCAAAATTACCATGGACTGGTACCTGAAGCGGAGGCCTGATCACCTTTCTTTCATGTATAAACGATCAAGATAACATTGCGTTTATATGACACAGTGCCCTATGCACCATTGGGGTGCGGATAAGGGTTTTATTTATTATTATTAAGAAAAAATCATTTCAATTCATTGCTCAAAAAGTTTGAAGGATTACAGATAAAACCTTTTCTTTGATTAATATATTTGTTTAACTCGTACGAAACACATGCCCAAACTATCTTAAAACTATACCCAATTATAATGTATGGAGGTGGCAAAAGAAGGATGTATGGTAAGCAGGCTGAATGCAGTCGAAATTCGATATTTCAGTGCTGCAAAACCATATATGATATATCGCTCACTCCTTTCAAGAACGTCATAAATCAAAAATCTTGATTTTTCAGGAGAACGTTTTCAAAGTTTAAAAATATAAAACAATGTATTAAAAATAAATATGAAGCCACTTATTGAATTTTTTACTGTGCAACAGATCTTTTTAGGTAAAACCTGAAGGTTTTTTCTCCATTTGAAAAACATTTAGCATATTTAAAAAAATAATGAAACAATACCTTTTTTTCAAAATGAAAAAATAATACTTTATGCCTTGTAGCGGATAAATATTAAGTTAAAAATATGCCTCTTTTGCTGGGATATAGTACATTTTCTGGGCATTCCTAAAACACGCACAACTGAAAATTGACGATTTTTTATTTATGACGTTCTTGAAAGGAGTGAGCGATATATTCCAATGGTGATATAAGGAAAGAATTTGATGTTTTGAATATTGAAAGCATTAACTTTGTGGATCATATTGATATATTATTTCGCGAAATAAAAATACTTTGTGTTCTGATCCACTCACATTTTTATTAACCAACTAGTTTCGGCAACAACCTGTTGCCCTCTTCAGGGTTACATTTATTACTTTAAAATATATAAAGAATTTAAGGCTGAGATAACCATTATCGATAAAATTGAGAAAAACTTTGAAGTTATCTACATTACGTCGTTAAAACAGTAACTTCCGTATGCAATCGATACTAAAAAAGTGACATGCTGAATGTGTTATCTTTTCTGTTCATTTTAGTTTAAATATGTAGTTTGCAAATACGCCCTCTGACTTAGTATATAAAATGTAATCGCAGTATATAAAATATAAACTATTGGTGTGTGATTTTAATCAAAAGTCTTTTTTTGACAGGCATAGTTCAAAATTCAAATGATATCGACAAGGCTATATTTTAAAATGTGTTTTTGTGTCGGGTTGTGGTCCCGTGGTTAGTGTCGCGGACTCTTAAGTCAGAGTTTCTCGGTTCGAACCCACTCTACAACGATTTGATACCTATTTCTAATAATGAGCGGCTTAGGCTCACAGAAATAGTATGAAATTAAAATATTTGTGTGAATAATAAAAAAATACAAATATTTATCTTTTTTCAATAAAAAAAAATATATAAAAAACTTTCAACATTCGTTTGAAAATGCCAATGCATTTTTTAAAACTTATTCTTTAATACACTAAAAAAACTATTACATTATATACATAAATTAAATTCAGTTATTTATACTTTACATTTTCGAGGAGGTAGTCTAAATCCAGATTATCGGGACTCCAACCCTATTGCGTTGGTCCTTATTTCAAATTATGTATTTTTATGACTTTAAACTGACTCAATATTGTCAAATGCTTATAAAATGTATTGATTCAGTGTATTTAATTATAAAATAATTTTTTAATGAATTTTTTTGTTGAATTTTGAGTTTTTGTTATATCTTACAACCCCGATATAGTAAATTTATATATATATATATATATATATATATATATATATATATATATATATATATATATATATATATATATATATATATATATATATATATATATATATATATATATATATATATATATATATATATATATATATATATATATATATATATATATATATATATATATATATATATATATATATATATATATATATATATATATATATATATATATATATATATATATATATATATATATATATATATATATATATATATATATATATATATATATATATATATATATATATATATATATATATATATATATATATATATATATATATATATATATATTCTCTCGGAATAAAAAAAAACGTCAATACGACATGGCAAATGTCATTTTATTGACTTATTATTCATTTCATTTTCTATTTAAGTTTTACTTGGTAAATACCACTATTTCTTAAAATCTACTGTGACACGTGTTTCGATGCATTCGTATCACAATAGATTTTAAGCAATAGTGGTATTTACCAAGTAATATTTAAATTAATAAAGGATAGATATTGTCACAACGTGACTGCCGAATCAATTAATGAAGTCATTCATTTCGGATCACTTTGTCATATTAATTTATAAAATTTCCGAAAAATTTATTTTTCATATGGTCAATCGTTTTTCTCTACAAATTTTTGTAAAATTACCTATCTAACATCGGGCAGATACTAGTGAACCTCTATGATTTTCACCCTTTCATTTAAAATTCACGATTACTTCCCACACCAATAGTTTTTATATATATCCATAATATACACTAGTGGACATAATTCTGGATACATAATATTAATTAATTTAAATTAAAATTATGCACATTTTTAGTGTCAAAAAATTTCACAAATCTGGCATTCTCCACTTACTACAGTGTAGGAGTTATTTTACATTTTTGACATCTCGATATAGGTGAAGAAGAATTTGAAAGTCTCGGTATTTACACGGCTTACGACCTGTCATAGACTGGTTAAGTGATCATTCATACACGTGTGTATCGTTCACCGTTCTACCCATGATTGAGAATCACACTAACTAAAATTAGCATACAAATAAAAGATTTACTGCTAAATGAAAGTATTCTCAACCTTACATAGATGGCTGTTGTGAACTCGTATGTATTTTTTCGCGAGATTGATCATAATATATTTTAGAGTTCCGAAGTCGTACATTTATGATCTCATGACGTTTCATGATTCAGTTCGCAACAGCCATCTATGATTTGATTTAAAAAGCTTATATTTAGCAGAGACCCATTATTTGTATGCGAGTTCCAAACTTGGATTATTTTATAGACTACAAAACGCCTGAAAACCTAATTTTAAAGTTTAAGTGATCATAATCAAAATGTATTTTGTTTTAAAATCACTATATATAGTAATTTTAAAACAAATTTACATTTTAATTATAAAATGGAAAATCACAAAGTTAGTGCTCCAAATATGAATTATTTGAAAGTGATCACTGAACCAGCCTATGACGGTCGTAAGCCCTGTAAATACCAAGAATTTATCTTCTTTTTATATGTTGAGATGTCAACAATATAATGCATACGATAGCACTGCATTCGTTAGGGTCAGTGGTCAATTTTTTATCTCGGTTTAGCATCTCTAAAGGTGTTAAACAGGGATGTGTAATGTCACCGTGGCTGTTTAATCTATACATAGATAATCGCATGAAAGAAATGAAAGGCATAAAAAATAAATATTAAAAATAAATATTCAGTAAAATTATGCTGAATGTAAAAAAAAAAATTAAAACAGTAGGTACATAAATTGTTTTCAACATAAAATTATATTAAATGAAGTATGTTGTCCAGAATTATTTCCATTAGAGTATTTTTTAAAATATAGCAACGTTTTTGATATTTTGACTTCTTATTTTATTTTGCACTTAAATAGGAAATACAAATAGTGTAATATATTTCAAATTTCTGCAAAGACTTAGAAAACTGCAAAATAAATTCGTGTATTGAATTATTACTATTAAAAAAATGTAATTGAATTTCTATAAATGCCAGGAGGTATCCATAATCACAATTAAATTGCATATATTATATATAGTATTATTATATTATTGAAAGGAAATCGATTTGATAGTTTTTATTTTGTTTGTTGATGTGAAAATGCTGCGAAACATTTCATGCACTCCGTAGATAAGAATTTTACAAAAAAAAAAAAAAAACAAATCTTTTTGGAACAACGTTTTAGGTCTGAAGAAAATATTATAAAAATACACTAATACCGTATATAAATCTTGTGTTTAATACACTATGACCGTATAAAACCTGTGTTTAATACAATATGACCGTATAATACCTGTGTTTAATACAATATGACCGTATAAAACCTGTGTTTAATACACTATTATCGTATAAAACGAGGGTTTAAGTTCACTTTACCGTGTATAACCTATGTTTAAGTACGCAATTACCGTATAAAACCTGTGTTTAAGTACACTATTACCGTATATAACGAGGGTTTTAGTACACTATATCCGCATAAAACGCTTTATCATACACTAAATACAGTGTTTAAGTGCACTTTTACCATATATAACTAGTGTTTTAATATTTTCAAAAAACAATTGTAAAATACCCATTATTCAGTTTTATTTCATTACACACGAATAGTTTTGAAAGCCACAGTTGTTTTCATCGACTTGTGATTATTAAAACAGTTTTGATAATCACCTATCGATGAAATCAACTATAGATGTTGAAACTGGTCGTGTGTTATGAAATAAAACTCAATAAGTGGTATCTTATACAAGGGTTTTTTTTTTTAACAAATAAATGTCATTCCACAAAGTTAATGCCGAATCAAATAATAATATCGTGGTTAGTACACAATTACTGTGTATATACAACATCGCATCAATTTTATGCAGTGCCCTATGCACCATTGGGTTCGGATAAGTCTCAATAGTATAAAAGTCTTATCAACGGAGTGCATTCATGTAATCAATTCACGTTATACCGACCAATTTTAACCGCAGTCAAATCTGTCATTTGGGCCAAAGAAAAAATGCAAAGAAAAAAATCTAAAATGTCGTAGTCTTCCAGGAAAATAATAATATTAAAAAAATGATCATTAAAAAAAAAGTCTTACAATGACATTTGGTATATTCGACAAATTTGGCCGATTCGACACGATTTTGCTGTGAATTGTGTGTTTTTTTAATTGTTCCATTTCAATTTTGTATATACCTATACTAAAAAAAAATACCGCACATGTGCGGGTGATATAAATAATACATATATATATTGTTAAAATAAAAATACTCACGTTTCGATAATGTAACAATTACTCTAACGACTAGGACTTGTAACATTTCTAACACGGGAATGTAATTGTTATAGTTAATCTAGCCGTTGTGACGGTTGCCCTTGTAACACCACCCGCGGTTGGACTTGTAACGTTTTGTAACAGCTCCGTCCGTGTTACAACCGCAATCGGAGAGAAATGAAAACAAATTTCGTCAGCCTGTGAAGTTTATACTACATATAATAAATTGTCAAAAAATGTAATTGACATGTTTGAAATTGTTTTTTTTTGGTTGTTTTTTAAACGCCATTTTTGTTGTTTTTTTAACACATAAAATATAAACAGAACGTTGATTTGTTTTTGCGTATTTTGTGACGATATTTAATATACTTATTTTTTCGTACTTAAATGAAAAATATACATAAATATCCATCATAAAAAAATATTTTTTTTGGAGTTAAATACAAAAATGATCACAAAAATACGTATTTATTTAATTGATATCTTAGCAGAGATGTAAAAATTATCGAAATATAATAAAAAGTGGAATATTTCATCTTTAATATTACTTCGTCTCTGTCGAGGTATAATATATAGTGAACTTTAAATGGCAATAGATTACTCGACTGATCATGATAAAATACACAACATAAAATATAATTTAAATTAATAAAATGCCCTATGCACCATTTGTCAAACAAATACAATAAGAGTGATATGTATATTATCATTATTAAATATTTATATTGCAGTATAATATGTTCATCTCACTTCCTCGCGCTTCCAACTGTACGCGAGGGAAGAGGATGGCAGAATCAACATTTTCGGTACGTTAAAACGTCGTAACATACGCAAAAACACTGTCACGTTGACAGGTTTGTATGAAAAATGAGAATTTCATTGTAGGTATTACGTGCAAAGTGCTATTTATATTATAACAAAGGCCTTCAGCAGTTTTATAAATAAAATTATAATTAAATTATTAAATAAACCAGAATTGAAAAAAAACACTATATAAAAACATGTTTTTTATTCTTCCTTTTCTCGAATTTACAGATTTAAAGGGCTACAAATGTATACATGAGTATTGCATAATTTAAACTGTATATTTTTAAAGGTATGTATGTATTAAATTATTTTCAGATGTTTCAATATGTAGACGTCTCAACATAGATGAAGAATAATATGGAAGTCTGGGTATTTACAGTCCTTATAACCTATTATAGGTTAGCTAAGTGATCACTTTACACAAGTGCAACATTCACCATTCTACCCATGATTGATAACCACAATACTCAAATTTTTGGAACTACTATATGTCGCTCACTCCTTTCAAGAACGCCATAAATCAAAAATCGACAATTTTCAGTTGTGCATGTTTTTGGAATGCCCAGAACATGTACTATATCCCAGGAAAAGTGGCATATTTTTAACTTAATATTTACCCGCTACAGGGCAAAAAGTGTTGTTTTTGCATTTTGAAGAAAAGGTATTGTATAATTATTTTTTAAATATACTTAATATTTTTCAAATGGAGAAAAAACATTCAGGTTTTACCTAAAAAGATCTGTTGCACAATGAAAGTTTAATAAGTGGCTTGATATTTATTTTTAAAATATTGTATTATATTTATAATCTTTAAAAACGTTCTCCTGAAATATCAAGTTTTTTGATTTTTGACGTTCTTGAAAGGAGTGAGCGTTGTATCATTAATCTCATGACACTGCATATGAGTACATTTATGTTGGATAGAGAAAGATTTTTTTATCAGGGATCTTTCAAATATTATTTAAATAAATATCATCAATGTTGAGATGTCAAAAACATAAAGTGAAAACGTTCAGGAAATTGAGATAGTATGGGCACATAGGACGCAGAGAACCTGATCATATTGTGAACCAGGCAATCTCCATGGATCTTCCTCGAAAGACATCTAGAGGAAGACCAAATAATTCATGGATGCTGCAGAAAGATAATATGATTCGAAGGCATGGCCTAGGTGACGTTGTCCATGGTAGAAGTACCTACAACCTGAGGACGAGGGGAGCTGACTCCAACAGTCTACAAAGACGATAAGTTGGGAATTAGTCAGGAAGAACACATTTTAATAACTAACTAACTAACTAACTAACTAACTTACCATCACGCCGCTTCTCGCAGAGGTAGGCAGAGAGAATAGAGCGCCACACCACTCTGTCCTTGCAAACATTCTTCGCCTCTTCCGCGTTCATGCATCTCCTCATACATACCCGCCGATTGTTACGACTCCTAACCTGACCACTGAATAACTGACCTGAATACTTGAGTATTTGGCATACCTGATCGTGCCATGTTTTTCTCGGTCTTCCTCTGCTTCTTTTCCCGCTAACATTCGCCTCATAAATTTGTTTTACCGTTTTTTCCTCACTCATTCGTTCTACATGTCCAAACCATCTCAGCACACCTTTCTTAATTTTATCGATAATGCTTATCTCAGCTTTGCATTCCTTCCTTATTTCACTATTCGTACATCTATCATACATCGTTTTGTCGCACATTCTTCTGAGAGATGGCATTTCGACTGCATTCAGTCTATTTTCATCCTTCTCTTGCCAACTCCATGTTTCACTTCCATACATTAGAGTCGGAACCAGGACTCCGTTGTGCACTGCCATTTTAATAAGATTTAATTAATGTAGATCAAATAATTTACTTATTATTTTCCTTGTATTCAATTATTTATTGATTTTTTTTTATGTTTTCCTTTCTCTACCTTCTCTTATACCCATTATTATTATTACAATGCATTTTTTACAACATTTTTATTGTGTCCAAATACTTGTTCACAAATCTGGATGATCCTCAATTCTAGGAGTTATTTTTATATTATTTTTTTACACTTGTTTGAATCACTAGAATTTCACTAGAGACATCTAGTGAAATTCTAGTGATTCAAGCACTATGTTTCGAATTTTAACAACATATATATATAACATTTTATATATATATATATATATATATATATATACAAATTACAATCATTTGAGTAGTGTGGTTGTCAATCATTGCTAGAATTTGTGAATTTTATACGTGTGTTAAGTGAACACTTAAACCAGCCTGTGGCGGTCGTAAGCCACGTAAATGCCCAGTCTTCCATATTCTTCTTCTTTCTTGAGATTTCAAAAAAATAATATGATAAATAACTCCTTTAATTGGAGATAATCCAGATTTGTGAACAAGTATTTGGACACCCTCAAAATGTTGTTAATGTATTTTGTCTGTAAGAGTCGAAGTCACTTGCAAACGAGTGATGACTTAAAAATAATAAAAATATGCCCTTCTGTATATGTAGAGGCCCTCACCAAAAAGTTACGTTTCCAATATTGCACAAAAATCCTTTAAATGCAAATCTGTTCTGTTTACTGTATTCTATCGAAATCTTTATTTAAGTTGCGACAAAACGTGACCAATCCTGTGTTCAACCAATATGAAATCATTCAATCGCACCAAAACGTAACAATTTTACAAGCTAGAATTCCTGATTACTTAAAATCATTTATAATGTAAATGTAACGTTTTGCTGAAGACCTCCACATATTTTCAACACCTTGACGCTCAAATAGAGAACACCGCAAAGTGTGTTATTTCTATTTATGTACAATACTTGGAGGGTTGGTTGTTAGGAAGCCTGGCTTGTTGTTAATTAAAAGGTCAAAAGGCACTCTGCGACTCTCTTTGTGGGAGGGGGCCTTTGCAGAAAGGGGAGCGCTATCATAAGGGCGTGGGGGCGCCTGAGGAGTGCGAAGGTGGCCCCCTCACGACTGGAAAACCAAACTGTGGGTCGGGAACATGCACTGTAGGTCCTCTACTTACGCGATTTCGTACTAACACGATTTAAAAAAAAATGTGTAATAAATAAATAAAACCCTTATAATATGTGAAATAATTCGGAAAGAATCTTACATACATTTCATGAAGGTAAAAATAATAAAAAATAATAAATATATAACCCTTTTCCGCACCCCAATGGTGCATAGGGCACTGTGTCATATAAACTCAGTGTTATCTTGATCGTTTACACATGAAGGAAAGGTGATCAGCCCGCCGCTTCAGCTACCAGTCCAGGGTAATATTGAATAAATATTACAGTGAAAAAATCACTTATATTTATTTTACCCCCCTTGGGAATCTAACCCGGGACCTCCAGAACGGTAGCCGAGCGTGCTGACCATTACACTACGGAGGCGGACACAAAAAATGTGAGAGATAAAAAAATCTTAGAAAATCATTCCACGTTTTTAGTTTTGAAAAGAAACCATTATTAGTATTCTCAATATTATTAATATTTAAAGCATTTACTTTGTGGTTACACATTTTTACTTTTTTTTTTTAAATGTTAATAATAATAGTATGTTATCACTCACCGGTGAATGGTTATATATTGTACTATTATTATCAACATTTTTGGGAAAAAATTCATAAGTAATTATTAAAAGAATTAACCCGCAAAGACTTTAAAGGCTTGTCTGTAGGTAAGTGTCCGCCTCCGTAGCGTAATGGTCAGCACACTCGGCTACCGTTCTGGAGGTCCCCGGTTCGATTCCCAGGAGGGATCAAATAAATATAAGTGATTTTTTTACTTTAGTATTTATTAAACATTACCCTGGGCTGGTACCTGAAGCGGTGGGCTGAACACCTTTCCTTCATGAGTTTACGATCATGATAACACTGCGTGTATTTGATGCAGTGCCCTATGCACCATGTGGTGTGAATAAGATTTTGAATGAATGAATTGAATATGATGATAATAAATAAATAATTCATTTAAAAACCTTAAATTTGTCAACATTCTTGCCTGTTTTTAAGAGGGATATTAATCCCTATAGACTAATTATAGCCTCCTGCCAATTCGATTCCTAGCTGTCGATACATCTCTTTAGTGGTCCGCCCGGGAGTCTTCTACCTTGGGGTTGGCCATACAGTGCAAATGAAAAAAAACTATGAATATCAAATTTCAAAGGTTGTTTTTTACAATACCCTTCCCCACCTCTGCATTTTACATCAATTAAGTATTTTTTGTCCCCTTTTAAAACGTAAATTAGGGATTTCACTGTAAACAGAAGGCACAGAAGGAATCCATCATCCCAGAGACGGTGCTCTTCTTCGATTCTGTTGAGAACCTTGCAATTCGTGATGTGGTCCCTTATGAAATTCCTGGAACTCTTCTATATGACCACTGTTATATAAAGATCTACGTACACATTTCGTACATCTCTTTTGAGCTGCTAGCGTCAAGTGCTGTGAGGTCTTATATGTGTCACAATACTTAACCTAGTATTCATTCCTTCTCTCCATTCAAATATATTTTATACACCTAACAATTTTCATTATATATTTACATATATATATATATATATATATATATATATATATATATATATATATATATATATATATATATATAAATATATATATATATAAATATATATATATATATATATATATATATATATATATATATATATATATATATATATATATATATATATATATATATATATATATATATATATATATGTATATATATATATACATATATATATATGTAGATATATATATATATATATATATATATATATATATATATATATATATATATATATATATATATATATATACATACATATATATATATATATATATATATATATATATATATATATATATATATATATATATATATATACATAAATATATATAAATAGGTATATATATATTTATATATATATATATATATATATATATATATATATATATATATATATATATATATATATATATATATATATATATATATATATATTTATACATACATATATATATATATATATATATACATAAATATATATATATATATATATATATATATATCCGTTTATGTCTTAATTCAATAAATTCGACTGAAATTGACTGAATTCAATTCAATTCAATTCAATTTATTCAATAATTAATATATACATTACAAACAAATATTTAAGGCGTATACATTAAAAAAACAAATTAAAAATTTCACAAGAAGACTCTTGTTAAATGTGTAGAAGAATCTCGCTTCGGAAAACTCCTTCGGACACATGGAACAGATCAATATCCAATGTGATATTGTTCAACATAGCGGTAGCTCTTCCTACAGGCATAACCATCGGCAGGTTGGTCCTGTGTATAGGAATCTGAAACAATCTATGCCGACGCTGTCTTAGGTAACTATCGGGAACATACAGACCAATGCTCTGGATAATTTCAGGATTATCGATCATACCGCGCAACAATCGATAAAAATGCGTAATCAAATACGCATTCCTTCTAGTCTCTAAACTATTGTAGCCAAGCATACCCTGGAGAAACTAGGTCGGGTAGAGCCAAGGATAATAGCCGTACTCTCTCATGTAGAGATACCTCAAAAACTTATTTTGGACTTTCTCTACCATAAGAGAGTACTTAAGCTCGTGTGGCCCCCAGATTACAAACGGTGTTTGAAAATGATACGGAATATATCGAAGCATGTGTCACAATAGATTTTAAGAAAAACTTAAATTTAAGATGGTTAGATGTTACCACAAAGTGACTGCCGAATTAATTTATCAAAAGAATTTAAAAGAAAAATTCATATAATGTGGAGCGAACGGATAACGAATGAGTTTATTTGACGAATTTGAACGGGAGAACAGAACGAGAACGGTCATAAAGACTAAGCACGACTAGATCAATCAGATATTATTTATTCTAAAAGGATTGTTGACTTTGTGGTATGGATATATAAGTGGTATTACACATAGAGAACGATGAATGATAAGGAGAGTGTTAGATCAATCAGAACCTAAAATCTGGTAGTGTAATACTACTGCGTTACGATGCAGTGCCTTATGCACCATTAAGTTCAGATAAAAGTTAGGGCAAAAGCTTATTAAAAAATATTGACGAAAAACTCCACCCTTCCACGTAATTTTAAATTGTAAAAAGTACCTACTCATGTTTATTGCAAAATTTGATCGCACCAGTACGAGTACTTCCATACGATTCAGTGCCTTATGCACCATTAAGTTCAGATAAAGGTTGTGATACGAGTTTTTTTTAATATTGAAGGAAAACTCCACTCTTTTATGTAATTTTAAATTGTAAAAAGTACCTATTTATGTTTATTGCAATATTTAATCGCGACAGTATTTATGTTTTGAATGTCTGTAACCTTATAAAGCTCACAATACCGCCACGCTTCGTTTCTCCAGCCGCCATTTGAAGTTTGATAATAACAAAACGAAGGGCTACTCCAAATGCCACGGTGTCCTTTGCAGCGGTTGGCTGGCAATAGGTCGAGTCCATCGACCATAAAGTGCTGCGCGTCTAGCCCCGCTGACGGGAGTCGGCCATCTTGGATCCGCGCTTTACGACTTTGACAGCGATTTTGGCGGGATTTGACTGCTTCGACTTTGATTATTTGCGTCATAGCGGAGGGGATAAAAATGTAACGCCGCGCAAACACACAAAGTGACGTTTATTATCGCGAAGCAAGGATTGATGGCGATCAATTTAGAATAACGACTCGTTAATTAAATGTTTCGTAATATAAAGGGCCTCCCATACTTCTTGTCAGCCTCACACGCAGCCATCTTCGTCTATGTTAAGATGTCAATATACAGGTTAGCGCAAAGGTGGCCTTTGTCAGGATGTTGGATTATTGGCTAATAAATTAATATGAAAAATCACAATACTATCGGTAGCATTCTTATTAAAATCTGTAGGGAACTAAGGGAGATATTAAAGTTTAAATTTTAGATGTTTGAATAAAAGGAAAAACGTGCGTCCGCATACGTCATCAAATTTCCATCATCGAACGAATAAATATACTAAATATTTTTCAAATGGAGAAAAACCTTCAGGTTTTACCTAAAAAGATCTGTTGCACAGTAAAAAGTTCAATAAGTGGCTTGATCACAAAATCTGGATTATCTCCAATTACAGGAGTTATTTTCATATTATTTTTTAACATCTCATCAAAGATGAAGAAGAATATGGAAGTCTGGGCATTTACGGGCATTTAATGGTTCATATATATAGAACTTCCAAGAATTTGAGCAGTGTGGTTGTCAATAATGGGTAGAATTGGTGAATGTTACACTTGTGTAAAGTGATAACTTAAACCAGCCGATGACGGTCGTCAGCCCCGTAAATGCCCAGACTTCCATATTCTTCTTCATCTTTGATGAGATGTTAAAAAATAAGTGGCTTTTAATACATTGTGTTATATTTTTAAACTTCGAAAACGTCCTCCTGAAAAATCGAGTTTTTTTTATTTATTTATGACGTTCTTGAAAGGAGTGAGCGAATTGAAACGACGTTAATTCTCTCTGCCTACCCCTGTGGGGAGGAGGCTTGATAAGCTTAGATTAGTTTTTATTTAATAGACAATCATTTTGATGGTCTTAATTCGGTTTACCAAATTCGTTCTTATATCGTTTAGTTTTTCCCTAACTGAACGTATAAAGGTGTGGCCTTGCGCTGTTACTAGCTATCTGTAGTTTGTACCTTTCCCAATACCGTCGTACTACGCGCATATGGGGTAACTGACAATTTTCAGATAGGTGTACCGCTTTGAGTGCCATGTTGTAGCTCCCGCGTTCGATTCCCAACGGATAAAAAATGAACTTTGCTATCGATAAGAAATTTATTATAATCTGCCAAGAAACCCTTAGATATGAAAAAAAATCACTTTTTTAAACTGTTGTTGTTCTTGTTCTGTTGTTGTTATTGTTCTCATTAACCCTTTCGGAACAACTGGTTACTGCTGCTAACCACAAATTTAAAAAAAATGCGATCTCTCAGAAGAATGTGCGACAAAACGATGTATGATAGATGTGCGAATAGTGAAATAAGGAAGGAATGCGAAGCTGAGATAAGCATTATCGATAAAATTAAGAAAGGTGTGTTGAGATGGTTTGGACATGTGGAACGAATGAGTGACGAAAGAACGGTAAAACAAATTTATGAGGCGAATGTTAGTGGGAAAAGAAGCAGAGGAAGATCGAGAAAAACATGGCGCGATCAGGTATGTCAAATACTTGAAAGTGGTCAGGTTAGGAGTCGTAACAATCGGCGGGTATGTATGAGGAGATGCATGAACGTGGAAGAGGCGAAGAATGTTTGCAAGGACACAGTGGTGTGGCGCTCTATTCTCTCTGCCTACCCCTGCGGGGAAGCGGCGTGATGGTTAGTGAGTTAGTTAGTTAAAAAAAAATTGTCTCAGTGTCTACAGGTTTTTTGTTAAAAACCAAAGTGCAATATGTGTTGCCTATGTAACAGAAATAGTGCTTGTATAGATTTCATGTCGGTATCATTGTCTTGGAGCTTATTTCAGACTATTTATTGTCGCGATGTGCACATCTCGGGATATTTATAGGTTATCTGTATCTTGGTTTATCAATTTTGTGAGCTTATTGAACGAAATAAACAAATTGACAGGTGTGTTATTATAGTCATAATAATACTTAAAATAAGTAGTATTATATATTACCTCATATTTTCAAGAATAAATGCTTTTATTTATACTTAATAAAACATGGTCTTTGTTGCTAACCACCAAGCACGCAATTTTGTTGAGGGATAAATATTGTATCAATCTGTGTGCACAATTTTCAGTAAATTTTCAGTTGCTATATACACTTATTTGTAAATAATTTCTAGAAATAAAAATGTGTTAAGTAAAATATTTTTTATTCTGTCATCAAAGGGTTAAACCAACTTACTAACCAACCACCCTCTCTTTGCAAACATTCTTCGCCTCTTTCACATTCATGCATCTCCTCATACACACCCGCTGAATATTTCGACTCCTGACCCGGCCACTTTCAAGTATTTGAAATACCTGACTGTGCCAAGTTTTCCTCTGTCTTCCTCTGCTTCTTTTTCTAGCCTACATTTGCCTCATAAATTTGTTTAACCGTTCTTTACTATCTTTGTTGAGAAATAAAAAAAACGCCAATAATTGAAGATAATCCAGATTTGCGAACAAGTATTTGGACACACTCAAAATGTTGTAAGAAGAATATGGCTAAGGTTTTTTATTTATTTGGAATGGAGTGGAATGTAGATACCCCCGAACGTCTAGTACAGCCAGTACTAACCCCTTTAGTAATAAATTCGCCCTAAAGTCCAAAAGCTTTCTAATTACGCAATTCCGATACAGAAACGGGGCATTGGAATCAAATGGTCGTCATCCCTTATCTTTCAGCTATAAATCAATCTAGTTTTCAGCTAATCAACGATAATAAGCTAGAACGCAATTCGGGGCATATCACCCAAAAGTTAACGCCATTTTAAATGCTGTTCTTTGGTCTAAAACAGGAAAAAACAATAAAATATCAGCAAAAAATGCTGTGAATTTTTAAATACGTTACAAATTGCGTCTTAAACCGATCTGGATATAAAAAATACTCCCAAAATACCTAAAAATATAGTTCACAATATATAAACATTAACTTTATACATTTTGAGTGTTATTATTTTTAATTTTTTTCAAATTTTTTTTGACATCTCATCAAAGATGAAGAAGAATATGGAAGTCTTTACATCTCACCAATAGATGTCTCTAGTGAAGTTCTAGTGATTCAAGAACAAGGTTTCTAAATTGGTTCATATATATGGAACTTCCAAGAATTTGAGTAGTGTGGTTGTCAATAATGGGTAGAATTAGTGAATGTTACACGTGTGTAAAGTGATCACTTAAACCAGCCTATGACGGTCGTCAGCCCCGTAAATGCCCAGACTTCCATATTCTTCTTCATCTTTGATGAGATGTCAAAAAAATAATATGAAAATAACTCCTGTAATTGGAGATAATCCAGATTTTGTGAACAAGTATTTGGACACACTCAAAATGTTGTACATTTTGAGTGTGTCCAAATACTTGCTCACAAACCTGAATTATCTCCAAAGAAGGGTTATTTTTTATATTATTTTTGACATTAGGATATTTTAAAGCGTTTCTCATGTATGTGAACATAATCCAGGATTCGGAACTCACATACAAATAAAAGAGTTTCTGTTCAATAAAAACCTTCTTTCATCTCACCGATAGATGTCTCTAGTAAAATTCTAGTGATTCAAGGAATTTGTTTCGAAATTGAACCATATATATATATATATATATATATATATATATATATATATAGAACTTCGAAGAATTTGAGTAGTGTGGTTGTCAATCATGGGTAGAATTGGTGAACGTTACACAAGTGATATATTAAACCAGCCTATGACGGTCATAAACCCTGTAAATGCCCCAAAATCCATATTCTTCTTCATCTTTGTTGAGATGTCAAAAAAACGAGAAACAACCGTAATAACATGATACTATAAACAAAAAAAAGTCCTTCTCCAAGCACAAGAGCTCAGTGTATTTTTTGGAGAGGCACAGCGCAACTAAAGTTATAAGATTGTATTAAGGTAGAGATGTATAGAAATTGTATTAAATTGTACTAAAAAAAAATTCTGTCCGCCTCCGTAGTGTAATGGTCAGCACGCTCGGCTACCGTTCTGGAGGTCCCGGGTTCGATTCCCAAGGGGGGTAAAAATAAATATAAGTGATTTTTTCACTGTAATATTTATTCAATATTACCATGGACTGGTACCTGAAGCGGAGGGCTGATCACCTTTCTTTCATAAGTAAAACGATCATGATAACACTGGGTTTATAAGACACAGTGCCCTATGCACCATTGGGGTGCGGATAAGGGTTTTATTATTATTATTATTTTAAAAAAAAATATTAAAAAAAATAACACTCTTCTTATCATTCATCGTTTACTTTGTGTAATACCACTTTTAAACTACGACTTTTATAAGTAAACGATGAATGATTAGGAGATTGTTATATTACCATACCACAAAGTTTTTTTTTAATATTTAATAAACCTCCTAAAAATAAAAAATAAATAAAATTTTAAAAAACCTTCATGAACAGACTTCCACCTATGTCAAGTGTAGATGCCAATATATGTAAATAATTCCTAAGTGCACTTACCCTGATTTGGTCACACTCAATTTTATTTTTTGCAACAGCAAATTATTTAAAATAGCCAGCAAGGCGCGTTTGCTTTGCCGGAAACTAGACCAATGCATCTTTCAAACAACCGATCGAACTCAAATTGGTCGAATGCTCACTTCCGGGTCATTACACCCAATAAATAAATAAAAAAAATAGTCGAATTCCGACGGTAGGTACATACTTTTACTCATACGCCTGTATCTTTTATGGAATTTAGATTATGAAACGTGTAATAATATATTATAGATATCACAGCGTCGGCACACTGCCAAAAGTTGATAAGTCGACATTTCGTACGCCTACAATGGTGAATAGGGCACTTTTCTTCATTAGATATTTGTCACGATGTTGGTTTATTGGCTAATAAATTAATGTGAAAAATCACAAGACTTTCGGTAACATGCTTATTGAAATCTGTAGGGAACTAAGGAATATATTAAGGTTTGAACTTTAGATATTTGTATAAAACGAAAAACGTGTGTTTGCATACGTCATCAAATTACCGTCATCGTACGTTTTATGACGTCATATGGTTTGTTGTCTGTGGTTTATAGAGCTGTAATAGTAGTAGTGTGGATTGTTTGATTTCCACTACACTACTATATATGTGTTATACAAATATGTGGGAGGGTGGACCATGGAGCCGCCTCTAATTTAGCAATTTTACCAATATTACAATAAGTCCATCGTTACTGTGACGTCATTCATTACCAACTTACGAAAACAACGTATTTACGAAGGCGAATTTTTCACAGGAAAATGACGAATGAAAATATTGACTATATCGGCTGTTATAAACACTTCACGAGTCTAATACATTCCTTTATAGGTTGAGTATGTTAAATTAGATATTCCTCCCGTCTGAAAATGATCTATTCTCATTGTCTATTATGTGCAAGGATTTATGGCATATTTAGTTTATAAACTACTATTTAGAAAACTATATAGAAAACTACTATATAGAAAACTTGGCACAATCAGGTATGTCAAATACTTGAAAGCGAATGGTGTGGCGTTCGATTCTCTCTGCCTACCCCTGCGGGGAAGCGGCGTGATGGTTAGTTAGTTAGTTAGTTAGTTTATATGTCATAAAAATGATAGTGGATGTGTATAGTTGATAATAAATTAATAAGGTTGATCCCTTAAAACAATACAAAAGATACAACAATACAATACACAATGGATTCAATATCTTATATCAATCAAGACTTGTCACATAGCTCATTTATTCGTCTTATTCGTCTTGTCATAGTTTCTAAATAAGACACCACTAAATCTAATAGATCTATATGTCCTATTGCCTCATCAATTTTGGTCAGCAGAATACCTTCTTTTGCAAATTCTGTTTCCAATTTAAATCTTTCTGTTTAAAAATTGGTCATACCCACATTAAATGAGGGGCATCTCGTGATGATATCTCATCACATTTACTAGTAGAGTTTTGTCCAATTTTAAAACAGAAGAGAAACTAACTAACTAACTAACCATCACGCCGCTTCCCCGCAGGGGTAGGCAGAGAGAATCGAACGCCACACCACTCTGTCTTTGCAAACATTCTTTGCCTCTTCTACATTCATGCATCTCCTCATACATACCCGACGATTATTACGACTCCTGACCCGGCCGCTTTCAAGTATTTGACATACCTGATTGTGCCAAGTTTTCCTCGGTCGTCCTCTGCTTCTTTTTCCAACTACATTCTCTCCATAAATTTGTTTAACCGTTCTTTCTTCACTCATACGCTCCACATGTCCAAACCATCTCAACACACCTTTCTTAATTTTATCGATAATGCTTATCTCAGCCTTACATTCTTTCCTTATTTCATCATTCGAACATCTATCAAACATCGTTTTGCCACACATTCGTCTGAGGGATCGCATTTCGACTGCATTCAGTCTGCTTTCATCCTTCTTTTGAATCAAAAATCGTCAATTTTCAGTTGTGCATGTTTTCGGAATGCTCAGAAAATATACTATATCCCAGCAAAAGAGGCATAGTTTTAAGTTAATATCTACCCGCTACAGGGCAGAAAGTGTTGTTTTTGCATTTTGAAAAAAGGTGTTGTTTTATTATTTTTTAAATAAACTAAATATTTTTCAAAAGGAGAAAAAACCTTCAGGTTTTACCTAAAAAGATCTGTTGCATAGTTAAAAGTTCAGTAAGTGGCTTGATATTTATTTTTAATACATTGTATTATATTTTTAAACGTTAAAAACGTTCTCCTGAAAAATCAAGTATTTTGATTTATGACGTTCTTGAAAGGAGTGCGATATATCAAAAAACTGAATTTTACAGGAGATCGTTTTTAATGTTTAAAAATATAATAAAATGTATTAAAAATAAATATCAAGCCACTTATTGAACTTTTTACTGTGCAACAGATCTTTTTAGGTTAAACCTGAATGTTTTTCTCCATTTGATAAATATTTAGTATATTTAAAAAAATTATTAAAAAGTACATTTTCTTCAAAATGCAAAAACAAAACTTTCTGCCCTGTAGCGGGTAAATATTAAGTTAGAAATATGCCGCCTTTGCTGGGATATAGTACATTTTCTGGGCATTCCGAAAATGTGACGTTGTTGAAAGGAGTGAGCGGTATGTTTTTGTTTCAATGAAAATTCAAACAATTTTGTATAGTCGGGAAGAAATTTTTCAAAAGAATAGGGCACTGCATTGTTTATAAGCGGCGTTATCTTGATCGTTAAATACACGAAAGAAAGGTGATCAGTTCTGCGCTTCCGGTACCAGTCCAAGGTAATATTGAACAAATATAAGAGTGAAAAAATCACTTATATTTATTTGAGATCAATAAAACACTGCGTTTATATGATGCAGTGCCCTATGCACCATTGGGGTGCGGATAAGGGTTTGATTGGATAGCAAAATAAAAACCTAACAGCAAAAGCTAAACTGGTGATATACAGTGGAGTCCTGGTACCAATCTGATTAAGAAAGATGAAAGTAGACTGAACGCAGTCGAAATGCAATCTCTCAGTGCGGTAAAACTATGTATGATAGATGTTCCAATGGTGAGATAAGGAAAGAATGCAAGGCTGAGATAAGCATTATACATCCAATGAAGAAAGGTGAGTTGAGATGGTCAGGGCATGTGGAATGAACGAATGTAGATATGGGGCGAATGTAGTTAGTAATAGAACAGAGGAAGACCGAGGAAAAATTTGCATGATCCAACAAGTTAAAGTTTTTTTTGACATCTCAACAAACATGAAGAAGAATATTGAAGTCTGGGCATTTACGGGGCTTACGAATGTCATAGGCTGGTTTAAGTGATCACTTTAAAATATTCAACAATTCCACCCATGATTACCATGATCACCATGCTACTCAAATTCTTGAAACTTATATATATATATATATATATATATATATATATATATATATATATATATATATATATATATATATATATATATATATATATATATATATATATGTATTTTATAATTCCAAAGATTTTGCATGAATTTACTAGAATTTCACTAGAGACATCTACCTATTGGTAAAATGAAAGAAGCTTTTTTTTATTGAGCAGTAACTCTTTCATTTGTATGTGCGGTCCGAATCCTGAATTATATTCACACACATCGCTCACTCCTTTCAAGAACGTCATAAATAAAAAAAACTAGATTTTTCAGGAGAACGTTTTTAAAGTTTAAAAATATAACACAATGTATTAAGAATAAATATCAAGCCACTTATTGAACTTTTTACTGTGCAACAGATCTTATTAGGTAAAACCTGAAGGTTTTATCTCGATTTGAAGAATAATTAATATATTTAAAAAAATAATTAAACAAAAACAACTTTTTTGCCCTGTAGTGGGTAAATATTAACTTAAAAATATACCTCTTTTGCTGGGATATAGTACATTTTCTGGGGATTCCAAAAACATGCACAACTAAAAATTGACGATTTTTTATTTGTGACGTTCTTGAAAGGAGTGAGCGACATGAGAAACGCCATAAAATATTGTTTTTATGTTATCATTTTAGCTTATAATTTGACCAATCAAGTAATTAACAACATTTTGAGTGTGTCCAAATTCTTGTTCACAAATCTATGTTGATAAATCTATAAATGTCAACAACAAAAAAAAAACTTCTTATTGGAGATAATCCAGATTTGAGAACATGTATTTGGACACACTCAACATGTTAAAAGTTAAAGTTTAATTCACAACGTAGTTTAAACGTCAACTTTTCACTCTAGTTCCATGCCTGGTTTCATATTCCTAAAAATACGATTAGTTCAAAACAAATATGGTACTCAGTCCGATGCCCCTGTAAGGTCAACCTATGGCACCACCACAGCTTAAATCTCTATGTACAAACTACGAATTCGTCTCGTTTTTATATGCGAGGGCGCCGAATTCACGTGGAAGGATGATTCTACAGTTCCCGATTGCTCCAGCACGATTCTGACGGGAACCTATTGTGAAAAATACCATTTGAAGACGAAGTAGACGAAAAAAAGTCGGTTCAAACGTAGCGTCTTGACGCTCATGGTGTCTCTTTCTCTCCTATGGGAAAGACGCGGTGAGTACAGCGTATACTCTGTTCGTTTGAAAAAAGTTATATTTTTGAATGGACTATTTTGACATAAATACATACTAGTATACAAAGATACATAACTGTGAATAAGTATTTGGACACACAAAAAATTTTGTTAATAAAATAACTAACAAAATTATAAGCTGAAATAAATTGATAATCATATCATGTATTAAAGCGTTTCTCGAGGATGTGAAAAAATCCAGGATTCGGACCTCACATACAAACGAAAGAGTTTCTGCTTAAGTAAAAGCTTTTGTCATTTCATCATAGATGTCTCCAGTGAACTTTTTGCTATTTCAAACATTTTGTTTCGAAATTAATCAATATAATTAAATGGTAAATGTTACGCGTGTGTAAAGTGATCATTTAAACCAGCATAGGACGACAGTCGTAAGCCCCGTAAATGCCCAGACTTACATATTACACTTACGTTATGTATAAATACACATATATATATATATATATATATATATATATATATATATATATATATATATATATATATATATATATATATATATATATATATATATATATATATATATATATATATATATATATATATATATATATATATATATATATATATATATATATATATATATATATATATATATAAATATATATATTTATATATATATACATATATATATAAATATATATATATATACACATATATATAAATATATATATATACATATATATATATATGTATATATATATATATATATATATATATATATATATATATATATATATATATATATATATATATATATATATATATATATATATATAAATATATATAATATTAATACATGCCTCCATGCCTCCGTGGTGTAATGGTTACCGTGTTTAGCTACCGTGCTGGAGGTCCCGGATTTGATTCCCAGTGGTAAGAGTCGAATGAATGTGAGTGATTTTTCACTCTGACATTTATTCAATATTACACTGGACCGATACCTCAATCGGAGAGCTGATGATAACCTTACTTCGTGTATTCACGATCAAGATAACACTGTGTTTATATGAAATACTGCCCTATGCACCATCGGGTACAGATAAGGGTTTTGGATTTGGGAAATTTAGTCACAAAACAAAATTAGTTTGTATTAAATGTATTGTATGAAAATATAACTTAACAATTTTTGTTTAAATTATGACAATAATAAAAAGCAAAGTAAATAACAAATCCAACTCCCATATAAAAAATGCAAATATGTATATACTTGTGTACATATTTGACAATATTAATGGTGTGATTTTGTCGCCTCGCATCCACCGAACGTACTATACCCGACTCCTTTTAGGGCTTAATGCGCTACAACAAACGAACAGACTACAGACCCGACTCGGCGCTCGGGTGCACGACTCCAGTACTGTCACATCCGCGCCGTCCGCCGCGGAGAGCGGACTTGTCGCGCGTCTGGACTTCCTCCGCGCAGACTATACACACCGCTCCAGCCCGTATAAGTATGTAGCAGTCTGGAGTAATTTCTTTGTTCTGGCGCGGGCAAAACGCACAAACCCGGTCTCTGAACATACGAACGCGATGTTCAGAAACCTACCTGTTGGATGTTCAGACTTCGGACGTGAGGCGAGAGGGTTGTACGAGGGTTCAAGATCCTGAGATGCAGCCTTTGTAAAGAAGGTAACAATTTCTTTTT
Source organism: Brachycentrus maculatus (assembly GCF_059751285.1). Classification (NCBI taxonomy): domain Eukaryota; kingdom Metazoa; phylum Arthropoda; class Insecta; order Trichoptera; family Brachycentridae; genus Brachycentrus; species Brachycentrus maculatus. The sequence goes on from NW_028280787.1 coordinate 782,607, forward strand.
ATATGTAAATTACGACTCTTATTTGTTCAGCTGAATATCCCCTCACCGGCCGACTTTGTATATGACTCTTTTTTTCTTGTTACGCCGAACTAATTTCAAATTTGAATGACTCTTTGTTGAAAAAACGAACTTTTTCTTGCATTTTTTGTTATCTGTTAGATTCAGTCCGTTCCGTAGATGAATTTAACATTTTAAAAATGTCAGCAGGTAGATGGATGTCGTAACTTTTAATTTCTTTTGTGTTCCGATGTAGATACAGTTAGAAATTAGAATAGGCACATATTCTATACAATTTTATGACTCAAACATGGTATTTCAAATATGGTACAATACTGAAAGGATTTTTTTGAACTTGGAATTAGATCCAGTCAAAATATTCAATGTTTAATTTTACTTTGAAAATGTACTAAAAACTGATACTCAAATTGTACAGTGTTGAATTTCGAATTAGATTCAGTCAGAATTTTGATAGACACATTCTAATCAATTTTATGTTACAAAGATGGTATTTACAATATTGAAAGGATTTTTTTGAACTTAGAATAAGATCCAGTCAAAATATTCAATGTGTATCTTACTTTGAAAACGTATTAAAAACTGATGCGTAAATTGCACAATACAATATTGAAGCCAAATTTTAAATCGATTTTGTATTTCGAACTAGATTCAGTTATAATTTCGAATAAGCACACATTGTATACAATTTTATGATCTAAAGATGGTACCTGTATTAAATATGGTACAATATTGAAAGGATTATTTTCGTATTTGGAATTAGATCCAGTCAAAATATGCAATGTTCAATTTTACATTGAAAACCTTTTAAAAACTAATGCTCAAAATTGAATTTCGAATTAGATTCAGTCAGAAAATACACGGTATTTTTGAGCTAACATTTTTACAAAATTTAAGCCGAATTCGTACTTTTAAATTTGTAATTCTAACTGATGTAGATTCTATCAGAATTTAGAATAGGAACACATTCTATTCAATTTTATTATTCAAAGATGATCTTGGTATACGAAATATGGTGCAATATTGAAAGGATTTTTTTTTTGTATTTTGAATTAGACCCAGTCAAAATATACAATGCTCAATTTTTACTTTAAAAACGTTTTAAAAACTAATTGAACAATAACGCAAATTATACAATATTGAAGCAAAATTATAAATTTATTCCGTATTTCGAATTCTATAAAGTAAGAATTACGAATTGCCATATTCTATTCATTTTTAAATTTAAAATTTAAACGGGATGTACAAAATTTGAAGGATTTTTTAAAACTTGGAATTAGATCCAGTCAAAATATTCAAATTTCAATTTTACTTTGAACACCTTTTTAAAACTGATGCACAAATTTAAAAAAAAATGAATTTCTAATTAGATTATGTCAGAAAAATATATTTTAGGCTGATATTGTAAATATATTTCGAAAATATACCGAAGCGAATTGCTATCATAGTTTTGTATCGTTTTGAACCCTTTTATAGGGCGGATTGCGACGTATTATTTTTATTTATTTATTTAAATTTCATGTACAGAAAAAAACATCAGTACATTGGAGGGCTCATTGCTAAAAAGCAATATCTTCCAAACGATCAAAAACAGACTAGTGATATTGGTCAAAACGTTTGATACTATATATAGCTGTTTGCAATCAGAGGGTAGATAGTAATTGAACATTTAAAAAAAAACATAAATTAATGATAATAAGGAAGGCAAGGAAAAAGGGAGTTTAGGGAAGGAGGTAGAGGGATAACTAAGGGAGGAGGTTTGATGGACAGTTAGTATTTTAATACCATACATATTTCTTTTATCATGAACTTTTAACTTACGAGTGATATATTTAAAATATTTAATCAAAATTGATTTTAATATTCATTTATTCATACTATAAATACCAATAAAATTTTATGGTTTGTAGTATGGTTGTGGTGGATGTCGCACGAGTATAAAGTGCTCGCTTTAACCAGCTTATGACGGTCGTAAGCCCTGTAAATACCCAGACTTCCATATACTTCTTCATCTATGTTGAGATGTAAAAAAATAATATTGAAATATCTCCTAATTGGAGATAATACAGATTTGTGAACAAGTATTTAAACACACTCAAAATGTTGTATTAATGTATTGTGAACTAATTTTAAGGTATTTTAAAGTTAATATTAATGTATTATGAACTAATCTTTAGGTATTTTTAAGTTAATATTAATGTATTATGAACTGATCTTTAGGTATTTTTGAATTAATATTAATGTATTATGAACTAATCTTTAGGTATTTTTAAGTTAATATCAGTGTATTGTGAACTTATCTTTAGGTATTTTGATCTAGATCTGGTTCAAGACGCAATTTGTAACTTATTCTTAAAGTTAGAGCATTTTTTGCTGTAACTTAACTGTTTTTTCATATTTTAGAACAAAGAACAACATAAAAATGGTGTTTTTAGTGTAAATTTCAAACAATGCTACAAGCTGTGTCGGTCTTAATTGAGTGTAGCCAGCTATTTTACAATTTTACAAAAAATGCGCTTAGCTAATTAATAAAAGAGTCTAGTTGCGTTACTATGGTTAGTGTCTCGGATTCTTAGTCGGAGATCATGGGTTCGAACCCACTCTATCACACCTTTATTCTAAGTGGTAGTGACAAATAAGACACTTATATTTATATTTCATTGAATAAAGAAAAATATAAATAAGCTTACTTAAATCAACCATAGATACTTCCGTGAACTCGCACAGTAAGCGACGTGTGAATTATATCATATATCGCTCGCTCATTTCAACGTCATATAACGTCATAAAAAAAATTTAGCAAATCATTTTTAAAGTTTAAAAATATATAAAAATGTATTCAAAATAAATATCAAGCCACTTACTGAAATTTTTACTGCGCAACAGATCTTTTTAGGTAAAACCTGGAAAAATTTTTTCCATTTGTAAAATATTTAGTATATTTAAAAAAATAATTAAACAATACCTTTTCTTCAGAGTGCAAAAACAACACTTTCTGCCCTGTAGCGGGTAAATATTAAGTAAAAAATATGCCGCTTTTGCTAGGATATAGTACATTTTCTGGGCATTCCGTAAACATGCACAACTGAAAATTGCCGATTTTTAATATATGACTTTGTTGAAAGGAGTGAGCGATATATGAGTTACAAAAATTTCTAGAATTTTTACTCATAAATTTTATGAAATAATAGTAACTATGTAGGTCTTAAGTCATATAGAAGTTAATTTTGATTTTACCAATATACTAGCTGTATCCAATCACGAGCTGTTGTGGCTCAGTCTGATGAAACGGAAAAGAAAGGAAATATAAAGCACACATTTCTAGTATGTTTAATTTCACGATGCTTGTGAAGCAATAGAAATATTTTAAATCCATAGAATAATGATGTAATCGAAAACATTGATAATTTTACGATAAGTGACAGCAACTGTCAAGAAGCACGCTGTCTGCCATGATCAACGATCAGTATTAGTGTTACGTTCATGAGATACAGTCGAACCTCTCATAACGAGCTAACTCACATAACGTAAAATGTTCAGGAGGGCCATTTAAGTAACTTTTACTAAGCAAGAAAATAAACATTATTGCAGTTAGTAATTTTTAACAAGTCAATATATTATGCTTCCAAGTTTAAAATAGCTTTGGGATTTTTTCAGGGCAATATTAAGCTAGTAAGATATCAAATACTCAATAATCACGTTTTTGTTAATAAAATGCACTCGGTCACTTTCTCCTGTATGACTACAATATACTCATATCGCTCACTCCTTTCAAGAACGTCATAAATAAAAAACGTGATTTTTCAGGAGAACGTTTGTAAAGTATAAAAATATAATACAATTTATTAAAAATAAATATCAAGCCAGTGATTAAACTGTTTACTGTGTAAATATTAAGTTAAAAATATGCCTCTTTTGCTGGGATATAGTACATTTTTTGGGCATTCCGAAAACATGCATAACTGAAAATTGACGATTTTTGATTTATGACGTTCTTGAAAGGAGTGAGCGATATTATATTATATTATACTCAAAATATTACGTAGGATTGAGTTTTCTCGATCGCTTTTTACGATGGCAGAGTGCGGAACATATTATGTTTATAATAATTCCTCCTTTAGCAGGATGTTTGGTTTCTGTAACAGCGATGTTTACGCTACCACATCGGGAGCTAAAAATAAAATAAAATGTACATACACCGAACTCGAGTTAGCCGAATTCACACGTAGAAATAACGATTTCGTTCAATTTTCACTTCAAATTGTGCATAAAAATTTGTAATATTTTTATTTTAATTAGATATTTTATGTTTCATTGATTTTTTTGACAAACCTGACGTTTTTAGGCTTAAAACTAACGTTGTTAGACACATAACTGACGTTTTAGGCAGCTCAATTGTTTTTTTGTTAGATTTTTGCGTTTACTGACATTTCTAGGTACCAAAACCTTACGGTTTTAGACAGCTTAATTGCTTTATGTTCGATGTTTGTGTTTACTGACATCTATAGGTACAACCCTGACGTTTTTAGTCTAAAAACTAACGTTGTTAGGCACATAACTTACGTTTTAGGTATCTTAAATGTTGTTTTGTCCGATATTTGCGTTTACTGACATCTCTGGGTACAAACCTGACGTTTTCAGCCTAAAAACTAGCGTTGCTAGGCACATAACTTACGTTTTAGGCATCTAAATTGTTGTTTTGTTCGATATTTGCGTTAACTGATATCTCTAGGTACAAATCTTACGTTTTTAGGCTTAAAACTAGCATTGTTAGGCACATAGTTTACGTTTTAGGCATCTAAATTGTTGTTTTGTTCGATATTTGCGTTAACTGATATCTCTAGGTACAAATCTTACGTTTTTAGGCTTAAAACTAGCATTGTTAGGCACATAGCTTACGTTTTAGGTATCTAAATTGTTGTTTTGTTCGATATTTGCGTTCGCCGACATCTTTTGGTACAAATTAACGTTTTAAGGCTTAAAGACTTACGTTTTTAGGCACATAACTCACGTTTTTAGGTACCTCAACTGCTATTTAGTTCGATATTTGCATTTACTGACATCTCTAGGTACAAATATTACGTTTTTAGGCTTAAAACTAACGTTGTTAGGCACATAACTCACGTTTTAGGCACCTCAATTGCTGTTTAGTTCAATATTTGCGTTTACTGACTTCTCTAGGTACAAATCTTACGTTTTTGTTTAACTCTGTTAGGCAGATAACTTGGATGCGGAGACTTGAAGAAAGGTTATTTATTGTAACTGCAGACAGTTGGTAGAATTCCATATTGAATTGTTGGGTAATATATCCACAATCAAACAAATTTTATTGGATTGAATTCTACATTTATTTATGTATATGTTAATAAGACGAAACGCGTCACGTATTAACATATACATAAATAAATGTAGAAGTCAATCCAATAAACCTTGTTTAATTTTGGATATATTGTATTACCCAATAATTGAAGAAAGGTACCGCGTTATCAGAAGGAACACTATACCGTCTATAATGTTCCTTCTGATAACGAATATTTAAATCGAATTTTCTACATTTTCACCAGCAGAAATGACCGAAATGAGTCATTATTAAATTAAATTACAATTTAAAAACATTTACCCTCTATAACGTTCCCTCCGATAACTCTGTACCCTATCTCACCGTTGTAGGGGGGTTTATTATATTTACAAAGTAAAACTTATATTAAAAATTTAAATGTGATGTTACATATCGTAGTCGTACATGAGAAAGTGACCAACTAACAAAACGTAAAATGTTCAGGAGGGCTATTTAAGTCACTTTTGCTTGGCAAGAAAATAAACATCGATGCAGTTAGTCATTTTTAACAAGTCAATATATTATACTTCCAAGTTTAAAATCGCTTTGGGATTTTTTCAGGGCAATATTAAGCCAGTAAGATATCAAATAGTCAATGAAAAAAATGCACTCGGTCACTTTCTCCTGTATGACTACGATATAATATAATAAGCCTTGAATTTTGAGTGCGGTGTTGAAGAAAAAACACATATTCATTATTTTTACTATAAAAGAACACCTGTAGTTTATCATTTGATAATTTCCTTATAACAAAAGCCGTGAATCATGAAATAAATCGATCAGGAAGTGTTTCCATACACTCGGTAAACCAATACCCACATACGGCTTATTCATGTAGGTGTTCAAAAAAACAATAATTTCAATGAGCGATAATGTTCTATACTAACTAGAAAAATTTAATATTAAAAACAACATTTCAAGGTATGGTAAATACTTGAAAGCTGTCAGGCAGGAGTCAAAATTATCGACGGGTTTGTATGAGGAGATGCATGAACGTGGAAGAGACGAATAATGTTTGCTATGACAGAGTGGTGTGGCGTTCTATGCGTTTAGGCATTTCAATGACTTTTTAATAAGAAATTTACATGACTTTGTAGTCGATGGTACGTTTAGCTCTTAAAAACAATTTTAAGGTAGTAAAAATGGATTTTTAGTACTATGTTTTAGGCGTTTCGACTACTTTTTATTCGGGCATTTTGTCGGCCTTTTAGACAGCCATTTAGATTTCTTTTAACCAGGCATTTTGATGACTTTTCGATGAATTTTAAGTCAGGCAAATCATTTCGACTTTTTAATCACGATGACTTTTTAATCAGGCATTTCATTTCGATTACTTTAAATCTTTCGTTTATTATTAGATTAAGACCAATATTTTTAGCTTTTCCACTTTTTTTATTTGACCAGCGACCGGGTTTCGTCGTTACCGACATCATCAGACTGGATAATTTAATCTAATAATAAATCAAAAATGCAATTCCATCACGAAGTGTCAGTGGATAATATAAATCTATTAAATCTTTCGTTTTATTTCTAGTAAGTTAAGAAACACGTAAATACATTGAATTTTGACTATTGACTAAAATTAATGTTCAATCCTGTATTTTATTTCCACCTGATTACTTAATTCAGCCTATGAGTGGTCGTAAGCCCTGTGAATGCACAGACTTCAGTATTCTTATTCATTTTCGTAGAAAAATAAATAATAATAAAAAATAGAAAAATCACAAATTTACAGCTTTTGATTTTCGGAAAAATGGAACAAGTCTGATGATCCTAAAAAAAGTCGTAATTGAATCATTGACGCTATTTTTTTTAACAAGAAATGAATCACCCATTAGCAACATGTGTTAACCGCCTCAAAGGCAAAGCGATACAAGTCAATTTTGCACAAAAAAAATAATATGTTATAAATTATTTTTGGGATGGAAAAATTGATAAAGTTATAGAAATAAGAGTGAATGCTGGGAACATAGTGAATGGTGAACTGAAATTAGTTATAGCTAATGCAAACCTAACAGCATAAGCTAGACTGGCAGTACGATCCTTGTACCAACGCTAATGTATGGAAGTGAAGCATGGAGTTGGAAAAAGAAGAATGAAAGTGGACTGAATGCAGTCGAAATGCGATCTCTAAGTGCGGCAAAAACATGAATAGGTAGATGTTTCAATGGTACTATGAGGAAAAAATGCAAGGCTGCAAATGCAAAATTTTGAAAAAGTGTGTTGAGATGGTTTGGACATGTGGAACAAATGAGAGAACAGTAAAAACAAACCTTGCATACATTTAAATAAGGGTCTCTGCTAAATTAAAACCTCACTTATCTCAACCATAGATGCTGCCGAAAACTCATTCTGTAGTTCACATTTAGACCTGAACATGGAAGCATAGCTTAATAACCGAAACTAATCATAAAATAAACTCAAGTGGTAAAAAAACGACTGTTTTTCATTTAAAAGTTAGTTACTTACATAGTATTGTTTGCATGCTGTTGTAGTGAATGTCCCGACGAAGAGACGGGTACGTCTCGAAAGCGGTAGACAAAAAATCTTGGTGAGTGGTTATATACTAATATTACTAATATTTTTTTGTAAAAAATATAAAATCAAAAATGACTAAACTAACTAACTAACCAACCATCACGCCGCTTCCCCGCAGGGGTAGGCAGAGAGAATAGAACGCCACACCACTCTGTCTTTGCAAACATTCTTTGCCTCTTCTACATTCATGCATCTCCTCATACATACCCGACGATCATAAAGACTCCTGACCCGGCCGCTTTCAAGTATTTGACATACCTGATTGTGCCAAGTTTTCCTCGGTCTTCCTCGTCAAAAATGACTAACCACAAAATAAATGCTTTAAATATTAATAATATTGAAAACATTTTTTTTGCCATCGGAGTTTGTAAAATATTTGACTTAACCCGTTTTTCCCTCGCGCCCTCGCTAGTACAGCAGTGCACAGAGCGCCGTATAGTCCGTTCCGTAAGCGTTGCGTCATAGCGCGCTCTCAATATTGTGTTTTGTGTATCTAGCGAGCCGAGCAGGGGTGACGTCACCTCGCCAGTTGTAGGCGACTTTGTGGAAAGGTAAGGGGTCGACCACCGTAGGAAACGAGAGCCGAAAAACGCACCTATTTATTGATATCCCAACAATATATATTTTTTTAAACCGTTCAATTGAAAATATGAAATTTTGACTTGTTGACACATATTATAAACTTTTCAACGTTCTACAAACTGGCTAAATACACTAAGGAGTTTGAAATGTCATATTAATGTGGTTTTAAAAGTAAATTATATTTTTAATTTAATAGCGGGTATTTTATGCCAAAAGCTACAAAGAAATTATTATTATTGATTATTCAAACAGGGATATTATGGTAGAGTCAAAGTTTTTTATAATTTATATTTGAAGCACTAGCTTTGTAATTTTCAATTTTATAATTAAAATGAAACTTTGTTTTAAAATCACTATAAATATTTTATTATACTACAGTTAAAGTAAAATATTTATAGTGATTTAAAAACAAAGTTACATTATAATTATATTAAAGTTTTTTGCCAGTATACCCAGGACATTTTAATATTGAAAAATATAATCTATGTTTGTTAAAAATAATTCATGGATTTTTAAAAAAATAAATATAGATTAAACATTTATTATTAGATTAAAACCAATATTTTTAGCTTTTCCACTTTTTTATTTGACCAGCGACCGTGTTTCGTCGTTACCGACATCATCAGACTGGTCCAGTCTGATGATGTCGGTAACGACGAAACCCGGTCGCTGGTCAAATAAAAAAGTGGAAAAGCTAAAAATATTGGTTTTAATCTAATAATAAATTAAAAATGCAATTCCATCACGAAGTGTCAGTGGATAATATAAATCTATTAAAAAATAGATTAAACAAATGTAGATTGTGTCGGGTTATGGTTCCGTGGTCAGTCACGAACTCTTAAGTCAGAGTTTCTCGGTTCGAACCCACTCTACCACAATTTGATACCTATTTCTAATGATAAGCCGCTTAAGCTCACAGAAATAGTATGAAACTACGTATTTGTGTAAATAACAAAAACAAAATATTTTTTTTTTTAAAAATTAAAAGTTTCAGTATCCCTGACACATAGAGTAATACAAAGCCAGCACAGAGGGGCCAAATAGGTTAGTCAGCGAACTGTGACCGCACCAAAAGGATGTAAAACCATTGTCTCTCCATACACATCGCATTCTGCGTTCTCCAGCACATTCGGCATTCAGATAGAACCGTTGGCTTCTAGACCGACAGCCAATTATCCCTATGTCTTCTCCTCATTCACGCCCAATGGTGCGCAAGGCACTTCTTCGGGCGCTTGCCTACATTATTCGCTCAAAACTTACATGATAAGATTACTAGCAGCGAAAGCTAAACCGGCAGTATACGATGGGGTCCTGGCACCAATCTTGCATAAGCTGAATGCAGGCGAAATGCGATCTCTTAGACGAATGTGCGGCAAAACGAGGCATGACATATCGCTCACTCCTTTTCAAAAAAATATTTTTCAGGAGATCGTTTTTAAAGTTTAAGAATATAATTAAATGTATTAAAAATAAATACCAAGCCACTTATTGAATTTTTTAATGTGCAACAGATCTTTTTAAGTAAACCTGAAGGTTTTTTCTTCATTTCAAAAATATTTAGTATTTAAAAAAAAAATTAAACAAAACCTTTTCTTCAAAATGCAAAAACAACACTTTCTGCCCTGTAGTGGGTAAATATTAAGTTAAAAATATGCCGCTTTTGCTGGGATATAGTACATTTTCTGGGCATTTCAAAAACATGCACAACTGAAAATTGACGATTTTAGATATATGACGTTGTTGAAAGGAGTGAGCGATATGTTTGAATGGTCAATTCGGAGTCGGAATAATCGGCGTGTATGCATTATGAACAGATGCATTAATGTGGAAGAGGCGATTTTTTTAAAGACAGAGTAGTGTGGCGTTCTATTCTCTCTTCCTACCCCTGCGTGGAAGCGGCGTGATGTTTAGTTAGTTTAATTCTATTTTTATTTTATATTTTATATCACGTTGAAGAGCATGTCTGATCACCTCACCTTTGTGTAATTAGCGATCAGAATAACAATACGTCAATGCGATGCAGTGCCCTATGCACCAGTTGTGTGGTCCGTGTAGAAGAATATATCAATGACATTTGCCCCCTTTTAAAAATTCAGCCTCATACAAAGGCACCATTGAAATTTTAATAGGCGTCAAGATATTGTGTGTTCGCTGACCTCTTTTTTATGTATGAATGACTTTATGTAAGATACGAGTCTATGCAAATTCCATACAAGCAGATATAATAATTCTGAATAAATTAAACCATTTAACCCTTTGTTGACGGATGGCTTTTAAACGTGTTTTTTTTATTATTTTAAATTCTTTAATTTATTATTAGATTAAAACCAATATTTTTAGCTTTTCCACTTTTTTTATTTGACCAGCGACCGGGTTTCGTCGTTACCGACATCATCAGACTGGTCTAAAAATATTGGTTTTAATCTAATAATAAATTAAAAATGCAATTCCATCACGAAGTGTCAGTGGATAATATAAATCTATTTAAATTCTTTTACCTTTCTCAATATAATTCAATTCAATTCAATTTAATTTTAATTCAATTTATTTTCAATTAACATATACATTACAAACTATTTTATTAAAGCGTATACATTAAAATACATTAAAATAAAATATACGCAACAACTATTGCTAAGATGAAGAAGAATATGGAAGTCTAGGCATTTACGGGGCTGACGACCGTCGTAGGCTGGTTTAAGTGATGAATTTACACACGTGTTACAGTCACTAATTCTACCCATTATTGACAACCACACTACTCAAATTCTTAGAAGTTCTATATATATGAACCAATTTTGAAACATGTTTCTTGAATCACAAGAGACATCTATTGGTGAGATGAAAAGAAGATTTTTACTAACGAGATAATCCAGATTTTGTGAACAAGTATTTGGACACACTAAAAAATGTTGTGAATATATCCTATTGGATTGAATTCTACTCTTATTTACATATATATGATAATATGCGACGCGTTTCGTCTTATTAAGACATTGTTAACACTTTTAAAATAAATTATTATTTACAGTACTACGTCGGGAATCGAATCTGGTACCTTCTGCACAGTAGCCTAACGCGTCAATCACTTCACAAAAGCGGACAATTGTATAAATGGTTGAATGTTGATATATTCCAATATGATTCTGTAAAACGTTACTTAATTTATGCGGACAGACTATCCGAGATGAATTTGAATTTCAAATCGTATTGTCACAAATAAGCGAACACAGTATACCGTGCAGATGAATTGAGATTACCGTGCGATACGTTCTCAGTTCATGAGTTCGACTCCCAGAAAGGTTAGACATAAAAAGAACCTTTGAAAATCGACTGACAAACACGTCAGAGAGTACAATGGATGAGTTGTTTTCAAAATCCGGTTTATTAGAGGTCCTAGGTTCGACTCCCAAAGAGATCAAACTAAATATAAGCGTTTTTTTACTCTTAAATTTATTTTCCGCCTCCGTAGAGCAATGGTCAGCACGCTCGGCTGCCGTATTAGAGGTCCCGAGTTCGAATCCTAGGGGGGGTCAAATAAATATTGAAGTGATTTTTTCACTCTAATTTTTATTCAATATTACCTTGGACTGGTACCTGAATCGGAGGGCTGATCACCCTACCTTCATGTGTCAACGATCAAGATAACACTGCGTTTATATGATGCAGTGCCCTATGCACCATTGGGAGCGGATAAGGGTTTGAAAAATATATTTATTTTATCAAGTCGAAATAATCAGCGGGTATGTATGAGGAGACGCATGAATATGGAAGGGGAGAAGGATGTTTGCAAATACAGTAAGTAGTGTGGCGTTCTTTTCTCTCTGCCTACCCCTGTCGTTAGCAGACTGACGGTTAGTTAGTTTGCTAGTAACGTGAATGTCGGCAAATGACGACATAAATTACCGTCCGGCCCTTTTAATTTATGTCTGTGCTCACTTGATTTGCCGAGATTTGAACCATCGACCTTTTTATCCGTAGGCGAGCGTTCTGCCCACACCTTCACGCAACTAATCCGTTGTTTTTACGAACGTTACATCAATGAATTACATATCGCTCACTCCTTTCAAGAACGTAGCCCCGTAAATACCCAGACTTCCATATTCTTATAATAACTTTTGAGATGTCGTAAAATATGATGATAAATGCTAAAAGAACTCCCATAAACTCCCATAAAAATAAAAATAAAAATCACGCTGTTTTTCGGAAAGGGTAGGCAAAGAGAATAGAACGCCACACCGCTCTGAATGCCGCAGATATTCACAATTGAATTCTGAATTTCTGCGGCAGTAATTTGACGCCATATTTATATATCTTTAAGGGGGGTTGTTACGTCATAGGGAGGTAGGGTGGACACCCAATACTGACTTCAGACTGACTCATCTCTGGAAAAGTACGCATCTATTGCATCATCCGGCTTCTCGTTATCCTAGAGCAGGGGTGGTGAACCTTTTCATTTCTAAATTAAACTCAGCATATAGTAGTACGTTTTTTAGTTTGTCCGCCTCCGTAGTGTAACGGTCAGCATGTTCGGCTGCCGTACTGGAGGTCCCGGGTTCGATTCCCAGGGGGGCCAAATAAATATAAATGATTTTTTCACTCTTATATTTATTCAATATTACCTTGGACTGGTGCCGGAAGCGGAGGGCTGATCGCCTTTCCTTCTTGTGTTAACGATCAAGATAACACTGCGTTTATATGATGCAGTGCCCTATGCACCATTGGGTGCTGATAAGGGTTAGAAGAAAAATACATAATAATATGAAAAATAACTTCCATAATAGGAAATAATCTAGATTTGTGGACAAGTATTTTGACACACTCAAAATGTTGGAAAATTGAAATCTATATTTGAAATATAACTAAGTAACCGTCACGCCGCTTCCCCGTAAAGGTAAGCGAGAGAATAGAACGCCACACCAATCTGTCTTCGGAAACAATTATTTCATTTGTTATTCGCAGAATTTCGTTTGATTTCGTCTGCCATATGACCTTGTTTTGCATCTTAACGTGTCCCCAGTTGCCCCACATTCCGCCGAGAGCGCTGCGCAACAGGTCACGCGACTATCGGCTCTATCCACCCCTTGCTACCCTATCGCACTACCCTTCTCTTAGGGGGGGATGCTGGAAAGATCTACGTACCACGAATGCTAATAACGTGACGTCACATTCGTCCGCGCAAAAAGGAACCTTAAGGCCAAGTATTTATTTTATTTAATCTTGTACAGAAAATAAATAAGCACATTGGCGGGCTTATTGCTAAAAAGCAATATCTTCCAGCCAACCAAAAACAGACTAGTGATATTGATCAACACGTTTGATACCATATAACGTTTAATACCATATACCATACCATATACTGATATATTGATATTTATTGATTCCATATAACTTTTGATACCATACGTTTGCAACCAGAGGGTCTAGTACTTGAACATAAAAAAAAACATAAATTACAAACTGATGATAATAAGGAAGGCAAAGGAAAAAGGGAGTTTAGGGAAGGAGGTAGAGGGAAAAACTAAGGGAAGAGGTTTGATGGACAGTTAGGATTCTAATGATAGGTAGTAATGTCTCAGACGTTTCTAAAAAGTTATTAGAGAAGGTGCATTTGTTTACGCGGAGAGGTAATTCACTCCATAGTCTGGCCGCTTGGACAGAGAAGGAATTACTGAAGAATGATGTGTTATGGCGAGGACTGGAAAGTGTTCTCTCTTGGGAAGAACGAAGTGATAGACCAAGATCTGAGAGGTATATATAAAAAAGTTATTAAAAGGTAAAGAATGAAAAAAAAATATGTACATACATTTTTCTATGTATTTATATATATATATATATATATATATATATATATATATATATATATATATATATATATATATATATATATATATATACACATATATATAAATATATATATTTATATATATGTATATATATATATATATATATATATATATATATATATATATATATATATATATATATATACATATATACATATATATATATATATATATATATATATATATATATATATATATATATATATATATATATATATATATATATATATATATATATATATATATATATATATATATATATATATATATACATATATATACATATATATAAATATATATTTATTATATATATGTATATATATATATATATATATATATATATATATATATATATATACATATATATAAATATATATAAATATATATATATATATATATATATATATATATATATATATATATATATATATATATATATATATATATATATATATATATATATATATATATATATATATATATATATATAAATATATATATATATATATATATATATATATATATATATATATATATATATATATATATATATATATATGTGTGTATGTGTATTTAAATATATATGTATATTCTAAAAAATATCCAATTTAAGCCCATTTTTTTAAATTACCTTACGTCCAAGTGACTCTGAAATCTAGCTACGGCTTATGCAACACCGCTTATCATGACCCTACTCAGGCTTCAACTTTTTAAGTTTCATATGCTTATGCCTACTCGTGAGTGGATTACTCTTTATGTTTAAAGTTACTATAATTTCATGTTATTCATGAGTGAAAATTCTAGGCAAAAACACTCTCTCCCTATGCCCACCTCCGCTGAAGATAGCTTAATACTAACAGCAGTCGATATAGCTCGATTTTCTTCATCTACATCGTATATCGTTAATCTGAAGATTCGAAACGATCGGCGATAATCCTTTGATGAGGTAACCTTGCCATCGCGTGAAGCTCCACAGCGAGATAAGGTACATACTAGATGGAATGTGATTACAACCTCTTAATCCTGTAAGGATATTGTTCTCGATAACTAGAAAATTAATACGGCGACCGGATCTAGGAAAAAGCGTATTTTTTATTTTTAAATTTCTTTGATTGACAACATTTTGAGTGTGTCCAAATATTTGTTCACAAATCTGGATTATCTCCAATTATATGATTTATTTTTCAAATTAAATTAGTGCAAAAATATATAATCAATCAAACCCTTATTCGTACCCCAATGGTGCATAGGGCACTGCGTCATATAAAAGCAGTGTTATCTTGATCGTTTACACATGAAGGAAAGGTGATCAGCCCTCCGCTTCAAGCACCAGTCCAGGGTAATATTGAATAAATATTACAGTGAAAAAATCACTCATATTTATTATTACCCCCCCTGGGAATCGAACCCGGGTCCTCCAGAACGGTAGCCGAGCGTACTGACCATTACACTACGGAGGCGGACAAAATATATAACTTTCTTAAAATCGGCACAGCTTCTTAACTAAATAATATTTTTTATTTGAATTTTCAAAGAAATTATGCGTAATGTTTGGTCATCATAGATAAAATATCAATCAATTTGATTATATTGTTTTTTGACATCTCATCAAAGATGAAGAAGAATAAGGAAGTTGAATTAATGAATGAGTAAATATATGAATGATAAAATAAATGAATAAATTATGAGCTAAAATAATAAAAATGAAAATGTTATTTTCTGGCGTTTCTCATGTATGTGATTATAATCCAGGGTTCGGACCTCACATACTTATATGTTGAGAATAGTTTCTGCTCAATAAAAAGCTTCTTCGCCTCACTAATAGATGTCACGAGTGAATTTAGGTGACTCTTGTCAAAATTGGATCATACATATATAGAACCAAGAATTTTAGTAGTGTAGTCGTCAATCATGGGTAGAATTAGTGAATGTTCGTGTGTAAACTGATCACTGAAACCAGCCTATGGCGGTCTTCAGCCCCGTAAATGCCCAGACTTCCATATTCTTCTTCATCTTTGAATGAGATGTCTAAAAACAGTTTAAAAAATAACTCCCATTATTGGAGATAATCCAGATTTGTGATCACTTTACACAGTGTAACATTCACCAATTCTACCCATTATTGACAACCACACTACTTAAATTCTTGGAAGTTCTATATATATATGAACCAATTTTGGCACATTGTTCTTGAATCACTAGAACTTCACTAGAGACATCTTTTGAAGAAGCTTTTTATTGAGCAGAAACTCTTTTATTAGTTTGTGATAGTTATTTTATTGTTTCATAAAGGTCTCTGCAAATAAAAATAAAAACTAACTAATTCAACAATAGATGGTGCCTAAAAAAAGTACATTTTGGCGGGTCCTAAACGTCCTGATTCGGCACTGTTACTGAACCTAAATTAATTAACCCTCTCTATAGTGACAGTTAAGGTTAGACGATAATTAAACTATTCCAGGGTTGGATTAAGCCCGGGTTGGTTGTCGTGAGGATTAGGGAAGGGGCCGATTCAATCGACATTGTATGTAAAATCGATATAATAGACAGCGCGTTAATATGCGTCATTAATTTATACGTGTAGAACGAATGAGTGAGAAAAGAACGGTAAAACAAATTTATGAGGCGAATGTAATTGGAAAAAGGAGCAGAGGAAGACCGAGAAAAACTTGGCACGATCAGGTATGCCAAATACTTGAAAGCGGTCAGGTTAGGAGTCGAAACAATCGGCGGGAGTGTATGAGGAGATGCATGAACGTGGAAGAGGCGAAGAATGTTTGCAAAGACAAAGTGGTGTGGCGTTCTATTTTCTCTGCCTACCCCTAGGGGGAAACGGCGTGATGGTTAGTAAGTTAGTTTATTACTCGGGAAAACTTGTTTAGGGCACATCATTGAAAATTTTAAATCTTAATCATGTATGGAAGGTCTCAACAGAGACAACAACATCTTTATACCCGAAAAGAATATGGAAATCTGGGACCCATCCATAGCTTTAAAAATCTGACATTAGCTGTTTTTAGTGATCACTTTCGACTGTTCATGGTTTTTGAGTTCAATTTAAGCTCGTTTTCGCTATGATACAACAAGAACTCTGTAGATTTATCCACTATTTATTTTATTTGACTAGTGACCCGGTTTTGCCGTTACCAAAATCATCAGACTGGTCATGTAAAATAAACGTGGAAAAAACTATATAGTTAATGTTTTTTGGTAAAATACAGTTCCACAAAGAAATCTCAGTTCAAAACTTAAAGCTGGTACTTGATTTTTTTTAATTACCTAACGTCCAAGTGACTCTTAAATCTAGCTACGGCTTATGCAACACCGCTTATCATGTCCCTACTCAGGCTTCAACTTTATAAGTTTCATAGCCTATGCCTACTCGTGAGTGGATTTACTCTTTATGTTTAAAGTTACTATAATTTCATGTAATTCATGAGTGAAAATTCTAGGCAAAAACACCCGCTAAGCTGGTATTTGTGCAACTAGTGAGGGTTATATGATGCAGTGCCCTATGCACCAATGGGTAAGAAGAAGAAGGAGAAGAGGAATATATGATGATAGTAATGTCTCGTAATTTATCTCGCTCTTCTTTATATAATACTGGCCCAGTCTACTATGATGGGTGTACATAGTATTTGCGTCGCAATTAAAGCTCGCATTTGCGTCTTGGTTTTAATAATATCCCCGGCGCCTTTATTCATTTCCGTTCTCCCCTTTTCATTGTTACACATCCCCCCGTAATCCCGATATATACAACTTGACATATATTCGCGTTCCGGGGAGGTTATGGACCTCTTTATGGGCCAGTCGGTCGGGCGCAATCGATAGTCTCGGAGGGGTGCCGCAGGGAGCGCTTCTGGGACCAGCTCCGCCCGCGAGAAGAAAGCGCCCCGCATCCCCTAACACCGCTTTCCACCCCCATAGAAATGCCTCGACCCCTAGGAAAATTAGCCACCTAGCTATACACACGCTACACGCGCACAGAACGGTCGTAAATTTTCAAACCATATTACATTATTGCTTGTAATATTTATGTTACATTGTACTTCTTAAAACATTTTATAACTATGCACTTATATTTCGGACCTTCGATGATCCATATACATATAAATATATCGCTCACTCCTTTCAAGAACGTCATAAATCAAAAATCGTAAATTTTCATTTGTGCATGTTTTCGGAATGCCCAAAAAATATTCTATATCCCATCAAAAGAGGCATATGTTTAACTTAATATTTACCCGCTACAGGGTAAAAAGTATTGTTTTTTGCATTTCGAAGAAAAGGTAGTGTTTAATTATTTTTTTCAAAAAACTTAAAATTTTTCAAATGGAGAAAAAACCTTCAGGTTTTACCTTAAAAGATCTGTTTCACAGTAAAAAGTTCAATAAGGGGCTTGATATTTATTTTTAAAACATTGTATTATATTTTTTAAGTTAAAAAACATTCTCCTGAAAAATCAAGTTTATTGATTTATGAAGGTCTTGAAAGGGTGAGCGATATATTGAAATAAAATCTAACTAGCTAACAACCATCACGCCGCTTCTCCGCAGGGGTAGGCAAAGAGAATAGAACGCCACAACAGTCTGTCTTTTTCACCTCCTCCACGTTCATGCATTTCTTCATACGTCCACCACTGTACTGTTCAGACTTCTGAACTGACCACTTTTAAGTATTTGGAACACTCGATAATGCCAAAGTTTTCCTCGGTTTTCTTATGCTTCTTTTACCGAAAGCATTCACCTCATAAATTTGTTCTATTATTTCACTTTGAAGTTTTTGGAATACTCGATAATGCCAAAGTTTGCCTCGGTTTTCTTATGCTTCATTTACCAAACGCATTCGCCTCATGAATTTGTTTTTATATTATTACTTCACGCATTCGGTTCACATGGCCCAACCTTCTCAACACTTCTTAAAACTTCTCTCAACACTTCAACTCTTCTTCTTCTCTGTGTAGACCTTGTGGCCCGTTTTTAAGAGGGATTGGCTTCTTGCCGTGTGGATTCCCAGCTGTCAATCCATCTCTTTGGTGGTGTGTTAAAAATAACCCCTTAGTGGAGAAAACCCATATTTGTGAATAAATATTTGTACACACTCAATATGTTGTAGTAGAATATAATATTTTAACCCCTCGTATCTGCAAACTGCTAGAATTAGACCCTTTTTCTTGGGGAGAAGCGATTTGTAGTACCGAAGGATTCCAGAAATCAACACGTTGTCCATAATTTCTGCTCCCATGGGAGGAAAGGGTCCAGGATCAACAATTGTCTGACAATTGTTGAATAAAGGAAGGCACCTCGACAAGGGAATCCAACCAAATACTTGAAAATGCAGTCAGTTGATCTAGAGTTGTGTAGGAACATTTTGATGAGCAAAGATCATGAAATAGGCTTTTTATCGAGCAAAGAGCTTATTTCTTATAAAAAGATTTTTTTTTATCTCACCAATAGATGTCTCTAGTGAAATTCTAGTGATTCAAGCACAATGTTTCGAAATTAAATCTTATATGTATTATATCTATTTTTACATTATTTTTTGACATCTCATTATAGATGAAGAAGAATATGGAAGTCTGGGCTTTTAGTTCTAATATGATAATAATAATAATAATAATAAAACCCTTATCCGCACCCCAATGGTGCATAGGGCACTGCTTAATATAAACGCAGTGTTATCTTGATCGTTTACACATGAAGGAAAGGTGATCAGCCCTCCGCTTCAGGTACCAGTCCAGGGTAATATTGAATTAATATTACAGTGAAAAAATCACTCATATTTATTTAACTCCCGCCTGGGAATCGAACCTGGGACCTCCACAACGGTAGCCGAGCGTGCTGACCATCACACTACGGAGGCGGACAAACAAGCTGTACATAATAAGCAAGGTAAATAATTAATGCAATTCCCAACTAAAAAAACGTGTTTTAAGAAAAAAATTCAATTACCTATGTTTTGCCGTAGGTTACCTGGGTATATAGAAAATCAAGTTGCGATTTAACGAATACTGGGCCTTAAGTGAGTTCTGAGATGTTTTTAAGGAGAAAATTAGGTTTTGTGACAATCCTCTATAGTCCTTGGTCGTGTATGTGAGTATTGATTCCACATATCCGCGCAATGTGTGTTATTACCGATGGTCCAACCCATGAGTAATGTGGATTCTGGCAAAGATCCAAAATTCTAGCTTACTCGTACAAATCAACGCAAAATTTTAAACAGGAATGATATTTCAGACGTTTCCCAGTATATGAATTTCATTTTGACATCTCTACATATCTAGATTGAGAAGAATATGGAAGTCTGTGTTTACAGGGCTTATGACCTGTCGCAGGCTGGTTAACTGTCGGGTTGTTGTCCCGTGGTTAGTGTCGCGATCTCTTGAGTAAGAGTTTCTGGGTTCAAACCCATTCTACCACAATTTGATACCTATTTTTAATTATGAGCTGCTAAGGCCCACAGAAATAGTATGAAATTGAAATATTTTGTAAATAATATAAACACCATTTTTTTTACATCGTTATTATATGTCCGTCTCCGTAGTGTAATGGTCAGCACGCTCGGCTACCGTTCTGGAGGTCCCGGGTTCGATTCCCAGGGGGGGCTCAAATAAATATAAGTGATTTTTTCACTGTAATATTTATTCAATATTACCCTGGACTGGTACCTGAAGCGGAGGGCTGATCACCTTTCCTTCATGTGTAAACGATCAAGATAACACTGTGTTTATATGAAGCAGTGCCCTATGCACCATTGGGGTACGGATAAGGGTTTTATTATTATTATTATTATATTAAATTTATTTATTACCATAACTTTTAAATTATTTAATTAAAATGTGATCATTTTCAAATACCGTTTTTCGTGAAATGCATCGAAACACGTGTAACAATAGATTTTAAGAAATATTGGTATTTACCAAGTGAAATTTAAATTAAAAAATGTATAGATATTACCAAAATGTCACTGACGAATCAATGATAAAAAAAAGATATTTCATTATGTAAAAATCGGCTGTCCAAACTTAAAACACAGTAAGGGACACAGGGGATCTGTTGCATAGTAAAAAGTTTAATGAGTGGCTTGATATTTATTTTTAATACATTGCATTATATTTTTAAACTTTAAAAACGTTCTCCTGAAAATCAAGTTTTTTGATTTATGACGTTCTTGAAAGGAGTGAGCGACGTATCACTATTGATTTTAAGAAATTGTGGTATTCACCAAGTAAAACTGAAATTGAAAATGCTATTTTTGTTATTGTTTCTTATTAGATGTTGCTTTTTTTTTTAAGAAAAAATGGTGATATTGTTTTTTGTAGTTGAAAATAAGGGATGTACTGTATAAGAAGTAATTTGTTCAACCCTCAGTCGCATTAAAATGATGGATCGATTCCATTTCATATCAATTTTCAGGGGGTGCCGAGGGGATGAAAAGGGATACGACCATATATCCTTACCTACCCATGTGAAACTGAAATAAATCACATATAACGAACCCATAGGTCTAACACAGTCACATATCGCTCACTCGTTTCAAGAACGTCATAAATAAAAAATCGTCGATTTTCAGTTGTGCATGTTTCCGGAACGACCAGAAAATGTACTATATCCCAGCAAAAGAGTCATATTTTTATCCTAATATTTACCCGCTACAGGGCAGAAAGCGTTGTTTTTGCATTTTTAAGAAAATGTATTGTTTAATTTTTTTTTTTAAATATACTAAATATTTTTCAAATAAAGAAAAAACCTTTAGATTTTACCTAAAAAGATCTGTTGCACAGTAAAAAGTTTAATAAGTGGCTTGGTATTTATTTTTAAAACATTGTATTATATTTTTAAACTTTATAAACGTGCTCCTGAAAAATCAAGTTTTTTGATTTATGACGTTCTTGAAAGGGGTGAACGATATAACCTTACCTACCCATGAAAAAATGAAATAAATCACACATAACGAACCCATAGGTCTTACACGGTCACATATATAATACATTTTGGCATCTCAAGGTAGATAAAAAAAAAACAAGAAAATTTTCTTCCCAAGTATATACAAAGTTTCATTAATTGATTCGGCAGTCACTTTGTGGTAAAATCTATCCATTTTTAATTAATATTTTACATAGTAAATACCACTATTTCTTAAAATCTACTATACGGTGTTTGAAAATGATGCGGAATGTCAATCACATAGCTGTCTATTTGTGTGTACACAGTGAAGTTAAGTTGGACGACTATCGCGTTCGCAGTGCGCAGGACGGGTCGATATCGGCACTTGTTGCTGGCTCCCCCCACCCACCACCCCACACATTATTCCATCGTCTGCGATCTGACAGACGCGGATTCGGCTGTCACCCTAGGGTCGAAAAAAACCCGGAGCCGACACTGTCAATTTACCCTTTGGGCGTTTGTCCAATCCACGAAATTATACGGAATTTTACCGTCCGACAAGTTAGTTAGCGTTTTAAAACGACGATTGGCTTGGATTGGCTTGTGCTTTTGTCCATATTTCTTCGGATCGGAGCTCTTAACGTTCACGCTAAACTGTCGTGGTCGTTTTCATTTTTCAAAACCGGACTGCCGGACGGTGAAATCCCGTGTAGTGGACAAACGCCCTTTGCCTGTAACTGTACGGGGAAAAATGGGCCTTTATGTATTTGCCCGTATCTGTTAGGGCAAAAGCAGCCTTTTTATTTCAATAAAACTGGTATTTTTTTTAGATAATCTACAATAGAAAAATTAAAATAAGTAAACCAATTAATAAACACTTACCCATGATAAATATATATTTTTTTAAATTTAAACTACAAGTCCACTTTTAAACATATTCCCATTGTGATTCATTAGTATAAATGTCAGACCGAAACATTTTCATTTTAATCTACATTTAACCTGATGATGGAATGATTATTCCGAAACCGGTAGTCACGATGTGGTGTTTTTTAAAGGGGTATTACGTTAAGTTAACGATTAATGATAAGGAGATTGTTTTTATTGATTATTAAATTTATATATATATATATATATATATATATATATATATATATATATATAAATATATATACATATGATATAAAATTAAGAAAGGTGTGTTGAGATGGTTTGGGAAAGTGGAACGAATAAGTAAGGAAAGAACGGTAAATCAAATTTACGAGGAGAATTTTGTTGAAATAGAAGCAGACGAAGACCGAGAAAAAATTGGAATAACCGAGTATTTCAAAGACTTGGGCGTGGTCAGGTCAGGAGTAGTTTTTTCACTCTTATATTTATTCAATATTACCCTGGGCTGGTACCTGAAGCGGAGGGCCGATCACCTTTCTTTCATGTGTTAATAATCAATAAAACACTGCAATTATATAATGCAGTGCCCTATGCACCATCGGGTGCGGATGAGGGTTGATAATATGTACGAGGGATGCATGAATTTGGATGTTAAAAATAGTTTTCAAAGACAGAGCGGGGTGGGGTTCTATTCTCTCTGTCTACCGCTACCGTGAAATGTCATGATAAATCTATAAAAAATACTAGCGATATAATTTTCTGAAATATTCAAAGAAAATTTCTTGTTTATGTTTTAAATTTAAAAATTTTACTTTTAAAATTATAACAGTACTTTAGCTGAAGATTCATCGCGACGTAATTTGAAAATAACGTTTTAATGGAAAAATTATTTTTATCTGCGAAAATACGCCCCTATTTTTACTTAATCTAAAATTTATGATAATTTATGCCCTAATGTGATAAAATTACAAATTAAACACATTATTTTATAGCACATTTTACTAAAAACACTTTTTCCTTTTCCTCTTTCTCTTCTTCTTCTGAATCTTGTCGGCTTCTTGGTTATACCGATAACGCTGAGATTATAAAGAACAAGTCCTGGAATCGAATCCCAGTTGTTATTAGTTACTGTATTGTAGTATTTAAAATTAGAAAAAAAGGTAATTATTTAAGAGTGAAATTATAAAATAAAACCCTTACTCGCACCCCAATGGTGCATAGGGCACTGCGTCATATAAACGAAGTGTTATCTTGATCGTTTACACATGAAGGAAAGGTGATCAGCCCTCCGCTTCAGGTGCCAGTCCAGGGTAATATTGAATAAATATTACAGTGAAAAAATCACATATATTTATTTTACCTCCCTTGGGAATTGAACCCGGGACCGACAGAACGGTAGCCGAGCGTGCTGACCATTACACTACGTAGAGTGAAATTAGAGGACTTTAAATGATTATAATTATTTTATTTATAGATTTGGCGTTTAATTTGTAGAATTCCATTTAAATTTATGTATTAAATGTTAAATTAAACACTGCTTTTTTTAGTCTACTAAGTTGTATCGTGTCCGCCTCCGTAGTGTAATGGTCAGCACGCTCGGCTACCGTTCTGGAGGTCCCAGGTTCGATTCCCAGGGGGAGGGTCAAATAAATATAAGTGATTTTTTCACTGTAATATTTATTCAATATTACCCTGGACCGGTACCTGAAGCGGAGGGCTGATCACCTTTCCTTCATGTGTAAACGATCAAGATAACACTGCGTTTATATGAAGCAGTGCCCTATGCACCATTGGGGTGCGGATAAGGGTTTTATTATTATTATGTTGTATTGTTAAAAAAAACAATTTTGTGACAATTATTTCTTCTTGCAGCATTTTCAAACGAATGTTAACTGCGTAGCTATGGACCGTCAGTCCATTTAATCTTCGCATTTGTTTCAGAAAATGCCTTAACAAAATTGATTTTTATGTTTTTTTTTAACAATAAAATACAAGTAGGTAGACTCTAAAAAATCTGTGTTTGATTTATCATTTAATACATATGTTAATTATAATTCTGTTTATACAATAGTTATATATAAGACATAGGAACACAGATAATATTGTACTCTAATTTATTGCATAGTTTCACGAGTAACCTGCTCCGCGCGTATTCACTGTATTGTAGTATTTAACGTTAGAAAAAGGTCCCTATTTTAGAGTGAAATTGGAGGACTTTAAATGATTATAATTCTGTTTCTACAATAGTTATAAGACATAGGAACACAGATAATATTGTACTCTAATTTATTGCATAGTTTCACGAGTAACCTGCTCCGCGCGTATTCACTGTATTGTAGTATTTAACGTTAGAAAAAGGTCCCTATTTTAGAGTGAAATTGGAGGACTTTAAATGATTATAATTCTGTTTCTACAATAGTTATAAGACATAGGAACACAGATAATATTGTACTCTAATTTATTGCATAGTTTCGCGAGTAATATCACTGCATTGTAGTATTTAACGTTAGAAAAGGTCCATATTTTAGAGTGAAATTGAAGAACTTTAAATGATTATAATTCTCTTTCTACAATAGTTAAAAGACATAGGAAAAATAGATAATTTTGTACTAAAATATATAGGTCGTATTTTGTAATCCATTTGGAGAATTGAAGCACTCGTTTTATCACGTTTTTCTCCATTTTGCTTTTTGTACGGAATGAATGAAAGTATTATACATGGAACGACTTGGGTGGCGCCCATTCTAATTGCATACGTCTCAACAAAGACGTAGTCGAGTGCGATGAGAATGGTGGATTCTGAATACAAATAACTTCATTACGTTCGAAGCCATGAAGCGGGGGGGATTATTGTGACCATTAAATTATATATATTCATATTATAGCGACATGTACCAGATATGGGAGGAAAATCGCTTACTTCATTCGTCAGACTCGACTGACCAATACGGGTCCTAAATTTACATCGATTTCAGATGCGAAAAAAACATGTATGATAGATGTTCCAATGGTGATATAAGGAAAGAATGCAAGGCTGGGATAGTGATTATCTACAAAATTAAGAAAGGTGTGTTGAGATGGTTTGGACATGTAGAACGAATGAGTGAGGAAAGAACGGTAAAACAAATTAATGAGGCGAATGTTATTGGAAAAAGTAGCAGAGGAAGGCCGAGAAAAACTTGGCATGATCAGGTATGCCAAATACTTCAGAGTGGTCAGGTCGTCAGAGTCGTAATAAACGTCGGGTATGTATGAGAAAATGCATGACCGTGGAAGAGGCGAATAATTTTTACAAAAACAGAGTGGTGTGGCGTTCTATTCTCTCTGCTATGTGATGGTTAGTTAGTTTATATATATATATATATATATATATATATATATATATATATATATATATATATATATATATATATATATATATATATATATATATATATATATATATATATATACATATATATATAAGAAAGAAGGTAGCTGTCTGAGCATTCCAGAGCCCGTTCATCATTCTGCCCATTATTGAACATCCATATTGCATTAATTTTTTAAATTGCAAATATGTACTGTTATTAGATTCCATTCGTATGCGGGAAACATTAAAAAATTAATTCTCAAGAGACTGATACATATTAGCAAGATTGGAATTAGCTTTTAAGGTACCACGATTTTCGGAGATCGCGTGTTGGAATTAAGAAATTAAAACGAGTACATACTTTATGTCCACCCTGTGAGTGGTGGAAAGAGATAGCATGATGAAAATGGTTAAGGAACAAACAGCACAGAGTTTGCGCATGGTGGTGAAAAAGTAAATTGACGTGATGTAATCACTTAGTATAGACACACCTGGTCTAGAATCGACTCATCCTTATGAGGGTGCAAGTAATATCGAATTTACAGTTCACCGAGTTCTCCGCCTCCGCAATGCAATGGTCAGCACGTTCGGCTACCGTTCTGGAGGTCCCGGGTTCGATTTCCAGGGGGGGTCAAATAAATATAAGTGTTTTTTTCACGCGAATATTTATTCAATATTACCCTGGACTGGTACCTGAAGCGGAGGGCTGATCACCATTCCTTCATGTGTTAACGATCAAGATAACACTGCGTTTATATGATGCAGTGCCCTATGCACCATCTGAGTGTGGATAAGGGTTAAAAAAAGATAGAATTCACTTGAGGCATCTATGGTGGGATAAGACACATCCCACCATAGATGTCTATTGTGAACTCTCGCATATCGTGTTTCGATTTTGATCAATATATATAGAAGTATCGAGAATTTGGTGAATGTTGCACGTGTGTAAAGTTGTCATATTACGGCCCATGGCGGTCGTAAGCCCTGTAAATGCCCATTCATTAAATGGAACTCATACATTTATCGTATAATTCTCACGTCGCTTAATGTATGAGTTCGCGGCAGTGTCTATGGTTGATTTGAGTAAGCTTTTATTTAGCAGAGACCTTTTTATTTAATTTTTTATTAATATTTTACTTCTTATAATCTACTGTGGCACGTGTTTCGATGCATTCCGCATCATTTTCAAACATAACCGTACACGTGTTGAAACATGTGTCACAGTAGATTTTAAGAAATAGTGGTATTTACTAAGTAAAACATTAGTTAAAAATGGATAGATTTTACCACAAAGTGACTGGCCAATTATTAATGAAATTTTTTATTTTAATTTAAGATATTTTCCCGAATTATTTTACTTAATGTGAAACGCCTGAACACATGATTTTAATCTTTTATACTGCTTATAATTTGACCAGTTATTTTATTCACGACATCTCATATAATTGACACGTTCTTTCACGTGTGAGTTCTCATTAGTATCTATAGTTGATTTGTGTAATTTTTTTTATATTATATACTCATTTTAAAATATTGACATAAATAATTTCAAACAGTGGTCATTTAAAAGTGTTTTATTTTTGTATTTTAATAAAAATATTTAAACACATTTCTGCAGTCTTAAACTCGATATTTTTTTATAAATAATTAATTAAATTCTAACCCTTATCCGCACCCAATGGTGCATAGGGCACTGCATTGTATCTGCTTCTAAGCAGTGTTATCTGGATCGTTAAATACACGAAGAAAAGGTGATCAGCCTTCCGCTTCAGGTACCAGTCCAGGGTCATATTAAATAAATATTAGACTGAAAAATCGCTAATACTTATTTTGACCCTCTTGGGAATCGAACCCGGGACCTCCAGCACGGTAGCCTGGCGCGCTAACCGCTACACTATGGAGGTGAACTAAAATTTGTTAATTGCTCGTAATTTTTGCTATTAGTACAAATTTGCTTGGTTTTTAAGGTAAGTCTTTCAAAAATTTGTCGGAAAATAAATAAAATAATATTTGTTATTTTATAAATAATAATAATAAATATTTACAACATTTTGAGTGTGTCCAAATACTTGTTCACAAATCTGTGTTTTCACACTTAAGATGAATTTTTACATTTTGACCTCTTAACATAGATGAAGAAGAATTTGGAGTCTGGGTATTTATAAGGCTTATGACCCGTCATAGGCTTGTTAAAATACCACTTCCACTACTACTACCGTCACGCCGTTTCCTCGCAAGGGTAGGCAGAGAGGATGGAACGCCACACTCTTCTGTCCTAACATACACTCCTCGCCTCCTTCACATCCATACATCTAGCCATACATGCCCTCCGATTACGCAGACTTTAAACAGCGCCAGATTTTAGGTTCTGATTGAACGTAACATTGCTGTAAATACCCAGACTTCCATATGCTTCTTCGTCTATGTTGAGATGTTAAATTATATTAAATTGTTTTTAAAATAAAAATAATTATTTACAACATTTTGAGTGTGTCCAAATACTTGTTCACAAAATCTGGATTGTCTCCAATTACAGGAGTTATTTTCATATTATTTTTTGACATCTCATCAAAGATGAAGAAGAATATGGAAGTCTGGGCATTTACGGGGCTGACGACCGTCATAGGCTGGTTTAAGTGATCACTTTACACACGTGCAACATTCACCAATTCTACCCATTATTTACAACCACACTACTCAAATTCTTGCATGTTCTATATATATGAACCAATTTAGAAACTTTGTTCTTGAATCACTAGAACTTCACTAGAGACATCTATTGGTGAGAATTTGAGTAGTGTGGTTGTCAATAATGGGTAGAATTGGTGAATGTTGCGCGTGTGTAAAGTGATCACTTAAACCACCCTATGACGGTCGTCAGCCCCGTAAATGCTTAGACTTCCATATTCTTCTTCATCTTTGATGAGATGTCAAAAAATAATATGAAAATAATTATTGTCTTGTACCCTTATTACTCTGTGCCTCTTAAATGTGACTTATATTTCCTTGTATGCATCGTGATATTTGTCTATTCTCCTCTCTTTCTCGCTTGTTATCTGTTGCTTCCGTGCGAAAGAGATAGAGATACAGACACGATCTCTATGACCGACATCAATTTCCATTGTCCGTTTGAACTAATTTGAACGAGTGCGAAGAGTACGTCTATATGTTTGTAAGTGCGTCTCACCTTTGTTTTCTGCGTCTTGAAAAGAAATTAGTCAGAATGGGACAAACGTTTTAGGTGCCATTTTTCGTTATTGGCGGGATGACCCAAATCCATTTTATTTTATTACTATTTACAACATTTTGAGTGTGTCGAGTTATTTTTCATATTGAATAATATGAAAAAATACTCATAATATGAAAAATAACTCACATAATTGGCGATAATCCAGATTTGTGAACAAGTAGTTGGACACACTGAAAAAATTGTAAATAAATTATCTGGTCAAATTATAAGCTAAAATAATAAAAACGAAAATGATATTTTCTGGCGTTTCTCATGTGTGTGATTACAATCCAGGATTCGGACCTCACATACTAATATAAGAGTTTCTGCTCAATAAAAATGCTTCTTTTCATCTCACCAATAGATGTCTCTAGTGAAGTTCTAGTGATTCAAGAACAATGTTTCAAATTTAGTTAGTAAATATAGAACTTCCAAGAAATTGAATGGTGTGGTTGTCAATAATGTAATAACAGGCACTATCAGATGTCAAATTTAAAAAAAAAGAAGTTTGATTTGTCTCAGGACTTTTGACCTGTCATTGGCCGGTTTAGGAATCTTTTTACACACGTGAAACATTTACGCCTTTAAAAAAAAGCGCCCTTGAGGTAGTATTTTACGAAAATGGCGCTGTTTGAATTATCCAAATTTATTATCATTATTCATTCATTTATTGTCCGCCTCCGTAGTTTAATGGTCAGCACGCGAGGCTACAGTTCTGGAGGATCCGGGTTCGATTCCCAGGGGGGATCAAATAAATATAAGTGATTTTTCCACTCCAATATTTATTCAATATTACCCTGGACTGGTACCTGAAGCGGAGGGTTGATCACCGTTCCTTTACGTGTTAACGATCAAGATAACATTGCGTTTATATGATGCAGTGCCCTATGCACCATTTGGGCGCGGATAAGGGTTGAAGAAGAATTATTAATTACTTGAATGTTGTTCCATATTCTTCTTCGTCTATGTTGTGATGTAAAAATGTAAAATAAAACATTTTTTTGTAATTTTGTAATAGACTAAAATAAAATGAAAATATGTTGAATTTAAAAAAAAATGCCTTTGTATCGTCCTTAAAACTAGTAAACAGCTGAGACAGAAGATCGAGAGACCCACGAGTGCGACAGAGACAGAGAACGCACGTAACATCGGCGAAGGCAAGACGGTATTACATCACGTTATGCCATTGACATTAAAACGTGCGAGCGGGATAGATAGCAGTTATGTGTGACGGGTGAAAGAGACGGAGATAGCAATTGAATGGAGTGGGAGGGAGACGGGGCGATGCATTGTGTTTCCGAACGGCGCATGCGCCAGACCGTGTTTCCGCCGGCAGAGGGACGCGTTCCGATTTCAAATTATTTTGAATTAAAAAAAAAAACATTCGAAATCTGACGTTCGCTGTCAAAAGTTACGAAAACCGTTGCGTTGGCGCCGACAGGTGAGATTAATTCACTAACTAACTAGCTAACTAACCATCGCGCTACTCTCCGCAGGGGTAGGCAGAGAGAATAGAACGAAGCAGCAATCTGTGTTTACAAATAAACATTATTCGCCTCTTCCACATATCGCTTACTCCTTTCAACAACGTCATTTATAAAAAAACTTGATTTTCCAGGAGAACGTTTTTAAAGTTTAAAAATATAATACAATGTATTAAAAATAAATATCAAGCCACTTATTGAACTTTTTACTGTGCAACAGATCTTTTTAGGCAAAACCTGAATATTTTTTCTCCAATTGAAAAATATTTACTATATTAAAAAAATAATTAAACAATACATTTTCTTCAATATGCAAAAACAGCACTTTCTGCCCTGTAGCGGGTAAATATTAAGTTTAAAATATGCCACTTTTGCTGGGATATAGTACATTTTCTGAAAACATGCACAACTGAAAATTGGCGATTTTTGATTTATGACGTTCTTGAAAGGAGTGAGCGATATATACATGCATCTTCTGATACATATCATTTCAACTCCTGACCTGACCGCTTTCAAGGGTTTTTTTTCTACTTTCATTATGCCAAGTTTTCATCGGTCTTCCTCTGCTCGTATTTTTAACCACATTCGCATAATTTGTTTGACGGTTCTTTCGTCGGATTTCGTCATTACTGTAAGTATGTGACATAATTGATCAGGTCACGTTATTCTCGGTCTTCCTGTGCTTCTATTACCAACCACATTCACCTCATAAATTTGTTTTTCCGCTATTTCTTCACTCATTCGTTCCACATGTCCAAACCATCTCAACGCACCTTTCTTAATTTTATCGGTTATACTTATCTCAACCTTGCATTCTTTCCTTATATCACCATTTGAACATCTACCATACATGGTTTTGCTGAGAGATCGCATTTCGACTGCATTCAGTCTACTTTCATCCTTCTTTTGCCAGTCATTTTTATTGTGCATTGCGTAGCAACTCCAAATAACAACTACGAACGGAATCAGCCAAAAACAGTGTGAAGCCGCGCACGCATACGTAAAGTGGAGCACACACAAAAACCTACTGTGAGGAAATTTTCTATCTAGGAACAGAAATTGAAAAAATATCAAAAATAGGACTGTTACTTAAATTTAATTGATTATTAATAATATTTAAATTTTCTTTTATCGCTTTTTTTTTTAATTTCCAAAATCTGTAAATTATGCAATGAGTTTACTTTTTTTAATACAATGTATTATTTGAATGCCATTCTCAAAATTAAAAGAATAATTGTTATTTCATATGTGATGACAAGGTTCTTGTCGTTCTAATAATAATAAAAAGTGGTTAAAACAAAGTGATCACTTAAACCAGCCTATGACGGTCGTAAGCCCCTTAAATGCCCAGACTTCCATATTCTTCTTCATCTTTGATGAGATGTCAAAAAATAATATGAAAATAACTCCTGTAATTGGAGATAATCCAGATTTTGTGAACAAGTATTTGGACACACTCAAAATGTTGTAAAACAAAGTTGTTTAATTCAAAAAGTTTATAAAATGTGCCACAAAGTATCTGCGAAAAACGTTCAAGAAAATAAGATTGAATTTCCCCATTAAACTCCCTTGTTCTTCCAGCTTCCATACATTCATCTACCATACGAAAATATCTTCATATTTTGAGCGTTTAATATAGCGTTCAATGCGTTTTCGTTCGTCGAAAAGTTATAAAACCGAACGGTCGTAAATATTTCCTCGTACCGTTTTGAGTGCGTTATGGGAGAATGCGCGGTGTGCCAAAACCTCGTGACTCCATATAACTTCTCCTGGTTTCCGTTTTCGAGAGGATGAATCTTCAAAACTCGGAAATTGTCTTCTCAAAGGAAGTAGCAGACGGGTCAAACAAGTGCAAATAAGCATTATCGAAAAAAAATTGACATCTCATCAAAGATGAAGAAGAATATGAAAGTCTGGGCATTTACGGGGCTGACGACCGTCATAGGCTGGCTTAAATGATCACTTTACACACGTGTAACATTCACCAATTTTACCCATTATTGACAACCACACTACTCAAATTCTTGGAAGTTCTATATACATATATGAACCAATTTTGAAACATTTTTCTTGAGTCACTAGAACTTCACTAGAGACATGTAACGGTGAGATGAAAAGGAGCTTTTTATTGAGCAAAAACTCTTTTATTAGTATGTGAGGTCCGAATCCTGAATTATAATCACACACATGAGAAACGCCAGAAAATAGCATTTTCATTTTTATTATTTAAGCTTATAATTTGACCAGATAATTTATTCTTTAATGAGATGTCAAAAAATAATATGAAAATAACTCCTGTAATTGGAGATAATCCAGATTTTGTGAAATAGTATTTGGACACACTCAAAATGTTGCAAAAAATATTAAATTTAAACATAGATAACATGAGAGGTGGTATCATACATGATGAAAATGGTGAAGGACATTGGTACCATAAACTAAGCTTGGACACAAAATGCCGAACCCTCTTCTAGTGGAACGGAAGGCCTGTTGACGACAGTCAGCAGTCCGCCTTCTCCTGAGGAGTGCAACGTGGTTTCCTCCCAGCAATGAGCAAATGCTGACAAGTTCCTGACTGGCCCACACTAGATTATCCCTCCTGTTCCCAACACAGATTAATATAAAACATGTTTTTAGCTAGAATAAACAAAAATCCACTTAATGATCTATAAGTCTTGTACATATTATAATAAGGAAGGTAAATAATAATGGCAACTCCTATCAGAAAAAAATTCTCTCTAGGGCAAATTATAGAGTTGGTTGCCTCAGTCATACCTTCCATCACAGTATCTAAGGGGTTTCCATGGCGTATTATATGGGGCTATCCATCTGGCCCGCCTCCCTGAGATGGTGCTTTTCGACACGTGTATAAAGTGATCACTTAACCAGCCTATGATAGCTCAAAAGCCCTGGAATAGCTAATAATTTATATCAATCATTATCCTTTTCATCATATTATATTATCCTGTAATGTCTGTAAATGTGCCCTTTAGGTAGTATTTTAGGAAAATGGCGCTATATAAATTGTCTAAATTATTCGTCATATTCCTCTTCATCTATGTTGACGTCGTATCAGTTTGATTTCGAGTGACTATAAGTTTTGGGGCACCGAGTATAATAATATAAATCATTCATATATCGCGTAGAGCCGACTATTGCTTGAAGCTCTGCGTTTGTAGTCCAAAGCTGAGGCGAGCTTTTGAAACCGTCAGCCATAAGCAAATGTCGATTTTAAATTTATTATGGAGAAACAGGTCGACAACCATCGTTAGAAACAGGTCGAAACATCGTTAGAAACAGGCGAAACAGGTCGACAACCATCGTTAGAAAAATAATATGGAAAAAAGCTTTGTTTTGAAATTTGCAAAGAAGTTTACTGATTTATTTTGATGACAATTTTTTTATACATAGCGCTCATTTGGTGTAACAATGACCTAATTTGACATTTAAAAAAAGAGTTAATTATGTCAAAATGTGCGGAAACTATTTATTTATTTTTTTAAACTTTATGTACAGAAAATAAATAAGTGCAATATATCGTTCCGAACATTTTTAATTTGTTGCCGACGGATGTTAGAGGTCAAAATAAAATATGGAACAAAGGCAAAATAAAGGAATGGGTAAATGATCAAGAGTTAATTATATGAAAATTGTAAAATGTTTATATTCTTATTTTTTTTTCTTTTTTGTGTGTATATTAGGTTAAAATCGTTAAAAACAATAAAAAATGTATTAAAAAAGAAATCCACCGACAAGACACACAAGGTGGCTTGGTGAGTCTCAAAAAAAAGTTCTAAATATGTATAAATTGTTATTTAAATAAATGTATACAAATAAAAAAAAATAAAAAAAAGTAAATTGGCGGGTTTATTGCTAAAAAGCAACATCTTCCAACCAACCAGAAATAGACTAGTGATATTGATCAAAACGTCTGATACTATATACAGCTGTTTGCAATCAGGGGGTAGATAGTACTTGAGCATTTAAAAAAACATAAATTACAAATTGACATAAATTAAAAACATGGTTTAGGGAAGGAGGTAGGGGGAATTTAGAATCACTCAGATACCATCATATTTGCTATAAGAATCCTTACATAATTGCTATTAGTTCCCGCATCTTGGACTAACACAAGGTTTATAGATCATTAAGTGGATTTTTGTTTCTTCAAGCTACAAACATGTTTTATTTGAATCTGTGTTGGGAACAGGAGGGATAATCTAGTGTGGGCCAATCAGGAACTTGTCAGCATTTGCTCATTGCTGGGAGGAAACCACGTTGCACTCCTC
Source organism: Brachycentrus maculatus (assembly GCF_059751285.1). Taxonomy (NCBI): domain Eukaryota; kingdom Metazoa; phylum Arthropoda; class Insecta; order Trichoptera; family Brachycentridae; genus Brachycentrus; species Brachycentrus maculatus. Next base: position 818,057 of record NW_028280787.1, read on the forward strand.
AGGAGAAGCCGGACTGCTGACTGCCGTCAACAGGCCTTCCGTTCCACTAGGAGAGGGTTCGGCATTTTGTGCCCTGGCTTGGTTTATGGTACCAATGTCCTTCACTAGTTTTATCATGTATGATACCACCTCTCGTGAGAGTTCCTTATGAACTAACACGGATCCGATTTCGGATAGGTCCTCACCCAGGCTCCACACACCTTTGATCACTAACTCCTTTAAACAACGTCATATATCAAAAATCGACCATTATCAATTGTGCATGTTTTTGGAATGCCCAGAAAATGCACTCTATCACAGCAAAAGCAGAATATTTTTAACTTTAATATTTACCCGCTGTAGGGCAGAAAGTGTTGTTTTTGCATTTTGAAGAAAAGGTATTATTTAAAATTATTTTAAATATATCTACTAAATATTTATCAAATCAGAAAAAATATTCAGGTTTTACCTAAAAAGATCTGTTGCACAGTAAAAAGTTCAAAAAGTGGCTTGATATTTATTTTTAATACATTTTATTATATTTTTAAACTTTAAAAACGATATCCTGAAAAATCTAGTTTTTTTTTATATATGACGTTGTTGAAAGGAGTGAGCGATATGACCTTCCGTTCCACTAAAAAAGGGTTAGGCATTTTGTGCCTTAGCTTGTTTTATGGCACCAATGTCCTTCACTGTTTTTATCGTGTAGATTCAAGGATCTATAAGAAGGAAGATGAAGTAGGATAGGATGGCGAGTGTTTTTGCCTAGAATTTTCACTCATGAATTACATGAAATTAAAGAAACTTTAAACATAAAGAGTAAATCCACTCTTGAGTAGGCATAGGCTATGAAACTTATAAAGTTGAAGCCTGAGTAGGGACATGATAAACGGTGTTGCATAAGCCGTAGCTAGATTTCAGAGTCACTTGGACGTTAGGTAATTAAAAAAAAAAGAAGATAGTTCCCATCTCTAAAAAAGGCTTGCTGTGACCAAACGGTTCATCCGATCGGGTCATTTTTTTAACCAAGCTGCGAACCCTTGATTCTTTATCCTGTTTCGACCACCGGAAGTTGGTTACTGCTGAACGGAACTCGGTTACTGTAGCCAGTACTCACTGCCGCAGCGGCCATCTGGTTATCGTCATAAAGATGTTTAAAATAAAACCGAGAAATAGCGGCGGGAAATAGCGCGTCCTGGCAACACAGCGATGAACTAACCAACCGTCCCGCCGTCCGGCAGGGGCAGGCAGAGAGGCCAGCGTTAACCCTTCACTGCATAGTGTATCAAATTTTTTAAATACCCAAAAGTTAGTGTTAAAACGTCCTTTAAAAATGTAAGCAACCATTCTTTGTTGTAACTGATTAGATACATTTATAATGCCTGAGCAGGGACATGATAAACGGTGTTGCATAAGCTGTAGCTAGATTTCAGAGTCACTTAATCACGTAATTAAAAAAAAACTCACGTATATAGTTCATAATTTAGCCTAAAGACGCGCTATGAACGCCAAAATAATGACTTCACTCGTCTCTCGAAGACGAACCGTCAATGCAGTCATGCAGTGAAGGGTTAAGCGATGATTTAAATCGAAAAAAACAGACTTCCTGGTTTAAACTATGGTCCGATGACGCATTACAATGGCGAATTGAAGATTTACGACGTTTGCTGGAATTTTGACGATCATTTTATGAACTTTACAGCCTTTATGAGACGTTACACGAGCTAGTTATATTATTTATTGTAACTGCAGACAGTTGGTAGAATTCCATTTTAAATTTTTAGGTAATGTATCCAAAAATCAACAAGGTTATTGGATTGAATTCTACTTTTATTCACATATTTATAAAAATATGTGACGCATTTCGTCTTATTAAGACATTATCAAACACTGAGTGTGTTTATTTACATGTGTCATATACTACGATATGTAAATAAAAGTAGAATTCATACAATAACCTTGCTTAATTTTGGATATATTACCCAAATGATTACAATTTAGTTAAATTATAATTAAAATGTAACTTTGCTTTAAAATCACCATAAATATTTTATTATAACTTAATTATAATGTCTACCGGTTTCGAAGCTAACCGCTTCTTTATCAAGACTGATTAGTATAAATCATGTTTTGAATATTGAAAGCATTAACTTTGTGGATCATATTGATATATTATTTCGAGAAATAAAAATTCTTTGTGTTCTGATCCACTCACATTTTTATTTAACCAACTAGTTTCGGCAACAACCTGTTACCCTCTTCAGGGTTACAGAGTAATAAATGTAACCCTGAAGAGGGCAACATGTTGTTGCCGAAACTAGTTGGTTAAATAAAAATGTGAGTGGATCAGAACACAAAGTATAAATCAGTTTTGATAAAGAAGCGGTTAGCTTCGAAACCGGTAGACATCATAATTAAGTTATAATAAAATATTTATAGTGATTTTAAAACAGAGTTACATTTTAATTATAAAATGGATAATCAAACGAATTTATTTGAAAATATCATAACTAGGCGAAACAATTGTCACAATATTAATTTTTATGTGTTTTTGTTAATAAAATACAACTTAGTAGACTCAAAAACTCTGCGTTTAATTTAAAATTAAAACGTAATTCAAAATGGAGTTCTATAAATTAAACGCCAAATCAATAAATAAAAGAATATTATTTATTATGGAAATTTCCCTCAGTTATGATTTATGGCGATGGGTGTTCTAATTAAACTCGCGGGAGGCCCTTTTAGGGGCCACTGCGGCGTCCAAACGGAAAATGATGATTGTAATTTCATTTTGTAATCTTCTCTAATGGACGGTTAAGGTGAAAGGGGATCGCACGCGAATAGAGGCAGGAATCACGAAGTCGACACGGAAATATGAAACAATTGATATAAATTCGGAAGATGACGGAGTATTTGACGGATAGGCCCTCAAAAGGGCCACTGATTTGATGAACTGGAACGAAAAGTAATATATCAATTTGATGGACGATTTTCGACACGCCATTGCGTGTCGACTTTGAAGCATGGAATCTTCGGACACTCGTTCGATCCATCAAATTATTAAAAGTATAAACTTCTACATTAATCACAACAAAAAAAAAAACTAATTGATTGTGAATCCAATGAGCGAAGGAAGGAAATTAAAATGAATTTAGGAATCGAATGTGGTTGGTAATAGAAGCAGAGGTAGACACGTCATGGAAGAGTGTGTCAAACATTTGTGAAGGAAGATCGAAATGCGATCTCTCAGTGCGGTAAAACCATGTATGGTAGATGTTTAATTATTTTTTTAGTAACATAAATTGTATACATTTATTTAAATCACTATTTTGAACATAATGCTCAGTCCTTTCAACAACGTCATATCGTAGCCGTAGAGGAGAAAGTGACCAACTAATATAACGTAAAATGTTCAGGAGTACCATTTAAGTCACTTTTGCTTGGCAAGAAAATAAACATCAATGCAGTTAGACATTTTTAACAAGTCAATATATTATACTTCCAAGTTTAAAATCCTTTGGGATTTTTTTCAGGGCAATATTAAGCTAGTATGATATCAAATAGTCAATGATCACGTTTTTGTTAAAAATTTACTTAGTCACTTTCTCCTGTATGACTACGATATATGTGTACCATTAATTAACGCTTAACTTAACATAACGGTAAAAGTTCTCTTTCGTGTAACGAAGTGTGGCCAGTTTCGTAACGCGTCATTGAGATTTTACCTCGTCCAATTATCGATTATAAAATTTCCGTCTACAAAGTTTCACTTAAAAAATTGTATTTCTTTATTTGAAAAATAGTTTTTAACGACATTTTGAGAATAGGCCCACCATAGTTATCCATTTTCGACGCTGTTTGATACAAAACCACCCACCTTGTTGAAATTGAAAAAATTCGCGTTGTGGGCAAAGCTCTGGGTGAATCATGGCTGTAAATAGAATCTAGAAAAGCTCGTTACTAACTCATATTCGGGGATCAATCTGATAGAAGGTCCAGTTCAGACGAACTCCGAATGGACCATTCTCGTGGTGTGTTATTATTGGCTTATAAATAATATGAAAAATCACAAGACTATCGGTAACATTCTTATTGAAATCTGTAGGTAAATAAGGGAGATATGAAGGTTTAAACTTCATGATAAACTTTATGTTGCTATTTTAATAAAATGTAATACGTCATTAAATTTTACGTCATCGGGTGTGTTATGACGCGTATCCCTTAATGTATCTGCTTTATAGAGCTGTAATATTAGTAGCTTTGATTCGTTTCTGTGACGTCATTCGTTACCAACTTACGAAAAATACGAAACTTTACGAAAACACCATTTTTAAGGAATTTCGCAAAAGAAAATGATGAAAATATTGATTACATCGGCTGTTATAAACACACAACGAGTCTTTCACAATCCATTATACGTTGAGTATTTTAAATTAGATAATTAATAATTAGATAATTAGATCCCGAGTGATAATATTCTATTGCAGGAGAAAATCTCAGTAAAAAATCCTTTTTTTACATTTTACAATTTTTATTTATAAAACAGAGTTTTCTGAATGCAGTCGAATTGCGATCCCTCAGACGAATGTGTGGCAAAACGATGTTTGATAGATGTCCGAATAATGAAATAAGGAAAGAATGCAAGTTTGAGATAAGCATTATCGGTAAAATTAAGAAAGGTGTGTTGAGATGGTTTGGACATGTAGAACGTATGAGTGAGGAAAGAACGGTTAAACAAATTTGTGAGGCGAATGCAGTTGGAAAAAGAAGCAGTGGAAGGCCGAGGAAAACTTGGCACTATCAAGTATGTCAAATACTAGTCGTAATAATCGTCGGGTACGTATGAGGAGATGCATGAATGACAGAGTGGTGTGGCGTTCGGTTCTCTCTGCCTACCCCTGCGGAGAAGCGGCGTGATGGTTTGTTAGTTAGTTAGTTAGAGTTTTCAAATCAGTTCTGTATTTTTAGGTTAGGTACGTCAGAAATTGATCGGAATATGTTTTTTGTCTGTTGGAAACCACAAGTCGATAACCGACATTTATTTATTGAACGGAGTATAAATGGTTTAACGAGCCGGTAAACCAGCTATTTCAGTACTACATCAAACGCCGGGGTATAGTCTGTTCAGTGTAACATCGCGCGACACTTTTGTAAATAATGTAAAACTATTCGTTTCTTTGCAGATGTGACTCGAGTGAAGTGAGCCTTCGAAAACAAGAAGAAAAAAAACAGTAATTGGTATTTTGCAGGCAGTACAGGTAAGTAGGTTTATTTATTCCAGTTTATAATGTTTTTTGATATCTCAGTATAGATGAAGAAGAGTATGGAAGTCTGGGCATTTACGGGGCTTACAACCGTCATAGGCTGGTTTGAGTGATCACTTTACACACGTGTAACACTCACCAATTCTTGCAATGATTGACAACCACATATAAGTGATTTTGTTCACTGTAATATTTATTCAATATTACCATGGACTGGTACCTGAAGCGGAGGGCTGATCACCTTTCCTTCATGTGTAAACGATCAAGATAACACTGCGTTAATATGACACAGTGCCCTATGCACCATTGGGGTGCGGATAAGGGTTTTATTATTATTATATATATGTATATATGTATATATGTATATATGTATATATATATATATATATATATATATATATATATATATAATATATTTATCAAATTTGAAGCATTGTAATTAAATCAATAGAATTTTACGTTATCTGTTGGTGAGATAGATGTCTCTAGTGAAAATTCTAGTAATTCAAGTACAATGTTTCAAAATTGGATCATATATATAAAACTTACAAGAATTTGAGTACCTCCCTTGTGTGGTTGTCAATCATGGGTAGAATTGATGAATGTCACACATGTGTAAAGTGATCACTTAAACCAGCCTATGACGGTCGTAAGCCCCGTACATACCCAGACATCCCATATTCCTTTCTCACCTACGTTGTGATGTCAATTTTTTTTCGTGTTTCTTTATTTTTTATAACTTTTTGTGTTATTTTATTTTTTATTCTATTATTACACCTACCCAGCGGAAATATACTCTTCAAGTGTACATCAGGATATTTTTACATCTATGACGTCGATACTATCATGTTATTGGTCGAGACGCTGTCACTTTTAGGCCAATCAAAGCGCTTATTGGAATTGACAGAGATTAATCGAAGATTCGTATCAAAACCGCTAGACTTATTGGGTTTATAATTTAACTCGGCTTAAGTACTGGCAACTTCAGATCGAGAATTCTATTTGTGTCTCAACATAGATGAAGAAGTTTATCGATACGAGGCCTCGTATCGATAAACTTCTTCTATGTTTTAAGTCTTCACCCAGACTTTCAAATCCTAGCAAGGATTTTTTCTTTGAATTACCTAGCGTCCAAGTGACTCTGAAATCTAGCTACGGCTTATGCAACACCGCTTATCATGACCCTACTCAGGCTTCAACTTTTTAAGTTTCATAGCCTTTGCCTACTCGTGAGTGGATTTACTCTTTATGTTTAAAGTTACTATAATTTCATGTAATTCATGAGTGAAAATTCTAGGCAAAAACACTCGCTAAGCTGGTATTTGTGCTACTAGTGAGGGTTATATGATGCAGTGCCCTATGCACCAAGAATGTAAGAAGAAGGAGAAGAGGAATATCACTCTAGCAAGGATTTAAAAGTATGGGTGATATTTAAAGCTTTTTTCATTAAGGGGATATTCGCAAACACAGAATTCATTCCATCGGAGACCACCGTAGAGGTGCTCACCTTTTAAAAACTCTTTACTTTTCAAAACCATAAAATTATTTCGATGAAAAACTTATTTTTATAAATCTAAAAACGGTGTTGCAAGATGACAAAACAGTACGTGAAATGTTACCTGTATTATTTATTTTTTTAAACTTCATTTACAGAAAATAAATAAGTACATTGGCGTTCTTATTGCTAAAAAGCAATATCTTCCAACCGACCAACCGACATTGATCAAAACGTTTGATACTATATATAGCTGTTTGCAATCAGAGGGTAGATAGTACTTATACATTTAAAAAACAAATTACGAATTGACATTTAAAAAAACATAAATTATAAAAGATTATATGTAATTTATATTTTGAGCACTAACATTATGATTTTCCATTTTATATTTAAAATGTAACTTTGTTTTAAAATCACTATAATTTTTTTATGTCCGCCTCCGTAGTGTAATGGTCAGCACGCTCGGCTACCGTTCTGGAGGTCCCGGGTTCGATTCCCAAGGGGGGTAAAATAAATATAAGTGATTTTTTCACTGTTACATATATTCAATACTACCCTGGACTGGTATCTGAAGCGGAGGGCTGATCACCTTTCCTTCATGTGTAAACGATCAAGATATAACTGCGTTTATATAACGCAGTGCCCTATGCACCATTTGGGTGCGGATAAGGGTTTAATTAATTAAATAAATATTTTATTTTAACTTAATTATAATGTCTACTGGTTTCGCCACTAAATAAAGCCACTTGAGATCTACCTAAGCTTCTTTCCCTAACCGTCTAAATATTTTGAATATTGTTTAGTAGATAGTGTTTTAGTATTAATCAGTCATGATAAAGAGGCGGTTAGCTTCGGAACCGGTAGACATTATAATTAATTTTTTATAATGGTTTTAAAACACAATTACATTTTAATTATTTAAAATAGTTGATAATAAGGAGGGCAAAGGAAAAAGGGAGTTTAGGGAAGGAGGTAGAGGGAAAACTAAGGGAGGAACTTTGATGGACAGTTAGGATTCTAATGGTAGATAGTAATGTCTCGGACGTTTCTTAAAAGTTATTAGAGAAGGTGTAACTGAAAGATTTAAATGTTGGAGCTAGAATGAATAATTTGACTGTCTGTTGCCTTTTGTATGCTGATGATGCTGTTCTTCTTGCCGATAGCAGAGAAGACCTGCAGGCGTTGGTGACAAAAGTGTATAATGTGTGCAAGGAAAGTGATTTATTGATGAATGTTAGCAAATCCAAAATTATGGTTTTTGAAAGAGAAGAATGCAGATTTGAATGTGAAATATTGTTAACCGGAGAGATTTTGGAACAGGTAGATGATTTCGTGTATTTGGGTAGTATGTTTTCTAGGGATGGAAAGATTGATAAAGACATAGAAAGGAGAGTGAATGCTGGGAACAAAGTGAATGGTGCACTGAAATCAGTTATAGCAAATAAAAACCTATCAGCGGAAGCTAAACTGGCAGTGCACAACGGAGTCCTGGTTCCATCTCTAAGTATGGAAGTGAAACATGGAGTTGGCAAACGAAGGATGAAAGTAGACGGAATGCAGTCGAAATGCGATCTCTCAGAAGAATGTGTGACAAAACGATGTATGATAGATGTGCGAATAGTGAAATAAGGAAGGAATGCAAAGCTGAGAAAAGCATTATCGATAAAATTAAGAAAGGTGTGTTGAGATGGTTTGGACATGTAGAACGAATGAGTGAGGAAAGAACGGTAAAACAAATTTATAAGGCGAATGTTAGTGGGAAAAGAAGCAGAGGAAGACCGAGAAAAACATGGCACGATCAGGTATGCCAAATACTTGAAAGTGGTCAGGTTAGGAGTCGTAACAATCGGCGGGTATGTATGAGGAGATGCATGAACGTGGAAGAGGCGAAGAATGTTTGCAAGGACAGAGTGGTGTGGCGCTCTATTCTCTCTGCCTACCCCTGCGGGGAAGCGGTGTGATGGTTAGTTGGTTAGTTAGTTAGCATTTGTTTACGCGGAGAGGTAATTCATTCCATAGTCTGGCCGCTTGGACAGAGATGGTTTTACAGAAAATTAAGTTGCGACTTATCGAATACTTGGTTCTTACGGAAGCCTGTTAAAATTAAACGGATAGCTTCCTTCTTCTCGCGGGTTAAAAGGTCCTTTTCAAGACCTCTTGAACTCTCGTTATTTCCCGACTGAGTTGAATTTATCGACTTACCGCACCCAGTATGGCACGTGTAGGTAATATACCAGCGGAGAAACTGCACCCATTTTGTAATGTAAAATCGATACTTAGCTTAGCGAGAGCCGCACCTAGCCGAGCTAATATTATTAATAACCCCTAGTGAACTAACTTCACTTCTATGGTTATTTTATGACCTAAAAAATACCGTTTTATGGGGATGATTTAACATGACGAATTGTGGCAAAACGTTGTATGCATGAGCGTGCATTCCATATGGGCAGAAAAGCAGTGCCTACCCTAACTTCCTAAAATCCTAGCCCGCGTGACATATCGCTCACTCCTTTCAAGAACGTCATAAATAAAAAATAAAACTTGATTTTTCAGGAGAACGTTTTTAAAGTTTAAAAATATAATACAATGTATTAAAAATAAATATCAAGCCACTTATTCAACTTTTTACTGTGTAACAGATCTTTTTAGGTAAAACCTGAAGGTTTTTTTCTCCATTTGAAAAGTATTTAGTATATTTAAAAAATAATTAAATAATACATTTTCTTCAAAATGCAAAAACAACACTTTCTGCCCTGTAGCGGGTAAATATTAAATTAAAAATATGCCTCTTTTGCTGGGATAAAGTATATTTTCTTGGCATTTTGAAAACATGCACAACTGAAAATTGGCGATTTTTGATTAATGACGTTCTTGAAAGGAGTGAGCGATATAAAAACGTAACCCTACTTTTTTATGTAATTTTTATTATGAGGTCAAGAGATCTTGCATCCCTTATGTCACTGCGACCATATTATGTCTATTGTAACCTCCCTCTGTATCATAGCTCACTCCCAAGATCTACTGTAGTCATGTAGCTCACGACCTGTCTTGGTGGTAGGAGCTTCACCTTCTCGGAGTCCAGTAGAGGTCCTACAAGGATGTGACTTCGTTTGCGAGTGAGTGCGTCACAAGTTACAGAGAATGTGGATTAGTGTTTCGTTATCCTCCGTACAAAATTGATGTGTCGGGTTGTGGTCCCGTGGTTATTGTCGCGGACTCTCTCTGTTCGAACCCACTCTACCGCAATTTGATACCTATTTCTAATAATGAGCCGCTTAGGCTCACAGAAATAATATGAAATTGAAATATTTGTGTGAATAATAAAAACACAAATATATCTCTTTTTTAAAAATCTGCATACTGGGGAGTCATATAGTCCAATTTGTGTTATTTGTTTCCTCAGTCTGCAGTGTCCTGTCATGGTCCTGGTGAGGATCCTTACTAACCTTACCTTACTAAGTAGTACCTAGCTTACCTTACTACCTACCTCTACTGGCTACCCTGATCAATTCTCTGTTCACGCCACTGGTTGTATGACAGATGTTCGAATGGTGATATAAGGAAAGAACGCAAGGCATTATCGATAAAATTATTTTTTGACATCTCATCAAAGATGAAGAAGAATATGGAAGTCTGGGCATTTACGGGGCTGACGACCGTCATAGGCTGGTTTAAGTGATCACTTTACACACGTGTTATATTCACCAATTCTACCCATTATTGACAACCACACTACTCAAATTCTCGGAAATTCAATATACATATATGAACCAATTTAGAAACCTTGTTCTTGAATCACTAGAACTTCACTAGAGACATCTATTGGTGAGATGTAAAAAAGCTTTTTACTAAGCAGAAACTCTTATATTAGTATGTGAGGTCCGAATCCTGGATTATAATCACACACATGAGAAACGCCAGAAAATATCATTTTCATTTTTATTATTTAAGCTTATAATTTAACCAGATAATTTATTTACAACATTTTGAGTGTGTCCAAATACTTGTTCACAAAATCTGATTTTGTGAACAAGTATTAGGACATACTCAAAATGTTGTAAATCGATAAAATTAATAAATGTGTTTTGAGATGGTTTAAAATGAGTGAGCAAAGAGTAGCTAAACAAATTTATGAGGTGAATGTGGTTATTAGAAGAAGACGAAGACGAAGACGGAGAAGAGGAAAACCGAGTAAAAATTGGTATGATCAGTCATGTCAAATACATACTTAAAAGCGGCCGCGTCGGGAGTTGAAATAATCAGCGGGTATGTATGAAGAGATGCATGAATTTGGAATAGGCGAAGAATGTTTACAAAGACAGATTGCTATCGCGTTCTATTCTCTCTGCCTACCCCTGCGGGGAAGCACTGTTTCAACAAATACATTCCTTTGTATACTTGTAACATTTACTTATTTATCGCATGATTGACAACCACACTAATCAAATTTCGAAACCTGTAAATGTGCTTTAAATAACACACTCTTTCACATGTGAGTTCTCGTCACCATCTATGATTGAGTTGAGTAAGATTTTTATTTAGCAAAAACCTTCATGAAATGGATGTTCGATTCTTCCGGAATTATTTTGCATACTAGGAGACGCCTGAAAACATGATTTGATTTTTTTATTTAATTTGACCAGAACGTATAAATCAAAGAATATAAACAAATTCCTAAATTAACTAACGAGTGGTTGTCAGTCAACGGTAGATGGTGAGTAATACAAGTGGATAAAGTGATTACTTAAACAAACCTATGACAGTTTTTTATGCCAGTGAATACCCAGACTTCCATATTCTTTATCGTCTTTGTTGAGATGTCAATATAAATAACTCCTAAGTGGATAATCCCAGATTTCTGGAGAAAGATTTCAACGCATTCAAAATATTGCCTTATATTTGTTCTAACCTATCCGAGAATTGAACCCGAGGCTTTCGGCACGATAGCGAAAACGCGCTAACCACTAACCAGTCGGAAATATATGTATCACAATTTTTTTATTGATGATTTGTATTGGAAAATATTATTAATCTAGGTTAATAACGGCCGGGTCATGAATGTGGAAGAGGCGAAGAATGTTTGCAAAGACAGGGTGGTATGGTGTCATATTCTGTCTGTCTACCCCTGCGAGGAAACGGCGTGATGGTCAGTTAGATAATTAGGTAATTTTTATATTAATACTCGTAATTTATTATCGAACTATTTGTGTAATGTCTGCTGTTTTCAATACTAAAAAAAATCACTGTTACTTTTGATTTTTTTTCGAGTAGGTTCCTACTTAATTATAAAACAGTTGAAGGATCCGTGGAAATTGGAAACAATAGGCTGCAATTCGTGGTGAGTCACCGCGTCCAAATTTAGAAGTGACGTAAAGTGGGAAAATGGCCCGAACGGTAAAACGGCCGACGGACTGTTATTGCGTGCATGTTGTTGTACAGAAACTAACGGAATCGCGCGCGAAAACGTTTGACAGTTCTACGAAGCGGCGTTTATCTAGCCGGCGAACATCAAACTGTGGATGTAAAAAAAATACCAAAATATGTATTTAACAATATTTTTAAAAAAAATGCACCTTCTCTAATAACTTTAAAGAAAGTCTGAGACAGTCACTTTGTGGTACTACTACTAGTACTACCATCACGCCGTTTCCCCGCAGGGGTAGGCAGAGAGGATGGAAATTTTCTTCAAAATGTAAAAACAACACTTTCTGCTCTGTAGCAGGTAAATATTAAGTTAAAAATATGCCGCTTTTGCTGGGATATAGTACATTTTCTGGGCATTCCGAAAACACGCACAACTGAAAATTAACGATTTAAAATTTATGACATTCTTGAAAGGAGTGAGCGATACGTTGCCTCGGTGCTCCCCACAAATTGGAAGCCCGTTGTAAATCCTACGAACGTTCCGTAATCTGAGGTTAGGTTCCTAGTACGATTTGTTTGACAATCACGGACTGACGCGACATTTGCGTGTCGCTTCTTTTGTAGATCGAATTCCGCCGCTTTGTCGTTTTTTCTGACATCCTTCTCACCGGCTCGTTCGAAATTGACAATGGTGCTAATGGTCTCTTCCTCGGCGGCTGATCGCGAGGGAAGCGTCCCAAATCACTTCCTTGGGGAACACCGCTGGGTGCGGCCTCTGATTGTTTGGACAGGCAGTGACGGGGCAATCAGACCTTTCCCGGCCATTTCCTGCCGTCAATCCGAGCATAACAGGTGAGGAAGGGGACAAAGTGTGGCAGGGGGGTTATCAGGTAAATTGGGGTGAAAAGACATAAAGGGTGTCGTTATTATATGGTAGATTTGAGGCGCAATCCACGTTTGAACGTAATGAGCATGTCATAGCGGCTCAAGGCAGATTATCAAAACCTACAAACAAATGGTAAGAAAACGAGTTATTTCTTTTTGTTTATTTATCTATTGTTTTAAATATATTATATACGTTAGTCACATATCGCTCACTCCTTTCAAGAACGTCATAAATAAAAAAAACTTGATTTTTCTGGAGATCGTTTTTAAGGTTTAAAAATATAATACAATGTATTAAAAATAAATATCAAGCCGCTTATTGAACTTTTTACTGTGCAACAGATTGTTTTAGGTGAAACCTGAAGGTTTTTTCTCCATTTGAAAAATATTTTGTATATTTAAAAAAATAATTAAACAATACCTTTTCTTCAAAAATGCAAAATCAACACATTCAGCCCTGTAGCGGGTAAATATTAAGTTAAAAATATGCCACTTTTGGTGATATATAGTACATTTTCCCGGCATACCGAAAACATGCACAACGGAAATTTTACGATTTTTGATTTATGACGTTCTTGAAAAGAGTGAGCGATATAAAACATTTTATTTTTTGAAATCTCAACATAGATGAAGAAGAATATTCTCAATATAGAGGAAGAAGACATTACTATTTATCATTAGAATCCTACCTTACCAAAAAAGATCTGTTGCACATTAAAAAGTTCAATAAATGGCTTGATATTTATTTTGAATACATTGTATTATATTTTTAAACTTTAAAAACGTTATCCTGAAAAATCAAGTTTTTATTTATTTATGACGTTCTTGAAAAGTGTGAGCTGTATCTGCCTACCACTAGCGGAAAGAGGTGTGATGGTTAGTTAGTTAGTTAGTTAGTTATAAACATATATAATTTCCTTGTACGTCACGATAAAATTGAAAGGTGCTAAGTTATAATCATCCAATTTTCTTTATGTAAAATTACACGAAGAAAATCAACTTCTTTGATATATTTTTTTCCGCATAGTCAATAGGCGAATACTGAAATTACAGACTTGTCTCTAAAATTATTTTTCTTTTTGAGAAAGGTCTAATTCTAGCTATCGACATATAATCTGATTCAAGCGCGTAATAGAGAAAAATATACAATTTGGTATCATTTGTCCACCTTTGTAGTGCTAGAGGTCTGGATTCGATTCTTGGGGGAGTCGAAATACTCGTAAATATAGACGAAGAAGAATATGGAAGTCTAATAACCCATATTTACAACATTTCAAATGTTTCAAAATACTTCAATTCAAAATACGTTCACAAATCGCTCACTCCTTTCAACAACGTCATGTATCAAAAAACTTGAATTTTCAGGAGATCATTTTTAAGGTTTAAAAATATAATATAATGCATTCAAAATAAATATCAAGGCACTTTTTGAACTTTTTACTGTGCAACAGATCTTTTTAGATAAAACCGGAACGTTGTTGTTATTTGAAAAATATTTAGTTTATTTAATAAAATAATTAAACGAACCTTTTCATCAAAATGCAAAAACAACACTTATTGCCCTGTGGCGGGTAAATATCAAGTTAAAAATATGCCGTTTTTGCTGGGATTTAGTACATTTTCTGGGCATTCCGAAAACATCCATAACTGAAAATTGACGATTTTTGATATCTGACATTGTTGAAAGGAGTGAGCGATATCTGGATTACCTCCACATAGGAGTTATTTTAACATTTTAGCATCACAACATAGATGAAGAATATGGAAGTCTGGAAATTACATGGCTTATGACATGTCACAGGCTGGTTAAGTGATCGCTTTACATACGTGTCACATTCCCCAATTCTACCCATGATTGACAACCACACTACTCAAATTTTGAGAACTCATAGATACATTGACCAATCTAATGAAGCAGTACATACCTAGACTTCCATATTTTTCGTCATCTATGTTGAGACTTATAGCATATCATAAGCTGGTTAAGTGATCGCTTTCCACACGTGTAACATTCACCAATTCTATTCATGATTGACAACCACACTACTCAAATTCTTGGAACTTCTATATATGTATATTGTTCAAATTCAAAACAAAGTGCTTGAATTCGCTAGTGTTTCACTAGAGACATCTATGGTGAGATAAAATAAGCCTTTTATTGATCACAAACTATTTCATTTGTATGTGAGGTCCGAATCGTTAGTATTTGGACACACTCAGAATGTTGTATATACAAGATATTGACTTGAAATATTTACTTCAAATCTTGAATGTTTTACTTGAAATAACAGTTGTTATTCTTTTTTTGCTTGGTGCGTCAGTTTCTGTAGAGTAATCATTAAGGAACACGCCGTCCTTATGTTAGATCTAGCTGATAAAACACAAAAACATCCCCTAAATTTATAAAAATACATTTTCTAGGGGTGAAGCGAGGGTTGTAAAAATAACTCGGAACATATGTTTTTCAATTAGTGTATAACTCGAGGTTTCTTGCGTTTGCCTTCAATCTAGATGTGTTTTTATAAAGATTAAAATATTTCAAAATTTAACTTAAACACTATGCCGTCAATAATCATTTAAAGTCCTCCAATTTCACTCTAAAATAGGGACCTTTTTCTAACGTTAAATACTACAATACAGTGAATACGCGCGGAGCAGGTTACTCGTGAAACTATGCAATAAATTAGAGTACAATATTATCTGTGTTCCTATGTCTTATAACTATTGTAGAAACAGAATTATAATCATTTAAAGTCCTCCAATTTCACTCAAAAATAGGGAACTTTTTTAAACGTTAAATACTATAAAATGAAACAAGTAACAATCGTAAATGGAGTCCTTTTTGGACTTTCTGAATGAAAGACTCGTCGTATTTTAATTATTTTTGTATTGAAGTCGAAAAACAATTATTTTCTTTGTGCAAAGACAAAGTTAATTGGTTTTTTGGGTTGTGTGATTTCCCTTCTGTGCGGTGCCTAGTATGGCTTCATCTGTCCTTATAAACATTACACTCTTTGTAAAACACATCGACTTGATTAGTCACGAATAAAACAATATACCAGTAGCGCATTCGGAATTTATATTTATAACTAATTAAATAATTATAATATCGCTCACTTTTTTCAACAACGTCATATATAAAAAAAAATCGTCAATTTTCAGTTTTTGTGCGTGTTTTCGGAATGCCGGGAAAATGTACTGTATCCCAGCAAAAGCGGCATATTTTTAACTTAATACACGTTACAGGGCAGAAAGTGTTGTTTTTACATTTGGAAGAAAATGGATTGTTAATTTATTTTTTTAAATAAAATTAATATTTTTCAAATGGAGAAAAAACTTACAGGTTCTACCTAAAAAGATCTGTTGCACAGTAAAAAGTTCAATAACTGGCTTGATATTTATTTTTAATACATTTCATTATATTCTTAAATTTTAAAAACGATCTCCTGAAAAATCAAGTTTTTTGATATATGACGTTGTTGAAAGAAGTGAGCGATATAGAATGTGAATTTAAAAAAAAAGTTTTTATTAAATGTAATTTAAGGTAACTGGGCATTCCGAAAACATGCACAACTGAAAATTGAAAATTTTTGATATATGACGTTGTTAAAAGGAGTGAGCGATATATTTACATCTTCTTACAGTAAACAAAAAAATTATTTTTAAAATCTTTCAGACTCTTTTCATTCTTCATATATTTAGGCATTTTCAAAAACCACTTAATTAATTTTAATAAAAAAAATATTACTAACAAACATAACTAACAAGTGTAAGTCCCTCTCCAAGCACAAGAGCTCAGTCTCTTTATCGGAGAGAACTGTGTTTTTAATTTTAAGATTGTATGTAGAAATGTTTAGAAAATGAATTAAAATGATAAAAAAATAATAAAACAAAAAAAAATGAAGATTACATTTATGTTGAGACTTATAACCTTTTATAGACTGGTCAAGTGATCACTTTCCACGCGTGTAACATTCACCAATTCTTTTCATGATTGACAACCACACTATTCAAATTCTTGGAACTTCTATATCTGAATATTGTTTAAATTCGAAACATAGTTCTTGAATTCACTAGAATTTTACCAGAGACATCTATGGTGTGATAAAATAAGCTTTTTATTCATCAGAAACTATTTTATTTGTATGTGAGGTCCGAATTATTTGGACACACTTAAAATATTGTGTATACAAGATATTGACTTGAAATATTTACTTCAAATCTTGAATGTTTTACTTGAAATAAAAATAAAGATTACAATGTAAACGATTGTCTCTGACTGCACCCCTGCGTATAGCGTCGCGACGCTGTTTACCATCCATTAGCGCGCCTTATTTCCTCTTCTACCGCACCCTTCTCGCCCCCACCCGTCGCTCCCTCCACCCATCTCTCCCTCCACCCGTAGCTCCACCCGCAAACACCCGCCACCGCACCCACCCCTAAACCAATATTTAGCTTATCGGATGACCGCGGGAATGTGCATTCGTATACATTGAATCATGTATTTTTACATTACTTTTTGTCATATCGCTCACTCCTTTCAATAACGTCAAAAATCAAAAAACTTGATTTTTCTGGAGATCATTTTAAAAGTTTAAAAATATAATAAAATGTATTAAAAATAAATATCAAGCCGCTTATTGAACTTTTTACTGTGCAACAGATGTTTTTAGGTAAAACCAGGATGTTTTTTCTCCATTTGAAAAATATTTAGTTTATTTAAAATAATTAAACAATATATTTTCTTCAAAACGCAAAAACAACACTTTCTGCCCTGTAGCGGATAAATATTAAGTTAAAAATATGCCGCTCTTGTTGGGATATAGTACATTTTCTGGGCATTCCGAAAACATGCAAAACTGAAAATTGTCGATTTTTGGTATATGACGTTCTTAAAAGGAGTGAGCGATATCAACATAGATGAAGAAGAATATGGATGTCTGGAGATTTACATGGCTTACAACCGTCATAGGCTGGATTAAGTGATTACTTTACACACGTGTAACATTTACCAATTCTACGTATGATTGACACCACACTACTCAAATTCTTGGAAGTTCTAATATTGTTCAAACTCCAAACACCTTGCTTGACTTCACTGGACTTTAATAGGGACATCTATGGTGGGATGAGGCAAGCTTTTTATTAAGCAGAAACTCATTATTTATATGTTTGGCGTTTAAATTATACAACTCCATTATAATTTATGTATCAAACACTGATTTTTTAAGCCTCCTGAGTTCTATTTTATTTTTTAAAAACATATAAAGAATAAAGTTTGTGACAGTTGTTTCGCCTAGTTATGGCATTTTTAAACGAATGTGGAACATTATATTGAAAAAAATCACTTATACTTATTTAAATCCCCCTGGGAATCGAACCCAGGACCTCCAGTAAAAAATATACTGAATATATTAACTACAACTTAAAAATAAATAGCAAATATTGCGTACAAATTTTTCGTTTATTCAAAATCTTAAATCTCCTGAGGTTTTTCACAGATTTATTTGAAATTTTAATATAACGCGACATTTTAATGCGCGTGTATTTTTATTTGTCTATATAAATAACATTGTGATTGTTCGTTTGTTCAAAATCTTAATTCTCCTATAGTGAAAGCACCTACAAAATAAAATTTTATATAAAAGTTTATTTGCTTCGATTGTGACATCATGTAAAAATACAATTATATATATTTTCTAATGTAAAATAATTTCGTATAATTTCTGAATGCGGATCGGCTTCCTTTGGGACATCAATATCCGTCAATTGGCGTAAAACACTAAATAAGCTGAAAAATAATCATATATGGACCACATACGCCTAATATACGTAACATCGAATACGTAGATACTGCCTAAATAAGGGTTGTGCCAAAAAATATATTAATCACTATTTATATATAATATAATGCTGGAGGTCTTAAGGTCGATTCATCAGTTAGTGATTTTTCAGTTTAATATTATTTGAATACCACACTGGACTAGACATGTTAGTTAATTTTCTTTCGACTAACGATCAAGATATCACTGCATAGATACAATGCAAATCTCTATACACTCATGGGTTTAGATACGGGTTCGAAAATGAAGAAAAAAAAACACATTTTTTTGGGTAATATATCCAAAATTAAACAAGGATCGAATTCTTCTTTTATTGGCATATATATGATAATATGTGACGCGTTTAATCTTATTAGACATTATCACTTTGAGTGCTTGATAATGTCTCAATAAGACGAAACGCGTCACATATTATCATATATCGCTCAATCCTTTCAAGAACGTCACAAATCAAAAAACTTGATTTTTCAGGAGAACGTTTTTAAAGTTTAAAAATATAACACAATGTATTAAAAATAAATATCAAGCCACTTCTTGAACTTTTTACTGTGCAACAGATCTTTTTAGGTTATACCTGAAGGTTTTTTCTCCATTTGAAAAATACTTAGTTTATTTAAAAAAAATAATTAAACAATACCTTTTCTTTAAAATGCAAAAACAACATTTTCTGCCCTGTAGCGGGTAAATATTAAGTTAAAAATATGCCTCTTTTGCTGTG
Organism: Brachycentrus maculatus; assembly: GCF_059751285.1. Taxonomy (NCBI): domain Eukaryota; kingdom Metazoa; phylum Arthropoda; class Insecta; order Trichoptera; family Brachycentridae; genus Brachycentrus; species Brachycentrus maculatus. The sequence continues at coordinate 837,608 of NW_028280787.1, forward strand.
ACATAGTACCTTTTCTGGGCATTCCGAAAACATGCACAACTGAAAATTTTCGATTTTTGATTTATGACGTTCTTGAAAGGATTGAGCGATATATTTATATAAATAAAAGTAGAATTCGATCCAATAAACTTGTTCAATTTTTTATATATTACCCAAAATTTTTAAATAGAATTCACTGTCTGCAGTTACAATAAAAAAAGTTAAAAAATCTCTGGAGTGTTTCAATCTATATTATAATTGCTTCAAATTGAGATGAAACATGTATTGTTTTTTTTTATTGTAGGGTGAAAAATCCAGCGTCTGATATAATAAGCGACAAAAAATGGAATTTTTCAATTATTTTTAAAAACCAGTACTCTTTGTGGCAACCCTGTATGTCGTACATATAAGTGCTGGCGTCAGACGGACCATTCAATTAGAAGGCTTTACTGCTGGAGCGATCAAGGGGTGTGTTTACTCTAAGGGATGAAATGGGCTCCGAATGCACACAATAATATTCCTTTATTACTAGCTAGCGACGCTATCAAACGAAGCATACAACATCAATTCAATTAGACCCTATTATTTTATTACATTTTTTTTCTTCTTACTCTACTTAGGGCGTTTGTGCACTGCACGGAATTTTACCGTCCGGCATGATAAAACGGATGATTGGCTTCGGTTGGCTTGTGCTTTTGGCCGTCTTTCTTCGGATCGGTGCGCGTAAATTCGATCACGCTAAACTGTTGTAGTCGCTTTTATTTTTAAAAAAAAAACGGAATAATTCCGTAAAATTCCATGTATTGCACAAGCGCTCTTACTGACCCTTTTCTGCACCCAACTGTGAATATTTTTTATATTTAAATCTCAACATAGATGAAGAAGAATTCCATGGGTCATAAATATATAAGAAGAAGCGATTAATCATATTATTTTTGACATCTCAACAAAGATGAAGAAGAATAAGGAAGTCTTGGCATTTTCATTTGGACACACTCAAAATGTTGTTAAGAGCCGATTAATGTTTGCAAAGATAGCGGTGTGGCGGTCTATCCTCTCTGCCTACCCCTGCAGAAAGTGGCATATTGGTCAATTAGTTATTTACTTAGTTTTTACCCATATTAAAAAATGTTCTTGATTACGATTTTTGAACCAATTTAAAAAAATCATAATCCATCATTAAGCATTGAAATTCCTGTTTAACGTCCAAGTGATTCTGAATTCTAGCTACGGCTTATGCAACACCTCTTATCATGGCCCGACTAAGGCTTCAACTTTATGAGTTTTATAGCATATGCCTACTCGTGAGTGGATTTACTCTTTATGTTTAAAGTTACTATAATTTCATGTTATTCATGAGTGAAAATTCTAGGCTAAAACTTATTATTGATTATTAAAGCCATATATATCCGCTCCCTATGTGCAGCATATGGAGTCCACAAACTGTCTCCTGGCTTTCCTGTCGGCTGCCAGATCCTTCCAAGTCTTTGAGTACTTTAAATTGTACATTAAATTGTATCCATTACTTCGTACGTTCCTGAGGTATTTTTGAATTACCTTACGTTCCAAGTGACTCTGAAATCTGGCTGCGGCTTATGCAACACCGCTTATCATTGCCCTACTCAGGCTTCAACTTTTTATGTTTTATAGCCTATGCCTACTCGTGAGTGGATTTACTCTTTATGTTTAATTTATTTTAATTTCATGTAATTCATGAGTGGAAATTCTACGCTAAAACTTAATTATTAATTATCAAAATAATATCACTTCATAGGAAGTGGGAGGATGCAAGGGAAAAGCCTGGAAACATAGGTTTCCAGGCTTTTCCCTTGCATCCTCCCAAGTCACGTCCGCTTGCCGAAGTTCAGATGAGTACTTTATATACATTGTAAATACATTAAAATGTCCCCACTACTTCGTACATTCCTAAGATAATAAAACTCACGATTTAGTACCTAATTAGGCCGCCAGATGGCGTTACTAACGATGGACGCGTTCACGAGAGACGTTACGGGCTGTGTGTATAGGCGTTCGCACGCTCATTACCCGCAATCTGTCAACATTGACAGGTAATTTTGACATATTACGGGGAGCGTAAAATGGCCGCCCGTTTTGACAGATAAATCAAGATGGCCGCGCATTTTATGATTCATTTGGCTTATACGCCCCCCCGACCGCGTCGCGTCTAAACAGAATACAAAAATAACTAGGTATAATTAATAGATTATTAGAAATATAAACTTTTAGGGAGAAGATTTATCTACAACATTTTAAGTGTGTCCAAATACTTCATATTCACAAATCTGGATTATCTCCAATTATCGAACTTATTTTTCACAAATCTAATATAGACCTTACATACTAATATAAGAGTTTCTGCTCAATAAAAAGCTTCTTTTCATCTCATCAATAGATGTCTCTAGTGATTCAAGAATAATGTTTTAAAATTGGTTCATATATATAGAACTTCCAAGAATTTGAGAAGTGTGGTTGTCAATAATGGGTAGAATTGGTGAATGTTACATGTGTGTAAAATGATCACTTAAACCAGCCTATGACGGTCGTCAGCCCCGTAAATGCCCAGACTTCCATATTCTTCTTCATCTTTAATAAGATGTCAAAAAATAATATGACAAGATTTATCATTCCGCATCCACTTAGACCCTTTGTTTCTGTATTTTCTGTCACTTAAATTTACCCAAAGATGCATATGCCACTGCAGTGATGCTGTGTTATATTAATTGATTGTTGATTTTTCATTAATCGATTCGATAGTCACTTTGTGGAAATATCTATGTCATTCGTTTGATAATGCCCTAACAAGGCGAAACAATTGTCACAATATAATTTTTTATGTGTTTTTTGTTAATAAAATACAACTTAGTAGACTCAAAAAATCTGTGTTTGATTTAAAATTAATACATAAATTAAAATGGAGTTCTACAAATTAAACGCCAAGTCAATAAATAAATTCCATGTTCTTCTTCATCTTTGATGAGATGTCAAAAAATAATATGAAAATAACTCCTATGATTGGAGATAATCCAGATTTGTACACGCTCAAAATGTACATACATAAATGAATGCATGTACCATGAAATAATGAGAAGTGGATTATAAATAAATCAATGATTCAACTGTAAAAGTAAAAATCATCATTTTCAAATGTGTCGGTTGCGTAATTATCTGAAATCGAGGATGATATTGTTCCTTCGAGGCGGATCGCTCACCGCGTAAGCGACATAACTCAATCAATGACTCCCGAATATTCCAATTCTATCGTTAAAATAGATTAATAAATTATCCTTCGACGTTCGTGGCATTCGCGCTTGAATTTCTCATTATTTCCACGGTTATTTTGTCGCCGCGCCATCCATCAACGCCCGGCGACGCTATTGGCGGGTAATGGGTCGGCCATCTTGGAAATAATTGGCGGGAAGAGTTGACAGATAAAAAATAACACGTTCAGAAATAGAACCATAGACAAAGGCGCGCCGTAGAGTGGTGACTCTAGCGGAAATTATGGGCTCTAGGCTAACAAGCGACATCGTTTCCAGCCTGACGTAATGGAAATTTTATTTCGGGGGGTTCTTTGTTTTGGACATTTTCAAACGAGGTGATGAGTCTGGCATAGGGGTGGGGAGTCTGCGGCCTCTTCTAGCTACTCTTATGACTTGTTGAAATGAAATTCTTTTCGAGGATATTCATAGGATTTGCAATTTGATTTGACTGCAAGGCTGAGATAAACATTATCGATAAAATTCGTGAATGATTTTGAATGAGTAAAAAAAGAACAGATTTACAAATTTATGAAGCGAATGTAGTTGGAAATAGAAGCAGAGGATTACCGAGGAAAACTTGGCATGATCAAGTACTTCAAATATTTGAAAGTGATCAGGTCAGGAGTGGAAATAAGCGAGGGCTTTGTATGAGGAGACGCATGAATGTGGAAGAGGTGAAGATTGTTCACAAAGGCTGATTGGTGTGGCATTCTATTATCTGTGCTAATCTCTGCAGAAATCGGTGCAATGGATTTAAAATATTCACTTCAGTTTTAGATAATTTAAAGATTTCAAATACGATTTTTAACAGTAATATTACTAAGCTTTTTACTATTATTTACTGTTAATTTAATTTAAAATTGTATTCATATATCAATAAAGATGAAGAAGAATATGGAAGTCAGGGTATTTACAGGGCTTATAACCTGTTAAAGGCTAGTTTAACGCTTGTAAATATAATTTTCCTAGTATGATAACAATTCAAGAAGAATCTGACATACATTTTATAAAGGTCTCTACTAATAAAAAAACTTAGTCAACTCAACAATAGATGGTGCCGACAACCAGCATGTGACAGAAGGAGTTAATTGAATCATAAATTGTCAATCAGAAGTAGAATGGTGAATGTTAAATGTGTATAAAGTGACAAAGTTTTTTTAACCCTGTTAATATCCAGACTTCCATATTCTTCTTCATCTATGTTGAGATGTTAAAAGAAATAATTGTTTCATTATTAAAACGCCATTTTTCCTGCAGGATATGGAGGAATGAAGGGGAAATGAGCCACTATTTCCCGAATACGGTAACAGACGCAGAAGAGAAGAAAGAAGAAGACGATTTGATGATAAAACTGGCACCTTAAGGGAAATATTACCGATGGGCCTGAAGTCCTGCTCTTACCTGTGCTTTTAAGAGGTGAGCAAACTTTCAGGTGTGTTGGTATAGCCCAAACAACTGTAAATTGCCAAAACATCAAGATGCCTGAAAAATTCCATATGGAAAAATACTGAGATGAAGATCAGTAGCAAAATCTAAATTTACAAAACCTGTGTGCGACCCATCATGACATATTGCTCACTCCTTTCAAGAACTTCATAAATCAAAAAACTTGATTTTTCAGGAGAACGTTTTTACAGTTTAAAAATATAATACAATGTATTAAAAATAAATATCAAGCCACTTATTGAACTTTTTACTGCGCAACAGATCTTTTTAGGTAAAACCTGAAGGTTTTTTCTCCATTTGAAAAATATTTAGTATATTTAAAAACATTTTTAAACAATACCGTTTCTTCAAAATGTAAAAACAGCACTTTCTGCCCTGTAGCGGGTAAATATTAAGTTAAAAATATGCCGCTTTTGCTGGGATTTAGTACATTTTCTGGGCATTCCGAAAACATGCACAACTGAAAATTGACGATTTTTGATTTATGACGTTCTTGAAAGGAGTGAGCGATATGTGATGGAAAGTAGAGCGGACACCGTTGGCACCAAAAACGCGCTTAGAGTGTCAGAAATGAAGACTCTAAGGAGTATATCTGGCAAGAGTCTACAAGACATAATAAGAAACGCCAGGATCAGGGAAATATGCGAGATTGAAGATGTCGTTAGGTGGGAAAGGCAATGAAGGAGACAATGGTACGCGCATGTGAGGAGAATGGAACCATCCAGACACCCCCACATTGCACCGTAAGATAGACGACTCATGGGTAGATTACCCGGGAGTCGTCTACCTTGCAGTGAAATGTGGATGACAGCTGGGAATCGACATCGCAGGAGGCTTATCCCTTTTAAAAACAGGCCACCAAGACCAACACTATGAAGAAAAAGATCAAGATTCGGAAATCAGGTGAGGTGCACCCGCTTTTTCAGTCTTGTACAAGAACTGAATGATTTTATGAAAAAAAAATCTACAAATTTGTATTTTTTTTTATCAAATTACTGATGTTTTTCTTCCCTACCTATCCTTACATTTAAAATTTACTTACACAGATCACAAGTGTAAAGATGGAGACTGACCGGAGCATTTTGTCGTAACATAACATTGTAACATTGTAAGTATTTGGACACACTCAAAATGTTGCTAATAAATTATCTGGTCACATTATAAGCTTAAATAACAAAAATGTGATTTTACACTCTATCATTTATTTAACTATACCCTGGACTGGTCCCTGAAGTGCTGGAGTGATCACTGTGCCTTCATGTAAGTAACATCAATATAACACAGCATCAATACAATGCAGTGTATAGCACAGCATCGATACAAGTACATTGGCGGGCTTATTGCTAAAAAGAAATATCTTTCAACCAACCAAAAACAGACTAGTGATATTGGTCACAACGTTTGATACCTTATATAGCTGTTTGCAATCAGAGGGTAGAAAGTACTTGAAGATTAAAAAAAACATAAATTACAAATTGATGATAATAAGGAAGGCAGAGGAAAAAGGGAGTTTAGGGAAGGAGGTAGAGGGAAAAACTAAGGGAGTAGGTTTGATGGACAGTTAGGACTCGAATGATAGATAGTTTTGTCTCAGACGTTTCTTAAAAGTTATCAGAGAAGGTGCATATTTACAAGGAGAGGTCATTCATTCCATAGACAGAGAAGGAATTACTGAAGAATGATGTGCTATGACTTGGAATGGAAATTGTTCTTTCTTGGGAAGAATGGATATGTATTACTTGTACTCCTGTACCCTAGAGGGCGTTAGATGTCTGGATAGAAATTAATCATATAATATTTTAATGTCATTTTAAATTAACACATTGTATGCGGGAGTCTAAAAACAATAGATTAGTGCAAAAATATATGACTTTCTTAAAATCGACACAGCTTCTAAACTAAACAATATTTTTTATTAGAATTTTCAAATAAATTATGCATAATGTTTAGTCGTTTGGTGAGGAAGGTAACGAAGGAGACAATGGTATGCTCATGTGAGGAGAATGGAACCATCCAGACTCCCCCACATCACACTGTACGGCACAACCCCATAGTAGACAACTCCCGGGCAGACCACCAAAGAGCTAGGAATCGACATCGCAGGAGGCAAATCCCTCTTAAAAACAGGCCACAAGGCCTACAACAAGATGAAGAAGAAGAAGACGTAATGTTTGGTCATCATGGATAAAATAACAAACTGTCTGATTATGTTATAATTTCTAAGCTGAATATAAACACCTGTTATCAATTTGGCAACTGGCACAATACATACTTTCAATTTGAAATATTCCCTATAAAAGATATCATGGTTATCCGTTCTATATAATTATATGATTGCTTGTAACATAAATAATATAATAATAATAATAACACCCTTATCCGCACCCCAGTGGTGCATAGGGCACTGCTTCATGTAAACGCAGTGTTACCTTGATCGCTTACACATGAAAGAAAGGTGATCAGCCCTCCGCTTCAGGTACCAGTCCATGGTTATATTGAATAAATATTACAGTGAAACAATCACTTATATTTATTTTACCTCCCTTGGGAATCGAATCCGGAACCTCCAGCACGGTAGCTGAGCGTGCTGACTATAACACTACGGAGGCCGACATTTATACAAAAACAAAATTTTGAAAGAAGAAAAATGAATGACAATTCGGATAATTTTAAAAGTGGACTGGAAGTTAAATTTAGTTACAATATGATTCTGAACGGTCGCGGTATGATGGATAATCCTGAAATTAACCGGAGTTTTGGTCTGTATGTTCCCGATAGTTACCTAAGACAGCGTCGGCATAGATTGTTTCACATTCCCATACACAGGACCAACCTGCTGATGGTTATGCCTGTAGGAAGAGCTACCGCTACGCTGAACAATATCAAGATGGATATTCATCTGTTCCATGTGACTGAGGGGGTATTCCGAAGAGGGATTCTTGTACACCTTTAACAAGAGTCTTCTTGCTTATTTTCTAATTTATTTTTTAATGTACGTTGTTTAAATTTTAGTTTTCAATGTATATGTTATTTATTATTGAAATTGAAGTTGAAAATAATAAATAAGCTACATACAATGAATATGGAGTACAGAATTCATTAACTGACTGAATAGATTACAAAGCGATTCTCGGCAGTGCCCTATGCACCATATGTGTCTGGATGCATGCCAGAGGATCATTTAATTGTATGGAAGTAAGTGGACATTTGATATTGCAACAAATCGTAGAAGTACCTATACTTTTATTTTTCTTGACCGGGGCAAATTGTTAATTTTAATTACTGCCATCTATATTTCATAAGCTGAAACATTTATTGAAACGGTTGTGAACTCCGATAAATCTGAACGTTGATATTGCTACACGTCGATAGATGGCAGAGCATACGAGTTTTGTCGGACAACAAACTATGGAACAAAGGAAAAATCTAGAATTTTCCTAGTTATCGATTATATAGGGTGAAATAATATTGTGTATACAGAATTACTGGGTATTTTAAGCATTTTTTTGTGAACGTCATAATCAATGTATCCGTTAGTTAAAAAAAAACTAATTAAGTAACGGCTTATTTAAAATAAATCGTTACTTAATTCGGTTTTTAGATCGATCATTGTTTTTTCCCCTTTAATATATAAAATAAATATAATACTCAATACTTTACTAAGCGAGTGTTTTTGCCTAGAATTTTCACTCATGAATTACATGAAATTATAGTAACTTTAAACATAAAGAGTAAATCCACTCACGAGTAGGCATAGGCTATGAAACTTATAAAGTTCAAGCCTGAGTAGAGACATGATAAGCGGTGTTGCATAAGCCGTAGCTAGATTTCAGAGTCACTTGAACGTTAGGTAATTTTAAAAAAGCAGTACTTTAGTAACGGCCGAAGCCGATTCGTACGTAATATGTTAAAGTATACTTTATATTAAAATAATATTTTCTCTTTTTAAGTATATTACTGGTTCGAAAAGTACTTACCTAAACAAGGATGAACGTATAAAAAACAAGGAATTATGCAAAAGCCTGAAATATTTGAATTATTATTTATTTATTTATTTATTTATTGAACGGCTGAAGCCTTTAAAGCAATACATATATACAGTATCTAGTACTAAAATAAAAAAATACACAAATGAATACACTAATAGAGAAACAAAAAGTCTTGTAACAAATAGTCTTATAACATAAAATCATAATAATAATAATAATAAAACCCTTTACCGCAACCCAATGGTGCATAGGGCACTGCGTCATATAAACGCAGTGTTATCTTGATCGTTTACACATGAAGGAAAGGTGATCAGCCCTCCGCCTCAGGCACCAGTCCAGGGTAATATTGAATAAATATGACAGTGAAAAGATCACTTATATTTATTTTACCCCCCTTGGGAATCGAACCCGGGACCTCCAGAACGGTAGCCGAGCGTGCTCTCCATTACACTACGGAGGCGGACGAGTGGAGTAAAATCATAATTAAAAAAATAAAATAAGTACTGGTAAATACACGTCTCCTTCAAACACTATCGGTGAGCAGTAAGAGAGTGAAACACAACGTTTAAATGTATCCATTATAACATGGAGAAGAAATGCTGAGAAAGTACAGATTTCAAGGTGGATAACAATATATTAAATAAATCTATACTTTCAAAAGCATTGGCTATGGCTTTATAGTTAGGAAGTGACGTATTCCAGATATCGACATGGTCCGCGAAATCATTGCCGAGGTTTTGCATTTGGTGCGAAGGAGTTTTGAATCCAGACACTGTCCGGCTGTTATTACAATAAAATATATGACGGTTTCTCGTGTTTCTGGTTGGGACGTAAATATTTATTACGACAGTTTAGCGTGATCGAATTCACGCACCGATCAAGAGCTCCGATACGAAGAAAGATGGACAAAAGCACAAGCCAATCTAAGCCGATCATCGTTTTAAAACACTAACCGACGTGCCGGACAGTAAAATTCCGTGTAATTCCATGTAGTGGACAAACGTCCTTAGGGCGCTTGTGCTTTACACGGAATTTTACCGCCCGGCAGTCCGGTTAGCATGAAAAAACGGATAATTGGCTTGTGCATTTGTCCGTCTTTCTTCGGATCGGTGCGTGATCACGTTGCGCGTAAATTCGATCACGCTAAGCGTCGTAGTCTCTTTCTTTTTTCAAAACCGGACTGCCGCACGGTAAAATTCTGCGTAGTGCACAAACGCTCTTACCGTATGTAGAAAAGACGCAAAAAGCGGGAAACTTCGATTGGGCTAATTTTAGTTTTGCTGTTCGACCTCTTGTAGCTGACCTTGCGACCTTCATGGCATTAAGAGTGGTACCACATGGCACGGAAAAGGTAATTTCTGACATTGTTCACCCACTACCATACGCACTTATGGTGTTACGGTGTGTGTTACATCCAAGACACCCTATAACTAGAAACACCATAAATGTACAAATTGCCAACTAAAATAAAACTGGCAGCACGCGGTGGAGTCATGGTACCACCGTGATGTATGGATGAAACGAGGGTAGACGAAATGCGATCTCTCAGACGAATGTGCGGCAAAAAGAAGTACGATAGATGTTTAAATTGTGATGTAAGGAATGAACGCAAGGCTGAGATAAGTATGTTCGATAAAATTAAGGAAGCTGTGTTGAAATGGTTTGGGCATGTGGAACGAATGAGTGAGGAAAGAACGGTAAAACAAATTAATGAGGTGAATGTAGTTGGTAATAGGAGTGAAGACCGAAGAAAATATGGCATGTTCAAGTCCTAATATAAATGTGAAATGTAAAAGTTCTACAACCACAAAATAAATTGTGGTATGAAAGTAATTACAATATTTTCAAATCAGAAAAATTGGTGAAAAAACTTAATAATTAATAAAAATTTTACTTAAAAAAAAATCTACGATTATCCGCATCCAATGGTGCGCAGATCACTGTACCCTATTGACACGGTGTTATCTTTATCGTTACGTACATGAGGTACTAAGGTTACTAAGGTGATAAAAATCCTGGGCTGCAGGAATATTTAAAAAATATTTAATTTTTTCTAAACACATGAAGGAAAGGTGATCAGCCCTCTGCTTCAGGTACCAGTGCAGGGTAATATTTAATAAATATTAGAGTAAAAAAATCACTATTTGATATTTGATCCTTCCCCTAGGAATCGAACCCGGGACCCCCAGAACGATAGCCGAGCGTGCTGAATATTACACTTCGGAGACGGACACAAATATAGATAAAAATATGTAATACAGATAAAAATATTAGCGTGTTTTCTGGAAGTTCACAGCTAATAGAGCAATAACACGATATGGTAGCTATTTATTATGAAGATGACAACGGACTTAGTTCGATAGTTCGTGAATAGGTACCTTAATCGTATAAAAGAGAAGTATTGTTTGTATATAGGTATGAAAATCATAATATCGATCAAACATCACCAAAATATATCGCAGGGGAATCGCTAGGGTGACTATAAGTTATCACTATGATAAAACCAAAAAAAATACAACATTTTGAGTGTGTCCAAATACTTGTTCACAAAATCTGGATTATCTCCAATTGCAGGAGTTATTTTCAAATAATTTTTTGACATCTCATCAAAGATGAAGAAGAATATGGAAGTCTGGACTGGATGCCCATATTCCATATTCTTCTTCATCTTTGATGCATGTCAAAAAATTATATGAAAATAACTCCTGTAATTGGAGATAATCCAGATTTTGTGAACAAGTATTTGGACACACTCAAAATGTTGTAAATAAATTATCTGGTAAAATTATAAGCTTAATAATAAAAATGAAAATGGTATTTTCTGGCGTTTCTCATGTGTGTGATTATAATCCAGGATTCGGATCTCACATACTAATATAAGAGTTTCTGCTTAATAAAAAGCTTCTTTACATCTCACCAATAGATGTCTCTAGTGAAGTTCTAGTGATTCAAGAACAAGGTTTCTAAATTGGTTCATATATATAGAACTTCCAAGAATTTGAGTAGTGTGGTTGTCAATGATGGGTAGAATTGGTGAATGTTACACGTGTGTAAAGTGATCACTTAAACCAGCCTATGACGGTCGTCAGCCCCGTAAATGCCCAGACTTCCATATTCTTCTTCATCTTTAATGAGATGTCAAAAAATTATATCAAATTTCAATTAATTTGTTAATTAATTTATTTAATATAGTTTATGTATTCTTTCATTAATTGATTTGGCAGTTATATTGTTGTTATGTCTATCCATTTTAAATTTAAGTTTTACTTAGTAAATACCACTATTTATTAAAAACTATTGTAACACGTGTTTCGATGCATTCCGTATTATTTTCAAACACCGTATCGCTCACTCCTTTCAAGAACGTCATAAATCATAAAATGTGAATGAGGCGAAAAATGTTTTCAAAGACAGAACGGTGCGTCTTTCTATTATCTCTGCCTGCCCTTGAGGGGAAGTTGCGTGATGGTTAGTTAAAAAGCTGATTTTTTTTAAATATTTTACATTTTCCACTAATATGAATTCCAGTAGGAATTAATTAATGGTCAACCTACAAGAGAATCATAACTAATTTGACATTGGAATTTTAGTTCAGTCTTGTCTTTTCTAAAAGGATGTTGTGTTTTACTGGCTAACAAAAAATATATAAAAATTCGAAATCTCACATACAGGTACGATTTAAATAACCTATCATTAAAAAAAATTGTTTATAAAGTGAAACCTCTCTTTTTATGTGTTTAATTAAAAAAAACAAATAAAATTTCATATTGAAAATGCCATAACTGGGCTAAACACTTCGCTCACTCCTTTCAAGAACGTCATAAATAAAAAATCGTCAATTTTCAGTTGTGCATGTTTTCGGAATGCCCAAAAAATGTACTATATCCCAGCAAAAGAGGCATATTTTTAACTTAATATTTACCTACTACAGGGCAAAAAGTGTTGTTTTTGGAATTTTGAAGAAAAGGTATTGTTTAATATATTTTTTAAATATCCTAAATATTTTTCAAATGGAGAAAATACATTCAGGTTTTACCTAAAAAGATCTGTTGCACAGTAAAAAGTTCAATAAGTGGCTTGATATTTATTTTTAATATTGTACAATATTATATTTTTAAACTTTTAAAACGTTCTCCTGAAAAATTAAGTTTTTTTGATTTATGACGTTCTTGAAAGTAGTGAGCGAATTGTCACAATATTAATTTTGATGCGTTTTTCAATAAAATACAACTTAGTAGACTCAAAAAATCTGTGTTTTATTTAAAAATTAATACATATATTAAAATTATGATCAATTGCCAGGTATTTTGGGAAGAAAATGGTTATTGTACCCGAATAGCCGGGTAAACGCAGATGTTTTAAAATTTAGAGGAAGAGGAAGGCTCTTTTAGACTGTCAATATGGACGACAGGACGATTGACCAGATCTTTGCAGGATCCTTGAAGTCCTTGCCTCCAGTTAGTTCAAAAATCGTCAGGATATTCACCAGTTCGACATTCACAGGTAAGTCTGATTTTTATTATTTTACAATAAGTATAAGAGTGGGAGGGTGGACCATAGACATCAATAAATAGAGCCGCCAATAATTTAGCAATGACACCAACATTAAAATAACTCCATCGTTTCTGTGACGTCATTCATTGCCAACTTACGAAAGTAACGTTTTTTCGAAGGCGAATTTTCCTAAATAAAAAGATGAATGAAAATATTGATTATATCGGCTGTTATAAACACTTCACGAGTCTAATACAACCCTTTATAGGTTGAGTATGTTACATTAGATACAGACAAAGATCCATTGTCAAATATAACAGGAGCTAGAAATACGCAATACGCGACCAACCATTTTATATATGTACAGGTGGACCTCATCTTTCGCACATTCGACTTTCGCACAATTCGCTATTTCGCACATTTGAAAAATGTTTTTTTTGGCAATAATGCCAAAATTTCAGCGCAGTTGTCTCCCTTTCACACTTTGAAATGCATATGAACCAGGTCCGTACTGTGAAAAGTGTCCGTACTGTGAAAATGAGATTACCGTATTATGGAAGAATGTGGTCACGACGGAGAACGCATATCGCTCACTCTTTTCAACAACGTCATTTATTAAAAAAAAAGTATTTTCAGGAGATTGTTTTTAAAGTTAAAAAATATAATAAAATCTATTAAAAATAAGTATAAAGCCACTTATTGTACTTTTTACTGCAACAGATTTTTTTAGGTAAAACCTGAATGTTTTTTCTCCATTTGAAAAATGTTTAGTACATTTAAAAAAATAATTAAACAATACCATTTCTTCAAAATGCAAAAACAACACTTTCTGCCCTGTAGCGGGTAAATACTAAGCTAAAATATCCCGTTTTTCCGGGATATAGTACATTTTCTGGGTATGCCGAAAACATGCACAACTGAAAATTGACGATTTTTGATATATGACGTTGTCGAAAGGGGTGAGGTATATGTATCATTATTTCACCCATATTTTTTTTAACAGATACTACTATGGAAAGAAATACATTGATGGCAAAATGCTACCCAAGAATCAAAGACTATTGCAGAGAAAAACATGGTCTGGAGTTTCAGGTAAAATTTCAGCAAATTCTCCGCTATTTGAAATTAATTTTTAATCTGTTTTTCTAATAAAAAATAAAGGTTTTATATCTTTTTGGAAAGCTTATAAAACGAGGAAGTAATTTGGACGTTTAATGTCATAGTATATTATTTATTGATTCAGCTGTGGAATAAAAAATTAATTATTAAAAAAAAATTAAATACTTGAATATACCACTTTAATGAGTTTTATTTAAACATAGGGTTTCGAAAACTTACAGATGTTTTCATCTTCTGGCAAAAATTAAAACTAAGTTAAGTTCAGTAAATTAAGTTTTCGAAACTAGTCGTATATATAAATAAAACTCATTAAAGTGGTATATTCAAGTGTTTATTTTAAAAAATGTCATAGTGTTTTTAAAACTGTATGAATTTTTTTGGCAAGTAACGTAAAAAAATATTATTAAAATGAAAAACTCTATTAGTCACAGTAGTAAATTTATAACTGTTTTTTTTTTAATATGTTATAACTTACAATAATTTAAGAAAACACTTTGTTTTTTACCACTTGAGTTTTATTATAGACTACATGTTTCAGAAGTTAATCTTCCATCATTCAGGTCTGTATAATAACTATATCTGTTATTATACAGACCTGAATTATGGAAGTTTAACTTCTGAAACATGTAGTCTATAATAAAACTCAAGTGGTAAAAAACGAAGTGTTTTCTTTAATCATTCTATTAGTCACAGTAGTAAATTTATAACAGTTTTTTTTAAATATGTTATTCCTTATTAATATTTTTTTTGCTTTTTAAGGTTAGGTCACCTACCGATAAATAAAATATATGTATGGCATTCAATCGGCCATTTTTTTTATCCTGCACTAACGCCCAAAAATGGGTATGTTTCATAAAACTTTGGTGTGTTACTTGAGCCCAGTACAAAAAATAATCTGTATTTGGTCTACAATAATGAACGTATTGACATGATTCATTGTTTCCCTGACAGGTGACACTTATTGTCACGATACGTTCATTATTGTAGACCAAATACAGATTTAAATCTCTTTTTTGTACTGGGCTCAAGTAACACATCAAAGTTCAAGTAGCCCCGTTCTACAGTACTTAAATTTCTTGCATTCGCGTACCCTACCTCGTCCTGCCGGGAACACACCGAGTTACCAGTAACCCTGTATTGTATTATAAAAAAAATAATAAAAAAAATAAAAAAATATTTTATCCGTAACATTGATCGTATTCATAATTTCACTCCTACAAGCGCGGTCAAAATTTCACAATTTTATTAGTAAATACGAGTATAAACAAATCCGATCTATAGGCACGTCCACACAATTTCATTCTTTTCAAATTCATACGAGTACAATGAACCCCCTTATAACGTATAATCATATAAGGGTTTCCCCTATAACGTTTGCAGCAGTAATTTTCCTATAATGATACTCCCCCGGAGTGGGTCAAGATTATTCGGTCCAACTATTCCAGCCAGTTAAAATGTAAAACGCAATTTAAAAACATAAACCCCCTATAACGTTATTATGTACGAGTATTCACAATTTCGCTCTATACGCACGTATACACAATTTCATTCTTATATACAAGTACAGTACACCCCCCTATAACGTATACTCATAAAAGGTTTTTCCCCTATAACGTTTGCAGCAGTTATTTTCCTATAATGATAGTCCCCCGCAGTAGGTCCGATTATTCGGTCAAGTTATTCCAGCTAGTTAAAATGTAAAAACACAATTCAAAAACATCGAACCCCTATAACGTTATTTTATACGAGTATTCATAATTTCGCTCTATACGCACGTATATACAATTACAGTACACCCCGCTATAACGTATACTCGTACAAGGTTTTTCCTATAACGTTTGCAGCAGTTATTTTCCTATAATGATAGTCCCCCGTATAACGTAGTAGGTCCGATTATTCGGTCAAGTTATTTCAGCTAATTAAAATGTAAAACCACAATTCAAAAACATTAAACCACTATAACGTTATTATATACGGTATTCACAATTTCGCTCTTTATGCGCGTATTCACAGTGACCTTGTATCGAAAAATCGATTATTCAGAAATAAGGAAGGTATAAGCGACGTATAGTAATTCGTTCTAGGAGCAAGTTCTTTGTACGAGAAATTCGTTACTTGAACGTGTTTTTCTATTGCAATTTATGTTAAAAAATATTTACACAAAAAATCGTTCAGTATCATAAAATCGTTCTATAAGCAAGTTCTTTGTACGAGAAATTCGTTATATTAAACGCGTTTTCCTATAGCGATACATGTTATAAAATATTTATACAAAAATCGTTCAGTATCATAAAATCGTTCTATAAGCAAGTTCTTTGTACGAGAAATTCGTTACATGAAACCTGTTTTTCTATAGCAATTCATGTTACAACATATTTATACAAAAAATCGTTCAGTATCATAAAATCGTTCTATAAGCCAGTTCTTTGTACGAAAAATTCATTATAAGAAACGCGTTTTTCTATAGCAATGCATGTTACAAAATATTTATACATAAAATTCTTCAGTATCATAAAATCGTTCTAGGAGCAAGTTCTTTGTACGAAAAAATCATTATATGAAACGCGTTTTTCTATAGCAATGCATGTTACAAAATATTTATACAAAAAATCCTTCAGTATCATAAAATCGTTCTAGGAGCAAGTTCTTTGTACGAAAAATTCATTATATGAAACGCGTTTTTCTATAGCAATACATGTTACAACATATTTATACAAAAAATCGTTCAGTATCATAAAATCGTTCTATAAGCAAGTTCTTTGTACGAAAAATTCATTATATAAACGCGTTTTTCTATAGCAATGCATGTTACAAAATATTTATACAAAAAATCGTTCAGTAGCATAAAATATGGCAGTGTAACATAAAAATATACTCACGGTTTTTTCAGTCAGTCTGGAGAGTACCTCGGCTTGCAGGGTCAAATCCTTTTGTTCCATTCCTTGCTTCTTGGCTGCTGGCTTCTTGAAAACCCTTTCCAAGGTTGTCTGTTTCTTCCTCTTCTTCAACACTTCAACACTTCAACACTTTGTCCAGAAAGTCATTGCCCGTCAGGGCAAGGATGTCGCTGTAGAGATGATTGATCCTGTCAGTCAGTGTTGGGAAACTTCTGAACCACTTCCAATTGGACCAGGATGTCCTGATGGCAGCAGTTGAGATTGATTTGATTGGTCCACCTCATTGTCAGATGAAGCTTCTTTTGAGCTTCATCATGTTCTTCTTCTCCGTCTTATTCCTCATTGCTGGACTGGTACCTGAATCGAAGGGCTGATCACCTTTCCTTCATGTGTAAACGATCAAGATAACACTGCGTTATATGACGCAGTGCCCTATGCACCATTGGGGTGCGTATAAGGGTTTTATTATTAATAATATTCAAGTCTGTCCATTTGCAGGGTAAATAACCTGTTATTGGCTAGTTCAAGTGATCACCCATATACGTTGCGTAACATTTCCATTCTACCAATAATTAATCATCAATCTTTTTTTAAAACTTTTTTTTATTTAACTGGCAACTGCCTTATGTAAGTTTGCACGGTATGACCCTTGCAGAAGCAATGGCTCTTCTCCAGTTATCCCTTGACTGGGCTGCACGTAGCGCTCCAACCACCGAGGCGCCTGCTGCTGTCTTAATTTGATCGGTCCATCGTGTGGGGATCTTCCTCTCCCTCTCTTTCCCTCCAGGTTATCGATCTCAACTAGTCGTTCCAGGCTATCCTCGTTGCCACGTGCAACGTGTCCAAAGAACTGGAGAATCCATCGGGTACAGACATTGTTATTCATCATGTTACTGGACTATAAGTGCTTGGAGCTCTTCAATTGTCAGGTCTTCTTGGTGTTCATCAATAATTAATGTATTGGCTGCTTGCAACCTTGGAGCATTCGAGAGTCAAGATAAAACACAATACAGTCCGTTGTGTGAAGCAAGTTTCGTTATATGAGTCACGTAACAGACGAACAGAAAATTCACTGTGTTTCAATACAACTTTGACTCTATTACCATCTTCACACACGCAAATGGATTCACAACACTCTGATAAGCATTCAATAAAAAAATACCAATATTGTATTTTGCAGGTTGTGGATATGAGATGGGGAGTCAGAGATGAAGCCACAGATGATCACATGACCACAGAACTTTGCATGAAGGAGATCGAAAATTGTCAAAGATTATCGATGGGACCCAATTTCGTGGTTTTCCTGGGCCAAAAATACGGATACAGGTATGAAAAACCTTTACACATCATATGGTCGAAGGTAACAATAATGTTTTATGATTTTGGATGTATCATTTTGTCTCTCTTCTATATGATCTTGATAATATTCTGTATGACAAAAATTGAGTGCTGTTTTTAAAGATGTGTTCCGATTTTTTTCCTGTTTTTAGGCCTATCCCAACGTACGTGCTGAGTTCGGAGCTGCAGATGCTCAGAGATGAGCTGGCTGCTGGAGGAACTGACGTCATATTGTTGGACACGTGGTACAGGAAGGACGCCAATGCTGTTCCTCCCATATCGGTTCTTCAACCCATCTCTTCCATCCTGGTCAATTTTAACAACAAGGTAAATGGTACTAAAATTATATCTATGTACATATATATACAGTAAACTCCCGATTTTTAAGGATGGATGGTGAAAAAATCCAGTCTAATTGATTTAAAACTGAGCTCATGTATACCTTTTTCTTCTTTCTGGCTCCATCCCAACTTATCGTCTTTCTAAACTGTTAGCGTCATCTCTCTTCGTCCTTAGGCTGTAGGTCCTTCTATCATGGACAACGTCACCTAAGGCATACCTTTGAATCATGTTATCTTCCTGCAGCATCCATGATTTTTTTCGTCTTCCTCTGGATGTCTTTCGAGGAAGATCCATGGCGATTCCTTGGTTCACAATATGATCAGGTTCTCTGCGTTCTATGTGCCCATACCGTCTCAACTGCCTTTCCTCTACATATATCTTCACCCTGTCTTCATCTTATCTTATCGTCTTTGTAGACTGTTATGCCAGCTTTCCTCATCCTCAGGTCGTAGGTCCTTCTATCACGGACAAATTCACCTAGGCCATGCCTTCGAATCACGTTATCTTTCTGCAGCATCCATGAATTCTTTGATCTTCCTCTAGAAAATCCATGACGATTGCCTGGTTCACAATATGATCAGGTTTTCTGCGTCCTATATGCACTTATGAATTTATATATTTGCTTTGCAAGACGCATGTGTTAACAGCGTGACACCACTAGACACAACTAACCTAAAATGGATATTTTGCACTTGAAAACGTTTTTTTTTTTAAGTATTATACCACAGTATTGTCTGGATTTGAAGGTTTGAAGGTTGGTAAGGTTCGATCATTTAGAAGATCCACACGAGTTATCCATACCGAACAATGGATCTTTCGTCACATGAATCGCACTTATAAGGCCGGAGAATTTCTATCACAAATATTATGAAACCTAGGAAATTAAAATAAACTTATCGAGGTATGTAGTTCACAAATAATTAAAGCCACAAACACCACATATAAATGAGAAACTATTATTCTATCACTGCGGACAAAAATCGCTCACTCCTTTCAACAACGTCATATATCAAAAATCGTCAATTTTCAGTTGTGCATATTTTCGGAAAGCACAGAAAATGTACTATATCCCAGCAAAAGCGGCATATTTTTTACTTAATATTTACCAGCTACAGGGCAGAAAGTGTTATTTTGCATTTTTCGTCCGCCTCCGTAGTGTAATGGTCAGCACACTCGGCTACCGTTCTGGAGGATCCGGGTTCGATTCCCAGGGGGGGTAAAATAAATATGAGTGATTTTTTCACTGTAATATTTATTCAATATTACCCTGGACTGGTACCTGAAGCGGAGGGCTGATCACCTTTCCTTCATGTGTAAACGATCAAGATAACACTGCGTTTATATGACGCAGTGCCCTATGCACCATTGGGGTGCGGATAAGGGTTTTATTATTATTATTATTATTATTATTTTTTTAAATATACTAAATATTTTTTAAATGGAGAAAAAACCTTCAGGTTTTACATAAAAAGATCTGTTGCGCAGTAAGTTCAATAAGTGGCTTAATATTTATTTTTAATACATTTTATTATATTTTCAAACTTTAAAAACGATCTCCTGAAAAATCACGTTTTTTGATATATGACGTTGTTGAAAGGAGTGAGCGAAATGAGTTCGGCCGTCAACATGTATTTCGACATTAAATGTAATATTGTGAAATATTTTGAAATAGTTTGTAGTAAAAAAAACAGCTGCAATGACTCATGTGTCCGATAATCCGCTTCTCGGTCAACCCGGCCTCGGAAAATCGGGAGTGTACTGTGCAGTGTAGTGAAATGAACTTAACTATATACAATCATTAAAAATACAAATTAAATATTAAATAAAAAAGCAATTATGTCGCCTACTTTCAAAATCCGCCAGATCCATGTAAGTCGATTTTTAAAAAAATGCTAAATTCTCCAAGTAACATCTCAACACACCTTTCTTAATTTTATCGATAATGCTTATCTCAGCTTTGCATTCCTTCCTTATTTCACTATTCGCACATCTATCATACGTCGTTTTGTCGCACATTCTTCTGAGAGATCGCATTTCGACTGCATTCAGTCTACTTTCATCCTTCGTTTGCCAACTCCAAGTTTCACTTCCATACATTGGAAAGGTGTGTTGAGATGGTTTGGACATGTAGAACGAATGAGTGAGGAAAGAACGGTAAAACAAATTTATGAGGCGAATGTTAGCGGATAAAGAAGCAGAGGAAGACCGAGAAAAACATGGCACGATCAGGTATGCCAAATACTTGAAAGTGGTCAGGTTAGGAGTCGTAACAATCGGCGGGTATGTATGAGGAGATGCATGAACGTGGAAGAGGCGAAGAATGTTTGCAAGGACAGAGTGTTGTGGCGCTCTATTCTCTCTGCCTACCCCTGCGGGGAAGCGGCGTGATGGTTAGTTAGTTAGTTTTTTCTCCAAGTAACATTTATGTTTCAAAGAATTGTCTACCATCAGATAAAATATTGTGAAATAGAGAATTATCCCATTTTTTGGTATTTTAAAATTTTCAGTATTAAAAAAAACACGAGACTCAAACCGATAATGACGTCATCTTAATTTTTAACCTATCCCCGCTCTCTGATTGGCCGATATGGATCAGAAGGTAAGTTTCATGAATTTAGCGGAATTTGAAATACAACGCTGTTTTTAAGTATTTTTGGCAGAGTTTTCAAGTATATAAATATTTTAAACAATAAAACCCACAATTGGCATTCCGATAGAGCATTTATTTTAAAATCTTAAAATAAAATTGGATCTGGCGGATTTTGAAATTAGGCGACACAATTCAAGAATGGATAATAGGAATGGGTAAATCTGAAATATATTCAATCGTCTACCACGTCATATTTGGTTGCATGTCATAAACGATTTTCTTTAATATAATTTTATGAATACGTATTGTAAAATGTGCCCTCGGCACAGGAAAACACAATGAAGGCACATTATTGTAATTTATGATTATGTGTATGATTAAATACAAATAATTAAATAAATGTGTAGAAAGTTAAAAATGTATGGAAGTGAAACATGGAGTTGGCAAAAGAAGGATGAAAGTAGTCTGAATGCAGTCGAAATGCGATATCTCAGAAGAATATGCGACAAAACGATGTATGATAAATGTTCGAATAGTGAAATAAGGAAGGAATGCAAAGCTGAGATAAGCATTATCGACAAAATTAAGAACGGTGTGTTGAGTTGGTTTGGACATGTAGAACGAATGAGTGAGGAAAGAACGGTAAAACAAATTTATGAGGCGAATGTAATTGGGAAAAGGAACAGAGGAAGACCGAGAAAAAAATGGCACAATCAGGTATGCCAAATACTTGAAAGCGGTCAGGTTAGGAGTCGTAATAATCGGCGGGTATTATGAGGAGATGTATGAACCTGGAAGAGGCGAAGAATGTTTGCAAAGATAGAGTGGTGTGGCGTTCTATTCTCTCTGCCTACCCCTGCGGGGAAGCGGCGTGATGGTTAGTTAGTTAGTGTTTTTTATGTGTAGGAACGGATCATTAAGAACTAGTTCTGAGTTCATGAACGATCCGCGACTGTTTTTGATGAGACGGTACGACATAAGCATGGAAAGAAGATTGCCTGGAGGAATAAAGCCATTACTCTACTTTATTGTACCAATTATTATGTCGTGATGTTACTGTTCCTTTTAGAGAGTCCCGAAACTGCAAGCAGAGGACCAGGCAGTTTGGTGGGACACCTTGAACAAAATGCAAAAACTGTTTAGAAAAGCCTCGCTGTCCTTGTTCAACGCAGGGAAGATAGAAAGAGACACAATGCACAACTACTTTATGTCAGGTATTTTATAAATCAATCTCTTCTTCTTCTTTTTCCTTCTCATAAATCCTCGCATCCGTCTGTTTCGTTATCCGTGTCTTGTGACGTGCACTGGCAGCTGTCACACCATCGCTTCGGAGGTCTTCCAGGTGGTCTTTTTCCGACTGGGTTTTTTTGAAGAGCAATTTGGGCCAGTCTATTTTCTTGCATTCTATTGACATGGGCATTCCAGAATCGTCTTCGCTGTCTTCCTCGTCTGACTATATCCTATATACTACATATTTTCCCAATGGATCTTTGTCAGACGGGGGGAATATCTAATTTAACATACTCAACCTATAAAGGATTGTATTAGACTCGTGAATTGTTTATAGCTGCCGGTATAATCAATATTTTCATTCATCATTTTCTTTTGGAAAATTCGCCCTGGAAAAAACGTTATTTTCGTAAGTTGGCAATGAATGACGTCACAGAAACGATGGAGTTATTTTAATGTTGGTGTCATTGCTAAATTATTGGTGGCTCTATTTATTGATGTCTATGGTCCACCCTCCCACTCTCGCCTCCCCTCAAATTTGTATAACACAAATGGCAGTGTAGTGGTAAACAAACAATCCACACTACTACTATTACAGCTCTATAAACCATAGACAATAAACCATATGACGTCATAAAACGGAAAGACGGAAATTTGATGACGTATGCGAACGCACGTTTTTCGTTTTATCCAAATATCTTAAGTTCAAACCTTCATATCTCCCTTAGTTCTCTACATATTTCAATAAGAATACTACCGATAGTCTTGTGATTTTTAGCCAATAATCACACATCGTGACATTTATCCATTTCCGTTTTCCTTATACGGTCTCTTAACCCTTTGAATACCAAAATCCGATATATCCACTTTGTCTATCCCACAAGTTTTGCTGCACATTCAGAATTTAAATTAAAAATAATAATTTTAAATTAATATCTCTGCGTAATGTTTATATAAATTTATGTTTTAAACACTCCATTCTGTCACTTGATTCAGTTACTGAACGTGAAGTCATCAATGGGGTTTTAAACGTGAAGAACACAAAAAACCACTGCTTGGCCTACGTGAGGTATATCAACAACATCAATCTGCAGAACCTGAAGAAGGCTTCGAACTTCGTCGACATCCTGAACAGGAGTTTGGATACAGAGTCTTCTAAACTCCTCGCTAATCTGAGGGATGAGAGGCTCCCAGCGAAGATTGAGACCACCAACATGCAGAAGTAAGTCGAAGAATAATCAACATTTTGAGTGTGTCCAAATACTTGTTCACAAAATCTGGATTATCTCCAATTTCAGGAGTTATTTTCATATTATTTTTTTACATCTCATCAAAGATGAAGAAGAATATGGAAGTCTGGGCATTTACGGGGCTGACGACTGTCATAAGCTGGTTCTAGTGAAGTTCTAGTGATTCAAGAACAAGGTTTCTAAATTGGTTCATATATATAGAACTTCCAAGAATTTGAGTAGTGTGGTTGTCAATAATGGGTAGAATTGGTGAATGTTACACGTGTGTAAATTGATCACTTAAACCAGCCTGTGACGGTCGTCAGCCCCGTAAGTGTCCAGATTTTTATATTCTTCTTCATCTTTGATGAGATGTAAAAAATAATATGAAGAATAATCTATTTACCATGTTAATATTGTATATGAAAATAACTCTTGTAATTGGAAATAATCCAGATTTTGTGAACAAGTATTTGGACACACTCAAAATGTTGTATATTTATCATGTTTTTGAATTAGGTTCAATTAAGTGGTATATAATATATTCTAGATATTTCATCACAATTTCAGGTATACTGTTGAATGGATTGGTCGAGAAGGTTTGGATCCTGACACTCACGGGGAGTACTTGAACCACTTCATAGCCCACTTCTACAGGAGCATTGTCAAGCTGGTGGACAGAGCCATGAGGAGAGAAGATGGAAGTGCCCAAGGACAGATAGTCACGGAGTTGTTGCAACATCTCCACGCTTGTAACAATTCTGTCAAGGTATTACAACATCTTCAAGTAATCAATCCAGGTCCATTGATTTGTTATTCCGTCATCTTTGTTAGTATTGCAAAGCACTTGAAGCAAGAGCAACTCTATCTGCTGTTTTTTCAGTTACCCCTTTGCGGTGGTATTTGTTATTTTTTTTGCTTTATAGTACTTTCATTGAATGTGATGGATTTTGTTGCTGAAATTGATTATTAAATATGAAGAAATATCTCAAGAAATCAATTGTTCTCGAAGGAGTTTCTAAGATAATCCAACAAGATTGATCGGACGTAATTATACTTTGAAAAAAATCGTTGTAAAATTTTGAACCAGACCTGTTTTATATACAATACTATAACTTTTGAGTAAAGTACTCCAATAACTGCTTACCTCTGACTATTACTGACTCTTATTTGCACCCATGGTGCATAAGGCACTGCATTAAATTGATAAAATCAAATCAAAATGATCATTTTAACTGATCAGTTAGAAAACCTAAGGGTATCCCACAGGGAACGTTTCTAGCACCAGTTCTTTTTTACAGGTGTTTTATGGGAGAGAGGCAACTCTTCAACAGATCAAAGACTATATGCTTGGACCATCCTACCAGCCCCTGGTTTTCTATGGGGAGGGAGGATGCGGAAAGACTAGTCTCTTGGCCAAAAGTGCCGCGCTTTCTGCTGAGGATTGGTTCTTCGGACGGCGACCAGTCAGCATCATCAGGTTTCTAGGAACCACTCCAGACTCGAGCGCCTTGACTCCTACGCTTATCTCGATCTGTCAACAGGTATGAACTAACTAACTAAACATCACGCCGCTTCTCCGAAGAGGTAGGCAGAGAGAATGGAACGCCACAACACTATGTCTTTGCAAACATTCTTCGCCTTTTCCAAATTCATGCATCTCCTCAAACATACCCGCCGATTATTTCAACTCTTGACCTGACCGCTTTCAAGTATTTGACATTACCTGATCATTATTTCGTCCACCTTCGTGGTGTAATGGTTAGCGTGTTTAGCTACCGTACTGGAGGTCCCGGGTTCGATTCCCAGGGGTGGGTGAAAGCAAATATTAGTGATTTTATACTCTAATATACATTAAATATTACCCTGGACTGGTCCCTGTAGCGCAGAAGTGATCACCTTGCCTTCATGTAGGTAACGATCAATATAACATTGCGGCAGTACGATGCAGTGCCCTACGCATTGCATCGTACTGCCGTAAACGGTACGGGTATGAATAAGGGAGAGATCATGCCAAGTTTTTCTCGGTTTTTCTTTGCTCCTTTTTCCTTGAATTACATTCTCTTCATAAATTTGTTTTACCGTTCTTTCCTTTGATAATTTTTGTCAACAATATAAATTTATGGTAAAATGTCTTCTTCTTCTTTTTCATTAGCTCACTGGTCTCTAACGCTGGATATAGGCCTAATCCCCTTCTTTCCTTTTAGTTTCTAGTTAGTTGCTGCTTGCAGACAGTTTTTGGTAAAGTGTAACACATTTCTATTCCAGATATCGTACAATTTTTCAATGACATTCGAGAATATCCCAGACGACCTGGTGCCCCTCACGGCGCACTTCAAGCAGTTGCTGTGCTGTGCTACCCAAGAACAGCCTTTGCTGCTGTTCCTGGACTCCGTGGACCAGCTCACGGGAGCTCAGGACTCCAGCAAGGTGTCCTGGCTGCCCACCAGGCTTCCTCCTTACTGCAAGGTATCCATTAGTCCATACGTCAGCAAGACGTCCACTACTGACCACGGTAGCTCTTAGAATTTCTGGGGTGCAATGGTGTGACTTTGTGAGGAATGAGGAAATACTAATGTTTAAATGTAATAATGTTTTTAGTTAATTTTTAATCTAAATTTTACTTGGTAAATGCCACAATTTCTTGAAATTTATTGAGACACGCGTTACAATGCGTTCCATATAACTTTTTGTTTTGTTCTAAAATAAAAGAGAAATATTTATGTTTTTTATAATTAACACAAATTTTTCGTAATGAGTACCATACATACATACATATATAGTACATATATACAAAAAATCAGTATTTTTATTATTAGAAATAGGTATCAAATTGTGGTAGAGTGGGTTTGAACCGAGAAACTCTGACTTAAGAATCCGCGACACTAACTAACGACAGAAGAAAAAGAATTAAATTAAATACCATGTGTAAAAATCCATTATTAGGAACGCACCGACATAAATAAAATTTAAGAAAAAATTTAATTAATAATGACTACATTGGCCACAAAGTGACTTCCGAACCAATTAATGAAATTACATCAAATAAAAAATAAAAACATATATCGCTCACTCCTTTCAACAACGTCATATATAAAAAATTGTCAATTTTCAGTTGTGCATGTTTTCGGAATGTCCAGACAATGTACTTTATCCCAGCAAAAGCGACATATTTTTAACATAATATTTACCCGCTAATGGGCAGAATGTATTGTTTTTGCATTTTGAAAAAAAGGTTTTGATTAATTATTTTTTTAAATATGCTAAATATTTTTCAAATGGAGAAAAAACATTCAGGTCTTACCTAAAAAGATCTGTTGCACAGTAAAAAGTTCAATGAGTGGCTTGATATTTATTTTGAATACATTTTATTATATTTTTAAACTTTAAAAACGATCAGCTGAAAAATCAAGTTTTTTTGTTATATATGATGTTGTTGAAAGGAGAGAGCGATATGCATCTTCTACTACTCGTGACTCAGAGTACCTGATCATGGCTACTTCCAAAAACATCCACACGTGTTTTGATGATTGAATAAATGACAGGTACTGGTGACATGCGCTTGTGAAGAGTCCAACCCGGTGGTCTCTCGAGAGTACAATCTGCTGAGAAGGATGATCGACAACGACAACAACTTCATAGAAGTCAGCGCCCTGGGAGAAGACTTGGCCATGCAGGTCATGAAGTAAGAGGTCAACATGATTGTTATCATTCATTTAATTTGTATCATTAGCACAACGAAGGGGATACTGGAATGAACATATAAACAGAATGTCAGAAGACAGACTTCCACGTATCACACGTAAAGGACGCAGACCCCCAGGTCCTTCTTTCCCTAAACGTCAAAATATTATGAATATTGTTTAATATTATGAATTAATCAGTCTTGATAAAGAAGCAATTAGCTTCGAAACCGGAAGACATTACAATTAAGTTATAATAAAATATTTATAGTGATTTTAAAACATCCCACTAATAGATGTCTCTAGTGAAGTTCTAGTGATTCAAGAACAAGGTTTCTAAATTGGTTCATATATAGAACTTCCAAGAATTTGAGTAGTGTGGTTGTCAATAATGGGTAGAATTGGTGAATGTTACACGTGTGTAAAGTGATCACTTAAACCAGCCGATGACGGTCGTCAGCCCCGTAAATGCCCAGACTTCCATATTCTTCTTCATCTTTGATGAGATGTTAAAAAATAATATTTTAAAACAATGTTACATTTTAATTATATAATTACATTTTTATTTTACATACTGGAAAACACGATTCCACCCAAATCCGAATCCTTGTTCACAAGTCTGGCTTTCCCCACTTGGAAGTTTTCATTTATTTTTATTGAGGTTTTTTGATATTTTTGCTTCTCGTGTTTTCAGGATAATTTTTCCGTTTCTGACATTGTATTTGATTGGCAGAATGTGGATGAAAACCGCGTGTCGTGATCTCAACAACTTCCAATGGCGACTGGTGTCGAATGCCATCGGGTCTTGCTCATTGCCCATCTTCGTCAAGTTAGTGTTCGCCGAGGTCTGCAGATGGAGGAGTTACACCAGGCCGCAGGAGACCAAGTTGGCAGCCACCGTCATGGATTCTATCATGATGCTGTTCGAGAGAATTGAAAAACAGGTGAGATAAAACTTGGATGGGCGAAAGTTCTGTTCCACGTCTGTCTGCTGTGCTGGTCGGGGTTGTGGAGATGTCTGTGTAACGGCCAACGTCGAGTTAGAATCGGATCTAAATGACCAACTGAACCAACTAACTACTGATTTCTTCCACTGCCTACATTGGGGCACTTCTTGAAACTTGGTGGTGGTTTTACAAACTTATAATTATTTAGATTAGCAGTGACAGGGATATTGAACGCTATGTATTAAATGTGAATGGGAAACAATTTAGTATGTTTATTGTAACTGCAGACAGTTGGTAGAGTTCCATATTGAATTGTTGGGTAATATATCCAAAATTAAACACAGTTTATTTGGTTGAATTCTACATTTATTTATGTATTTAATATTTTAATATGTGACGCGTTTCGTCTTCTTAGGACATTATCAAACACTCTGAGTGTTTGATAATGTCCTAAGAAGACGAAACGCGTCACGTATTAAAATATACATAAATAAATGTAGAATTCAACCAAATAAACCGTGTTTAATTTTGGATATATTACCCAACAAAACAATTTAGTATCAATTTTTCTTTAATTTCCAAAACTTAGTTCATAAAAAATTGCTTTGCATGAAAGGTCTGTCAGAAGGCCTAGATGCTTCTGTATCAGATCTGGGAATGCGGTTGGGTGAGCTTTCAATCCAACTTTTCAAAACTTAACTTGGGAAGGGTTCTGGTCTTAATATTGGATATAGTTACAACCACATCTTTAGTGCAGTTGTCAGCATATTTGTTACCATGCTGGAGATCCCGGGTTCGATTCCCAGGGAGTTCACAATAAATATAACTGATTTTCACTATGATATTTTTGTAAAAATTGCACTTAATTAGTATTTCTTTCTTCTTCTTCTTCTAATACATGGCAAAATATAAAAACAATAAACAGGTATAATAAGTAGGCATTAGAAACATATTCAAAAGAAATAAATGAGAGAAATATAAGGTAAGAAGCATATTTAAAATAAACAAATGAGAAAATATAACAAATGAGAAAATATAATAAAACATAATTATTCAATATTCATTTAAAGCCTTTAGAAACAGTCCAAAAACTTATTATTAAAATCATGCTTAAAAAAATTCTACTTTTCCTTCCAACCAATTATTTCAGGAAGCCGAACTTTTGGAGCTACGAGAAATCTATTGCCAACAGTGTCTAAAATATGTTTATTTGCGCCAACATTTATTTCCTAAAAATAATAATAGATCTAGCCAACGAATTAATAATTTATTAGAAATCCCTTTTTGTAAATCCAGACTTGCGCAAAGACACTCATTTTTCATAGCTCCAAAACTGTTCAACTTATTCCACAAAGACTATTTGTTGGATGTCAATTCCCTAGGTTCGTGTAAATTTAAACATTTGCTTAGATTATTTATAAAAGAGACAGATTTAAGTTCCTTTTTCATTTAGCACATGATCGCTAGCTTTTTACTTTTTTACTTTGTCATCTTTTTTATGTTTAAGTTTTAATTAAAAAAAAATAAAATAAAAAATTGCTCACTGAGAGTCAAGTATTTTTATTTTTATTTTTTTTGTATTTAATTTAAGTTTTTTGTATTTTGTATTAACTAATTATACTTAGAAACCTATACCCTTATACCCTGTACTATGACTATTTATTTTGTATACCCACACACAGGCCATGCCTTTGTTAGATCTTTTTTTGTATTTATTTTTATTTTTTATAAATATTTTTTGTTTTTGAATTTATGTAATGCAAAAGAATTTTAAATAAAGAAAAAAAATAAAATAAAAAAATAAATAAGGCAAAAAAAAAGAAAATATGACTAAACACTACATATAATATATATCTTTCCATAAAGTACTTTTTCAGATCATTTACTTTGGATCCCCGAATGGTTTCTATTTTATATATGTCAGGCAGCTGGTTAATTTTGAAAAAGGCAATATATTTTAAGGACCTTACTCCAAATTTAGTAGTGTTTATCGGCTCCACAGATACTTTGTTATGTCCTCATGTATTATGATTATGAATTTCTTTGTTAAAAATCGGTATGGTGGCTGTGAGTCGTTTTAAACATTATTTCAACCATTGTATTTGTAATCTCATAAGTTGGTAGAATGTCAAAAGGTAGAATGTTTGTGCTCAAATAAATGTCTTTATTTATTATCAACGTTGTTACGTTCACCATTTGCTTAAGGTGTGAGTACTCAAGAAAGATGGGTTGTTGAATGAAAGGAGTGACAATGAAGAGGTTTAAAGTAGAGTAATGAAGAAAGACGACCAGTGGTGTTGATAATGGCTCATGTCGCATTTCCAGCACGGTCGCATCTTGGTGTTCCACGCGCTGGCGTACATCACAGCAGCCAGGAGCGGTCTGTCGGAAAGCGAGCTGGAAGACCTCATCTCCCTCGACGACAAGGTCCTGGACGATGTATACCAGTACCATCTTCCCCCTACAAGGAGGATTCCGCCTCTACTGTGGACCAGGTCATACCAACCTTTCAAAATATAACTATTACTACTACAACACTCTCCTTATCATTCATCGTTCACTTGGTGTAATATCACTTAAAAAATAGTAAGTTGTATTACACAAAGTGAACAATGCTTTTAATATAAAAAAAAATATGGGTGAGACTACTATTACTACTGATACCATCATGCTGTTTTACCCTGCAAGAATTGCTTCCTTCTCGTCCATACATCTAGTCATACTTTCTCTCGAATTACGTAGACTTTTGACTTCACCAGATTTTATAGATGCTGATGGATCTGGTCATGCAAACTGTTTTTTAACTGTTCTTATTGTTCTCTCGTTCACTTTTGCCAAATATATTATACATTCTTAGTCATTCTCTTGTTATCCATTCGCTACACATACCAACCCAAAGAACTTTTCTTGATCTTAACACTGTATATTATTTTTTGACATCTCATCAAAGATGAAAAAGAATATGAAAGTCTGGGCATTTACGGGGCTGACAACCGTCAGTTGAGTAGTGTGGTTGTCAATAATGGGTAGAATTGGTGAATGTTACACGTGTGTAAAGTGATCACTTAAACCAGCCTATTATGGTCGTCAGCCCCGTAAATGTCCAGACTACTATATTCTTCTTCATTTTTGATGAGATGTCAAAAAATTACATGAATGTGGCTCCTGTGGAGATAATCCAGATTTTTTGAACAAGTATTTTGACACACTCAAAATGTTAACACTGGATCATGTGATGCTGTACACTACCCAACAAATATAAACTAAACAAAAGCGCATCTTTTCAGGATACGGAATGATCTCCCAAACTATCTGTCAGAGAGAGAAGCAGATGGTGTTAGTGTCATGAGCTGGTACCATCGGCAGTTCCGAGATGCAGCTAGGGAAAGATACTTCAAGAATATGAACATGGCCATGTACTTCCACTCCAGCATAGCTGATTACTACTTAGGTGAGTCCTTCAACATCCTACACGATGCGTAGCTCGGTAGTACGTTTGTCGAATCGAACAGTACTAATCTTTGCACTGTTCCGTGTCTGTCTGCTGTGCTGGTTGGGGTTGTACCCACCAACGTCAGGTTGGAATCGGATCTAGCTGACGAACTGAACAAACTAACTACTAATCCCTTTGACTGTCTACATTAGGGCACTTCTAGTAAATTTGGTGGTGGTTTTACAAACTTGTATTTATTTAGATTGACAGTGACAGGGATATTGAAAGCTTTTCAATGTAAATTCACAGTAAAATCACAATACAATTTAGTTTCAAGTTTTTTTTTATAAATTTCGCAATTTTTATTATTACTTTTAATAAACAGATAATTATTTGTGTTTTTATTGTTTTCAAAAATACTTCAACTTCATACTATTTCTGTGAGCCTAAGTAGCTCATTATTAGAAATAGGTATCAAATTGAAATAGGTATCTCTGACTCGATATTTTTTAAATTGTTATGCAAGAGAAGGTCTGTCAGGAAGCCTAGATGCTTCTGTATCAGATCTGGGCATGCGGTGGGACAGCTTTCAATATGTACAACTAACTATTGTTAGATATACATCTAGAAGGTCTGTCAGGAAGCCTAGATGCTTCTGTATCAGATCTGGGCATGCGGTGGGACAGCTTTCAATATGTACAACTAACTATTGTTAGATATACATCTAGAAGGTCTGTCAGGAAGCCTAGATGCTTCTGTATCAGATCTGGGAATGCGGTGGGACAGCTTTCAATATGTACAACTAACTATTGTTAGATATACATCTAGAAGGTCTGTCAGGAAGCCTAGATGCTTCTGTATCAGATCTGGGAATGCGGTGGGACAGCTTTCAATATGTACAACTAACTATTGTTAGATATACATCTAGAAGGTCTGTCAGGAAGCCTAGATGCTTCTGTATCAGATCTGGGAATGCGGTGGGACAGCTTTCAATATGTACAACTAACTATTGTTGATTTTTGTCGTCTAGGTATATGGGGAGGCGGAGTTCCCAAACCCTTCAAGTACACTGAGATACAAAGGCACAGATTCAACTTGACAGACAAGGAGGGGGTTGCTGACAGAAAAGTGCCTCTTCAGCCCTTAGCTTTTGTGTCGGCTGATGGCTCTGCGTCGAGATACAACCTCAGGAAGGTTTGCCATTTTATCTTGTATTATCATAAGATTTTATGTCGAAAATTGGTGTATTATATCGTGAGTATACTGGCAAAAAAGAAACAAAACTGCACCTTGAAATCTGTGCTTTCTCAGCATTTCTTCTCCATGTTATAATGGATAATGTGAAACGTTGTGTTTCACTCTCTCACGCTGCTCGCTGATGGTGTGTGAAGGAGACGTGTATTTACCAGTGCTTACTATTTGTTATTTTATTATTTTATGTTCCAGACTTTTTGTTTCTCTATTAGTGTATAATATTTTATAAGTAATTTTTTCACTGTAATATTTATTTAATATTACCATGGACTTGTACCTGAAGCGGAAGGCTGATGTTTTTCCTTCATGTGTAAAACGATCATGATAACACTGCGTTTATAAGACACAGTGCCCTATGCACCATTGAGGTGCGGATAAGGGTTTTATTATATTAGTATATTTTTATTTTAGATATTGTATATATGTATTGTGTTAAAGACACTAGCCGTTCAATAAATAAAAAGATAATTAAAAAACTCTACAATCCCTGTTTGAATAATCCCTGTGATTTAAACCCTGATTAAAATACCCGCTATTAATATTAAAGTTGAATTTACTTTAAAAACCACATATCGCTCACTCCTTTCAAGAACGTCATAAATAAAAAATTGTCAATTTCCAGTTGTGCATGTTTTCGGAATGTCCAGAAAATGTACTATATCCCAGCAAAAGAGGCATATTTTTAACTTAATATTTACCCGCCACAGGGCAGAACTTGTTGTTTTTGCATTTTGAGGAAAAGGAATTGTTTAATTTTTTTTTTAAACATACTAAATATTTTTCAAATGGAGAAATAACCTTCAGGTTTTACCTAAAATGATCTGTTGCACAGTAAAAAGTTCAATAAGTGGCTTGATATTTATATTTA
This sequence comes from Brachycentrus maculatus, assembly GCF_059751285.1. NCBI lineage: Eukaryota > Metazoa > Arthropoda > Insecta > Trichoptera > Brachycentridae > Brachycentrus > Brachycentrus maculatus. The sequence continues at coordinate 871,727 of NW_028280787.1, forward strand.
ATACATTGCATTATATTTTCAAACTTTAAAAACGTTCTCCTGAAAAAACAAGTTTTTTGATTTATGACGTTCTTGAAAGGAGTGAGCGATATATGACATTTCAAACTATTTAGTGCATTTTTTCAGTTTATAAAGTGTTGAAAGCTTTATTATATGCATCATTAAGTTAAAATTGCATATTTTCGAGTTAACGTTTTTTGTCAGTTTACCTAAAACATTTTTCTTTATTATTATAATTTTTTTTAAATGGGCAATTCTTTTTTATTTTATTTATTTAGAAATTTAACATAAAAACTTTTACAATAATGAATAACAAAAAAAACAGGACTGAAACTAGTCGTGTGAAATAAAACTAAATTTGTGAGCTAATTTTCATCTTCTTCTCATTCATAAGTCCTCTGACCTCTATACATGGATATAAGCCTCTTCTCCTTCTTTTCATTTCCTCCAGTCGGTTGCTGCTTGCAACCAGTTTCTACCTCCCACAGCGACTATATCATCAGACCATCTCTTTTGGGTCTTTCGATACCTCTTTTATTTCCCCAAGGTCTCCATCGTGAAATTCTTGGGGTCCATCTTATGGGGTTCTGTCTTGTAATATTAATTAAATGGCAAACTCCTTCCAAATTAAATTAAAAGTGGTCTAATACAAGCTTAATACAAGGATTATAATCACACACATGAGAAACGCCAGAAAATACCATTTTCATTTTTATCATTCCATTATATTGAACTTATTCATATAAATATAGAACTTCCAAGAATTTGAGTAGTGTGGTTGTCAATAATGGGTAGAATTGATGAATGTTACACGTGTGTAAAGTGATCACTTAAACCAGCCTATGACGGTCGTCAGCCCCGTAAATGCCCAGACTTCCATATTCTTCTTCATCTTTGATGAGATGTCAAAAAATAATATGAAAGTAACTCCTGTAATTGGAGTTAATCCAGATTTTTTGAACAAGTATTTGGACACACTCAAAATGTTGTAGATATTTTTCCTTTGTTTGAAATTAAAAGTAGTCTGATACAAGTGTTTAACTTTTAAAAATGGTATTTTTCCTTTGATTGTTCTCAGTTTGGGGAGCTCCCGTTCCATCTGGTCCGCTCTCGCCGGTTTAAGGATCTCTACGACAATGTCCTTTTCAACTACGACTGGCTCCATGCAAAACTCAAGTCCTGCCCACTTCAAGCACTGCTAGCTGATTTTGAAGACGCTTGCCAAAATATCGACAACAAGGAAGCTTGCAGGTAGCCCATATGAATATTATTGTATTATCATTGTATTAGTGTATTTGATTGTCCGCCTCCGTAGTGTAATTGGTCAGCACGCTTGGCTACCGTACTGGAGGTCCCGGGTTCGATTTCCAGGGAGGGTCAAATAAATAAAGGTGATTTTTTCACTCTAATATTTATTAAATATTACCCTGGACTAGTATCTGAAGCGGAGGGCTGATCACCTTTACTTCATGTTAATGATCAAGATAATACTGCGTTTATATGATGCATCATCGGCAGGTTGGTCCTGTGTATAGGAATGGGAAACAATCTATGCCGACGCTGTCTTATCAGGAACATACAGACCAATGCTCCGGATACTTTCAGGATTGTCGATCATACCGTGCAACAATCTATAAAAATGCGTAATCAAATACTTTTCTTCTTTCAAACCCTTTTCCGCACCCCAATGGTGCATAGGACATGATTGTTTACACATGAAGGAAAGGTGATCAGCCCTCCGCTTCAAGGAGTAGTCCAGGGTAATATGGAATTAATATTAGAGTGAAAAAATCACTTATATTTATTTGACACCCCTGGGAATTGAACTCGGGACCTCCAGAGCGGTAGCTGAGAGTGCTGACCATTACACTACCGAGGTAGACATACCACCTTAATGAACACTTATTTGTGGCTACCAGTTTCGGAATTATCATTCCATCAGCAGATTATTAATATAAAATTATTACGGTCTGACATTTATACAAAAATAAAAATTTTAAAGAACACAAATGAATGACAATTCGAAAAATTTTAAAAGTGGACTTGAAAGGCAAGAGCAGATACTTCCAGAACAAAATTTCGACTTGGAACCTCAGAGATGAAGACTCTCCGATCCATAACCGGAAACACATTGCAAGACCAAGTAAGAAATACCGACATCTGGAGCATGTGTAAGACGGAAGATATCGTTAGGTGGGGACGACAACGAAGGCGATACTGGAAGGAACATATAAACAGAATGTTAGAAGACAGACTTCCGCGTATCGCCCTCCAAGGCAACCCTGAAGGACGCAAACCCCCAGGCAGACATCCGAAAAGATGGAAAGACAGCTGGGAGTCGACATCCCAAGAGCGATATGGGGAAACACAGATCCCTAGGATATACGAAAAAAAGAAGAAGAAGAAGAAGACTTGAAGTTAAATTTAGTTGCAATATGATTCTGAATTCCGTTTCCAGGGAGCTAGTCCTGGTGGCGGACGCTCTGCGCCTGGGGGGAGCAGTCCTGGGCGTCCACCCCGACATGCTGGCCCCGCAGCTGCTGGGGCGCCTGCTGCCCGAGGCGGGGGCCCACTCGGGGCTGCGCTCCCTGCTGGCGCAGTGCGACTCGAGGGGCAGAGCCCATTGCGCCCTACTGCCGCTACATCACTGCCTACACACGCCGGGAGGGCCTCTGAAAGTATAGTATTTTTTAAACCTAGAACTAGGAACATTTGCGTTGAGTCATTGAATATTTTTTTTTTTTATAAAAACATGTATTTCACAATAGTTTTTATAATATTGTAACACGTGTTGAGGGCCAAACATATCGCTCACTCCTTTTAACAACGTCATATATCAAAAAACTTGATTATTCAGGAGATCGTTTTTAAAGTTTAAAAACATAATAAAATGTACTAAAAATAAATATCAAGCCACTTATTGAAGTTTTTACTGTGCAACAGATCTTTCTAGGTAAAACCTGAAAGTTTTTTCTCCATTTGACAAATATTAAGTATATATTAAAAAAACAATAATTAAAACAATACCTTTTCTTCATAATGAAAAAACAACACTTTCTGCCCTGTAGCGGGTAAATATTAAGTTAAAAATATGCCGCTTTTGCTGGGATATAGTACATTTTCTGGGCATTCCGAAAACATGCGCAACTGAAAATTTACGATTTTCTGATTTATGACGTTGTTGAAAGGAGTGAGCGAAAGATTAAGTATATATTAAAAAAAAATTAAAACACTACCTTTTCTTCAAAATGCAAAAACAACACTTTCTGCCCTGTAGCGGGTAAATATTAACTTAAAAATATGCCGCTTTTGCTGGGATATATATGTAGTACATTTTCTGGGTATTCCGTAAACATGCACAACTGAAAATTGACGATTTTTGATATATGATGTTGTTGAAAGGAGTGAGAGATGTATGCAGTGACCTTGGATCCCTTTCACCATCAATATAATTTTTATTTATTGTTTCAGCATTAACTTTGTGGTAAGACATGTTACAATAATTAAAGAAAACACTTCATACAGACCTTATACAGACCTGAACGATGGAAGTTTAACTTCTGAAACATGTAGTCTATAATAAAACTCAAGTGGTAAAAAACGAAGTGTTTTCTTTGATTATTGTAATATAATTTTTTATTTTCAATATTGATTTGACCAATATCATTCCAGTACTCACTGGAGGGTCACCAGTTCGCTGTGTTCTCATTCCGCCTGACCTCCGACTATCGCTACATAGTCTCCATCTCCAACAAGCTGATAACCTGGGACCTGTCCACGAGCGACCTGTCCAGGGACATCTGCCCACAGCTCGAGGGGATCATGCAGCAGCTGGCGATCAGTCCTGACAACAAGTGGGCATCGGCTTACACCAACAACAACCAGGTCAATATCTGATCTTCCTATTATTGAAACATTTATTTCATATCGTAGTCGTACAGGAGAAAGTGACCAACTACCAAAACGTAAAATGCTCAGGAGGGGCATTTAAGTCACTTTTGCTTGGCAAGAAAACAAATGCAGTTAGTCATTTTTAACAAGTCAATGTATTATATAATTAAAATGTAACTTTGTTTTATAATCACTATTGATATTTTATTATAACTTAATTATAATGTCTACCGGTTTCATTTTTTTAGTCATTTTTAACAGTCAATATATTATACTTCCAAGTTTAAAATCCTTTGGGATTTTTTCAGGGCAATATTAAGCTAGTAAGATATCAAATAGTCAATGATCACGTTTTTGTAAAACAATGCACTTGGTCACTTTCTCCTGTATGACTACGATATCTTTGTCCGCTTCCATATTGTAATGGTTAGCACGCTCAGCTACCGTGCCGGAGGTCCGGGGTTCGATTCCCAGGGGGGGTCAAATAAATATAAGTGGTTTTTTTACTCTTATATTTATTCAATACTACTCTGGACTGGTACCCGAAGCGGAGGGCTGATCACCTTTCCTTCATATTTTAAAGATCAAGATAACACTGTGTTTATACAATGCAGTGACCTTTGCACCATCGGGTGAGGATAAGGGATTTTAATTGAAAATTGAGGTGAGGTGGGGACAACAATGAAGGCGATACTGGAATGATCATGTAAACAAAATGTCAGAAGACAGACTTCCACGTATCGCCCTTCAAGGAATCCCTGAAGGACGCAGACCCCCAGGTAGACCTCCACTAAGGTGGAAAGACAGCTGGGAGTCAACATCCCAAGAGCTACAAGCGGAGGCACAAACAGATCCTTAGGATCTAGAAAAAGAAGAAGAAGAATAATAAAACACTCTCCTTATCATTCATCTTTCGTGCTTTATACATATTTTTTTATTGGTATTCCATAATGTGAACGATGAATGATAAGAATATTGTTATTTTTATATGTAACTGTTTCCAGGTGGTGATCTTGAACATGCTGTCCAGCGAGTTTGTGACCCTGGACTGCCCGTTCACGGAGCAAGAGGAGAAGGTGTCCGGGGTGGGTCTTTTAGACCACCGGCTGCTGCTGCACGGCACCCGGCACTGGGGGGTCTGGGGGCTGCAAGGGGAGCTGCTGGACATCCACAGGGCTCCGGAGACCCTCGACAACGATGGTGCTCTCACACAATGGGAGATACTAAGTGAGTGAGTGATATATATCCGGGAAGATTCTCTTCATGAAGCATGAAGAGAAACTGAGAGAGATCTCTCAGAAGAATTTGCGACAAAACGATATATGATAGATGTTCGAATAGTGAAATAAGGAAGGAATGCAAAGCTGAGATAAGCATTATCGATAAAATTAAGAAAGGTGTGTTGAGATGGTTTGGACATGTAGAACGAATGAGTGAGGAAAGAACGGTAAAACCAATTTATGAGGCGAGTGTAATTGGAAAAAGGAGCAGAGGAAGATCGAGAAAACTTGGCACGATCAAGTATGCCAAATACTTAAAAGTGGTCAGGTTAGGAGTCGAACCAATCGTCGGGTATGTATGAGGAGATGCACGAACGTGGAAGAGGCGAAGAATGTTTGCAAGGACAGAGTGGTGTGGCGTTCTATTCTCTCTGCCTACCCCTGCGGGGAAGCGGCGTGATGGTTAGTTAGTTAGTTAGTTTTATATAAAACCAGCATTTTACACACATCATAATTTAAATAAAAAATATTAAAACACAAAATAATCATGGAATTATATTAAACAATAGTGGCATGTATAAATTAAACTGCGACTGTGGAAGTCCGTACATTGGTATGTCTTCCAGAAAATTCAAAGCAAGAATCAGGGAACATGAATTATGTTTGTGAAATAATAATTTTTCTGAAATCGCTAACCATTTAACAAATTTAACCACAATAAAGTAGAAATCCTAAAAATAATTCATACAAACAGCCATAAACTACAACATTTTGAAACAATAGAAATTCATAAAAATACAAATAACAAAAAACCATAATTAACAATGTGACATTGTCTAAAGCATCCCCCCTATTGTCTGTGTTCCCACTGATAAGAAATAAATATAAAAATAAAAATTAAACAAATAAATAAAAAATAAGAAACAGTTCCTACCTCCTCTTCAACGTTCAACATCCTACAAACGGTGTTTAAAAATTACATGGAATGCCTCGAAACACGTGTCACAGTGGATTTTAAGAAATAGTGGTATTTATAAAGTAAAATATTAATTAAAAAAATAATCTAGAACTCTAGGACCTTGAGTATATTATATACACAGAGCTTCATAAACAACGGTGCTTATTACACAAGATTTTGTAAGTACTATGGAGTTCCATGTGACTGTCAATGACAGTTTAGCCAAACACAACGGACATCTGGAGATCTTTCAGGTGTCAGGGCTGGAATCCTTGGGGTTGGAAGAAGAGACATGAAGTGTTGATACTCTCGGGTGGCATTCCAAGGACATGTCCCAAGCATGTCCACCTTTTCCTCTTCAAGACTTCCAGAATGAGGGGCTGTTGGGTTCTTCTCCTTACATCCTCATTCCAGACAATGTTTACACTCAGTTTTTATTTATTTTTTTATATTTTTTAAATTTGAGTTAACAACAGCAACATATGTAAAACAAAACATTAAAAGAATATAAAAGATTAGCACAAAATATTTAGTGTAGATCTAGCAAATGAACACCTGTTTATGAGAGAAAATGTGCATGTGTGAAGTGTGTAAGAGGGTGTGTGTGTGTGTGTGTGTGTGTGTGATGTTAATTCTAGTAGCGACATACATACAATGCAGAGAAGCATAGTTTTTAAAGATCCTGAGAGGACAATATGCTCACCATTCGACTTTTCAGCACAGATTTTCCGCAATTGAAAATGTCAACTTGGCTAAAACATGAGTTGTACTCACTAGCCGTACAAAACATAGGTGAACTCTGCGCATAATTAGTTGGAAGGACAGGTACTCTGAATAAAGATTGTGACGTGTGACGGGTACGGTAGCCAGGTATATCATACATTATTTCGGATTTTACACCCAGTATTCATTCGCCTCAGTCATCTGACTGATTTTTTTTTATATATTTTTAGTAATCTCAAAATTTTCATATGTATTTTCAGCAATGGAGTTCACAGACCTCGACAACTACCACTTAGTTCTCTGGACCTCCAAGCTCGAAGACACCTCCTTGAGACTGCACGCATTTTGGGAGGGGAGACCCGTTCAACCAATCAGCATACAGTCCGCCATGGTCATGGCCAAGGGGAGGGACGTATTGTACTGCTGCATAGAGTCTGGAGTTGGGAGGTATCGCCTCGACAAGGAGGAAATGGCGTGGAAGATGGAGCTGCTCCTCACCTACGAGCCGCCGGAGACAGCCGATATGATGTTGCAACTTAAGTTAGCATGGGAGGAACAAATGCTAATAGGTAAAAATATGAAAATAACTCCTGTAATTGGAGATAATCCAGATTTTATGAACAAGTATTTGGACACACTTAAAATGTTGTAAATAAATTATCTGGTCAAATTATAAGCTTAAATAATAATTTTAAAAAATTGAAATTTTTTGGCTATTCTCATGTGTGTGATTATAATCCAAGATTCGGACCTCACATACTAAAAAAATAGTTACTGCTCAGCAAAAAGCCTCTTTTCATCACACCAAAAGATGTCTCTAGTGAAGTTCTAGTGATTCAAGAACAATGTTTAAAAATTGGTTCATATATATATATATATAGAACTTCCAAGAATTTGAGTAGTGTGGTTGTCAATAATGGGTGGAATTGGTGAATGTTACACTGTTTAAAGTGATCACTGAAACCATCCCATGACAGTCGTCAGTCCCGTAAATGCCCAGACTTCCATATTCTTCTTCATCTTTGATGAGATATCAAAAAATGATATGATAATAACTCCTGTAATTGGAGAAAATCCAGATTTTGTGAACAAGTATTTGGACACACTCAAAATGTTGTAACATAATAATTACTACTACTACCACCATCACGCTGTCACCCTGCAAGGATAGGCAGAAAGGATGGAACGCCACACTCTTCTGTCTTGGCATACACTCCTCGCCTCCTTCACATCCATACATCTAGTCATACATGAATTTTCAGGTACATCTACGTACAGTTTCACTGTTTGGGACTTCAACGACATGATCCAAAGATCTCAGGAGCCGGAAGACCTGGACATGGATCCACTTCCTTCCATTATCGGAACTGACAACATCAAGGAGGCACTGGTTCTACAACTTCCGCATACCATCAGGAACATCTCCACGAAGATGATGCAAAGCAACTCGGCTATGGTCAGTTCCGACAAGAAGTATGCTGTAGCTGGCGTAAGGTAAATATAACCATATTTGGATAGTTGTAGGAACAGTGTGGTAGATGGTAGATGTTCGCAGTGCAGAGTCAAAGATGTTTTTAATTTATAATTTATATTTGAAGCACTAACTTTGTGATTTTCAATTTTATAATTTAAATGTAACTTTGTTTTAAAATCACCATAAATATTTTATTATTACTTAACACATTAGTTACGGCTATGTTTTGATAAAACTGTATCTTGAGGCGGGCGACATTAGACAGCTGTCCGGAAATATAAAATATGTCAGTGAACTTCATATTTTGAACTTGAGGTTGAACTCAAAAACAATACAAAAACGGTTAAATGGTTTCTAACGTCTCAAAATAAAATCATGTTAGTCCACAAATCACAAAAGTAAAAAAAATGTTAAAAACACTAATAAAATATTAGAAAATAACAACACAGTTTAACAACCGCCGAAAACTCAAAATCTGCGAATAAAAAATGATTTATGGGCTTTCCCCACACGCGTTTATTGCTTTGTAAGTACCAACTGCCGACTTAAAGTAAAGGACAATGATCTTTGTATTTTATTTCATTTTAGGACAAAGAAAAAAACGCACCTTCTGTATCCATTGTTTAAAGTTAATTTGTAACATTTCCTTCAAAACAGATTATGACCATTAGCTATGTTTTGAACCAGTAAATATCAGTATAATTTTTTTATATTACAACGACATCTATCCACTACACAACAAAAGCAAAAAGGCCAAGAGATTAGAAGTTTATGACGTGTTTTTTGTATACTAAATTGAAGGTAGCCGAAATGCACAAAAATGTGCACCCCGCCACCACACAAGGTTTCTGAAATGCACAAATATGTGCACACCGTACACAATGTGTTAATTATAATGTCTACCGGTTTCGAAGCTAACCGCTTCTTTATCAAGACTGATTAATACTAAAACTCTATCTACTAAACAATATTCAAAATATAAAAACAAAGCCACTTGAGATCTACCTAAGCTTCTTTCCCTAACCGTCCTTAGGGGAGTATGCGAGCATTATCCATAGTACGGGGACTAATTAGACTATTCACTAAACAGTATATGGTAGATGTACCTGGAGTTAGAATAAGCGCAGAGGGTTCCCTGAAAAGGAAAACAGTGTATGGTAGATGTACCTGGAATCGGAATAAGTGCAGAGACTAAACGAGAATCATCCATAGAATGAAAGTCAAACTACTTACTGAACAGTGTATGGAAGTTATCTACCATACACTACCAGTCAGGTTCTTAGTGATAGAAGGGTAATTACTGATTCGGTCCTGTTATATAAAATTCTTAACAATTTTTTGGACAGCCCTGATCTCCTAAATCAAATAGAGCTGTCGAAGAGGTACTAAGCAAAAATCTGTATTTGCAGTATTTTTACATAATGCAAACTATACCTACCATGTTTTCTCCCATTCCGCGGCTTCACATGCTAGCCAATGCTTTTGATAGTGTAGATTTATTCAATCTATTGTTATCCATCTTGAAGTCTGTACATTCTCAGCATTTCTTCTCCATGTTATAATGGATAAATTTTAAATGTTGTGTTTCACTCTCTCTCGCTGCTCGCTGATAGTGTGTGAAGGAGACGTGTATTTACCAGTGCTTACTATTTGTTATTTTATTATTATTCTATGTTTAAGAATTTTTGTTTCTCTATTAGTGTATTTTTAAGTAAGATACTGTATATTTGTATTATTTTAAAGGCTTTAGCCGTTCAATAAATAAATAAATAAATTTAAATTTAAATCTAGAGTTGGAATACACGCAAAGAGTGCAAAATATCAATTTAATTCAAAGCTGTTTACTCCCTGAAATGTATGGTAGATGTACCTGAAGTTGGAATAAGGACAGAAGCTGAGCGAGAATTATCATATATTATAAAGAATGGAGGACAGACACAGATGATAGAACTAATTTTATAGTATGCAAAGTCTGGCAAAGCTTGGTTGATCATTTTAATTTTGTTTCTAGAAAGAACCTATACGTCTGGAGTCTTTTGACCAGACAGCTCATCAAAATCCTAGACGCCCACTTTGGTAGGATTGTTCAACTGGAACCATTGACCGTCGGGAGATGGAATTCCGTAATAACGTCTTCCATAGACAGGTCTGTCAAGGTGTGGAACATAGACAACATCTTTGAGCAGGTCCACGTCATAGACAGACAAGAGCTGCCGATCGACTCCATCAGGTAAGGATTTGTTTGGCTTCTTTGTCTTACAAACCAAATTGGACGGCTTGCCAATCAAGTTGGACGTTTAGCAATTTTTTTAAAAGTAGTACTTATGACATCCTATGACTGACAAAAACCAAGTGTCGTCTCTTTAACGCCTGCATCTTAACAGTGTTGCTGTACGGATGTGAGTCGTGGCACCTCACCAAAGCTCAAAGCAAGACACTGGCAAGTTTTGAAAATAGGTGCCTGAGGCGAATACTGGGTATAAAGTGGTATGACTTCGTCAGGAATGACGATGTGAGGAGAAGAACTCAACAGCCCCTCATACTGGAAATCCTGAAGAGGAGAAGGTGGACTTGGTTGGGACATGTCCTTAGAATGCCACCTGAGGGCATCAACCCCTCATGTCTCTTCTTCCAACCCCGAGGATTCCGGCGCCCCGGAAGGCCGCTGACAACCATTCACCGACTATACTCAGCGGAACTTCGAGACGCCGGACTGACCTGGGAGGAAGCCAAGGAGATTGCGCGTGTCAGAGTGACTTCGAGACGTCTCGTATTGGCCATATGATTCACCTAGGAAGCGAACATGGAACGAAGAAGAAGAAGAATATAATGATGAATGATAAGGAGACTGACAGATATTGTGACTGTTGAGTGTTTATTTTTTTAGTTTGTGCAAGACACAGCCTCTAGCTGTGACTGTCACAAGAGGCTGCTTCGGTATATGGGACCTCAAAAAAGGAAAGCTGTTGGCCCAACTGTCGGACAGCCCTTTGGGAGCCATCGTCACTCATGCCGAGATCACTCCGGACGGGACCTACATCGTTTCGGCCGAGTCTGGAAACTTTGTCATATGGGATACTATGGAACGAAAGGTAATTATTATTATTTTTTTTTTAACTATTTAATATATATACATTTTTATTTATAACATAATACATTTGAAACATTTATACATCGCTCACTCCTTTCAAGAACGTCATAAATCAAAAATCGTCAATTTTCAGTTTTGCATGTTTTCGGAATGCCCAGAAAATCTACTATATTCCAGCAAAAGAGGCATATTTTTAACTTAATATTTACCCGCTACAGGGCAGAAAGTGTTGTTTTTGCATTTTTAAGAAAATGTATTGTTAAGTTATTTTTTTTAAATAAACCAAACATTTTTCAAATGGAGAAAAAACGTTCAGGTTTTACCTTTAAAGATCAGTTGCACTGTTAAAAGTTCAATAAGTAGCTTGATATTTATTTTTAATACATTGTATTATATTTTTAAACTTTAAAAACGTTCTCCTGAAAAATCAAGTTTTTTGATTTATGACGTTCTTGAAAGGAGTGAGCGACATGTGGAAAACTTTTATATTTCGATTCGCTGTGCCTCTCCAAAAAAGAGACTGAGCTCATGTGCTTGGAGAGGGACTTACACTCGTGGTTTAATGTTATAATAGTATTTTTTTTTTATATTTTTTCAAGATTTATAAGTAATGAGCTTTAATTTTTTTCTGGAGTATTTTTATATCATCAATTTTTATAATTTCTTTAGGGAGTTTATTGAAATGTTTAAAAGTCAAATTTTTTAAGTTATGCTGAAATTGCTTAGTGTTGCATTTTGCAATAATTATATCTTCTTCTTCTTTTTATTGATCTTCAGGATCTGTTTGTCTGTCGCTCTTGGGATGCTGACTTCCAGCTATCTCTCCAAAATTTTGGAGGTATGCCTGGGGGTCTGTGTCCTTCAGGGTTTATGTAGTAAGATATTCTAAAGACTTACCAAATACTGAAGTCAGTTAAAGCAGCGGTCGTCACACTTTTCTAGTCAAGGGCCACATGAGACAATGTGAGGTACCACATTGTCCCATGTGGCCCTCACATTGTCCCATGTGGGCCGCTGGTCCCCTGCGCTTGGTCCGCTTGGTCCCCTGCGGGCTGCACACTTATGAATTGGGTGTTATGTACGATGGCCGACTGTTACATGCTAGGTTCCAGCTCGAAGCTCCTATACATACTCCTAGCCAACTCCTACCCCTATCTAGGCATTTACAGGGCTTATGACCTGTCATTGGCTGGTTTAAGTGGCCACTTGATGCTATTCCCTGAAATAAATTAAAAATATTCTTTGTCTCTATCGAGATTTTAATTACTCAAAATATTGTAAAAATAAAGTTAGTCGCAGTGCTAAAACAGTCAAAGATAATCTTTGTCTTAACTCAAAAAAATATTAATATCGCGTCATGAATTCGGATACGGATATTTTTTTATTTCGGATATCCGAAAGATTTGCATATGGATAAAGATATCTGTATCATTCCTGATAAAAAAAGAAAGAAAAAACAGTAAATTTTTCAAGATTTTTTAAGAACTACAAACATAATTTTATGTAATTTTTATACGTCGTTCTTAATATTATATTTATAATTATTAAAATGTTAAAGCCCGTTGAGGACGCTTAACATGTATAAAATAAAAAAAAATAAAAATACGCGGGCCGCACAAATATCTGCCGCGGGCCGCAGTTTGACGACCAAGGAGTTAAAGCAAATAAAGGCCAAACATCAAAAGCTAAACTGACAGTGCAGTTCTGGTACCTACCCTAATGTTATAGAAGTGGAAGCAAACATGAAGTTGATAAAAAAAGGATGAAAAAGACTAAATGCAGTCAGAATGCCATCTCTCAGTGCGGCAAAACTATGTATGGAAGATGTTCCAATGGTAATATGAGGAAAGGATGCAATGCATTTTTGATAAAATTAAAAAAGGTGTGTTGAGATTGTTTAGACATGTGGAAAAAACTAGGATAGAGATACATTTATGAGGTTGGAGAAGGAGAGCAGACACCTGAGGGTGAGTTTTTTTGAGGGCGCAATTCTATGGTCCTAATGAACACTTATCTCTCACTCCTTTCAACAACGTCATAAGTATATTTAAAAAAAAACGTCAATTTTCAGTTGTGCATGTTTTCGGGATGATCGGAAAATGTACTATATCCCAGGCAAAAAGGCATATTTTAAACATAATATTTACCATTTTTAATTAATGTTTTACTTAGTAAATACCACTATTTCTTAAAATCTACTGTGACACGTGTTTCGATGCATTTTCAAACACCGTATGTGAAGCTAATTCTAAATTTTAGAGTTGGCTCCTTGGGACGTTGAAGGCTGAAGAGGGGGTAGTAGCTGTTTCTTTTTTTTATTTTTTTATTTAATTTTTAATTTTTATTTTTATTATTTAATGAAATTAATATTTACCCGCTACAGGGCAGAAAGTGTTGTTTTTGCATTTTGAAGATAAGGCATTGTTTAATTATTTTTTTAAATAAACTAAATATTTTTCAAATAGAGAAAAAACATTCAGGTTTTACCTAATAAGATCTGTTGCACAATACAAAGTTCAGTAAGTGGCTTGATATTTATTTTTGATACATTTTATAATATTTTTAAACTTTAAAAACGATCTCCTGAAAAATCAAGTTTTTTGATATATGACGTTGTTGAAAGGAGTGAGCGTTATGCCGGAATTAAAAGTAGAGTTTTATGTCTAATTCGCTTGGACTATTAACAACAACTATGGTTTGACCACCATAGTTTTTTTAAATAACGTTAACCTTGAATTTTTTACAATTTTTTTTATATTGTTGTTTTTTTCAGGTTATATTTAGAGAAGAACAAGTAGGAATAAAACAGCTGATCCTGATGGAACAAGGCGCTCAGTGTTTGACAATTTCCAAGCCACATAACTCCATAGATGCAAATACCGGAGGGAAATTGACTGGAGTGGCGATTCTACGAACAGTTCCAGGTAAGCAACTCTACTGGCCAAATCAAGTCTAAATGTGATCAGAACATCTCCTTCTTGACTGGTCATGTGTCTTTCTCAGGATTTTACGACCCGAGGTACCTGAGGTCTCTTGATGCCAACACTTTAATATTTTTCATCTTATTGTAACGCCATTGAAAGATATCCCACTGCATTCCTAGATCTGATGGAGAAGCATCTAGGCTTCCTGAGAGACCTTCTCTTGCAAAGCAATTTTTTTATTTTTGCAAAATTTACAAAAACGCGAAACAAAATTGTAACTCCACAACCCCGACCAGCACAGAAGACAGACACAGAACAGTGCAGGCAGTTATTTTTAGACCAGTCACCACGACAAATTTTACTTTGTCTGCAGCCGCTCTAAGTAGAGCCTCAGTGCTACAGAACCAATCTATCAAGTTGCCCAGCCAGGATATACGCCTTCTTCCTATGCACAGTTTACCTTCCACATTACTCCGTAATATAATACATATTACTTCGAATTTATCTCCGGTCATAAAATTGCCAAATAACACTAGATTTCATTCATTTAATAAAACTGTTTTGTACTTAAAACTGTTTTGTGTGTCTGCCTCCGTAGTGTAATGGTCAGCACGCTCGGCTACCGTTTTGGAGGTCCCGGGTTCGATTCCCAAGGGGGGTAAAATAAATATAGGTAATTTTTTCACTGTCATATTTATTCAATATTACCCTGGACTGGTACTTGAAGCGGAGGGCTGATCACCTTTCCTTCATGTGTAAACGATCAAGATAACACTGCGTTTATACGCAGTGCCCTATGCACCATTGGAGTGCGGATAAGGGTTTTGTACTTTGCTTTTTTGCAGAAGGTGAAACGATATTCACAGTGGAATACCCGATCAAGTGTTCAGCTGGGGTGGTATTTAGATGTGCGGTAGTGACCGCAGATGAACTGCATTTCGTTGCACCGAGTGTGGATAAAACTGGGAGGGAATGTTTGAACATCTACCACGCGAAGACTGGGACATTTGTGCATAGGTAAATCAGAATTATTGTTAGTAAAAAAAAAATATATATCTCTTTTATGATCAACTCTTTTAGAGGTAACCTCTCTTACAGTCTCTTTAAGAGTTAGTACCTTCTTAGAATTAGTTATATGAAGTAACGTCAAGTTAGATAAAGTTAAACTATTCCAAGTCGAGTTAAGGTAGCTTAGGTTAAAAAGTCGTACCATAAAAATAAAAAAAAATCAAAAGATAGGGGTGAATTTTTTATCAACTCTTTTAGAGGTATCCTCTCTTAAAGTCTCTTTAAGAGTTTCGAAGAAGCTCGTCTCTTTTATGATTTCATCAAAGGCCTCAAACAAATTAGATACTGATATTCTTTTTCCTGGCTCCATCCCAACTTATGTCACTGTAGATTATTGGCTTGCTCTTCTCGTCCTCAGGTTGTAGGTACTTCTATCATGGACAATGTCACCTAGGCCATGCCTTTGAGTCATGTTATCTTTCTGCAGCATCCATGAATTCTTTGGTCTTTCTCTAGATGTCTTTCGAGGAAGATCTATGGCAACTGCCTAGTTCACAATTTTTTTTATTTTTCAATTTATTGAATGGCTATTGCCTTTAACAGAATACAAATATACAATATCTAATATAAAAATACACTAACAGAGAAATTAAAAGTCTTAAACATAAAATAATAATAAAATAACATATATTAAGGACTGGTAAATACACGTCTCCTTTACACACTACCAGCGAGCAGCGAGAGAGAGTGAAACACAACATTTAAAATCTATCCATTATAACATGGAGAAGAAATGCTGAGAAAGTACAGACTTCAAGGTGGATAACAATTTATTAAATAAATCCATACTTTCAAAAGCATTGGCTAACATATGAAGCCGCAGAATGGGAGAGAACATGGCATATTTTGCATTATGTAAAAATACTGCTAATATAGATTTTTGTCTAGTACCTCTTCGACGCACGCTAAGCTTTGTTTGATTTAGGAGATCAGAGCTGATATATCATTAATCGCATAGCACCAGGCGTGTGAGTTTACTAGAGCCACCTATAGTTGGACTGAGAAAGGTTCTCTGCATCCTATGTACCCATACCATCTCAATTTCCTTTCCTATACCTTAATATTGATGCCTGTTACAGCCAGGCTTCCATAAATGCGTGAACTGTTTTATTTTGTCTCTAAGAGACACTCCAGCTGACCATCTAAGCATTCACATTTCAGCAGTTTTTAGTTGCCTAGAGTAAGTGTTATACATCATCCAGCATTGGGAGCCATAGAAGAGAGCGGGTCTGACAAGATAGATACTGATATTTCTGTATTATTTCAGGATCCCCATGAGGAATTGTGGTATTAAGGATATGGCATCCCTTGTTGCCATGCCACACAAACCACATTGGATCGCCGTGATTGGAGCTGATAAAGGCAGTATTTTGGACATCAAGACCAAGAGACATGTCAGGTAAGACAGTGACAAACTATTTCAAGATGTGTCAAAGAAAAATCAGAGTTAAATTTAAAAAGAGAGGACTTATCAGAATGACAGAAACGAATTTATTGGGGAGAGATGTTCCTTTTGCTGATTGAAATTTACAAGTTCAAAATGTTTTAATAAATCTAGTCTGATTGATGTCCGCCCCCGTAGTTTAATAGACAGTATGCTCGGCTACCATAAACAGGTTCCGGTCCAAGGTTGGATTCCCAAGGGGGTCAAATAAATATATATATATGCATATATTTTTTTTTTAAAGAGAAATATTTGTGTTTTTATTATTCACACAAATATTTCAATTTCATACTATTTCTGTGAGCCTACGCGGCTCATTATTAGAAATAGGTATCAAATTGTGGTAGAGTGGATTCGAACCGAGAAACTCTGGCTTAAGAGTCCGCGACACTAACCATGGGACCACAACCCGAAACAATAAAAGTGATTTTTCGATCAAATATTTATTTCGCCAACAGCGGACAGTTATTGTTGCAATGTGTATTTTGTTTATACAAATTTTATAATTTTATTCGATTTTAATTTATTATTTTTATTCAATTTTAATCAATTTCCTTTGATTTGTATTGTATTGCTTGTATTATCTAGATATACATACATATACATATATCCTACAACATTTTGAGTGTGTCCAAATACTTGTTCACAAAATCTGGATTATCTCCAATTAAAGGAGTTATTTTCATATTATTTTTTGACATCTCATCAAAGATGAAGAAGAATATGGAAGTCTGGGCATTTACGGGTTCTAAATTGGTTCATATATAAAGAACTTCCAAGAACTTGAGTAGTGTGGTTGTCAATAATGGGTAGAATTGGTGAATGTTACACGTGTGTAAAGTGATCACATAAACCAGCCGATGACGGTCGTCAGCCCCGTAAATGCCCAGACTTCCATATTCTTCTTCATCTTTGATGAGATGTTAAAAAAAAATAATAATAAAAAAAAATAATTATAAAAAAATAATAATACATATATCCTCTTATATTTTTTTAAATAATGTAAATAAAAGTTTCGTCACGGGCTATGCTTAGTGAGGCGTTCATCAATATATATTTTTTTAAATTTAGTATTGTATAAAGTTTGTAAAAAAATATAAATAAGTAAAAATAAAAATAACAAATCTATAATTGGTATACTGGCCAAGAGCCCAATAACTAGAGGGGATATACCATGACAACTAATACACTGGTATATATAAATATGGTATACTCAAGCTATGCCCTACTTATTACATAGAATTAGAATCCAGTTTGATTTGTCTACTACCAGGATTGCAGTACTTGTAAGAGATATATCATACCAATGTGTCAATGAATCACTCAAGTGTGTACCAATATACTGATCACATATCGCTCACTCCTTTCAACAACGTCATATATCAAAAAACTTGATTTTTCTGGATATCATTAAGTTTAAAAATATAATAAAATGTATTAAAAATAAATATCAAGCCACTTATTGAACTTTTAACTGTGCAACAGATCTTTTTAGGTAAAACCTAAATGTTTTTTCTCCATTTAAAAAAATATTTAGTAAATTTAAAAAAATTACTAAACAATACCCTTTCTTCAAAGTGCGAAAACAACGCTTTCTGCCATGTAGCGGGTAAATATTAAATTAAAAATATGCCGCTTTTGCTGGGATATAGTACACTTTCTGGACATTCCGAAAACATGCATAACTGAAAATTTACGTTTTTAGATATATGACGTTGTTGAAAGGAGTGAGCGATATTTGCTGTCCGCAGTGATAGAATAGTATGTTATAAAAAAAAAACTTGTTTATTATTTTAAATAATATAATTATTAAGTGCTGAGATTTTTTCTTATATGTTTGCTAAAATTGCTGAAGAATTTTTGCCAAAATAGTAATTATTTTTAGGTGCATTCAAAATCAACAATAGTTTTCTCAATATTGATCGATTTTAGCGATTGAGCCATATGTGCATCCTTCGCTAACATGTGATTTTGTTCAAGGTTTATACCGAGATGGGGGGGTCAAGTCACCAAGGACGGGAAGTCTGGTCTCTTCGCTCCTCCCCGCGGGGGGCTGGAACTGCTGGAGCTCAAGCGCGGACAGACCGTGAAGACATTCATCCCAAGAGTGGCCGAGGGAGTGTTCAGTGTCCTCTCCACGTTTTCGGCTACAAACGAATATGTCCTGTATTATCATAGTGGAAGAAAAACCCTTCGAGTTTTCCGGTAATCATTTACTTATAACCCTTATCCGCACCCAATGGTGCATAGGGCACTGCACCGAATTGACGCAGAGTTATCTTGATCATTACTTACATGAAGGCAAGGTGATCACTCTTGCGCTTCAGGAACCAGTAATAAAATTTCAAACCCTCATCCGCACCCCAATGGTGCATAGGGCACTGCATTATATAAACACAGTGGGATCTTGATCGTTAACACACAAAGGAAAGGTGATCAGCCCTCCGCTTCAGTCCAGGGTAATATTGAATAAATATAAGCGTGAAAAAATCACTTATATTTATTTGACCCCCCCTGGGAATCGAACCCGGGACCTCCAGAACGGTAGCCGAGCCAGTAATAAACAATATAATATTGACTCAAACTATTAATTACATATATTATGGTTGGAAACAGGACTCCGTTGTGTACTGCCAGTTTAGCTTTCCCCGATAGGTTTTTATTTGCTTTGTATAACTGATTTCTGGGCACCATTTACTCTGAACGCTTTTTTTAAATTTTTTTACTTATATTATATTTTACTCTTTGCTTTATTCCATATGAAACTGATTAATACTCTTTTATTAAATTACAAAAAGCATATCTGTAAAACAAATGCAATTTAAATATTAAGTTGAAGTATTGATTGAATGGCATTATGCATTTAAAGTTTTTTTTAAATAGATTTCTGTTCCAAATAATCCATAAAATGTGAGAATTTGATCTAAACAGTCCATGAAATGTTACAATTTCATAGATTTATATTATCCACTGACACTTCGTGATGGAATTGCATTTTTAATTTATTATTAGATTAAAACCAATATTTTTAGCTTTTCCACTTTTTTATTTGACCAGCGACCGGGTTTCGTCGTTACCGACATCATCAGACTGGTCTGATGATGTCGGTAACGACGAAACCCGGTCGCTGGTCAAATAAAAAAGTGGAAAAGCTAAAAATATTGGTTTTAATCTAATAATAAAAAATAAAAAAAGTTACAATTTCACTCTAAATAATCCATTACATGTGAGATTTAGCTCTAAAGAATCCATTAAATACATTAATTTTTCTCAAAATAATCCATTACGTCTAAGAATTTGGCTCCAAACAATCCATGAATAGTGAGAATTTTGCTAAATAATCCATTAAACGTGAGAATTTTGCTCCAAACAATCCATCAAATATGAGAATTTTACTCCAAATAATCCATCAAATGAAAATGGTATTTTCTGGCGTTTCTTATGTGTGTGATTATAATCCAGGATTTGGACCTCACATACTAATATAAGAGTTTCTGCTTAGTAAAAAGCTTCTATATATCTCACCAATAGATGTCTCTAGTGAAGTTCTAGTGATTCAAGAACAAGGTTTCTAAATTGGTTCATATATAAAGAACTTCCAAGAATTTGAGTAGTGTGGTTGTCAATAATGGGTAGAATTGGTGAATGTTACACGTGTGTAAAGTGATCACTTAAACCAGCCTATGACGGTCGTAAGCCCCGTAAATCTCAGACTTCCATATTCTTCTTCATCTTTGATGAGATGTCAAAAAAAAATAATCCATCAAACGTGATTCTTTCTAGCATGGAAGATGCAGTCCAGATAGCTGAATACCGAGTTCCTGCTGAACTGACCGCTCTGGGTAGCACAGAGAGTGGTCAGGTCACTCTCGGCACCCTAGATGGAGCGCTTGCAGTCCTCATTCTGTCAGATCCAGCCCTTCCAATGCCCGAAGACCTCATCGGAAGACACGACAAGAAACCGGAGAAGAAGCATTAGAAAAAAATAAGCCACTTGGCCTTGATATAATATAATACCTACATTAATTCAGGCAGTGCATGCTTTTAAAAATCCATATATATGCTTGAAAAACAGCTTGCTTTTAAAAAATTCAAACCCAGTGGCATTTGATTATCTGTAGGTATAAATAAAAATCTAAATATTAGTTTGTTCTAAATCTTAAATCTTCTTTCAAAAGTCACTGATTGCTTCGAAATTTTGACACAACAAACAGACGCTTGTTTTACGTGACTGGTGTTTTTACCGTGATAGATAAAAATGTTTTAGACCGCAATGGCAGCGCCATCTGTTGAAAGAAACAACTAAACGCAACACAAAGCATTGCTCATGGCAGTCAGCGTGCTTCTTGATAGCTGTTTCGATTGCATTGTTATTTCACAGATTTTTAATATTTTCACTGCTTCACAAGCATCATAAAATCAAACATATTATAAATGCGTGCTTTTTCTTTTTTTTTCTTTTCCATTTAACCAGACTGAGCCACACCAACGCGTGACTGGGCACAGATAGTACCATAATAAATTCTTATTAATTTCATGATCAATGCTTAGTATTGCACGTGTTGTTGTTACGTTTAACAGATGGCGCTGCCATGCGCGTATTCAAATGCAACGTTGTGTTGTAATTTCAAAGCAATCGGTCAATAGCTTTAGCAGTTTTAAAATGTTGAACAAATGAATATGTCAATTTTTATTTACATATCACTCACTCCTTTCAACAACATCATATATCAAAAAACTTGATTTTTCAGGAGATGGTTTTTAAAGTGTAAAAATATAATAAAATGTATTAAAAATAAATATGAAGCCAGTTATTGAACTTTTTACTGTCCAACAGATCTTTTTAGGTAAAACCTGAAGGTTTTTTCTCCATTTAAAAATTATTTAGTTTATTTAAAAAAATAATAAAACAATACCTTTTCTTCAAATTGCAAAAACAACGCTTTCTGCCCTGTAGCGGGTGAATATTAAGTTGAAAATATGCTGCTTTTGCTGGGATATAGTATATTTTCTGGGCATTCCGAAAACATGCGCAACTAAAAAATTGACGATTTTTGATATATGACATTGTTGAAAGGAGTGAGCAATATATAGAATGAATTGCATTATATTATTAAACTTGAGTGATAGCTGTTTCGCTGAGTTAAAAATTAATATTATTCTAGGATTTAGATAAAAAGGGTTAAAATATAATATTCAGATATTGAATCTCATTGTTAGAAAAAAACCTTAAATAATTGAATCTAAGGATAAAGTGTTTCAAAATACCAGTGGTAGATTTCACAGAAGACCGAGAGCGATTTGGCCACTGTCAAACTCGTTGATGAACCAACCCCTTGCGAGTTGGTCGCATCTTGCAAAACTAGTTTCTCTAATCTGCTGATGGCGATGGAACAGATTTATATTGTATAATGATAAATATATATTTTAAGTATTGTATTTTAGTTAGTATTCGAATAAACAAAGCATGGCTTTATATCCTCTCCACCTACCTCTGTCGTAAACCGACCACGGATGTTAGTAAGTTTAATGTACAAAGAAAATTTATCTATTTTGGTGCATTGGGCACTCCAGTGCATTAATGCAGCTTAATTGTTATTTTTCACATAGTATTTTATAGAAAAAAATAAAAATAGAAATATTTATATATATATTTATATATATATATATATATATATATATATATATATATATATATATATATATATATATATATATATATATATATATATATATATATATATATATATATATATATATATATATATATATATATATATATATATATATATATATATATATATATATATATATATATATATATATATATATATATATATATATATATATATATATATATATATATATATATATATATATATATATATATATATATATATATATATATATATATATATATATATATATATATATATATATATATATATATATATATATATATATATATATATATATATATATATATATATATATATATATATATATATATATATATATATATATATATATATATATATACAAAGTAGTTATTTAATACATTATTTTTTGACAACTAAACATAGACGAAGAAGAATATGTGCTGGTTTAAGTGATCACTTTACACATGTGTAACATTCACCAATTCTACCCATGATTGACAAAAACACTATTCGACTTCTATAAATATTGTTCAAATTCGAAACATAGTGCTTGAATTCACTAGAGACATCTATGTTGAAATGAAAGAAGCTTTTTATTAAGCAGAAAATATTTCATTTCAAGACTTCTATATTCTTCTTCATCTTTGTTCTTCAGACGTCAAAAAATTATATTTAAAAAACTCCTAATTGGAGATAATTCAGATTTGTGAACAAATATTTGGACACACTCAAAATGTTGTAAATTTATATAATACATATATTAAATAAATATTTGTGTATTTATATTGCATTATTTAAATAAATAATTTATTTAAAGTATTTGGTACTTAATTATACATTGTTATTCCCTAATTTCTTCTTCTTCTTTCCATGTTCGTGTCCCTAGGTGGAGCATATGGCCAACACGAGACGTCTCAAGTCTTGGCTCCCTCCCAGGCCATTCCGGCGTTGTCAGCGGCCTTCCGGGGCGCCGGAATCCTCGGGGTTGGAAGAAGAGACACGAGGGGTTGATGCTCTCAGGCGGCATTCTAAGGACATGTCCCAACCATGTCCACCTTCTCCTCTTCAGGACTTCCAGTATGAGGGGCTGTTGAGTTCTTCTCCTCACATCGTCATTCCTGACGAAGTCATACCACTTTATACCCAGTATTCGCCTCAGGCACCTATTTTCAAAACTTGCTAGTTTCTTGCTTTGAGCTTTGGTGAGGCGCCACGACTCACATCCGTACAGCAACACTGTTAGGATGCAGGCGTTAAAGAGACGACACTTGGTTTTTGTCGAGTAAAGCAGTGAGTCCCAGACATTGCGCATTATTTGTACATAAATTTTTTCACGATAAGTTGCCAAAATATTTTAAGGATAAAGTTGTCTTAAACAAAAATTGTCATGAATATGCTACTAGACAAAAGGATAAAATAAGACTACCATTATTGAAAAGAGCTGAGTCGCAAAATTGCTTGATGTATAAGGGTTTAAAAATGTATGATGAGATGCCTGAATGTATGAAGAATGAAAAGTGTCTGAAAGAATTTAAAAATAAATGTCTAAGTTACTGTAAGGAAATGTAAATATATAAAGATGATGTAAATGTATATAATAGTTTATATTAGTTTTAATATAAGCTAACTTAAGAAATAAATAAAAAAAAAAAAAAAAAAAAAAAAAAATTATTCCCTAATTTACCCTTATTATGAATTATTTAAAGGCATATTTGGCAGATCACGTCGGAGCTTTGGTTCCAACCCTAATGTATGGAAGTGAAGCATGGAGTTGGCAAAAGAAGGATGAAAGTAGACTGAATGCAGTCGGGATGCCATCTCTCAGTGCGGCAAAACCATGTATGGTAGAGGTTCCAATGGTGATATATAATAATAATAATGAACCCATATCCGCACCCCTATGGTGCATAGGGCACTGCGTCATATAAATGCAGTGTTATCTTGATCGTTTACACATGAAGGAAAGGTGATCAGCCCTCCGCTTCAGGTACCAGTCCAGGGTAATATTGAATAAATATGACAGTGAAAAAATCACTTATATTTATTTTACCCCCCTTGGGAATCGAGCCCGGGACCTCCAGAACGGTAGCCGAGCGTGCTGACCATTACACTACGGAGGCGGACATACATATATGGTGATATATAGATTATATATAAAATTTTCATATTTTCATGTCATATGTTATTATTTTGTTTTTACCTTATGTATTTTATATTTTCTCATTTCTTCTTCTTCTTCTTTTAGGACTAGGTCCTGTCATTCTCCGGTCCGCTCCTGGGAGGTGGAAGACCAGCTATCCCTCCATCGTTTAGGTGGTCTTCCTGGGGGTCTGATCCCGCTTATGCTGCTGTCCACTGCTATCCTCACCTCTCGATCCGAACTCGCTCTTCCCACATGATCTCTCCAGAAACGTCTTCTTTCTCTTCCCCATCGCACAACATCTTCAACATCTCAGATTTTTCTTATTTCTGAGTTTCTAACTCTGTCGCGAAGTGTTAGGCCTGCAATGGGTCGTAGAGTCTTCATTTCCGATGTCCTAAGAAGGCTTTTTGCTCTCGCGGTGTCGGCTCTTGTTTCCCTGCCGTAAGTCAAGATCCATATTTCTCATTTAATTATTTTAAATATGCTTCTTACCTGACGTTTTTCTCATTTATTTTTTTTAAATATGCTTCTTATTTCAATTTATTTTACCTGTTTATTTATTGTCTTTATATTTTGCCATGTATTAAAAAAAAACTAACTAACCATCACGCCGCTTCCCCGCAGGGGTAGGCAGAGAGAATAGAGCGCCACACCACTCTGTCCTTGTAAACATTCTTCGCCTCTTCCACGTTCATGCATCTCCTCATACATACCCGCCGATTGTTACGACTCCTAACCTGACCCCTTTCAAGTATTTGGCATACCTGATCGTGCCATGTTTTTCTCGGTCTTCCTCTGCTTCTTTTCCCGCTAACATTCGCCTCATAAATTTGTTTTACCGTTCTTCCCTCACTCATTCGTTCTACATGTCCAAACCATCTCAACACACCTTTTTTAATTTTATCGATAATGCTTATCTCAGCTTTGCATTCCTTCCTTATTTCACTATTCGCACATCTATCATACATCGTTTTGTTACACATTCTTCTGAGAGATCGCATTTCGACTGCATTCAGTCTACTTTCATCCTTCTTTTGCCAACTCCATGTTTCACTTCCATACATTAGAGTTGGAACCAGGACTCCGTTGTGCACTGCCAGTTTAGCTTCCGCTGATAGGTTTTTATTTGCTATAACTGATTTCAGTGCACCATTCACTTTGTTCCCAGCATTTTGGTTATTTAAAAAAAAAAAATTTTGTAACATTATTATAACAGTCTTGTTAACCTTTATCCCATGCCCCAAAATGAGAAATAGAAATTATTCATCGGGAATATCATATATCGCTCACTCCTTTCAAGAACGTCATAAATCAAAAAACTTGATTTTTCAGGAGAATATTTTTAAAGTTTAAAAATATAACACAATGTATTAAAAATAAATATCAAGCCACTTATTGAACTTTTTACTGTGCAACAGATCTTTTTAGGTAAAACCTGAAGGTTTTTTCTCCATTTGAAAAATATTTAGTATATTTAAAAAAATAATTAAACAATACCTTTTCTTTAAAATGCAAAAACAACACTTTTTGTCCTGTAGCGGGTAAATATTTAGTTAAAAATGTGCCTCTTTTTCTGGGATATAGTACATTTTCTGGGCATTCTGAAAACACGCACAACTGAATATTGACGATTTTTGATTAATGACGTTCTTGAAAGGAGTGAGTGATATATGACTTATGTATGTAATATGTTTTGAAAAACAAATAAATAAAGAGATAAGGAATGAATGCATGGCTGAGATAAGCACTATCCATCAAATCAAGGATGGTGTGTTGAGATGGTTTGGACATGTGGAACGAATGAGTGATGAAAAAACAGTAAAACATATTTATAAGGTAAATGTTATTTGAAATAGGAGCAGAGGAAGACCGAGGAATACTTGGCATGATCAAGAGTTTCAAATAATTTGTGTGTTCACGTCAGGAGTCGGAAAATTTGGCGGTATTGTATGCGGAGATATATGAATGCGGAAGAGAAGATTGTTTGCAAATACGGATTGGTGTGGCGTTTTATATTCTCTGCCTACCCCTGCGGAGAAGCGGCGTGATGGTTAGTTAGTCAGTTAATTTCTTCTTCTTCTTCTGCTTGGTGTAGGCCTTGTGGAGTGTTTTTAAGAGGGGTCAACCTCCTGCGATGTCGATCCATCTCTTTGGTGGTCTGCCCTGAGTCGTCTACCTTAGGGTTGGCCGTACAGTGCGATTTAAGTCATTTAATATCGAGTTCGCCTCCGAAGTTTTATACTAATTATAATATAATTAATACGTCATGAAGCGTCATGTGTGAGTTCGCAAGAGGATCTAAGGTTGATTTGTGTTTTAAAAAAATATATTCTCAAAGAGACATTGTTATTTTGAGAATTTTTTTATTAGTTTTGAAAAAATATATTCTATATATTATTCTATATATTCTTAATATAGTCTTTAAAAAATATAATAAGTCTTTAAAAAATCCATATAATTTTCATCTCAAATGAAGTTTCACTTCACAAAAATTCACACCGTGTTGACTTATAACTCAATTGGCCTGTCATTAAAAGGTTAACATTCCATTTTAGAACACTAATTTAAATTTGAATCTGACGTTTGCCTAGAAATAGACACACGACACGTTCCAAGCGACAGTTGTTTGGGGAATCTTTTGAAATGGACGATTAGAGTGTGAGAAGTGTCATGTTTACAAGTGTTGGTTTTATCGTTATGTCAATTTGTTTTCCCGCCCGAAATGGCAACTAGGAAGGGTGGTTCAACCTATAAGTAATAAAAAATTAAAGATAATTATTTTTTTTGAATGAAATAAGATTGGATCATTGAAAAAGTAATAACTGTAAAAGAAAATCCTCAGTTCGATCCCAGGAGGTGGTGAAAAAAAATATTAGCAATTAATTTTTCATTTTTTCATTCAAATCCTTATCCACACCCCAATGGTGCATAGGGCACCGCATCATATAAACGCAGTGTTATCTTGATCGTTAACGCATGAAGGAAAGGTGCTCAGTCCTCCGCTTCAGGTACCAGCCCAGGGTATTATTGAATAAATATAAGGGTGGAAAAATTACTATGATTTATTTGAGCTCCCCCCTGGGAATTGAACCTGGGACCTCCAGTATGGTAGCCGAGCGTGCTGACCATTACACTACGGAGGCGGCAGATTAATTTATACTGCAATAATAATACATTAAATATTACCCTGGACTGGTGCCTGAAGCGCAGGAGTGATCACCTTGCCTTTATGTAAGTACCGATCAAGATAACACTGCGTAAATACGATGCACTGCCCTATACACCATCGGGTGCAGATAAGGATAAGCAGAAGTAGATTTTTTTAATGTTAAAAAAAAATAGCTTAATTTTCAACAATTTTTATTTATGGTATTTTTGCCAATCGGTTTCGACAAAAACTTTATTAGCAGCAAAAAATATTCAAGAATACAGAAACCAAATGTACAAGAAGTAAAAATTACAAAGCAAATGTACAAAAAATAACTAATTTAGTTCGCCTCCGTATTGCAATGGTCAGCACGCTCGGCTACCATACTGGAGATCCCGGGTTCAATTCCCAGGGGGGTTCAAATAAATAAAAGTGATTTTTACACTCTAATATTTATTCAATATAAACCTGGACTGGTACATGATGCGGAGGGCTGATCACCTTTCCTTCGTGTGTTAATGATCAAGACAACACTGCTTTTGTAAGACGCAGTGCCCTATGCACCATTGGGTGCGGATAAGGGTTTTATTATTTTTTTTTATTATTATGTAACTACATAAATAATTTTAAAACGTACACACATTACCAAATCAAGACCAATTTCTCCCCTCAGCTTGTATTACTATGATCTTTTTAAAGACCCATTGATCTATCGTGGTGTCTGTTTTACTTAGTAAATACCACTGTTTCTTAAAAATCTACTGTAATACGTCTTTCGATGCATTCCGAATCATTTTCAAACATCGTATTAAGTAAAACATTAATAAAAATGGATAGATTTTACCACACTGTGATTGCCGAATCAATTAATGAAACTTATGTAACTACATAAATAATTTTAAAAAGGTTTTTTTTTCCTCCTCCGTAGTGTAATGGTCAGCACGCTCGGCTACCGTTCTGGAGGTCCCGGGTTCGATTCCCAAGGGGGGTAAAATAAATATAAGTGATTTTTTCACAGTCATATTTATTCAATATTACCCTGGACTGGTACCTGAAGCGGAGGACTGATCACCTTTCCTTCATGTGTAAACGGTCAAGATAACACTGCGTTTATATGACGCAGTGCCCTATGCACCATTGGGTGCGGATAAGGGTTTTATTATTTTTTATTATTATTATGTAACTACATAAATAATTTTAAAACGTACACAAATTACCAAATCAAGACCAATTTCTCCCCTCAGCTTGTATTACTATGATCTTTTTAAAGACCCATTGATCTATCGTGGTGTCTGTCACGTTGACAGGGTGTTAGGAAAGTGTTTGGAACTTGACGCAAACAAAACAACATCTATTTCCCCCGGTAGTGTACACAAATCGTAAAGTGGCATCTATTTTGGGGAGTGCATTTGCTGACGTTGGTTTTTCGAAACCCTTCTAGTTATTTTGAAAGAGTATTGTTGTCCATACCGCGTTCCCAATACAGATATTAAAAATAAATCGTTGGGCTTAATTTTGGGATACGTTTTAACATACGATTTTATTTTAGAACTCCCTTGTCTCAAAGACGAACAAATAATTAAGCTAAGTATTTTGTTTACTTTTTTCGAAGTATTGGTCAAATTTCAATTATTTTTTTAATTAAAAAAAGTGAAATATTCGTTTTATATTTTTTTATCGTTTACAAAAATACGTTAATTTTATACTATTTCTGTGAGTCTAAGCGGCCTGATATTAGTAAAAGGTGTCAAATTGTGGTAGAGTGGGTTCGAACCGAGAAACTCTGACTTAAGAGTCCGCGACACTACCCACGGAACCACAACCCGACACAGTAGGTTAAATCAAGTTGAGAGCTGATGAATTTTAACGGGTGTTCATTTATTTTAATTTTATTATAATAAAAAATATAATAAAAAATTATTATTTCTCAAAAACTGTATACTTTGACAATTTATATATGTATATATATATATATATATATATATATATATATATATATATATATATATATATATATATATATATATATATATTTATATATAAATATATATATATAATATATATATATATATATATATATATATATATATATATATATATATATATATATATATATATATATATATATATATATAAATATATATATATATATATATATATATATATATATATATATATATATATATATATATATATATATATATATATATATATATATATATATATATATATATATATATATATATATATATATATATATATATATATATATATATATATATATATATATATATATATATATATATATATATATATATATATATATATATATATATATATATATATTTGAGAAACCTTTTGTTGATTTTGAATGCACCTAAAAAAAGTAATATTTTGGCAAAAAGCAATTTTAGCAAACATTTACGAAAAAATCTCAGCACAAAACAGTTATATTATTTAAAATAATAAACATGTTTTTTTTACAACATACTATTTTATCACTGCGGACAACAAATATCGCTCAATCCTTTCAACAACGTCATATTTCAAAAATGGTCAATTTTCAGTTGTGCATGTTTTTGGAATGCCTAGAAAATATATATCCCAGCAAAAACGGCATACTTTTAACTTAATATTTACCCGCTACAGGGCAGAAAATATTGTTTTTCCATTTTGAAGAAAAAGTATTTAATTATTGTTTTAAAATACTAAATATTTTTCAAATTGAGATAAAACATTCAGGTTTTACCTAAAAAGATCTGTTGCACAGTAAAAAGTTCAAAAAGTGGCTTTTATTTATTTTTAATACACTTTATTATATTTTAAACTGTAAAAACGATCTCCTGAAAAATCAAGTTTTTTTTATATATGACGTTGTTGAAAGGAGTGAGCGATATGTTTGGCCGTTAACACGTGTTACAACATTATAAAAAATATTGCGAAATACTTGTTTTTGTAAAATATCTTTTCGATGACTCATCGCAAATATTCCGGATAATTCAATTCCCGGCTACCAACCCCGGAAAGTCAGGTGTGCATTGTGTATTTTTATATATTATTGTCACAATTAAAACGATCCAATTGGAACCTCCCTCCAAGAAAACACACCTCGTAAACGCTTCATACAAACTTCAGTAGCGCACAGAAGGCCGCCCGCGTCAGTCCGTCGATCGCGCGACAGTTGACAGATTTCATTTATTTTTCAAATTCAAATCGGCCATTTCGAATTCGCGTAGGCTGCCGAGACGACACTTTTCCAGCCGTGAGAATACGAGTATCTACCGGCAATCAATAATTTTAAAAAAACCGGGGCGCATTGGTTAAATTATGGGTTTTTTTACGCATTTATTGCGCGGAGTGATGTAATTTTTCATTTTTTAAACTTTTTTTTTTGTGTTTCGTTTAAATTTCATGGGATAAAACGTACGTTTAAGCTCAAAAAGACGACATCATGTTACTTAAGAAAATTAATTTAATATTGTTGATTGCATTTTTGTTTGTAATACGGAACGTGGTGACGGAAGACGGCGAAAATGAAGGTATGTATTTTTTCTTTTAATTTTTAAACATGGACTAAAAATCGGTGTCTACGTTCGTCCCATTATAACTTTTGAGAAAAAATATCTACCGCAGTAGATTTTACACAGCTTTTCAACTTATTATTTTTATTTATTCATTTTTCAAAACATATTACATCATGTCCGCCTCCGTAGTGTAATGGTCAGCACGCTCGGCTGCCGTTCTATCCGTTCTACCGTTCTGGAGGTCCCGGGTTCGATTCCCAAGGGGGGTAAAATAAATATAAGTGATTTTTTCACTGTAATATTTACTCAATATTACCATGGACTGGTACCTGAAGCGGAGGGCTGATCACCTTTCCTTCACGTGTAAACGATCAAGATAACACTGCGTTAATATGACACAGTGCCCTATGCACCATTGGGGTCCGGATAAGGGTTTTATTATTATTATTATTACATCATACATAAGTCATATATATAATATTCCCGATGAGTAATTTCTATTTCTCATTTTGGGACATGGGATTAAGGTTAACAAGACTGGAACACAAATAATAAAGTTACAAAAAAGATTTTTTTAAATAACCAAAATTAATACATGGCAAAATATAAAAACAATAAACAGGTATAAGAAATAGCAATAAGAAGCATATTTAAAAGAAATAAATGAGAAAATTTAAAAAACATAAGTTAAAAACAAAATAATTAAATATGACTAAACGCTACATGTATGGTATATCTTTCCCTAAAGTATCACACCGCTTCCCCGCAGGGGTAGGCAGAGAGTAACAAACGCAACACCACTCACACGCCTTTGAAAACAATTTTCATCTCTTCAACATTCATGGATCTCCTCATACATTCTCCTCATTCATTGGTCGATTATTACGACTCCTGACCTGACCACTTTCAAATATTAGAAATACTTGATCGTGCCAAAATTTACTCGATCTTCCTCTGCCCCTGTTTCCTATTACGTTTGATTCATAAATTACTTTTACCAGTCTTTCCTCACTCATTCGTTCCACATGTCCAAACCATCTGAATACACCTTGCTTAATTTTAACGATAATTCTTATATCAGCCTTGCATTATTTCCTTATTTCACCATCTATCATACATTATTCATCTATCACAAATTATATATATATTTATATATATATATATATATATATATATATATATATATATATATATATATATATATATATATATATATATATATATATATATATATATATATATACATATATATATATATATATTCTATATATATATATATATATATATATATATATATATATATATATATATATATATATATATATATATACATATGTATATATATATATATATATATATATATATATATATATATATATATATATATATATATATATATATATATATATAATTAAAATGCATATTTATAGATTTGGTATTTAATTTCTAGAAATCCATTTTAATTTATATATTTAATATTTAAATCAAACACGGATTTTTTGAGTCCACTAAATTGTCATTCGTTTGAAAATTTCATAACAAGGCGAAACAATTGTACAAAATTAATTTTAATGTGTTTTTTCACTATAAAATACAATTTAGTGGACACGAAAAATCAGTGTTTGATTTTAACATTTAATATTTAAAATGATCAAAATGCATGTTTTGAATATTGAAATCATTAACTTTGTGGATCATATTGATATATTATTTCGAGAAATAAAAATACTTTGTGTTCTGATCCACTCACATTTTTATTAACCAACTAGTTTCGGCAACAACCTGTTGCCCTCTTCAGGATTTCATTTATTAGTAATAAATTAAACCCTGAAGAGGGCAACAGGTTGTTGCCGAAACTAGTTGGTTAATAAAAATGTGAGTGGATCAGAACACAAAGTATTTTTATTTCTCGAAATAATAAAGATTAAAATGCATATTATTCTGCTGCAAGAAATGCAGAAAAAATGCCACAGAACGTTCAAGGATATTACTAACGGATATTATTATTCATTTTTTATCTTTTTGAAGGATGTGGACAGTGGCGATCATCCATTGTTCATTAATTTTGAAGCGAAAATTACATATTTGCATCGATTTGGTGGTCAGATAA
Source organism: Brachycentrus maculatus (assembly GCF_059751285.1). Classification (NCBI taxonomy): domain Eukaryota; kingdom Metazoa; phylum Arthropoda; class Insecta; order Trichoptera; family Brachycentridae; genus Brachycentrus; species Brachycentrus maculatus. The sequence continues at coordinate 905,105 of NW_028280787.1, forward strand.
GTTTCATTTTGAAAGATAAAAAAACCACAAATGGTTTTTTATGAAACTTGTTTATTTACTAGCTGCACGCCGCTGCATAATACTGTGGCTCAATCTGGATAAATGGAAAAAGTATAATATAAAAGATAGAGTATAATTTAACAATGCTTGTGAAGCAGTGAAAATATTAAAAGTCTATGTAACAACGATGCGATTGAAAACATTGAAAATGCTAAATTACTTATTACGTGTTTCTCTTACATTCAACATTCAACGGATAGCGCTGCCATTGCGGTAAAAGCTTTTATCGAAGGAGCTGGAAAAAGAAGGTTGAAATCATTCGGAATACGATTTCTCAGATGAATCTGCGTCAAAACGATAGACAGATAGATGAAACAATTTATTTTTTTTTGTATATTCGTCAAAAGTTTTGTAAAATCTTTTGTTTATTAGTTATATCACAAATTTATATTTAATATGATCTCATTTGAGCTCAATCAAATATTTTACTCTTCTTGGCATCTATTATATAAGGTTTTGGTACGTGGATGCCATTTTTTCGTCTCGAAACCATACCTGAATTATGGACAAAATGAGCTTTCCCACCGTAGTGCAATCAATTTCGGAAAGCCGATTCTTACAGATTGCCGATAGATTTTCAATTTAGTTTATGTCTGGCAAAATTCTTGACCAGTCCAACACAGTTCATTGTTTTTATGTGAAAAATTTCATCATTTTTTTATGGATTTGCGGCACGGGGTTAAATCCTGCCGAAATATTCCGTTACCATTTGACCTTCAATTTTGTATCTCTGGTAGTATCTTTTCCGGTAGAATTAGGTGATACTTCTCGCTATTCATCATCTCAGTCACTGAAAGAAGCAGCCCTGGTCCATAATACGAGGAACACCCCCAAAACATTTTTTAGAGGGTGTTGAAAATACGAAAAAAAAGTTTTGTTTCAATTAATCTGTTCGATACTGTATATGTTGTTATTGATAATCAACATTTTGAGTGTGTCCAAATATTTGTTCACAAAATCTGGATTATCTCCAATTACAAGAGTTATTTTCATATTATTTTTGACATCTCATCAAAGATGAAGAAGAATATGGAAGTCTGAGCATTTTCGGGGCTGACGACAGTCATAGGCTGGTTTCTTCGTCTTTGATGAGATGTCAAAAATAATATGAAAATAACTCCTATAATTGGAGATAATCCAGATTTTGTGAACAAGTATTTGGACACACTCAAAATGTTGTAAATAAATTGTCTGGTTAAATTATAAGCTTAAATAATAAAAATGAAAATGGTATTTTCTGGCGTTTCTCATGTGTGTGATTATAATCCAGGATTCGGATCTCACATACTAATATAAGAGTTTCTGCTTAATAGAAAGCTTCTTTACATCTCACCAATAGATGTCTCTAGTGAAGTTCTATTGATTCAAGAACAAGGTTTCTAAATTGGTTCATATATACAGAACTTCCAAGAAATTGAGTAGTGTGGTTGTCAATAATGGGTAGAATTGGTGAATGTTACACGTGTGTAAAGTGATTACTTAAACCAGCCTATGACAGTCGTCAGCTCCGTAAATGCCCAGACTTCCATATTCTTCTTCATCTTTGATGAGATGTCAAAAATAACATTGATAATCTAGTTCTAATTTCAGTTTGCTCCAAATCGTCAGCATAATATTGTTTAAAAACATATTTGTATTTATATTATTAAGCCTTGAACTAGTGTATCATGACCTACTAGGGTCAGAGCATCGGGAATTCGATCATATTAAAATGCAATCAATTCATATTATCATATATACATCGAAGAGATAAATCAATCACCAATCAGTAGCAATATTACATGTCAATATCAAAGATATAAGTACCTAAGACCTTGACTATTATCAGAGTATATCGCTCACTCCTTTTAAGAACGTCATAAATCAAAAATCTTTAATTTTCAGTTGTGCATGTTTTCGGAATGCCCTGAAAATGTACTATATCCCAGCAAAAGCGGCATATTTTTAACTTAATATTTACCCGCTACAGGGCAGAAAGTGTTGTTTTTGCATTTCGAAGAAAAGGTATTGTTTAATTATTTTTTTGAACATACTAAATATTTTTTAAATGGAGAAAAAACCTTCAGGATTTACCTAAAAAGATCTGTTGCACAGTAAAAAGTTCAATAAGTGGCTTGATATTTATTTTTAAAACATTGTATTATATTTTTAAACTTCAAAAACGTTCTCCTGAAAAATCAAGTTTTTATTTATTTATGACGTTGTTGAAAGGAATGAGCGATATGTGTTCCTATGTCTTAGTGCAGAAAACTGTTGTATCTTAACATAGATGAAGAAGAACATGGAAAGCGAATTTACAGGGCTTATGACCTATGTCAACTGGTCAATTGATCACTTTACATCCGTGCAACATTCACCATTCACCCATGATTGACAACCCCACTACTTAAATTCTTGAAATTTCTATATATATTGTTCCAATTCGAAACGAAGTGCTTAAATTGACTATGATTTCATTTTTAAATTAGGTTTTACTTAGTAAATACCACTTTTTCCAAAAATCTACTGTGACACGTGTTTCGATGCATTCCGCATCATTTTCAAACACCGTATTTCGAAACACAGTAGATTTTAAGAAATGGTGATACTTACTAAGTAAAACTTAAATTAAAAATGGACAGATTTTACCACAAAGTGATTGCCGAATCAATTAATGAGACTTTAATTTCACTATAGACATCTATGGTGAGATGAAGGAAGCTTTTCATTGAGCAGAAACTCTTTAATTAGTATGTGAGGTCCGAATCCTGGATTATATTCACATACATAAAAAACGCCAGAAAACATATTTTTTTTAGTTTATAAGTTGACCATGTAATTTATTTACAACATTTTGAGTGTGTCCAAATACTTGTTCACAAATCTGAATTATCTCCATTTAGGAGTTGTTTTTTTTTACATTATTTTTTGACATCTCAGAATAGATGAAGAAGAATATGGAAGTCAGGGCAATTACTTACATATTCTTCTTCATCTATGTTGAGATTTAAAAAATAATGTAAACAATATGATTACTTAAAGTCCATTAATTTCACTCTTTGTCCGCCTCCGTAGTGTAATGGTCCCGGGTTCAATTCCCAGGGAGGGTCGAATAAATATGAGTGATTTTTTCACTCTAATATTTATTCAATACTACCCTGGACTGGTGTACCTGAAGCGGAGGGCTGATCACCTTTCCTTCATCTGTAAATGATCAAGATAACATTACGTTTATGTAACGTGGTGCCCTATGCATCATTGGGGTGCGGATAAGGGTTTTATTATTTTATTAATTTCACTCTAAAATGGAGTACAAATTTTGACATTCACCCATAATGGAATGTTAGAATTCTCAGGAATTCTTGCAATGAGAAAAAACTAAGTAATTTCAGTTTATGGCCGTTCTTGAGACAAATTGGAAGCTGTGGAATCATAATATATAATTATGCAAATTGAATGAACGCTGAGATGAATAAAAGAGTGTTCCTGTTAGATATACCGCTCACTCCTTTCAACAACGTCATATATAAAAAATGTACAATTTTCAGTTGTGCATGTTTTCGTTATGCCCAGCGGCATATTTTTATTTTTAATCAATGTTTTACTTAGTAAATACCACTATTTCTTAAAATCTACTGTGACACGTGTTTCGATGTATTCCGCATTATTTTCAAATAGGTACATATTTTAACTTGATATTTACCCGCTACAGGACAGAAAGTGTTGTTTTTGCATTTTGAAGAAAATGTATTGTTTAAGTATTTTTTAAATATACTGAATATTTTTCAAATGGAGAAAAAACATTCAGATAATTCATAATATCCTCTTCCATATTCTTCTTCATCTATGTTGAGATGTTGAAATGGGACAATAATCTGTTCGCTTTGAATAGCACAAATAAATTAATATAGGGCAAACGTATAATATATATGTATTCATGCATTTCTCGTATTCAATGGTGCATTTTATGGCTTCTTCAAGACTATATACTATCAACTCGCTTCAAAATGAACCAAAGGTTTATTTTCCACATATTAACTAACCTCTTTATTTTCATGTACATCATATCGCTCACTCCTTTCAAGAACGTCATAAATAAAAAATCGACCATTTTCAGTTGTGCATGTTTTAGGAATGTCCAGAAAATGTACTATATCCCAGCAAAAGCGGGATATTTTTAACATAATATTTACCCGCTACAGGGCATAAAGTGTTGTTTTTGCATTTTGAAGAAAGGGTATTATTTAATTATTTTTTTAAATACTAAATATTTTTCAAATGGAGAAAAAACTTTCAGACTTTACCTAAAAAGATCTGTTGCACAGTAAAAACTTCAATAAGTGGTTTGATATTTATTTTGAATACATTGTATTATATTTTTAAAATTTAAAAACGTTCTCCAGAAAAATCAAGTTTTTTTATTTATGACGTTCTTGAAAGGAGTGAGCGATATGAGTCCGGTTTAAAATATGTGACGTTCAAAAGCTTTCATTTTAAACTTTTAAACTGTTAAAATTCATATTATTTTTTGACATCTTAACATAGATGAAGAAGAATATGAAAGTCTGGGCATTTGCGGGGATCACAAACCGTCATAGGCTTGTTTAAGTGATCACTTTACACACGTGTAACATTCACCAATTAATACACCAAAAATAGCTCCTAATTGGAGATAGTAACAAGTATTTGGACACGCTCAAAACGTTATTATAATCTGTATTCGTTTTTATTGTAATCGTTATCATAATCTAAATAAACTAAAATCTGAGTGTGTCGGTTTGTGGTCCCGTGGTTAGTGTCACGGACTCTTAAGTCAGAGTTACTTGGTTCGAATCCAGTCTACCACAATTTGATACCTATTTCTAATAATGAGCTGCTTAGGCTCACAGAAATAGTATAAAATTGAAATATTTCAGTAAATAATAAAAAACACAATTATTTCTGTTTTAAAAAATATAAAAAATAAATTTAAAAAGTCTGCGTAATCGGAGGGCATGCACGACTAGATGTATATATGTGAAGGAACCTAGGAGTGTATGTCAGGGCAGAAGAGTGTGGCCTACCATCCTCTCTGCCTACCCCTGCAGTAAAATGGCGTGATGATAGTAGTAGTAGTAGCAGTACGGCTGTCCAAACTTAAAACACAGTAAGGGACATTTTTTTGTAGCACGTTTTTTTTTGTATTTTGGACTAAGTACATAGACTCTACTTAGTCCAAAAATGCAAAAAAACGTATTACAAAAAAATGTCCCTTACTGTGTTTTGAGTTTGGACAGCTGAGTAGCGTATAGCGTAAGTATGCGACTTGCCATTAGCTGGTTTAAGTGATCGTAGTAGCGTGATGGTAGTACGGCTGTCCAAACTTAAAACACAGTAGGGGACATTTTTTTGTAGTACGTTTTTTTTCGTATTTTTGGACTAAGTAGTACTTAAGCCAAAAATGCAACAACAAAAAAGTACTACAAAAAAATGTTCCTTACTGTGTTTTGAGTTTGGACAGCCGAGTAGTGTATAGCGTAAGTATGCGACTTGCCATTAGCTGGTTTAAGTGATGGTAGTAGCGTGATGGTAGTATTGGTCGTTGTATGTTTTCCGTTACTTTTAGATGCTGATACATCCGAGGGTCCTGACGATGCGTCGTCTGATGATGACCTCGCTGACGACTGCTGCTCCACGGGCGAGGAGTGGGCGGAGTCGGCGTCTGGATGCACGGCCCCCGAGGATCCAGACAGGTCCAAGAAGTGCCTGGACAGCGCCATGGACTGCTGCAAAAACCTGATCAAGTAAGAGATATTCGGTTTCATTTTAATTTTAATTTTACTCGGTAATTACCACTTTTGCTCGGTAAATACCACAGTTACAGTGCTTGTGCACTACATGGAATTTTACCGTCCGGCAGTCCGGTTTTTAAAAATAAAAGCGACTACGACAGTTTGGAGTGATCGAATTTATGCGCAACGTGTTCACGCACCGATCCGAAGAAAGATGGACAAAAGCACAAGCCAATCCAAGCCTTTTATCACACTTTATCACGTGCCGGACGGTAAAATTCCATGTAGTGCACAAGCTGCCTTAGGGCGATTGTCCATTACACGGAATTACACGGATCACGCTTAACTGTCGTAGTCGCTTTCATTTTTCAAAACCGGACTGCCGGATGGTGAAATCCCGTGTATCTAGTGGACAAACGCCCTTACTCGGTGAAATACAGTATTCATAACATAAATATGGAATTATTTAATTAGTTTTTATCATTGTCAATGCAACTATTTTTATATATATTTTTAATGTACAAGCTGTATAATACCCAAACAAATAATAAAAAATAAAAAATAATAAAAAAGAATATTTCACCATCGGTAAATACCACTATTACTCGGTAAATACTACTTTTACTCGGTAAAAATTACTATTATTTGGTAATTGTCACTTTTTCTTAAAAATGTATTGTGACTTTTAATAGACCAATTCTATATTGGCTACTGGGTTCGATTCCCAGGGGAGTCAAAATAAAAGTGATTTTCTTAAGCGAGATTAATCGCTTTGCCTTGATGTAAGAAACAATCAAGATAACACTGCGTCGATACGATGTAGTGCCCCTTTGCACCATTGTATTAAGGTAAAGGTTTGGAAGGTATTTGGTAAGACGTAATCTTTATTTTATCGCTTTTCAGACGTAAAGAAGCCTGCCAAAAAGGAGTGCAGATGGCGAAAGAAGAACGAAAATGCGACGAAAATTCGTTAGGTGAAGGAGTCGTAAGTATAAAAATATTATTTAACGTTTATTTTTTTATTTTTTTTTGACGTATAGATGACGAAGAACGTGGAAATCTGGGTATTTACAGGGCTTACGACCGTCATAGGCTTAACCATCAATTTACACACATGTAATATTCACCAATTCTACCCATGATTGACGACCACACTACTGAAATTTTTGAAACTTCTATATATATATTGATCAAACTGTTTGAACTGTGTCAATATACCGCTCACTCCTTTCAAGAACGTCAAATATAAAAAAAACTTGATTTTTCAGGAGAACGTTTTTAAAGTTTAAAAATATAAATAAGTGTACCTTATTAAAAATAAATATCAAGTCACTTATTGAACTTTTTACTATGCAACAGATCTTTTTAGATAAAACCAGAATGTTTATGCCGCTTTTGCTGGGATATGGTATATTTCCTGGGCATTCCGAAAACATGCACAACTGAAAATTGGCGATTTTTTAAATATGACGTTGTTGAAAGGAGTGAGCGATGTACTCTCAAGAGAAAATGGCTTGTCGATAGTATGTACTGAAAGGTGCAAGTGTGTACTATATTGAAAGCTGTCCCACCGCATTCCCAGATCTGATACAGAAGCATCTAGGCTTCCTGACAGACCTTCTAGATGTATATCTAACAATAGTTAGTTGTACATATTGAAAGCTGTCCCACCGCATGCCCAGATCTGATACAGAAGCATCTAGGCTTCCTGACAGACCTTCTAGATCTATATCTAACAATAGTTAGTTGTACATATTGAAAGCTGTCCCACCGCATGCCCAGATCTGATACAGAAGCATCTAGGCTTCCTGACAGACCTTCTAGATCTATATCTAACAATAGTTAGTTGTACATATTGAAAGCTGTCCCACCGCATGCCCAGATCTGATACAGAAGCATCTAGGCTTCCTGACAGACCTTCTAGATGTATATCTAACAATAGTTAGTTGTACATATTGAAAGCTGTCCCACCGCATGCCCAGATCTGATACAGAAGCATCTAGGCTTCCTGACAGACCTTCTAGATGTATATCTAACAATAGTTAGTTGTACATATTGAAAGCTGTCCCACCGCATTCCCAGATCTGATACAGAAGCATCTAAGCTTCCTGACAGACCAGTCTTGCAAAGTTGCGAAATTTATTGAAAATATGAAACAAAAATTGTATCCCATACAAGTACTGGGTAATATTCAATTTGACCGAGATTACCACCTGCGTGCGTATGAGTGTTTATTCAGACATGTTGCTATGTTGGAAAAATATCTGCCAATGTTCCAGAAAGCGAAAAGTGTGTATCGTACAGTGTGAAGCATTGTAAGCGATGTTGGCAGATGCAGCGAACGTTGTGTTTAGGCAAATATTAGCCGGGAGATAAGGAAAGCCAACAGAGATAAGGGAATACGTATTCGCTTGAGACAAATCTTCCAGGGTTGTGTAAAATACTAGTTTCTTATCTAACTTTTACTTGATGAGATAAAAAGAACCTTTTTATTGAGCAGAAACTCAGAGAAATGTGTGAATGTGCGATCCCTCAGACGAATGCGTGGCAAAATGATGTTTGATAGATGTTCGAATGATGAAATAAGGACAGAATGCAAGGCTGAAATAAGCATTATCGATAAAATTAAGAAAGGTGTGTCGAGATGGTTTGGACATGTGGAACGTATGAGTGAGGAAAGAACGGTTAAACAAATTTGTAAGGCAAATGTAGTTGGAAAAAGAAGCAGAGGAAGACCGAAGAAATCTTGGCACAATCAGGTATGTCAAATACTTGAAAGCGGCCGGGTCAGGAGTCGTAATAATCGTCGGTTTTGTATGAGGAGATGCATGAATGTAGAAGAGGCGAAGAATGTTTGCAAAGACAGAGTGGTGTGGCGTCTAATTAGTTAGTTAGTTAGAAACTCTTTTGATAGTATGTGAGATCCGCATCCTGGATTATAATCACATACATGAGAAACGTCTGAAAATATCATTTTTATTTTTATTATTTTAGCTTATAATTTGACCAGTTAATTTATTTACAACATTTTGAGTGTGTCCAAATACTTGTTCACAAATCTGGATTATCTCAATCATGGAACGTCATGAGATTGATCATAAATATGTGGAGTTCCTCACCAAAAAATTACATTTCCAATATTGCACACAAAAATATTTGAATGCATATCTTTTCTGTTTCCTGTATTCTATGGAAATCTTAATTAAAGTATCGACAAAACGTGACCAATCCTGTGTTAAACCAATATGAAATCATTAAATCGCACCAAAACGTAACAATTGTACAAGCTTGAATTCCTTCTTCTTCTTCATCTTTTTCTAGATCCTAAGGATCTGTTTGTGCCTCCGCTTGTAGCTCTTGGGATGTTGACTGTCTTTCCACCTTTTTGGAGGTCTGCCTGGGGGTCTGCGTCCTTCAGGGATTCCTTAAAGGGCGATACGTGGAAGTATGTCACCTGACATTCTGTTTACATGATCATACCAGTATCGCCTTCGTTGTCGTCCCCAGCTCATGATATCCTCCGTCTTACACATGCTCCGGATGTCGGTATTCACTCGGTCTCGCAATGTGTTTCCGGTTATGGATCGGAGAGTCTTCATCTCAGAGGTTCGATGTCGAGATTTTGTTCTAGAAGTATCTGCTCTTGCCTCGATCCCATAAGTGGCTATTGGTCGAACACATGTTTTGTATATTTTCATTTTACTTTCTATTCTCATGTGTTTTCCCTACACCGAGTTTCTGAGGCATCCGGATATAACTGCATGAATTCCTGATTACTTAAAATCATTTATAATGGAAATGTAACATGGAAACGTGACATTTGTTTGTAAATGCCATAACTAGGCGAAACAATTCTCACATATTAATTTTTATGTATTTTTTCAACAATAAAATACAACTGAGTACACTCAAAAAAATCTGTGTTTGGTTTAATAATTCATACATAAAAAAGGAAATGTAAGGAAACGTTTTGGTGAGGACCTCCACATATATGTATCACTTCCAAAACTTGAGTTGTGTGTTTGTAAATCATGGATGGAATGGTCAATGTTACACGTGTGTAAAGTGATCATACACATATTCTTTTTATCATCTATGTCCGCCTCCGTAGTGTAATGGTCAGCACGCTCGGCTACCGTTCTGGAGGTCCCGGGTTCGATTCCCAAGGGGGGTAAAAAATAAATATAAGTGATTTTTTCACTCTAATATTTATTCAATATTACCCTAGACTGGTACCTGAAGTGGAAGGCTGATCACCTTTCCTTCATGTGTAAACGATCAAGATAACACTGCGTTTATATGACGCAGTGCCCTATGCACCGTTGGGTGCGGATAAGGGTTTTATTTATATATGTAGAGATGTCTAAAATTAAATAATTTTTTCACAGCCCTGAATTCTTTGACAATGTATTTTAAAGACGTGTTTGATGTGATGGTCTCATTCAAGAAGTTTGATTCTCCACTGAATAAGAGGACTGTAAGTCCATCTTATGTCAATATGGGCTCGGTTTATGTAAACAGAATTACTATGTAAGGAGTAAGGACGTTACGCAATTTATCACATGGATAATGGGAGCTGTTATGTGATCCGAAACGTCGGTAAAAAGTAGAAAACGTCCATCAATAAAAAAATCTGTCTTTAAATTAGTGACAGTTGAAATGCTGTCATGAAGAAAACAGAATTGGTTTTTGGCAAAAAGCAAAATATATCAAATCATGGTTATCAACTCCTGCCTTGTTTTATATATATATAACATAACAATTTGTATAGCCTCCCACCAGTCTGATGATGTCGGTAATGACGAAACCCGGTTGCTGGTCAAATAAAAATAAAGTAGAAAAGCTAAAAATATTGGTTTTAATATAATAATATATTATTTGTTATTTTATTATTATTTAATGTATAAGACTTTTTGTTTTTCTTTATTAATGTATTCATTTTAATACCTTATTGTAAATTCCGCCTCCGTAGTGTAATGGTTAGTAGGTTCGGCTACCGTTCTGGAGGTCCCGGGTTCGATTCCCAGAGTGAGTCTAATAAATATAAGTGATTTTTTCACTTTAATATTGATTTAATATTACCCTGGACTGGTACCTGAGGTAGAGGGCTGATCACCTTTCCTTTGTGTGTCAACGATCGAGATAACACTGCGTTTATATGATGCAGTGACCTATGCACCATTGAAGTGCGGATAAGGGTTCGAATTATTGTAAAGTAATGAAGCGGAATACATTACTGACTGATTTTTTTAAAAATTTTGTTGTTGTTCCCTCTTATTCTCCGTAAAATGGAAGTTGAAAAAAATGAATAGATTTAATAATAACACAGTATGAGTATATTTACATGAGTATATTACAGAAAAGCCTGGAGACAGTTTGTGGACTCCATATGCTCCACCTAGGGAGCGGATATGGTTAAAAATGAGTATATAGGGATGTGTTTGGTAGGTTACGTAGACCAAGTTAAGTCTTGAGAAACTGAATGCGTTAATGTATGCCATTATTTATTCCAGACCTGCTGCGAAGAATGCAGTATCGCCATCCTTCTTGGTGAGGAAAGAAGTTGTTCAGATTCTAGCACTGGCGTCTTCTTCGAGTGTTGCAAGGTAAGTTAATATGTCGCTCACTCCTTTCAACAACGTCATATATCAAAAAACTTAATTTTTCAGATCGTTTTTCAAGTTTAAAAATATAATACAATGTTTTAAAAATAACTAACAAACAACTTGCTCAACTTTTTACTGTGCAACAGATCTTTTTAGGTAAAACCTGAGTGTTTTTTCTCCATTTGAAAAATATTTAGTATATTTTAAAAAATAATCAAACAATACCTTTTCTTCAAAATGCAAAAACAACACTTTCTACTCTGTAGCAGTTAAATATCAAGTTAAAAATATGCCACTTTTGCTGGGATATAGTACATTTTCTGGGCATTCTGAAAACATGCACAACTGAAAATTGACAATTTTTCATATATGACGTTGTTGAAAGGAGTGAGCGATATGTAATGTAAACAAAACAAAATAACATCCTACACAAGTACTACCAACACTTCTTATACATCCTTGAATCTGTCTGTTCCGTTATCCATCTTTTGTGGACTGGCAGCTGTCACGCCATAGCTTTGGAGGTCTTCTAGGTGGTCTTCTTCCTTCTGGGTCCTCTTGAAGAGCAATGCGGACCAGTCTATTTCCTTGCTTGCTGTTGCATGGGCATTCAAGAACCATCTTTGAATAGAGAAGACTATCTGAATATCAGTAGTGTCTTTACACTATAGACAGATATATCTCTTTGCCTTTGCAAAGAGATATATCTGTCTCAGACCAAATTTTACAGGAGAGCAAAAACCAACATTTAAATTAAATAACTCATTTGTTTTATGTATTTTTATATGTACATATCTTAATAAAACTAAATAAGTATTGCAACTACAGCTATATTCTTCAGCCAGATTATGGAATACACTATTTTAGGCATTTTGTGGAACAAACTTAGAAAATGAAAAATTTGACAGACCTTCGTACTACACATTTACCAATAAACTGATAAAATATGTGGGTCATGCATAATATGCAACAACCTGTTGCCCTCTTCAGGGTTTGTGTCATAAAACATACCCTGAAGAGGGAAACGGGTTGTTGCTGGAACTAGTGGTTTTTAATAAAAATGTGAGTGGATCAAAAAACAAAGTCATTTTAGTTCTCCAAAATATATTACAATGATCCACAAAGTTAATGCTTAAAATTTTTAAAATACTCACACAATGTCAGATGAACATACATATTGCTCACTTCTTTCAACAACGTCATATATCAAAAATCGTCAATTTTCAGTTGTGCATGTTTTCGGAATGCCCAGAAAATGTACTATATCCCAGCAAAAGCGGCATATTGTTAACTTAATATTTACCCGCTGCAAGGCAGAAAGTGTTGTTTTTGTATTTTGAAGAAAAGGTATTGTATAATTATTTTTTTAAATATACTGAATATTTTTCAAATGGAGAAAAAAATCTTCAGGTTTTACTTAAAAAGATCTGTTGCACAGTATAAGTGGCTTGATATTTATTTTTAAAACATTTTATAATATTCTTAAACTTTAAAAACGATCTCCTGAAAAATCAAGTTTTTTGATATTTGACGTTGTTGAAAGGAGTGAGCGATATGTATACATAATCAAAGGGAATTCTTCAATTAATGCATTTCGTTATCACCCTATTTAAAAATATTTTATTTTCCAGTTTGCAATGGATAATTTAGCTCCCGATAAACCTGAAGAAGCTAGTTCCACAAAACCTCAAGAAAATCCTGGACCAAAAAGTCTTGGTAAATCATATTATTAATATTTTTAGAATTTACCTTGTGTTTAGTCATTTTTGCTTTTTCTTTTATTAAATGTTGTATACAAAACCATTCGCCGAAATTTAAGTCTACCAGTTTCAATACGTACCCGTCTCTTCGTCAGGACAATCACTACACCAGCATGCAAAAAATATAAATCTTGCTTAATCATTGGACTATTTGGTTCAACATTGAACAAGCAAGATGTCAACACCCACTTTAGACTCTGCCAACTCCTTTCAACCTAAATAATCTCAACCTATTTTGACTCCTTAACATCCTTAGTGCAAGTCACACTAAGGAAGTTGAGGAGTAACTTAAAGGTGTGCAAGCCACACCAGCTTAAGTACTCTCTTATGGTAGAGAAAGTCCAAAAGAAGTTTCTGAGGTATCTCTACGTGAGAGAGTACGGCTATTATCCTCGGCTCTACCCGACCCAGTTTCTCCAGGGTATGCTTGGCTACAATAGTTTAGAGACTAGAAAGAATGTGTATTTGATTACGCATTTTTATCGATTGTTGCGCGGTATGATCAATAATCCTAAAATTATCCAGAACATTGGTCTGTATTTTCCCGATAGTTACCTGAGACAGCGTTGGCATAGATTGTTTCACATTCCTATACACAGGACCAACCTGCCGATGGTTATACCTGTAGGAAGAGCTACCGCTGTGTTGAACAATATCTCATTGGATATTGATCTGTTCCATGTGTCTGAAGGAGTTTTCCGAAGCGGGATTCTTCTACACCTTTAGCAATAGTTCTTGCATATGTTTCATTTTAATGTATTTTTTATGCATACGATTAAAAAAAATTAAAGTTTGTAATGTTTATATTAATTTAAATAAATAAATTAAATTGAACTGAAATTAAAGTCAGACCCTCAGCCTTTAGCGCATGTTGTTCTGCAATACTTAGTGAATGTTGGTCCTCGGGTCGACAAAAACCCCATGTGATTGACATTTTGTGTAGTTGTGAGTGTGTGAATAGTGCTATGGTAGTGACGTATAGTATTGTTTGCATGCTGTAGTAGTGATTGTCCTGACGAAGAGACGGGTACGTCTCGAAACCGGCAGACTTAAATCTCAGTGAGTAGTTATATGCTAACATTACTAACATTTTTGTAAAAATAAAATATATATATATATATATATATATATATATATATATATATATATATATATATATATATATATATATATATATATATATATATATATATATATATATATATATATATATATATATATATATATATATATATATATATATACATATATATATATATATATATATATATATATCTCACCCTTATCCGCACCAAATGGTGCATAGGGCACTGCATCGTATTGACGCAATGTTATCTTGATCGTTAATTATTATAGGCAAGTTGATCACTCCTGCGCTACAGGAACCAGTCCAGAGTAATGTTAAATAAATATTAGAGTGTAAAATCACAAATATTTATTCTCACCCTCCTGGGAATCGAACCTGGGACCTCTAACACGGTAGCTAAACGCGCTGACCATTACACCGCGGAGGTGGACAAAATATATATATATATATATATATATATATATATATATATATATATATATATATATATATATATATATATATATATATATATATATATATTTATATATATATATATATATATATATATATATATATATATATTATATATATATATATATATATATATATATATATATTTATATATATATATATATATATATATATATATATATATATATATATATATATATATATATATATATATATATATATATATATATATATATATATATATATATATTTATATATATATATATATATATATATATATATATATATATATATATATATATATATTTATATATATATATATATAAATATATATATATATTTATATATATATATATTTATATATATATATATATATATATATATATATATATATATATATATATATATATATATATATATATATATATATATATATATATATATATATATATATATATATATATATATATATATATATATATATATATATATATATATATATATATATATATATATATATATATTAATATTAACGGACAGGACACATTTATGTATTCATTGAATACAAACACAGAACACGAAATCACTGGATTGAATTTAGCTTTAAAAATTTCTTCACATATTTCTCAACTTATGACGTCACAATCAGCCATACTTCCAAATCTACTGAAAATTCTACCCGCATATGGAAGGTACCCAAAACCATTAACACAAAATGGATGTTCAATAATGGACAGAATAGTGAATGTTACATTGTGTATAAAGTGATCGCTGAAGCCAGCAAATGCCAAGTCGTAAGCCCTGGGAAGCTCAGATCATCTTCTTTTGTATCAAAATAACAATAGATGCTTCATATGTGTCGCCTACTTTCAAAATCTGCCAGATCCATGTAAGTCGATTTTTAAAAAAATGCTAAATTCTCCGGGTAACATTTATGTTTAAAAGATTTGTCTATCTTTAGATAAAATAGTATGAAAAAGAGAATTGTAAAATTTTTTAGATTTTTTTTCAGTATCTTAATTTTTGACCTATCCCCGCTTTCTGATTGGCCGATATGGTTCAGAAGGCAAGTTGCATGATTATAGCTGAATTTGAAATAAAACGCTGTTTTTAAGTATTTTTTAGCAGGGTTTTCAAGTATATAAATATTTAAAACCTTTCCGGTTCTATGTCGAATGTCATTTGACATTTTTTTCTTCATCAGTTTAGTGTTAAAATACAAGCAAACATATTTTTTTCTCACTCGCATTTAGTATAAAATGTAATAATAAGACACAAGATGGTATATATTCAAAATAAAAATAAATTTTTAACACAAGTGTAGTTATATTAAAAAAAACTTGGATGTATTGTTTAACCCTGTAATGCTGTAAATCTATTGTGGTCCTAGTGGAATTTTTTTTAAATTTTATAGACCGGAAAGGGTTTAACAATAAAACCCACAATTGGCATTCCGATAGAGTATTTATTTTAAAATCTTATAAAATAGGATCTGGCGGATTTTGGGAGTAGGCGACACGTGTCAAGTTGAGCCACTTTTAATTGAATTTTGGTGATGCCATTTCAGGAGATGATCGCAATGGCTGTGAGCTAGAGGGAGATATTTTGTGCGCACACAAATGCGTTCCTAACGGGAGATCGTTCAAGTGCCAATGCAGAACTGGGTTCAAACTGAGACCCGACAATCACTCCTGCCAAAAGTTGGACTTCAACAGGTAATTTCTAGTTCAATTCAAGTCAAGTTTTTGTAGGTCTTTCTAAACTTTGCCATCTCTTTTCTAACTAACTTACTAACCATCACGCCGCTTCGCCGCAGGGGTAGGCAGAGAGAATAGAACGCCACACCACTCTGTCTTTGCAAACATTCCTCGCCTCTTCCACATTCATGCATCTCCTCATACACACCCGCCGATTGTTTGGACAAGTTTTCTCGTTTTCAAGTTTTACTCGGTCTTCCTCTGCTCCTTTTTCCAATAACATTTGCTTCATAGATTTGTTTTACCATTCTTTCCTCACTCATTCGTTCTACATGTCCATCTCAACACACCTTTCTTAATTTTATCGATAATGCTTGTCTCAGCTTTGCATTCCTTCCTTATTTCACTATTTGAACATCTAACATATATCGTTATGTCGCACATTCTTCTGAGATATCGCATTTTGACTGCATTTAGTCTACTTTCATCCTTCTTTTGCCAACTCCATGTTTCACTTCCATACTTAAGGTCGGAACCAGGACTCCGTTGCGTACTGCCAGTTTAGCTTTCGCTGATAGGTTTTTATTTGCCATAACTGATTTCAGTGCACCATTCACTCTCCTTTCTATGTCTTTATCAATCTTTCCATCCCTAGAAAACAGACTACCCAAATATACGAAATCATTTACTTGTTCCAAAATCTCTAGATTTACCAATATTTTACACTCAGATCTACATTCATCTCTTTCCAAAAACCATAATTTTGGATATGCTAACATTCATCAATAAATCACTTTCCTTGCACACATTATATAAAATTAAAAAATTAAACCCCAAATCAGTGAATAAAGGGATCAATAGTTAGTAAGTTCAGTGAGTCAGCTAGATCCGATTCCAACCCGACGTTGGCCGGTACACAGATGCCTCCACAACCCCGACCAGCGCAGCAAACAGACATGGAACAGTCCCAAGACATTGGCATAAAATGTCCAGTCCAATTATTGAAGAATGATATGTTGCGTGATTTCAGGTGTCTCTCTAAGAATCCGTGTGACCACAAGTGTTCCGATACCGGAGACGCCATCGTATGCTCCTGTAATCCTGGCTATGAGCTAATGGCTGACAATGTATCCTGCATAGGTAAAATTTTTATATCTTCTTCTTCTACTTCTTATCAGTGTAGGCCTTGTGGCTTGTTTTTAAGAGGAATTTCTCCTCCTGCGATATCGATTTCCAGCTGTCAATCCATCTCTTTGGTCTACCCTAAGGTTGGCTATGCAGTGCATTTGTAATGGTCAGCACGCTCGGCTACCGTTCTGAAGGTCCCAGGTTCGATTCCCAAGGGGTGTAAAATAAATATAAGTGATTTTTTCACTGTAATATTTATTCAATATTACCATGGACTGGTACCTGAAGCGGAGGGCTGATCACCCTTCCTTCATGTGTAAAAAAACGATCATGATAACACTGCATTTATATGACACAGTGCCCTATGCACCATTGGGGTGTGGTAAGGTTTTATTATTTATTATTATTATGCAGTGCAATGTAAGGGAGTCTAGATGGTTCATTCATCTTGACGACAGATGTGACCATATATTGCTGCATCCTACGCCGTATTTCCTCATTCCTCGGTCTTCCTCAGCTGCTATTTTGGTTGTCTATTCTCCCGTTTGCATTCCCCAAATATATTTTCTTAGTCATTCTCTTGTTATCCATTTGCTCCACAAGTCCATACCGCTTTAAATAATTTTTTAAAATCTTTTCAACTATCTCTACGTCCGCCTTGAATTCCTTTCTAATATCTTCGTTTTTAATTCAGTCATACAATGATATTTCAAAAGATAATATTTAAGCAACCTCGTCTACTCATAAAAGCACCTTGCACATCCCAAATCCGTTCTTTCGTCACCACTCTAACTCTTTCAATTATAAGCTTTCTTTAGAGCTTACCGACAGAGCTTAACAAGCTTTCGGGTTATATTTATTGTTCCCACTGCGCAAGACCTGACTAAGATTCTGGGCATGTATATGCCATGCCCTCTTATTCTGTAGACTTTTGATAACACCTGAGTTAAGTGTTTGTTTGATTGTTAATTTCAGATATAAACGAGTGTGACCTGCAGATCCACAATTGTAAGACTGGCTCCACGTGTGTGAACACGCCTGGTTCGCACAAGTGTGTGAATCCCAACGCCGACCCTCAGCCTGCTGCGCGGACTTCCAATCGCAACAAATGTCCAAAGGGCTTCCAGTTCGACAAGCAAAGTCAAGTTTGCAACGGTATGTACCAATATTCTCCACAATCGGACATTCTAAATGCCAAAATAGTGCTAAAATACTAGTTATTACTGTATTAATTCACACTGAAGGTTGGCAATCATCATGGCAGTACTCTGTCTGCAGCTGCTCTAAGCAGCGCCTCAGTACTACAGCGGAACCACTCTCTCAAGCTGCTAAGCCAGGATATATGCATTCTTCCTATGCACAGTTTACCTTCCATTTTCCCTTGTAATATAATACTGTAGTCTTATTGTAGCACTCCACGCTAAAGGTTGGCAAGCATCATGGTAATACTCTGTCTGCAGCCGCTCTAAGCAGCGCCTCAGTGCTACAGTGGAACCACTCTCTCAAGTTGCCCAGCCAGGATATACGCCTTCTTCCTATGCACAGTTTACCTTCCACTTTCCCTTGTAATATAATACTGTAGTCTTATTGTGGCACTCCACGCTAAAGGTTGGCAACCATCATGGTAATACTCTGTCTGCAGCTGCTGTAAGCAGCGCCTCAGTGCTACAGTGGAACCACTCTCTCAAGTTGCCCAGCCAGGATATACGCCTTCTTCCTATGCACAGTTTACCTTCCACTTTCCCTTGTAATATAATACTGTAGTCTTATTGTGGCACTCCACGCTAAAGGTAGGCAAGCATCATGGTAATACTCTGTCTGCAGCCGCTCTAAGCAGCGCCTCAGTGCTACAGTGGAACCACTCTCTCAAGTTGCCCAGCCAGGATATACGCCTTCTTCCTATGCACAGTTTACCTTCCACTTTCCCTTGTAATATAATACTGTAGTCTTATTGTGGCACTCCACGCTAAAGGTTGGCAACCATCATGGCAATACTCTGTCTGCAGCCACTCTAAGCAACCACTAAGGAACCACTCTCTCAAGTCGCCCAGCCAGGATATACGTCTTCTTCCTATTTTTATTATTATTATTTTTCTTTCTTTTTTTCTTTAGTACATCACTACACTTAATTTACATCATATGTACATATATACATTTTCTTACAGTAAACAAAACATTTATTTTTAAATTCTTTCAGACTCTTTTCATTCTTCATACATTCAGGCATCTCATCATACATTTTCAAACCCTTATACATTGAACAATTTTGTGACTCGGTTTTTTTCAACAATGGCAGTCTTATTTTATCCTTATTTCTAGTAATGTGTTCATGAAAATTTTTATTTAACACTTTATCCTTAAAATATTTGGGTAATTTATCGTTTAAAAATTTATATATAAAGATCAGCATATTTAATTCTAGTCTCTTTTTTATAGATAACCAGTTGTTCTTCTCTCATTTTTTCTATATTATTATATCTATTTTTTTAGTACTATTCTCATCGCTTTATTTTGTATAATTTCTAATTTTTTAATATTAATATTAGATATTGTTGAGCAGTATATGCTATATTTTCCTACTTTTAACGTTTTTTTTATTCTTTTTTGCAGACGTTGATGAATGTCTCTCTTCGCCTTGTCCCTCAGGACTGACTTGTGTCAATTCTGTTGGATCCTTCAGCTGTGGATTTTCCCCCTCTCCTCCTGTGATTCCCCCACCCTTCTCTCCCTCCCAGCAGTCCGTTCCGGAAGCCGAAGACACCACCATCCCGGATGTGTGCCCACCAGGATTCAGGATCAATAAAGAAATCGCTGATTGTTCAGGTAAATTAATAAACTTGATATTTATACCCTTCACATTATTTTATATTATGCATAATGGAGTCCTGTTTTCAATTTTCAATTTTAAATTCAATTTATTAAAAAAAATGATATATATTCATTACAAACAATATATTCAAGGTGAATGCATTAAAAAGTAAGCAAGAAGACTGAAAGATGAAGAAGAATCCCGCTTCGGAAAACTCCTTCAGACACATAGAACACATCAATATTCAATGTGATATTGTTCAACATAGCGGTAGCTCTTCCTACAGGCATAACCATTGGTAGGCTGGTCCTGTTTATAGGAATGTGAAACAATCTATGCCAACGCTGTCTTAGGTAACTATCGGGAACATACAGACCAATGCTCCGGATAATTTCAGGATTATCGATCATACCGCGTCTTAGGAAATTATAGGAACGTGACTGCACTGCAGTCGAAATACAATTTCTCTGTGGAGAAAAACCATGTATGATATGAATGAAGACCTATCCCTTCATAAGGAACTGTCATGAGAGGTGGTATAATACATGATTTTTTTTATATTAAATATTTTTGTTTTTACTATTTACAAAAATACTTCAATTTCATACTATTTCGGCTCATTATTAGAAATAGGTATCAAATTGTGGTAGAGTGGGTTCAAACCGAGAAACTCTGACTCAAGAGTTTGTGACACTAACCACGGGACCACAACCCGACATGATAAAAAAATGAAGGACATAAATACCATAAACTAAGCTAATACACGATGCCGAATGCCGAACCCTCTTCCAGTGGAACGGAAGGCCTGTTGACGACAGTCAGCAGTCCGGCTTCTCCTGTGGAGTGCAACGTGGTTTCCTCCCAGCAATGAGCAAATGCTGAGAAGTTCCTGATTGGCCCACACTAGATTATCCCTCCTGTTTCCAACACAGATTAAAATAAAACATGTTTTTAGCTAGAAGAAACAAAAATCCATGAATTGATCTATAAACGTTGTGCATGATAAGCAAGGTAAATAATAAATGCAACTCCCATCTAAAAAAAAGCATCTTGTAGCTAGAGGTTTGTACTTATTGAAAGCTGTCCCACCGCATGCCCAGATCTGATACAGGAGCATCTAGGCTTCCTGACAGATCTGCTCTTGCAAAGCAATTTTTTTTTTCAACTAAGTCGCGAAATTTATTGAAAATGTAAAACAATATAAAATTGTATCCCAATTTTACTGTGAATTTACATTTAAAAGCTTTCAATATACCTGTTGTTGCCAATCTAAATAAATACAAGTTTGTAAACCCGTCACCAAATTTTCTAGAAGAACTCCAGTGTAGGCAGTGAAAGGGATTAGTATTTAGTTAGATCTAGATCCGATTCCGACCCGACGTTGGCCGATACACAGACGCCCACAACCCCGACCAGCACAGCAGACAGACACGGAACAGTGCAAAGACATTTATAGAGAATGGTCAGTCATCGCATTTCCACTCAACCATTATTCATCGACACTCTATTACGGAATTATTGAGGTTTGTACTGTATAAGGTTTGACTTGCAAGTTGGCTTTGGTGTTACAGATATAGACGAATGCAAGGAAGGCACCGACGACTGCAACCGCAAAAGTCAATTTTGCCTCAACACGTACGGAACATTCACCTGCCAGGATAAAGCCTCTAAGACTTCATGTCCTCCTGGTTTCAAAATCCGACCTGATATTGGCTGTGAAGGTAATCAATATTTATTTATTTAAAAAAAAAATGGATAAAAATCATTCTGTATTGTTACATAAGACATAATTAAGAATAATAAGTTTGTCAGTGCCAATTCAATAGATTTGGAAGTATGCCGCCATCAGTTATAAATATTGTTTTTGTGTGTGTGGGTGTGTGTGTGTATGTTTGTGAGAGAAGAAGACCAAAGAATTCATGGAGGCTACAGTAAGATAACATGATTCGAAGGCATGACCTAGGTATATATGGTAGAACGACCTACATCCTGAGTATGTATATGTATGATGTATACATGGTGTCCCATAATCTTATGTATTCCTTTTAACCTTTTAAACGCGTTAACTTTGTTCCTAAGAGACGCTCGTGCGCGACTGTATTTCGCCGTTTTTTAAATGATTACTTTTATCATGTATTTAGTTAAGAAACGATTTATTTTCCTGAACAAAAACGTTCAATGGGATTCATTGTGCCTTTTTGGTACTCTATAATACACGTGTGTCACATTATTCTTGAAATATATCGTAATATAAACAAATTAGATCGTAACATAAATAAATCAAAGCACGCATCGTGTGTCACTCTTACCCACTGGCGATGCGTAGCGTCGAGAGTGAGACAGATATAGGGCATGATTATGGCGCGGACTAATTACCGACCGCAAGAAAAATCAGGGATCTGTTGTTTTATTTATCCTTGTGATGTTACAAATTATTAGTCAGATATTTCAACAGATGTCATAAGGCCGAGGATTGACGTATTATTTTATCCAAAGTTCCACACCATGAAAAAATCCCTCCAAGTTGAACTGAGGTTGGAAACTTGGAGCAAAGTGAAAACACAAACGCTTATGTCAGCCGCGTATGGGGCATGTCTTGTAAAAACACATACGCTTATGCAAGCCGCGTGGATCCGGTTAAGGGGTGTTAGGCCAGCTTATGACTCACCAAAAACTGATAAGATGACCTCAGTAAAAGTGCCTTTGTTTTCCAGATATTCCCACTTTTATGAATTTCCTAAACATCCTACGCCTTAGATCAGTTTTTTGAGTGCCACTTTTTTAATTTTTACTATCACATTTTAGGATTATAATTATTGTTTCGTAATACTGAATAAGTATTCTATTAATCACAGTCCAAAATACTACCAATACTGGCTTGCCTTGGCGGAAAAAAATATATTTATGCCCGGCCAATGATTCTAAAATGAATCTTTAGGTGACTGAGTGTTCTGTCGATAAAACAAAGCGCGATAAAGAAAAACCAACATGGCTCAGTAAAGTCAGTCACCAATCCACATTCTCTATAACTGTGACGCACTCGCTCGCAAACGAAGTCACATCCTTGTAGGACCTCTACTGGACTCCGAGAAGGTGAAGCTCCTACCACCAAGACAGGTCGTGAGCTACATGACTCACATAGGTCTTGAGAGTGAGCTATGACACAGAGGGAGGTCACAATTGACCTTATATGGTTGCAGTAACATAAGGGATACAAGATCTCATGATCTCATAATAAAAAAATAATAAAAAACTCAGTTTAGAGAGAAACCGAACAACTTAATATACATATATCGTAGTCATACAGGAGAAAGTGACCAAGTGCATTGTTTTACAAAAACGTGATAATTGACTATTTGATATCTTACTAGCTTAATATTGCCCTGAAAAATCCCAAAGGATTTTAAACTCGGAAGTATAATATATTGACTAGTTAAAAATGACTAACTGCATTGATGTTTATTTTGTTGCCAAGCAAAAGTGCAAAATGGACCTGCTGAACATTTTACGTTTTGGTAGTTGGTCACTTTCTCCTGTACGACTATGATATCGTAGTCGTACAGGAGAAAGTGACCAACTGACAAAACGTAAAATGTTCAGGAGGGCCATTTAAATCACTTTTGCTTGGTAAGAAAATAAACATCAATGCAGTCATTCATTTTTAACAAGTCAATATATGATACTTCAAAGATTAAAATTGCTTTGGGTTTTTTTCAGGGCAATATTAAGCTAGTGAGATACTAAATAGTCAATGATCACGTTTTTATATAAAATGCACTTGGTCACTTTCTCCTGTATGACTACGATATATTTGTTACGTAATATTGGATATATTTCCAGATATTGACGAATGTGCCGAGAACCAGGAGATATGCACGCCGGGCAGTGTGTGCGTGAACGAACCCGGAGGGTATGACTGCAAGGTCAAGTCCAGTCGACCCATTATACCTCGACCTCAGCCACCGCGACCTTCCCAGGCGCGACCTAACCCTTCCAGGCCCACGCAACGCCCAATACCGAGGTATCATTATGCATCCACCAAATCATGTAACCATGAATTGGCGTGCAAATATATTTATCCGTATAATTTACATTTGAAGCGATAAATTTTGTATTCTTTTTTGACATCTCATCAAAGATGAAGAAGAATATGGAAGTCTGGGCATTTACGGGGCTGATGACCGTCGTAGGCTGGTTTAAGTGATCACTTTACACACGTGTAACATTCACCGATTCTACCCATTATTGACAACCACAATACTCAAATTTTCGGGAGTTCTATATATATATGAACCAATTTTCAAACATTATTCTTGAATCACTAGAACTTCACTAGAGACATCTATTGGTGAGATGAAAAGAAGCTTTTTACTAAGCAGAAACCCTTTTATTAGTATGTGAGGTCCGAATTTGATGAGATGTCAAAAAATAATATGAAAATAACTCCTGTAATTGGAGATAATCCAGATTTTGTGAACTTCACTAGAACTTCACTAGAGACATCTATTGGTGAGATGAAAAGAAGCTTTTTATTAAGCAGAAAATCTCTTATTAGTATGTGAGCTCCGAATTTGATGAGATATCAAAAAATAATCTGAAAATAACTCTTGTAATTGGAGATAATCCAGATTTTATGAATAAGTATTTAGACACACTTAAAATGTTGTCAATAACTTTTTTTATACAACAGTTACGACCATGGGTTTCTTGATCCTACGCCGTATTCCCTCATTCCTCACAAAATCAAAGCACCGCAGGCCTAAATTCTTCGCAGGCATCTATTATCTGAGCTAAGTATACGGCCGCTCTAGGCCCTTGAAGGTGTCACGTCTCACAGCAAGAGAATCGGAGCGAAACAAGCATTATATAGCTGGCATTTGGTCTTCACTGACTACAAATCCGATCTCCAGACATCCTTTATACTGTTGAATTCTATACGCAATCCCAGTTGTTTTTTAAGTAGAACCATAAGTTTATTTTCAATTGATAATAATGACAATAATCTATATATTTTTTTATGTAAATGATTCCAGTCCATCGCGAAGTCAGAACGTATGTCCTAAAGGGTACAGGAAGACATACAATGGAGGATGCGAAGGTATTATTCCTGATTTTCAACTAACTCACTAACTATCATTTTGTAGGGAGAGAAAATATAATGCCTTTTTATGACTTTTCAGATATAAATGAGTGTCGTGAACGCACGCACAGCTGTGACGAGCATCAATCTTGTCACAATATTATGGGAGGACATCGTTGCACGTGCAAGCCTGGCTTCACGAAGGACCCTGTCACACTGGCCTGTGTCGGTATGTCATAATTTGTATCTCTCTCTCTCTTTCCATGTTCGCTCCCTAGGTGGAGCATATGACCAACACGAGACGTCTCCAAGTCACTCTGTCATGCGCCATATCCGTGGCTTCCTCCCAGGTCAGTCCGGCGTCTCGAAGTTCGGCTGAGTTTAGTCGGTGAATGGCCGTCAGCGGCCTTCCGGGGCGCCGGAATCCTCGGGTTGGAAGAAGATACATAAGGGGTTGTTGCACTCAGGTGGCATTCTAAGGACATGTCGCAACCATATCCACCTTCTCCTCTTCAGGACTTCCAGTATGAGGGGCTGTTGAGTTCTTCTCCTCACATCGTCATTCCTGACGAAGTTATACCACTTTACACTCAGTATTTGCCTCAGGCACCTATTTTTTTTAATTACCCAACGTTCAAGTGACTCTGAAATCTAGCTACGGCTTATGCAACACCGTTTATCATGTCCCTACTCAGGCTTTAACTTTATAAGTTTCATAGCCTATGCCTACTTGTGAGTGGATTTACTCTTTATGTTTCTTCTTCTTCATCTTCTTGCTCAATGCTGAGCGTCGTGGTCTTCTGGAATGTCAGGCACTTGGTGCACAAGTCCTCTCCATTCTTCCCGGTCCTGGGCCAACTTGATGGCAGCGTTTAGCGAGGATCCGGTTAATTCCTTTATTTGGTCTGTCCATCTTGTTGGAGACCGTCCTCTTGCTCTTTATGTTTAAAGTTACTATAATTTCATGTAATTCATGAGTGAAAATTCTAGGCAAAAACACTCGCTCTCAGGCACCTATTTGTATACTCCACTATTAATAAGACAGGCCATGCCTAAAGAGCCGTAATACGTATAATAAATGTGTATATGAAATGAATATGTATATTGAATGTAACTATGTATTATGAAAAAAAATTAAAAAATAAATAAATAAAAATAAAAAAATAAAAAAATATCCTCAAAGGACTTTTGTAGAATTTAGCTGTAACTCCCTCATATACAGCATCTCATTTTCCTTTTTCATTTCAAGATCTTTTTAACCTTTTAACTCACTCTCAAGTCCACAACGTTACCACAAGGATACAACCTGAATAGTCCTATTGATCAATATGACTTCTTTCCAGACATCAATGAATGCCAAACGGACAGCAAGAACGACTGCTCAGAGAGCCAGAGATGCGACAACACCATCGGATCATACCATTGTGTCCGGTATATCAGCTGCGGCACCGGATATACACTCAACGCTATATCCAGCACTTGTGAAGGTAACCGTAAACGATTTTAACTGAAATACTGTGAGTTGACCGAATTTATCGAATTGGCCGAATATTTCAAATTGACAGATTTTATCAAATTGGCCAAATTTATTGAATTGGGCGAATTGACCAAACTGGCCGAATTTATCAAATTGACCTAAATTTATCAAATCGGTTGAATTTATCAAATTGGCCGAAAATTTCAAATTCAACCTATTGTACAAATTGAACAAAATGATTAATTTAGCTGAATTGATAGGGTCTGCCAAATTTATCATATTGTTCAAATTTATGGAACTGGCCGAATTTATCAAATTGGCCGAATTTATCAAATTGATCATTTTAACCATATAAACCAAATTTACAAAATTGACACTGATCAACATTTTGAGTGTGTCCAAATACTTGTTCACAAATCTGGATTATCTCCAATTGTAGGAGTTATTTTTCATATTATTTTATGACATCTCATCAAAGATGAAGAAGAATATGGAAATCTGGGCATTTAAGGGGCTGACGACCGTCATAGGCTGGTTTAAGTGATCACTTTACACACGTGTAACATTCACCAATTCTACCCATTATTGACAACCACACTACTAAAATTCTTGGAAGTTCTATATATATGAACCAATATTGAAACATTGTTTCTGAATCACTAGAACTTCACTAGAGACATCTATTGGTGAGATGTAAAGAAGCTTTTTACTAAGCAGAAACTCTTATATTATTTGATGGGATGTCAATTTTTTTTTTAATAACTCCTGTAATTGGAGATAATCCAGATTTTGTATTTATACCAAGTATTTGGACTTAAAATGTTGTAAATTAATATTTGAAATTACTTAGATAATATTTATTAAAGAAATTCATTTTATATATTTTTCTGTGTATATTCAGATGACAACGAATGTGAACTGGGTAGACACGATTGCGCACAGATGGGCCCCATGTTTGAGTGCCTCAATCTGCCCGGCACCTTCCGTTGTGTGCGAAAAAAGGTCACAACCACCACGACTGCCTACGAATATGACAGCGACGAATACTACACCGACGAAGAAATGGAAATTATGTGAGTTTTACATTTTAAAATATAAAAAATACAACTTCTTCATCTTCTTGCTCAATGCTGAGCGTCGTGGTCTTCTGGAATGTCAGGCACTTGGTGCACAAGTCCTCTCCATTCGTCCCGGTCCTGGGCCAACTTGATGGCAGCGTTGGCAAAAAATACAACAAGCGCAAGAATTACGAAGCATGTTTTCAAGGGATGGAAAAGTATAATATGGAAATTTGAAAGATGTCTCAACTTACTTAATTTTTTTGACATCTCAACGTAGATAAAGAAGAATATGGAAGTCTGGTCATTTACAGGGCTCACGACCGTCATAGGCTGGTTTAACTGATCACTTTACACACGTGTAACATTCACCTATTCTACCCATGATTGACAACCACACTTTCTTGGAACTTCTAGATATATTGATTAAACTCGAAACACAGTTCTTGAAATCAATAGACTTCACGAGAGACATCTACAGTGGGATGAGGCAAGCTTTTTATTAAGCAGAAATTCTTTTGTTTACATTTACAATGTAAAAAATAACTCCTAATTGGAGATAATCCAGATTTTTCAACAAGTATTTGGACACACAAAATTTTTTTTAAATATCTAAACTTGATACGAAACATGTATTAATTTTCCCCTTTTTATGATAGAAGATGGAAGTCAGAGCATCTCAGGGCTTACGACCTGGCGTTTGGCTGGCTTAAGCGATCACTTTATACATTTGCGTAACATTCACCATTCTGCCCATTATTGAATATTCATATTCCATTAATTCTTGAAACCTGTATATAATGGTTTTAGAATTTTACATGAATTAGGGTGTTTCTGTACTACCCGGAATTTTACCGTCTGGCAGTCTGGTTTTGAAAGATGCAAGCGTCTACGACAGTTTAGCATGATCAAATTTACGCGCAACGTGTTCACGCATCAATCCAAAGAAAGATGGACAAAAGTACTAGCCAATCCAAGCCAATCATCGTTTTAAAACGCTAACTGATGTGCCGGACGGTAAAATTCCGTGTAGTACACAAACGCCCTTACAGAACAATTTCTATTATTTTTTCAGAAATGCCAAAGCTGCCAAAGAAAATGCTAGCAAGGCCAACGAACCAGCAACCCCTGTTCCTGCAAAACCTACAGATTCTAGAGACAGTAATAGTCTATATCCGTCTCCAACTGATCAGAGCCAACCGAAACCATCAGTTGTTAGTCCAAACCGAAACCCAGATCCCAGATACAACCAGCCGCAAAGCCCAGATCCAAGGTACAACCAACCGTCAAGTCCAGACCCAAGATATACTCAGCCAGCAAATTTAGACCCTGGACCTGTACCAGATCCTAGATATAGTCAACCTGCAATACCTGATCCTAGATTGAATCAACCAGTTAGCCCTGATCCTAGATACAATCAGCCAGAAAGACCTGATCCCAGATATGAACAGCCAGCGAGACCTGATCCCAGATATGAACAGCCAGCAAGACCTGACCCCAGATATGAGCAGCCAGCGAGACCTGATCCCAAATATGAGCAGCCAGCGAGACCCGATCCCAGATATGAACAACCATCAAGACCTGATCCTAAATACGAGCAACCAGCAAGACCTGATCCCAGATATGAGCAACCAGCGAGACCTGATCCTAAATACGAGCAACCAGCAAGACCCGATCCTAGATATGAACAACCAGCGAGACCTGATCCTAGATATGAGCAACCAGCAAGACCTGATCCCAGATATAATCAATCAGAAAAACCTGATCCAGAAGACACCCCAACAACGCCTCCCGCAGCAACAAACCCTGAACAAACTTCACCAGAGACAAGAGATGAAGTGCTTCCAAGGCCGCATGTGTATTACCCCAATCCTCAGCGACCCAGAAGGCCAAATGTCGATCAGCCAGAAGAACCAAGAATCGAAGATGTCCCAATTCCGAATGGTGGAGATACCTTGGAGGGTAACCCCGATGCTGATGGGAACATCATAGTGGACACCAAGGACCTCAAAGAGAACACTTGGACTAAGCTTGTACCAGGAGAGAAGTACTGCATAGCGGGATATGTAATGGACAGCAGGAAGGAATGCGTCGGTATGTTGATCCAAAATATTTCTTCCCTTCTTCATGGTATAAGCTAACTAACTAACTAACTAACCATCACGCCGCTTCTCCGCAGGGGTAGGCAGAGAGAATAGAGCGCCACACCACTCTGTCCTTGCAAACATTCTTCGCCTCTTCCACGTTCATGCATCTCCTCATACATACCCGCCGATTGTTACGACTCCTAACCTGACCACTTTCAAGTATTTGGCATCCCTGATCGTGCCATGTTTTTCTCGGTCTTCCTCTGCTTCTTTTCCTGCTAACATTCGCCTCGTAAATTTGTTTTACCGTTCTTTCCTCACTCATTCGTTCTACATGTCCAAACTATCTCAACACACCTTTCTTAATTTTATCGATAATGCTTATCTCAGCTTTGCATTCCTTCCTTATTTCACTATTCGTACATCTATCATACATCGTTTTGGAAGCTAAACTGGCAGTGCACAACGGAGTCCTGGTTCCAACTCTAATGTATGGAAGTGAAACATGGAGTTGGCAAAAGAAGGATGAAAGTAGACTGAATGCAGTCGAAATGCGATCTCTCAGAAGAATGTGCGACAAAACGATGGTATAAGCCTGAATTGAAAAACTCCCTGAATCTACTGGAGTATTTCTAGAACCCATATTTATAATTAGGGAGTAGTAACGGAGTCACATTTAACATCATAATTATAATCCATAAAAGGACTTTTAACTGGTCCAACGTGGAATCTCATTCGACAGTGATTTTTTGCTCTTAGGTCCCATGTCGGATGTTATTCCACATTTTTTTCATCATTAGTATTAATAATAATAATAATAAAACCCTTTTCTGCACCCCAATGGTGCATAGGGCACTGCGTCATATAAACGCAGTGTTATCTTGATCGTTTACACATGAAGGAAAGGTGATCAGCCCTCCGCTTCAGGTACCAGTCCAGGGTAATATTGAATAAATATGACAGTGAAAAAATCACTTATATTTATTTTACCCCCCTTGGGAATCGAACCCGGGACCTCCAGAACGGCAGCCGAGCGTGCTGACCATTACACTACGGAGGCGGACAGATCCGCATCATTAGTATTATTTGTTTCAATTCCAAGCTTATATTTTTGTCACTCGTATCTATTACATATAACAGTATGTGGAGCAGAGAACAAAAGATTTCGTTTCCAATTGGAATGTAACTGCCTACCTAGAGTATTTTTTTTTAATTTTAAGGGACCGGAAAGGGTTAAAAGTCAATATTTTCAGTTCGCTACATGCAAAAATAAAATAAATCAACCTACAATGGTCAGCACGCTCGGCTACCGTTCTGGAGGTCCCGGGTTCGATTCCCAGGGGGGTCAAATAAATATAAGTGATTTTTTCACTGTAATATTTATTCAATATTACCCTGGACTGGTACCTGAAGCGGAGGGCTGATCACCTTTCCTTCGTGTGTAAACGATCAAGATAACACTGTGTTCATATGAAGCAGTGCCCTATGCACCATTGGGGTACGGATAAGGGTTTTATTATTATTATTAAAATGGTATAGATGAAAATAAGTCTGACTTGAGGTAGGTAGAAAAGAATTTCTTTGCACACTTTTATTCAACACCAAATGCAACAATAATTAATAAAACAAAATACAGTATTTCGCGCCAACCCGACCACTTGCGTGTTTCGACTTGTTTGCGTTATATATATAATAATAATAAAACCCTTATCCGCACCCCAATGGTGCATAGGGCACTGCTTTATGTGAACACAGTGTTATCTTGATCGTTTACACACGAAGGAAAGGTGATCAGCCCTTCGCTTTAGGTACCAGTCCAGGGTAATATTCAATAAATATTACAGTGAAAAAATCACTTATATTTATTCGACCCCCCTGGGAATCGAACCCGGGACCTCCGGAACGGTAGCCGAGCGTGCTGACCATTACACTATGGAGGCAGACAAACTTGCGTTATATATACTGTTCATTAAGAAGCATCAAGTGGTGTGTTTTATTTTTATTTAAAGGAATAACCCGCAAAGTCTCTATTAGAGGCTTGTCTGCAGGTAGGATAGTAAGAATAAGTAAGGTAAATGTGAAAAATACATCACAAACACCCAGACCAATTGAAAATAAATCTTTCTTGAATTTATCGAACCTGCGACACTAGTTTCACAGTCGAGCGTCTACCCAACTACGCCACGGCGCACTGTCAACAAAACAATCGAAACATAAATCCAGTAAGGGTAGGCAGAGAGGGTGGTACGCTGCACGCCTTTAAATCCCTGAATATGCATCGTGACAACTATATCGATAGATCCCATTTCAATTAATGTCCGCTTCTTTCAGATGTTGACGAATGTCGGACTGGGAGACACGCCTGCGCACCTAACACAGAGATTTGTCGCAACACTCCCGGAGCCTACACCTGTCTGTGTGCTCCAGGATTTTATAAGGACATCAAAACGGGAATCTGCAGGAGTCGAAACGAGCTAGCTCCACCAGGTAACAAGATATTTTTCTTCATCTTGGTGTAGGCGTTGTGGCCTGTTTTTAAGAGGGATTAGCCTTCTGTAATGTCGATTCATCTCTTTGGCGGTCTGCCCTGGAGTCGTGTACCTTGGGGTTGGCCGTACAGTGCAATGTGGAGGAGTCTGGATGGTTTATTCTCCTCACACGCGCATATCATTGTCTCCTAAGAAATAATATTAAAAATTGCCACTGTATTAAACTAGCTATTATAAATTGTTGCTGTCAAAATTGGATCATCTCTTTATCTACTTCTTATGTACCAAGTGACAAAGCACATTTTTTTCCGGAGTAATCACCTTTCCTTCATTAATTGTTTCGGCATTAACTTTGTGGTAAGACATGTTACAATGATTAAAGAAAACACTTCGTTTTTTACCACTTGAGTTTTATTATAGACTACATGTTTCAGAAGTTAAACTTCCATCATTCAGGTCTGTATAATAATGTTATTATACAGACCTGAATGATGGATGTTTAACTTCTGAAACATGTAGTCTATAATAAAACTCAAGTGGTAAAAAACGAAGTGTTTTCTTTAATCACCTTTCCTTCATGTGTTAACGATCACGATAACACTGCGTTTGTATGATGCAGTGTCCTATGCACCATTAGGTGCGGGTAAGGGTTTAAAAAAAAGTCTTCATATGTCTGCCTTTGTAGTTAATGGTAAATACGCTCGGCTACTGAACTGGAGGTCCCGGGTTCGATTCCCAGGGGGGTCAAATAAACATAAGTGATTTTTCACTCTAATATTTATTCCGTATTACCCTGGACTGCTGCCTGAAGCGGAGGACTGATCACCTTTCCTTCGTGTGTTAACAATCAAGATAACGATGCGTTTATATGATGCAGTGTTCTATGCACCATCAGGTGCGGATGAGGGTTTATATATAATAAAAAAAAAACTTGCATAGGCAACATCAACATCAAAGTTTGTTATTTTTCAGTAAAACATTGATGAATTCTATACTAGGAAACGCCGTTAAATATCATTTGATCAGAAATGCTGGATTCACTCCCATCCAGAGATATTCAAATCAAGATTTTTTGATGTCTGAACATAGATGAAGAAGTCCATTTAGAGGGAATTCATATTATTTTTTGACACTTTTTATTAATGTTTTACTTAGTAAATACCTTTTTTTTTAAATCTACTGTGACACGTGTTTCAATGCATTCCGCATCATTTTCAAACACCGAAAATGATGCGGAATGCATCGAAACACGTGTCACAGTTGATTTTAAGAAAAAGTAGTATTGACTAAGTAAAATATTAAAAATGGAAAGATTTTACCACAAAGTGACTTCCGAATCAATTAATGAAATTATTTTTTGACACACTACTAGTGTGGTTGTCAATGATGGGTAGAATTGGTAAATGTTACACGTGTGTAAAGTGATCACTTTACACACGTGTAACATTTACCAACCAGCCTCGTAAATACCCAGACTTCCATATTCTTCATCATCTTTGATGAGATGTCAAAAAAAAAAAATAATAACCCCTACAATTGTTGATAATTGTTGGGTAATATATCCAAAATTAAACTAGGTTTATTGGAATGAATTCTACATTTATTTATGTAAATGTTAATACGTGACGTGTTTCGTCTTATTAAGACATTATCAAACACTGACTTTGAGACTCAAAGTCAGTGTTTGATAATGTCTTAATAAGATGAAACACATCACGTATTAACATATATGTACATAAATAAATGTAGAATTCAATCCAATAAACCTTGTTTAATTTTGGATATATTACCCAACAATTCAATATGGAATTCTACCAACTGTCTGCAGTTACAATAAATTGTATTTAATCCAGATTTGAGAACAAGTATTTGGACACATTAAAAATATTGGGAATATGTATGTCTGATTTCATATATTTTTCTATGTTAGTTCCTGCAGTGCCAAAATGGTCTCCGGGTCCTGCTAAAGTGTGTGACATCGGGTTTCAAGTTGATCCTGTATCAAGACAATGCGTTGGTATGTATTCTATCACATATCGGTATTGTAAAAGCGAAGGGGTATATCTGTCTCAGACCAAATTTTACAGGAGAACAAAAACAAATTTGTGAAATTAAATAACTCATTTGTTTTACGTATTTTTATATGTACATATCTTACAACAGCAAAATGTTGTAAATAAATTATCTGGTCAAATTATAAGCTTAAATAATAAAAATGAAAATGGTATTTTCTGGCGTTTCTCATGTGTGTGATTATAATCCAGGATTCGGACCTCACATACTAATATGAGAGTTTCTGCTTGGTAAAAAGCTTCTTTACATCTCACCAATAAATGTCTCTAGTGAAGTTCTAGTGATTCAGGAACAAGGTTTCTTAATTGGTTCATATATATAGAACTTCCAAGAATTTGAGTAGTGTGGATGTCAGTAATGGGTAGAATTGGTGAATGTTACACGTGTGTAAAGTGATCACTTAAACCAGCCTATGACGGTCGTCAGCCCCGTAAATGCCCAGACTTCCATATTCTTCTTCATCTTTGATGAGATGTCAAAGAATAATATGTACATATCTTAATAAAAACTTTATCCGCCTCCGTAGTGTAATGGTCAGCACGCTCGGCTACCGTTCTGGAGGTCCCGGGTTCGATTCCCAAGGAAGGTAAAATAAATATAAGTGATTTTTTTTTACTGTCATATTTATTCAATATTACCCTGGACTGGTACCTGAAGCGGAGGGCTGATCACCTTTCCTTCATGTGTAAACGATCAAGATAACACTGAGTTTATATGACGCAGTGCCCTATGCACCATTAGGGTGCGGATAAGGGTTTATTATTATTATTATTTATTTAATAAAAACGAATAAATATAGCAACTACAGCTATATCTTTTTGCCAGATTATGGAATACACCATATTTTAGACATTTTGTGGAACAAACTTAGAAAATGAATAATTTGACAGATATAACCCTTTCCCATTACACTACTGAACTAACGTACTACTGTTAGATTATACACAAGTCACATTTTACACACACACACGTACACATTTACAGGGCTTATGACCTCTCATAGGCTGGTTAACTAATCACTTTACACACGTGTAATATTCACCGTTCTACCCATGATTGACAACCACATTATTCATACTAACTCCTACATAAATCATAAATCTCATGACACTGTACACTGGAGCCATCCGATATACAGGTGTACGCATGAGTTTTTGACAGAGTTTGTAGTAAAAAAGCAAGTAATTTTCAAGGAAAATTCGTGTTTTTTCGGCCACTATTTTCCGCTTCGCGTTCTCAAAATAAATCCATTTTTCGTCACCCGTCGCAAAGAAAATTATTTCTGTACTGAAGGCGAAGATATTTGCAAAGACACAGTGGTGTGGTGTTGCTGCCTATCCCTGCGGTAAGCGACGTGATAGTTAAACATGGAGTTGGCAAAAGAAGGATGAAAGTAGACTGAATGCAGTCAAAATGCGATCCCCCAGACGAACAAGCGGCAACACGATGTATGATAGATATTTGAATGGTGAAATAAGGAAAGAATGAAAGGCTGATATAAGCATTATCGATGAAATTAAGAAAGGTGTGTTGAAATGGTTTGGACATGTCGTTCACTCCTTTCAACAACGTCATAAATCAAAAAACTTTCAGGAGATCGTTTTTAAAGTTTAAAATTATAATACTATATATTAAAAATAAATATCAAGCCACTTTTTGAACTTTTTACTGTGCAACAGATCTTTTGAGGTAGAACCTGAAGGTTTTTTCTGAATTTGAAAAATATTTAGTATATTTAAAAAAATAATTAAACAATACCTTTTCTTCAAAATGCAAAAACAACACTTTCTGCCCTGTAGCAGGTAAATATTATGTTAAAAATATGCTGCTTTTGCTGGGATATAGTACATTTTCTGGGCATTCCGAAAACATGCACATCTGAAAATTGACAAATTTTGATATATAACGTTCTTGAAAGGAGTGATCAATGTGGAACGTATCTTCTTCTTCATCTTCTTGCTCAATGCTGAGCGTCGTGGTCTTCTGGAATGTCAGGCACTTGGTGCACAAGTCCTCTCCATTCTTCCCGGTCCTGGGCCAACTTGATGGCTGCGTTTAGCGAGGATCCGGTTAATTCCTTTATTTGGTCTGTCCATCTTGTTGGAGACCGTCCTCTTGCCCGCTTGCCTTCAACTGTACCTGTTACTACCAGTTTTTCAAGACTCTTCTCGTTCTTTCTGGCGATATGCCCAAAGTAGGACAGAATCCTTTTCCTGCAAGTCGTGGAGAGTCTTTCTGTCACTGACAGTTCGCGGAGAATGGAGACGTTTGTGCGTCTTGCAGTCCAAGGAATGCGCAGCATCCTCCTCCAGCACCACATTTCAAACACATCCAGCATATGTCTTTCCTTTTTCCTCAGTGTCCATGTTTCCACTCCATACAGCGCAATGGAGAATACAAGAGATTTCACTAGACGGGTTTTCGTTCTCCTCAGTATGGACCGATTTTTCCATATCTTCGCCAGACTAGACATTGCTGATTTTGCCATTCCAATTCTTCTCCGGATTTCTGCTTCACAGCCTCCGTCTTTAGAAATGAGTGCACCTAAATAGATAAAGTCGTCGACTTCTTCATAATCCCTTAAAGAATTCTTCCTTATCAGGGTGCCGAATCGGTCGATGACAAGAACCTTGGTTTTACTTTTGTTTATTTGAAGTCCTAAATGCTGGCTTTCTATTTCGACTCTATGGAGGAGTTCAGCCATTTCGTCCTCATTGTTGGCTATTAGCGTTGTGTCGTCTGCAAACCTTATATTGGAGATCTTTTTGCCCCCTACTGATACGCCACCTTCCCACCCGTCTAGTACTTTCCTCATTATATATTCTCCATATATATTGAAGAGATCAGGAGACAGTATACACCCTTGTCTCACGCCTTTTTGTACTTGAAATGACTCTGAGAGGAAATTATCAACTCTTACCGATGCCAAATTTTGTACGTATAAGTTGTGAATAAGAACTATCAACTGTCTCGGTACACCCATTGCTTCCAAAACCTTCCACAGGCAATTCCAATTCACGCAGTCAAAAGCCTTTGTATAATCAATAAAGCAAAGTACGACCGGAACCTTGAACTCCCGACTTTTCTCGATTATTTGTCTTATGTTCAAGATTTGCTCACGTGTACCCTTGCCTTTGACGAATCCAGCTTGCTCAATTGAAATTTGCTAGTCGAGGTAGTGTTTTAGCCTTGCTTTTAATATGTGTAGCAATATTTTGCTGGCATGAGAGATGAGTGAGACAGTTCGATAGTTTTCACACTTTAGCGTAGAACCCTTCTTGTGTATTGGAATAAATACAGATTCCACCCAGTCCGTTGGCCATATTCCTGATTCCCATACCGAATTACATATATCGTGCATCCTCTTAATGCCGTCATCGGTCATATTCTTTAGGAACTCAGCTTGGATTCCGTCCTTTCCAGGCGATTTGTAGGATTTGAGTTTTTTAATGGCATTCTCTACTTCTTGGAGGATTATATGGGGTTCATCTGGATTTAAATCATTGAATTCTGCCTGGGGTTGCATACTATCATCTTTGTGGAACGTATAAATGAGGAAATAACGGTTAAACAAATGTATGAGGCAAATGTGGTTGGAAAAAGAAGCAGAGGAAGACTGAGGAAAACTTAGCACGATCAGGTACGTCAAATACTTGAAAGCGGTCAGGTTAACAGTCAAAATAATCGGCGGGTATATATGAGGGGATGCATGAATGTGTAAGAGGTGAAGAATGTTTGCAAAGACAGGGTGGTATGGCGTTCTATTCTCTTTGCCTACCCCTGTGGGGGAGCGGGGTGATGGTTAGTTAGTTAGAATGTCGTCATGTGTCTCACCTTCTTCTTGCAGATATTGATGAATGTTTGGAGGGAGATTCTCGCTGCTCTACCAATGAAGAGTGTGTGAACACGGTTGGTGGATTCCGGTGCCAGTGTAGCCCCGGACATGTCTTGGTGTCTGACAGATGCGTCAAGCCTGCTACCGTTCCTGCACCCAGTCGACCTAGACCTCCAGGTATGCTGTAGATGTCCTATCAGTCACTGCGTCAGTAACTGGTCTGGATACTTTTTTGAAAAGATAGGAGTTACTTTTCTTGAATGTTTTCCGCAGATACTTTGTGGCACATTTTATAATATCTTTATAAAATTAATTAACTTTGTTTTCACCACTTTTTTATTAATACAATTTAACCTACCGGTTTCAACAAGAACCTTGTCATCTTCAGGGTTTATTTTAATTCAAAAAAATTAAAATATATTAAAATAATCTCATCAAAAACTTCCACACTTTGTAAAAATCCTAAATGTTATTTTGATCATTCATTGCATAGCAACCCCAAATAACAACTAATGGAATCACCCAAAAAACAGTATGATCAAAAAACATTATAAAGCTGCATACGTAAAGTGCAGAACACACAAAACACAAAAACCTGCTGTGCAGAAATTTTAGGAACAGAAATTGGAAAAATATCAAAAATAGGACTGTTACATAAATTTAATTGATTATTAATAATATTTAAATTTTGTTTTATGGCTTTTTTAATTTCCAAAATCTCCAATTTATGCAATGAGTTTACTTTTTTATTAGAATGTAGTAATTCAATGCCATTTTTAAAATTAAAAGAATGATTGTTATTTAATATATGTTCAGCAAATTTAGAAAAATTATTATTATCAAGGCATCTCATGTGTTAATTTATTTTATAAAGTTTATAAAATGTGCCACAAAGTATCTGCGGAAAACATTCAAGAAAAGTTACATTTATTTATTTATCGAACTTGTACAAGGTTTAAAGATCATTAAGTGGATTCTTGTTTCTGTTAGCAATTTTTTTTTATAGTTCAATCTTTGTTGGGAACAGGAGGGATAATTTAGTGTTGGGCAATCAGGAACTTGTTACCATTTGCTCATTGAGGAAACTACGTTGCACTCCTCAGGAGAAACCGGACTGCTGACTGTCCTCAACAGGCCTTCCGTTCCACTAGAAGAGGGTTCGGCATTTGTGTCCTAGCTTATTGTTTTTATCAACTTATAGCTCTGAATATTTCCAGTTCGTGTTGTCTCTGTGACAAGCCCTCCGCGCCACACTTACTGCTCTTGGGGCTATAAGCTAGAAGACAATCGCTGTGTTGGTAAGTAGAAATCATACAAATAACATAAACATATCGCTCACTCCTTTCAACAATGTCATATTTCAAAAATCGTCAATTTTCAGTTGCGCATGTTTTCAGAATGCCCAGAAAATGTACTATATCCCAGAAAAAGTGGCATATTTTTAACTTGATATTTACCTGCTACAGGGCAGAAAGTGTTGTTTTTGCATTTTTGAAGAAAAGTTTTATCATTTTTTTAAATACACTAAATATTTTTCAAATGGAGAAAAAACATTCAGGTTTTACCTAAAAAGATCTGTTGCACAGTAAAAAGTTCCATAAGTGGCTTGATATTTATTTTTAATACATTGTATTATGTTTTTTTAAACTTTAAAAACGATCTCCTGAAGAATCAAGTTTTTTTTATTTATGACGTTGTTGAAAGGAGTGAGCGATATAAGCAGTGGCGTGCACAGAGAATTAATTAGGGTTGGAAGTAGAGGTAGGTAGTAAGGTAAGCTGGTACTACTTAGTAAGGTAGGGTACTACTTTTCTGCCTATATGGAATGCATGCCCCTATAATAGGTGTATCAAGGTCATATAAAAAAATATGAAGCTTTTTTTTTGTATTTCTATGAAGGAAGATAGAAGTCAAAGCGTTCCAGGGCTAGATATTTGGGGCATCCAACATTCCAGGACTTGATAACCTTGCATATTTCTTTAATTTAATATATAGTTTATATACATTGTTGTAGGAATCCTTTTGTACGATATATTAATTGAATTTTTTTGATAAATATTTTGACAGATGGCCATCAGATCACAATTTGTGAAGAATATTTTAATACTCAAATTAGACATAGGTGAGATTATTGCGAATTGATTCAAGTACATATATTTTTTTAGAAGAAAGACCCTGAAATGATATTTTACTCATAAAAAAAATCTTCTTCTTCTTATTGTAGGCCTTGCGGCCTGTTTTTAAGAGGGATTAGCCTCCTGCGATGTCGATTCCCAGCTATCGACCCATATCTTTGGTGGTCTGTCTGGGAGTCTTCTACCATGGGGTTGGCCATATAGTGCGATGTTGGGGAGTCTGGATGGTTCCATTCTCCTCACATGTGCATACCATTGTCTCCTTCGTTTTCTTCCCTACCTAACGACATCTTCCATCTCGCACATTTCCCTGATCCTGGCGTTTCTTATTATATCTCGAAGACTCTTGCCTGATATGCTTCTTAGAGTCTTCATTTCTGACTCTCATAAAAAAAGAAAATAAGTTTATATATATTTATATTTTTTTTTTATATGTCCGCCTCCGTAGTGTAATGGTCAGCACGCTCGGCTACCGTTCTGGAGGTCCCGGGTTCGATTCCCAAGGGGGGTAAAATAAATATAAGTGATTTTTTCACTGTCATATTTATTCAATACTACCCTGGACTGGTACCTGAAGCGGAGGGCTGATCATCTTTCCTTCATGTGTAAACGATCAAGATAACACTACGTTTATATGAAGCAGTGCCCTATGCACCATTGGGGTGCGGATAAGGGTTTTATTTTATTATTTAAGTTTATATAGGTGTGGACTGACTGGAGCATTTAGTTGTAACGTCGTTCACGGCGAGTATCCGACATCGGATGGAGCACTCGGAACGCTGTACTGATTACACGAATGCTCGCATTGTAACGTGTTACGTTACGACCAAATGACTCCAATCAGTCCCATAACACAAACAAAGGAGTTTTCATGCTTGGTTATGCTTTTCTCCAGATATCGATGAATGCGCCTCGGATAAGCACTCTTGCCAACCGAACCAGAAGTGTGTCAACATTCCCGGTGGATACTTGTGCCACTGCTCCCCAGGACACCGCATCACTCCCGATGGAGCCTGTCAAGACATAGACGAATGCGCCGACAGCCAAGGAAAGGTGAGGCACTTGTGCAGTACTGCTG
The DNA here is from genome assembly GCF_059751285.1 of Brachycentrus maculatus. Classification (NCBI taxonomy): domain Eukaryota; kingdom Metazoa; phylum Arthropoda; class Insecta; order Trichoptera; family Brachycentridae; genus Brachycentrus; species Brachycentrus maculatus. The sequence continues at coordinate 946,767 of NW_028280787.1, forward strand.
TCCCGCTCCTAGCATAAAATAGGTGACTGGGAAAAGCAGAGAGGTTAGAACTCAACAGACAAGAGCCTTAACTCGGTAGTGTAAGGACAAAGGGTTATATCTGTCTAAAAAACTAACAAACTAACCATCACGCGGCTTCTCCGCAAGGGAAGGCAGAGAGAATAGAATGCTACACCACTCTGTACTTGCAAACATTCTTCGCCTCTTCCACGTTCATGCATCTCCTCATACATACCCGCCGATTGTTGTCTGTCTCAGACCAAATTTTACAGGAGAGCAGAAACAAACTTGTGAAATTAAATAACTCATTTGTTTTGTGTATTTTTGTATGTACCATACATATTTTAATAAAACTAAATAAGTACTGCAACTACAGCTATATCCTTGTGCCAGATTATGGAATACACTATTTTAGTCATTTCGTGGAACAAACTTAGAAAATGAAAAATTTAACAGAAATACCCCTTTGCCATTACACTACCGAACTAACGTACTACTGTTAGATTATACACAAGTCACATTTTACACACACACATACACATACATTTACAGGGCTTAGGACATCTCATAGGCTGGTTAAGTAATCACTTTACACACGTGTAATATTCACCGTTCTACCCGTGATTGACAACCGCACTTAGAAAATGAAAAATTTAACAGAAATACCCCTTTGCCATTACACTACCGAACTAACGTACTACTGTTAGATTATACACAAGTCACATTTTACACACACACATACACATACATTTACACACACACATACACATACATTTACTCATTAACTCCTACATATATCATAAATCTCATGACACTGTACACTGGAGCCATCTACGGTTTGATAGGGAAAGCTTTTATTTAGCAGAGACCCTTTTCTTTAGATGTATGCAAAATCCGAACCCCGGATTGATAATGATAACCCCGAACTGATAATACAGTCTGGATTCTTTTTACATTTTGAATGTGTCCAAATACTTAACAAATGTAAAAAAATAACAACTATTTAGAGAACCCAGATTTGTGAACCCTTGTTCCAAATCCTTACTTGGACACACTAAAAAATGTTGTATTTAAAAAAATAATAAAAACATGTAATATTTTGAATATTTAAAGCATTAACTTTGTGGATCATTGTAATATATTATTTGGAGAAATAAAATGACTTTGTTTTTTGATCCACTCACATTTTTATTAAAAACCAACTAGTTTCGGCAACAACCTGTTGCCCTCTACAAAGTTTGTCTTATTTTATTGTAGTCATACAGGAGAAAGTGCCCAAGCGCATTTTTTACAAAACCGTAATCATTGACTTTTTGATATCTTACTAGCTTAATATTGCCCTGGAAAAAATCCCAAAGAAGTTTAATCATGGAAGTATAATAAATTGAATTGATAGAAATGACTAACTGCGTTGATGTTTATTTTCTTGCCAAGCAAAAGTGACTAAAATGGCCCTCCCGAACATTTTACGTTTTGGTAGTTGGTCACTCTCTCCTGTCTTTCTATGTTTTGTTAATAAAACAAACCCTGAAGAGGGCAACAGGTTGTTGGCGAAACTAGTTGGTTTTTAATAAAAATGTGAGTGGATGAAAAAACAAAGTCATTTCTCCAAATAATATACAAACATGTCACATTCACCATTCTACCCGTGATTGATGCGTAGAATGGTGAATGTTACACGCATGTATGGCAGACACTACTGGGAGACACACTCAAAATGTTGCTGGTACTTTGGTTTTTACAGGTTTGTTCACACTACGCGACTTGCGTCAACACGATTGGGTCATTCCATTGCAACTGCCACGAGGGCTTCGTGACCTCTCCTGCGTCCAAACAGCTCTGCACAGACGTGGACGAGTGTGCGCCCAACGGCGGTTTGGGCAACTGCGACCAAAGATGCGTCAACGTCTGGGGATCGTATCGATGCGCCTGCAACAGCGGCTTCCGCCTTGCGCCCGATAATAGGTAATTTTTTATTACTATTATCGGGATAGACATAAATAGTTGTTTTTAAAATCTCAATTTTTAAATGATTCGTATAATTCCCAAAATAGAAACTACTTTCATAAGCTAAATCTTAATTTTTACTTAATTTAAAGAATTATTTTGAATAATCAAGACCATGGGTGGCCAACATGTTCAGTAGCAGGGCCAGATTTTAGAAATGAGACTTCCTACCGGGCCATAAAACAATTTTTTTTTTATTATTCAAAGCAAACAATGTATAACATATATAATAATAAATAATAAAACCCTTATCCGCACCCAAATGGTGCATAGGGCACTGTGTCATATAAACGCAGTGTTATCTTGATCGTTTTTACACATGAAGGAAAGGTGATCAGCCCTCCGCTTCAGGTATGTTTCACCAATCCATGGTAATATTGAATAAATATTACAGTGAATAAAAATCACTTATTTTACCCCCCCTGGGAATCGAACCCGGGACTTCCAGAACGGTAGCCGAGCTTGCTGACAATTACTCTACGGAGGCGGATATATATATATATGTATATATATATATATATATATATATATATATATATATATATATATATATATATATATATATATATATATATATATATATATATATATATATATATATATATATATATATATATATATATATATATATATATATATATATATATATATATATATATATATATATATATATATATATATATATATATATATATATATATATATATATATATATATATATATATATATATATATATATATATATATATATATATATATATATATATATGTATATATATGTATATATATATATATATATATATATATATATATATATATATATATATATATATATATATATATATATATATATGGTATGGGCATATAGGACGCAGAGAACCCGAGCATGTCGTAAACCAGGCAATAGAAATGGATCTTCCTCGAAAGATACCTAGAGGAAGATCAAAAAATTCATGGATGCTGCGAAGAGAGAACATGGTTCGAAGGCATGGCCTAGGTGACGTTGCCCAGGACAGAAGGACCTACATTTATCAATTTATCATTGATTCATTAATTATTTTTTGACATCTCATCAAAGATGAAGAATTTGGAAGTCTGGGCATTTACGGGGCTTACGACCGTCATAGGCTGGTTTAAGTGATCACTTTACACACGTGTAACATTCACCAATTCTACCCATTATTGACAACCACACTACTCAAATTCTTGGTAGTTCTATATATATGAACCAATTTAGAAACCTTGTTCATGAATCACTAGAACTTTACTAGAGACATCTATTGGTGAGATGTAAAGAAGCTTTTTATTAAGCAGAAACTCTTATATTAGTATGTGAGATCCGAATACTGGATTATAATCACACACATGAGAAACGCCAGAAAATACCATTTTCATTTTTATTATTAAGCTTATAATTTGACCAGATAATTTATTTACAACATTTTGAGTGTGTCCAAATACTTGTTCATAAAATCTGGATTATCTCCAATTACAGGAGTTATTTTCATATTATTTTTTGACATCTCATTAAAGATGAAGAATATGGAATATGGAATATTTCCATATTCTTCTTTATCTTTGATGAGATGTCAAAAAATAATATGAAAATAACTCCTGTAATTGGAGATAATCCAGATTTTGTGAACAAGTATTTGGACACACTCAAAATGTTGTAGATTCATTAATTAGTTATATAATTTTACAGGACATGCGTGGATATGGACGAGTGCACAGAACACGGTATCCGACTGTGTATGGGAGAGTGCCAAAACATTCCCGGCAGCTACCAGTGCGCTTGTCCCAAGGGATACCGCATGGGCACCGACAAGAGGAATTGCATAGGTAATATTTTTCCCAACTTGCCTGGTGTTCCTTCTCAGTTCTCGCTTTGGTCTAGGCGCTCCAATTTGTTATAATTTGTTATTAACACATTTTTTACCACTATGGCAGCGCCATCTGTTGAAAATAACAGCAACACACGCAATACTTGACGATGCTCATGACGTACAGCGTGTTTCTTGATAATTACTAAAATATTGTATACCCACAAGCATTGTGAAATTAAACATGAAAGACATTTGTGCCTTCTCTTTTTCTTCCTTTCCATTTAACCAGAATGAGCCACAGAAACGCGTGGTTGTGCCTAACTAGTTATTAATATAATACAAAATACATTTTACTATTTCACAAAAAAGTGAAATAAAAAAATGTATTTTCAGCATTTCAAATATGTTACTTGAAAACGGTCAGGTCAGGAGTAGGAAATCGGTGTGTATGTATGAGGAGATGTATGAATGTGGAAGAGGCGAAGATTTGTGTGGCATTCTATTCTCTCTGCCTACCCCTATGAGGTAGCATCATGAAGGTTAGTGAGTTAGTTAGCTACAGGGCTTTTTTTCCATGTAACGCAGTGGAACAGTGTTCCGACACCTTTTTTCATGGGTAATATATTTTTTTTAATCTTCAAAATCAATTATACGAAACAATATTTGCGCTTAAGTAATTGGAATCTTCTTCAACCATTATCCGCACTCAAAGGTGCATAGGGCACTGCATCGTATTGACGCAGTGTGATCTTGATCCTTACTTACATGAAGGCAAGTTGATCACTCCTGCGTTTCAAGGACCAGTCCAGGGTAATATTAAATAAATATTAGAGTGTAAAATCATTGATATTTATTTTCATCCTCTTGGGAATTGAACCCGGGACCTCCAGCAGGGTAGCTAAACAAGCTGACCATTACACCACGGAGATGGACGATTAGAAATCAGATATTAGAATCTACATTTATATAATTCGTCAAAATGATTATGTATTTTTTTTTCAACATTTGTAAAACAAAACAATTTAAAGACATACATCAAACAAGCCAATTATATTATTTTTTGATATCTCATCAAAGATGAAGAAGAATATGGAAGTCTGGGCATACGACCGTCATAGGCTGGTTTAAGTGATCACTTTACACATGTGTAACATTCACCAATTCTACCCATTATTGACAACCACACTACTCAAATTCTTGGAAGTTCTATATATATGAATCAATTTAGAAACCTTGTTCATGAATCACTAGAACTTCACTAGAGACATCTATTGGTGAGATGTAAAGAAGCTTTTTATTAAGCAGAAACTCTTATATTAGTATGTGAGATCCGAATCCTGGATTATAATCACACACATGAGAAACGCCAGAAAATACCATTTTCATTTTTATTATTAAGCTTATAATTTGACCAACAGATGTCTCAATTCTTTACATCTCACCAATAGATGTCTCTAGTGAAGTTCTAGAGATTCATGAACAAGGTTTCTAAATTGGTTCATATATATAGAACTTCCAAGAATTTGAGTAGTGTGGTTGTCAATAATGGTTAGAATTGGTGAATGTTACACGTGTGTAAAGTGATCACTTAAACCAGCCTATGACGGTCGTAAGCCCCGTAAATGCCCAGACTTCCATATTCTTCTTCATCTTTGATGAGATATCAAAAAATAATATGAAAATAACTCCTGTAATTGGAGATAATCCAGATTTTGTGAACAAGTATTTGGACACACTCAAAATGTTGTAAGCCAATTATAGTTTACCACAAAAACATAAAGATTAGTACAAAATATTTAGTGTAGATCTAGCAAATTAATTAATGTGTGTGTGTATGTGTGTGATGTTGATTCTAGTAGGGACATACATGCAATGCAGAGAAGCATAGTTTTTAAAGATTCTGAGAGGACAATATGGTCACCATTCAACTTTTCAACACAGATTTTCCGCAATTGAAAATGTCAACTTGGCTAAAACATGAGTTGTACTCACTAGCCGTACGAAACATAGGTGAACTCCGCACATTAGTTAGTTCGAAGGACAGGTACTCTGAATAAATATTATGACGTGTGACGGGGTACGGTAGCCGGGTATATTATATTTTATGTATGATATACATTATGTATGACATGAAGTGAGTTCTGGATTCTTTTTGTTTAAAAAAAAGCCCTGGTTAGCTGGCAGTTTTCAAAAAAAATATAGATGAAGATGAAGAATTGAATGAAGGATTGTTTCAGTCATTTTATGAGACATTTGTGATTTTTTCCAGATATTGACGAATGTGAGTCTGGTGAGCTGGTCTGCGGCAAGGATGAGGTCTGCCAGAACACCAGGGGGGGAGCTCGCTGCAGTTCCATAGCCTGTCCTGCGGGATACAACCGGGATCCGGGAACAAGGCAGTAAGGAATGCTGTTATACCTTGAGATCTTTCTTCCTTGTGATGTGATATATTTGAGGGTATTGTACTACGGACTAAAGCTCTCTATCATAAAGGTTCTTCATCACAAACTAAAATTCTCCATCACTTTCAGATCTCTGTTCCTACAGTAACTATATCTTGAACTTAAATTCCTCATCATAAACTTTAACTCTATCACGAGCTATAAGTCTCTTTCACGAACAGAGATTCATTATCATATATCGCTCACTCCTTTCAAGAACGTCATGAATCAAAAAACTTGATTTTTCAGGAGAAAGTTTCAAAATATAACACAATGTATTAAAAATACATATCAAGCCACTTATTGAACTTTTTACTGTGCAACAGATCTTTTTAGGTAAAACCTGAAGATTTTTTCTCCATTTGAAAAATATTAAGTAGGTATATTTAAAAAAATAATTAAACAATACCTTTTCTTCAAAATGCAAAAACAACCTTTTCTGCCCTATAGTGGGTAAATATTAAGTTAAAACTATGCCGCTTTTGCTAGGATATAGCACATTTTCTGGGCATTCTGAAAACATGCACAACTGAAAATTGACGATTTATGATTTATGACGTTCTTGAAAGGAGTGAGCGATATATACTGTATAAACATATTTATTTGGTACTTTTCAAACTTATTGACATGTTTAGCCTCGTAATGCCGTTTAATGTTATAATTTTTCAAGATAGAAACAGAATCATTGCATATATATTTCATAGTCCATCAAACTTCTCAGTTCTTCTGTTACTCTTCTCTTCTTTAGTCCAACGTTTTGGGTCTTGAAATTGCCAGGATAGTGAAACACTCCCATATATGGGATATTATAGGAACTAAAGAAGGATGAAAGTAGACTGAATGCAGTCGAAATGCGATCTCTCAGAAGAATGTGTAACAAAACGATGTATGATAGATGTGCGAATAGTGAAATAAGGAAGGAATGCAAAGCTGAGATAAGCATTATCGATAAAATTAAGAAAGGTGTGTTGAGATGGTTTGGACATGTAGAACGAATGAGTGAGGAAAGAACGGTAAAACAAATTTATGAGGCGAATGTTAGCGGGAAAAGAAGCAGAGGAAGACCGAGAAAAACATGGCACGATCAGGTATGCCAAATACTTGAAAGTGGTCAGGTTAGGAGTCGTAACAATCGGCGGGTATGTATGAGGAGATGCATGAACGTGGAAGAGGCGAAGAATGTTTGCAAGGACAGAGTGGTGTGGCGCTCTATTCTCTCTGCCTACCCCTGCGGGGAAGTGGCGTGATGGTTAGTTAGTTTTAGTTTTTTTAGCACAATGGAATGTTCTTTTGGTGGTTTTATGTACACTAAAGGACAAAATGTGTGATTTGCTCCGCGGGCCGCAAGAAGACACCCGGCAGGCCGCGGGTTGGCCACCCGTGAACTAGATCCCTCATCATGAACTAAGGGTCTCCGCCATGAACTTATCTTGAACATTGATCTTCTAATTCCAGTCGCTGTCGCCGGCCTCCAGGAACTTGCAGGGTAAATGACTACGCTTGTCTCCATCGTCCAGAGACATATTCCTTCAACTTCATCACGTTTGTCTCCAAACTTTACATACCCGGAGGACCAAGAGCTCAGGTAATCATTTTTTTAGACATCTTCACATAGATGATTCTCCAGTTCTTTGGCAAAGACCGGGGTGTGAGTAACAACACCAAGATGAAGCTTGTCAGGAGGATGTATTTCACTATATAAATGCCCAGACTTCCATATTCTTCTTCATCTTTAGTGAGATGTTAAAAAATAATATGAAGAATATGTTTTACCACAAAGTAAATGCCGAAACAATAATGAAAATTAATATTACATATTTGTTTTCTTTTCCAGGTTGATCTGTTCACAATGAAAGGACCCAACTGGGCGGAAGCCATGTTGAGGTTCCAGCTGCGGTTGGTGGAAGTCAGAGCTCCCCCCGGCGTCGAGACGGCTGACATGGAATGCTTCAAGTAACTATGTTTCACATTCTAATGTTCAAAAATGTACTGGTAACATGGGAGTTGAACCAGGGACCTTCAGCGCTGTAGCCAGTCATCATGGAAATACTCTGTCTGCAGCTGCTCTGAACCAGCGCCTCAGCGCTACAGTGGAACCACTCTCTCAAGATGCCCAGCCAGGATATACGCCTTCTTCCTATGCACAGTTTACCTTCCACTTTACCTTGTATCCGCCTCCGTGGTGTAATGTTTAGCGTGTTAAGCTTCCGCGCTGGAGGCCCCAGGTTCGATTCCCAGGGGGTGTAGAAAATAAATATAAGTGATTTTACATGCTAATATATTTTTTAATACTACCCTGGACTAGTTTCTGAAGCGCATTAGTGATCACCTTGCCTTCATATAAGTAACGATCAAGATACCACTTTGTCAATATTGCCCTATGCACCATTGGGTGCGGATAAGGTTCAGAAGAAGAAGTTACCTTGTAATATAGCACTGTATTCTTCTTCATATTGTGTCACTCCATGTTGAAGGTTGGCAATCATCAAGGCAATATTTACTTTGCCTACAGTTGCTCTAAACAGCATCTCAGCACTCAGTGGACCCACTTTTTCAAGTTGTCAAGCCAGGAAATAAACTCTTTTCCCATGCTGAGTTTACCTTCCACTTTGCCTTGTAATAAAAAACATTTGTTTTTATTTTTACCAAAGTCTACCAACGCATATCTGAACAATGTAAATAACATTTTGACATATAACTTATTATTAAATATTTTAATTTGATGTGATCTTTGCTGTCCAGATTGACACCATCGCCTCAACAAGCGTTGGTATCTCTCGTGAAGCCACTGATGGGACCCCAAGACATCCATCTAGAACTCTCCATGGAGCTGTACCGGCTTGGGAACTTCGAGGGGACTGCAGTTGCCAAAATCTTCATCTACGTCTCTGAATACGAGTTCTAACTGTTCTCCTTATTGTAATCCTATAGTTCTGCCAGCTATTGACTGATATCGTATGACAATCTTCTTCAAATGACTTGCCTCGGATGTTGGCTGATAATATTTGACTACTACTACTACTACTACTACTACTACCATCACGTCTTTTCTCTGCAGGGGTAGGCAGAGAGGATGGAACGTCACACTCTTCTGTCCTGACATACACTCCTTGTTTCCTTCACATCCATACATCTAGTCATACATACCTTACGATAACGCAGACTTTTGACACCGCCAGATTTTAGGTTCTGATTGATCTGATCGTGCCAAGTCTTTTTCGGTCGTCCTCGTTCTGTTTTCCCTCTCACATTCGCCACATATATTTTCTTAGTCATTCCCTCGCTATCCATTCGTTCCACATGTCCATACCACCGTAAAGAACCTTTCCTAATCTTTTCAATTATTCCTCGTTCAGCCTTACATTCCTTATATCTTCGTTGTTAATTCTGTCATACAATGATTTTCCACACATTTGTCTGAGGGAGCGCATTTCAACAGCGTTCACTCTGCTTTCATCCTTTGATTTGATATCAATATTTGACAACCTTCTTCAAACGACTTGGTGTTGGCTGACAGCATGGCTTTAGCCTCTTTCCTGAACAGTTTCTAGACTCTTCTTGTAGTTCTATCTGGATCCTTTTCAAATCAATATAGTCACCTTTTGATAATTCCACGACTTCTATCCATTACAACCTGAGAATCAACTTAGTACTAAGTACTCGTCATTACATAATACTTATTTTTTGACATCTCATCAAAGATGAAGAAGAATATGGAAGTCTGGGTATTTACTATATATATAGACTGCTTTAAGTGTCGCTTTAGTAATCACTTTACACACGCGTAACATTCTCCAATTCTACCCATTATTGACAACCACACTTTTCAAATTCTTGGAAGTTCTATATAAATAATATGAAAATGACTTCTGTAATTGGAGATAATCCAGAATTTGTGAACAAGTATTTGGGCACACTCAAAATGTTGTACATAATACTTTTTTTTATTAATATAGAATGGCGTTGCACATGAAATACATTGCATTTGCCAATATCAAGTTGATGATAAATTAAATTTACCATATAAATTCTTCTTCACCATACTGATCTTTCAGTTACACTTCTTAATATATTATATTACATATCGCTCACTCCTTTCAAGAACGTCATAAATCGAAAAACTTGATTTTTCAGTAGAACGTTTTTAAAGTTTAAAAATATAATACAATGTATTACAAATAAATATCAAGCCACTTATCGAACTTTTTACTATGCAACAGATCTTTTTAGGTAAAACCTGAAGGTTTTTTCTCCATTTGAAAAATATTTAGTACATTTAAAAAAATAATTAAACAATACCTTTTCTTCAAAATGCAAAAACAACACTTTCTGCCCTGTAGCGGGTAAATATTAAGTTAAAATATGATTATTTTGCTGGGGTTTAGTACATTTTCTGGGCATTCCGAAAACATGCACAACTGAAAATCGACGATTTTTGATTTATGACGTTCTTGAAAGGAGTGAGCGATATATAGGCCTCTTCCCCTTCTTTCCATTTCCTCCGGTCGGTTGCTGCTTGCAGCCAGTTTCTACCCCCCACAGCGACTATATCATCGGACCATCTCTTTTGGGGTCTTCCGACACCTCTTGGAGTCCATCTTGTGGGGTCCTGTATTGCAATATGTCCCGCCCATTGGCTTTTAAGCAGTTCTAGTTACACGTTCCTTCTTATTTCTCCTTTTTTTACCCTGAAATACAGTCCTAGCTTCTAGTCATACATGCTGTATAGAATCTCGTTCCTACCCTCCCACACATACAGCTCTAAACATTCTTTTCACATGCCCAAACCGTATTAACACACCTTTTTTATAATATCAGCAATTATCACCTTTCTGATTGCACATCAAAATCTGGCAGAACTGTAAGATTATAAAAAAATACCATAGTTTTAAGTTTATATTAGTTTTAAAATTATTTTGAAATTGGGTATAATTTTTTGATGTTTTTTTTCATTATATATTTGTATTTTAGTATTTGACTGGGGTAAACCATACAGCTACTGGCCACAGAGTGTTTTTGACCACTTATTTTAAGATTCTGTACTGTAAATAACAGTCTTGTATGGGTTAAGGTGTTTAAATGTTGATGAAAGCATTTTCCTTGCGCTTTTTTTTTAAATTTCATTAATTCATTTAACCTTGTCTTGTCTTTTGTCTGCCTCCGTAGTGTAATGGTCAGCACGCTCAGCTACCGTTTTGGAGGTCCCGGGTTCGATTCCCAAGGGGGGTAAAATAAATATAAGTGATTTTTTCACTGTCATATTTATTCAATATTACCCTGGACTGGTACCTGAAGCGAAGGGCTGATCACCTTTCCTTCATGTGTAAATGATCAAGATAACACTGCGTTTATATGACGTAGTGCCCTATGCACCATTGGGGTGCGGATAAGGGTTTTAAACAGTCCCTTTGTGGTAATCTATCCATTTTTGTCAATCAAGTTTTCCTTGACAAATACCACTATTTCTATACTTGGTATTCTTTGGTAAATACCTAATTTTTTGCTTGGTATTCCTTCGGAAATACCACCATTTCTTTACTTGGTATTACTTGGTAAATACCACTGTTCAATTATTTGACTAATTGTTGAGCAAAGTCAGTTGAAATATTTACTGCCATTTACTTTCTCAGTACTTCGCTTTATTTATTATACAATGGACATGTCACTCACTCCTTTCAAAAATGTCACATATCAAAAAAAATATTTTTCAGGAGATCGTTTTTAAAGTTTAAAAATATAATAAAATGTATTAAAAATAAATATCAAGCCACTTATTGAACTTTTTACTGTGCAACAGATCTTTTTAGGTAAAACCTGAATATTTTTTCTCCGTTTGAAAAATATTAAATATATTTAAAAAAATAATTAAACAATATCTTTTCTTCAAAATGCAACAACATCACTTTCTGCCCTCTAGCGGGTAAATATTAAGTTAAAAATATGCCGCTTTTGCTGGGATATGGTACATTTTCTGGGCATTCCGAAAACATGCGCAACTGAAAATTTACGATTTTTTTATAAATGACGTTGTTGAAAGGAGTGAGTGCCGTATCAACGATTGAAACATATCATTAACCCCATCACATGGCCAATCACTATATGCTTTACCCTACACTCCCCTTTAAAAAAATAATGTTTTTTTTTAAATATTTTGTGTCTTCATTGTACAGTTTGTAAATAGGATTTTAAAGCAATAAATTCTTTGGAAAAATTACATTTATTTATTCCACAAAATTGTTAACTAACTGACTAACCATCATCTGCAGGGGTATGCAGAGAGAATAAATACGCCACACCACTGTCTTTGCAAGCATTATTCGCCTCTTCCACATACATGCATCTCCTCATACATACCTGCTGATTATTTCGACTCCTGACCTGACCACGGCACCAAGTATTTATCACTTTATGTACTTTATTATATCAAGTTTTCCTCGGTCTTCCTCTGCCCCTATTTCCAACTACATTCGCTCACTCATTCATTCCACGTACCGTAGAACGGGGTTACTTGAACTTTGATGTGTTACTTGAGCCCAGTACAAAAAAAATATTTAGATTTGTATTTGGTCTACAATAATGAACGTATTGACATGATTCATTGTTTCCCTGACAGGTGACACTTATTGTCACCATACGTTCATTATTACAGACCAAATACAGATTTAAATCTCTTTTTTGTTCAAGTAGTCACGTTCTACGGTAACTAAACTTATCATTCTTAATTTGGTGGTTAAGGTGTATTACAGGCTAGCATTCTATCCTTATTTCACCATTCTAACATCTACCATACGTCGTTTTGCCACACATTCATTTAACAGATCGCATTTTAAATTACAATCATCATCCTTCATCCTTCTTTTGCCAACTCCAAGCTTCACTTCCAAACATTCCCTATTCCCACCTAAGACATTAATCACAACATTTTAGGTGTATCGAAATCCTTATGCATGATCTGAATCCCGGACTATTTCACATACTGGGAAACGTCTGAAAACATGGTATTAAGTATTTTTATGTAGCTTATTAAATCACCAGTTATTTTTATTTTATTACATTTTTATAATCCAACACATGTAGATGGCTGTTGTAAACTCACATATACACAAATATGCATCTATATATATATATATATATATATATATATATATATATATATATATATATATATATATATATATATATATATATATATATATATATATATATATATATATATATATATATATATATATATATATATATATATATATATATATATATATATATATATATATATATATATATATATATATATATATATATATATATATATATATATATATATATATATATATATATATATATATATATATATATATATATATATATTAATATAATATAAGTTAAACACTAGTAAAGCTAATTGAGTTTTATTTCATTACACAGTTGTTTTTATCGACAGGTGAATACTGAGAAACAGTTTTAATTTTATCACCTGTCGATGAAAACACCTGAAGTTTTCGAAACTATGTGTGTAATGAAATAAAACTCAACAAGTGGTATTATACAAGCGTTTTATTTTTCAAATAAAATCAACACGTCATTCCGCAAAAATATTTTTTTTGCATAAATTGTACATATTTATTTAAAAGAACAATTATTGTATAAACAAATTTAAAATATTTTTTACAGAGACCCACCAAGCCGCCTTGTGTGTCTTGTCGGTGGAGTTCTTTTTAAATACATTTTTTTAAAAATCCATTTTAACCTTTTAACACACAAAAAAAAAGAGAGAAAAAATATATATAAATTATTTTACAATTTTCATAGAATTAACTGTTGATCATTTACCCATTCCTTTATTTTGCCTTTGTTCCACATTTTATTTTGACCTCTAACCTCCGTAAATTTTATCAATTTTATGGGCGTAATTTTACCGTCCGGCAGTCCGGTTTTGAAAAATAAAAGCGACTACGACAGTTTAGTGTGATCGAATTTACGGGCAACGTGATCACGCATCGACCAAGAGCTCTGATCCGAAAAAAGATGGACAAAAGCACAAGCCAATCGTCGTTTTAAAACGCTAACTGACGTGCCGGACGGTTAAATTACACGGAATTCCGGGTAGTGGACAAGCGCCCTATCCGTGTCTTTGGACATTTTATCAATAAAAAATATTTTTATGAGGTGCCAGAGAAAAAAAAGTTTGGCCATCCTTTGGGTAACCCTTTGCGTAGGTTTGGTCACACTAGTAGCTTGCAGCCGATTTCCTGTGTCGGTCGCTCGAGCGTGTTCCCACTGCCATAAATCACGGCAGACTGCTGCCTAATGGGGCGCTACCGCGGATGTCCTGCTGCGGTAGCTACGCCGCTGGGTGCCCGCGCCGCCAGCGGCGAGCCGTGCACTACTGAGTAAGTAACATATCACTTTGTAAATGAAAAAACTTGTGTTTTTACCACTTGAGGTTATATTTCATATTATTTATGACATATAAAATGACACTGCGTTTATATGATGCAGTGCCCTATGCACCATTGGGGTGGGGATAAGGGTTTGAAGATGAATGTAGACTAGACAAGGATCTTCTGTTGGAAAAACATCCTAGTCAAAATATGCCATTTTTTAATGTAGATGTTAAAAAAATGATTATTTTTTGACATCTCATCGAAGATGAAGAAGAATATGGAAGTCTGGGCATTTACAGGGCTGAAGACCGTCATAGGCTAGTTTAAGTGATCACTTTACACACGTGTAACATTCACCAATTCTACACATTATTGACACCTACACCACTCAAATTCTCGGAAGTTCTTTATATATGAACCAATTTTGAAACATTGTTCTTGAATCACTAGAACTTCACTAGAGACATCTATTGGTCAGGTGAAAAGAAACTTTTTATTTTGCAGAAACTCTTATATTAGTATGTGAGACCCGCAACCTGGATTAAAATCACATACATGAGAAACGCCAGAAAATATCTTTTTCATTTTTATTACTTAAGCTTATAATTTGACTAGTTAAATTATTTACAACATATGTTTGTATATTTCAGGTTCAGTGCTGCAGAACAGCGTTTATTATTTAATATAATTTTGTACTTAAGTTATACATATTTATATATAAACATATATTAATTTATTTTTTTATTGGACTCTGTCTATCCTCACTAGGTATTTGAAGATACCTGTTCTGAGGTATGCAGGGTATGCTTATTCGTTTTATAATACAGCTTTTTATATATATTTTAATGATAATATAAAAGTGGTAAGACTGAAATAATATGAAGTAATAATTATAAAAAAGAAAGCAAATAGAGAGTTGAACTAAAAGAAAAGTAAAATCTAAAGGAGTAATATTATAAAATAGGATTAGAAAATAGGATTATATAATTATAAAACACTGACACATAGATTAATCACACACAAACTTTTATTTGCTGCTCCAGCTGGGTTCTTCCAATTTTTAGGAGCCATTCTTTTGTGTGCATTTTGAATTTATTTCCAACTGAACATAATATTTATTTTAACGACTAGCTATATTTATTTTAACGACTAGTTTCGGAAGCTACGGATGCGTCCATCTTCTGGTCTGAATATAAACTAAAGCATAAATTTTACTTTTCTTATTTTTTTCTAAAACTACAGTTGTTTTCAAAACTATTCGTTTGTAATGAAATAAAACTCAATTAAAATTATTTCAAAATAATTCCTATAATTGAAGATAATCTAGATTAGTGAATACGTATTTGGACACACTCAAATAATGGAAAACTACATATTGTTATTTTTGTTAAGTGAGTCGACGTATGGGCGTTTGTCCACTACACGGGATTTCACCGTCCGGCAGTCCGGTTTTGAAAAATGAAAACGACTACGACAGTTTAGCGTGATCGAAGTTACGCGCAACGTGTTCACGCACCGATCAAGAGCACCGATCCGAAGAAATATTAATAAAAACACAAGCCAATCCAAGCCAATTATCGTTTTAAAACGCTAACTGACGTGCCGGACGGTAAAATTCCGTGTAATTCCGGGTAGTGGACAAACGTCCTATGTGTGTTTATTTACCTGATTTAAACAATCATGGCTCGCCACTGGTACGAACACACACATTCACACACATACACACATACGCATTTCGCCTAACTACGTGTCATGATATATAAAACAGTACATCACTGATACAACGTCGGATCAAAAATTACAACTGCTTGTATGCCGATGTCCAAATGTCCAAGGACTCACAAACTGGTGGTAGTACGGGTATGCAACCTCGATCACTCTACTCATTACAGCTGACATTTTGCTCACTCATTTCAACAACGTCATATATCAAAAATCGTCAATTTTCAGGTGTGCATGTTTTCAGAAAGCACAGAAAATGTACTATATCCCAGCAAAAGTGGCATATTTTTAATATTTACCAGCTACAGGGCAGAAAGTGTTGTTTTTCTATTTTGATTTTTTTTATATTTTGAAGAAAGGAATTGATTTATTATTTTTTTAAATATACTAAATATTTTTCAAATGGAAAAAAAACCTTCAGGTTTTACATAAAAAGATCTGTTGCTCAGTAAAAAGTTCAATAAGTGGCTTGATATGTATATATTTTTACTATATTTCATTATATTCTTAAACTTTAAAAACGATCTCCTGAAAAATGAAGTTATTTGATATATGACGTTGTTGAAAGGAGTGAGCGATTTATCCATACAAAATGATGAATAGGGAACTGCATCTAAGTGATGCAATGCTAATATGATCGTTTATTATATGAAGGCAAGGTGTTCTGCGCTTCAGATTAAAATCAAAGGTCCAAATAAACATTTATTCAAACCCTTACCGCACCCCAACGGTGCATAGGGCACTGCATTGTATAAACGCAATGTTATCTTAATCGTTAACATATGAAAAAAAGGTGATCAGCCCTCCGCTTCAGGTACCAGTCCAGGGTAATATTGAATAAATAGTGGATTGAAAAAATCGCTTAAATTTATTTGACCCCACGCTGAGAAACTAAACCAGGACCTCCAGTATGGTAGTCAAGCGTGCTGACCATTACGCTACGGAGGCGGACACTATATAATATCAACACGACATTTAAAAAAAATATCATTTGATCGATTTTTTTGTACGTTATATCCAAAGTTAGTTAAATAAAGGTCTATTATATCGAGGTTTCACTGTAATTTATGTATGAATTGTAAAATCTAATACATATTTTTTGAGTTTACTAAGTTGTATTTTATTTTAAAAAAAAACACATTATGCTTAATAAATATATTGTGACAATTGTTTCGCCTAGTTATGGCATTTTCAAACGAATGTGAAGATTAAATGGACTGACGGTCCTTATATACATAACTATACAATTCTAGGTACTTAAGTAATAGTTTTAACATGTCGCTCACTCCTTTTAAGAACGTCATAAATCAAAAATCGACAATTTTCAGTTGTGCATGTTTTCGGAATGCCCAGAAAATGTACTATATCTCAGCAATAGCAGGATATTTTTAACTTTATATTTACCAGCTACAGTGCAGAAAGTGTTGTTTTTTGCATTTTGAAAAAAGGGTATTGTTTCATTATTTTTTGAAATATACTTACTAAATATTTTTCTAATGGAGAAAGAACCTTTAGCTTTTATCTAAAAAGATCTGTTGCACAGTAAAAAGTTCAAAATGTGGTTTGATATTTATTTTTAATACATTGTATTATATTTTTAAACTTTAAAAACGTTCTCCTGAAAAAACAAGTTTTTTGATTTATGACGTTCTTGAAAGGAGTGAGCGATGTGCAGTAACATTTTACGGGAGACAACAATAGTTAATAGGGTTTTTAGGTATGTACACTCATATTTATTTTCTGGGAAAGGAAGAATCTCCATATGATCTTCACATTCGTTTGAATATGCCATAACTAGGCGAAATAATTGTCACAAAAAAATGTGTTTTTTTAAATAAAATACAACTTAGTAGACTCAAAAAAACTGTTTGATTGAACAATTAATAAAAATAAAAATAATAATAAACCATATCCGCTCCCTAGGTGGAGCATATGGAGTCCACAAACTGTCTCCAGGCATTTCTGTCGGCTGCCAGCTCCCTTGCATCCTCCCAAGTCAGATCCGCTTCCCGAAGTTCTGACGAGAACTGCCGACGAATTGTCAGCAGTGGTCGGGAACCTGATGCCTTGTAAAAGAGGCAAGCTTGATGGCGGCTCTCGGGAGGCATGCGGAGTACATGGCCAAGCCAACTGAATCGCCTTTTCTTGACGACAGAAAATATATACATAAATTAAAATGGAGTTCTAGAAATTAAACGCCAAATCCATAAATAAATTTACTGTAATTGTATATTATGTATTTCATACAGCACTTCACAAATTCATTATGACTTTTTATAAAATATATGACTATTTTTTATAAAATAAAATAATAATAATAATAAAACCCTTATCCGCACCCCAATGGTGCATAGGGCACTGTGTCATATAAACGCAGTGTTATCTTGATCGTTTACACATGAAGGAAAGGTGATCAGCCTTCCGCTTCAGGTACCAGTCCAGGGTAATATTGAATAAATATTACAGTGAAAAAATCACTTATATTTTTTTGACCCCCCCTGGGAATCGAACCCGAGTCCTCCAGAACGGTAGCCGAGCGTGCTGGCCATTACACTACGGAGGCGGACATAAAATATATTTTTATAAAATATATGCCACAACTAGACGAAACAACTGTCACAATTTTAATTTCTACGTGTCTTTTAACAATAAAATATAACTTAGTAGACTCAAAAAATCTGTGTTTGATTTAAAATTAATACAAAAATTAAAATGGAGTTCTACAAATTAAACGCCAAATCAATAAATATATTTACTGTAATTGTATATTATTTCTGTAATTGTATAATTTATACATATTTAAAACTTTTTATTTTGCAGAGACCCACCAAGCCACCTTGTGTGTCTTGTCGGTGGAGTTTTTTTTAATACATTTTTTATTGTTTTTAGCGATTTTAACATAATATACACACAAAAAAGAGACAAAAATTAATTGATAAAAATAAAAATAATGATTTTATTTAAATCGTGGTAATCCCGCAGATCCGCGAGATTGAATTTCTCAAGAAAAACCTTCCGAATCCTTGCGAAATCTCGTTTTTTCTCACGCAGGTACGCGCTAGGAGGTACACTGGTACGTTCCCATGTCCTAGATTCCCAGGACTCGCCAAGAGCCGATCCTTGGCGGAGATTGCCGAGGCGAGCCGACCAGCGGGCGAGTCTATACTTGTACGTACGTAGCACTTAAGGGTAGCAAGTTTCAGCAGGGGTGAGGATTGTTGCTAAACAGTGCAACGCAGCCTCCGCGGAAGGGTGACATCTTAGCACGAGCCTGAAAACGCCCTGAAAGGTAAGAAAACTCAAACTTTCCCCATAAAACCCATTCAATTGTCATATATGTATCTTTAAATTAAAAATCCAATTTAATTCAATTTTTAATTATTTATCAGACACTTATATTTGTGAGATAAAAAGATGCTTTTTATTAAACAAAAAATCTTGCATTTGTACGTGAAGTCCGAATCCTGGATTATAATCACATACATCGCTCACTCCTTTCAAAAAGTCATAAATGAAAAAACATGATTTTTCAGGATAACGTTTTTAAAGTTTAAAAATATAACACAATATATTAAAAATAAATATCAAGCCACTTTTTGAACTTTTTACTTTGCAACAGATCTTTTTAGGTAAAATCTGAAGAATTTTTATCCATTTAAAAAATATTTAGTATATTTAAAAAAATAAATAAATAATACCTTTTCTTCAAAATGCAAAAACAATATTTTCTGCCCTGTAGCGGGTAAATATTAAGTTAAAAATATTCCATTTTTTCTGGGATATAGAACATTTTCTGGGCATTCTGAAAACATGCACAACTGAAAATTGATGAATTTTGATTTATGACGTTCTTGAAAGGAGTGAGCGACACGAGAAACGCCATAAAATATCATTTTTCATTATATTATTTCAGCTTATAATTTTACCAGTTAATTAATTTTAAAAAATTGCCACAATATTTATTTATTTACCTACTTTTATTTGATCAAACATATAATTAAAATTACCAAATAAAATATCCTCAAATTTTCCCTTATTTAGGGTATATTTAAAAAAAAAATTAATGCCTTATCAAATCAAAATTCATTAATTTTTTTTCATAAATTATAGACACCCTACGGATGATATTTTAATTTATTTACTAAACCATGTTTTATCATACAAATATGTTTTACCATATAAATACAAATCACAAATTAAAATGAATTTCCTTTGGATTTACCGTATCCAGGGTAAAGTTTACAATAATAAATAATAATTATAAAACCCTTATCCGCACCCCAATGGTGCATAGGGCACTGCATCATATAAACGCAGTGTTATCTTGATCGTTTACACATGAAGGAAAGGTGATCAGCCCTCCGCTTCCGGTACCAGTCCAAGGTAATATTGAATAGATATAAAGTGAAAAGATCACTTATATTTATTTTACCCCCCTTGGGAATCGAACCCGGGACCTCCAGTACGGTAGCCGAGCGTGCTGACCATTACACTACGGAGGCGGGTTTACATTAAAATCCATTAAAATTTTTCACAAACCTAAAAATACAAAATTATAATTGATTAATTTTTTATTATTATTTATCAGACACCCTACGGTTGCTATATTTATTTATTTATTAACTGTTGTTTTATCATACAAATAATTACAAGCTACAAGAAATTTCCTAAATTATTTTCCTCCCCCATTTTCTTACCCGCACATCAGCATCCCGAATAAATTCAACTCCTCCAATGAAAATCTGAAGCGCTGAACTGATTATAATTTTATGAAGCGTATAATTTTTCACCTTGCCTTTATACAAATGGAACGATCAAATTCACATAAAATTCATTTTGACATAGTGCCCTATGCACCATTTGGTGTAGATAAGGGTTAGAAAGAGAAGAAATACACCGCTAATAGACTATACATCGTTTTAAAATTAATTGAATTAATATTGTCAGTAGGGAAATTTGTGCTACGCGGATTGCCTACATTTTTCAGCCAGGCGCAAGACTTTAATTTTTAAAAATTTTGTTTATAATTTAGTTAATTCTTTGGCAATCTGGTATTATAATTGGCAGATGTATTAAGTGTCTCAACATAGATGAAAAAGAGTTTTTTTACATTAAAAAAAATAAAAAGGTAAAATAGCTATATATATATATATATATATCGCTCACTCCTTTCAAGAACGTCATAAATCAAAATACTTGATTTTTCAGGCGAACGTCTTTAAGGTTTAAAAATATAATACAATGTATTAAAAATAATAATTGTCCGCCTCCGTAGTGTAATGGTCAGCACGCTCGGCTACCGTTCTGGAGGTCCCGGGTTCGATTCCCAAGGGGGGTAAAATAAATATAAGTGATTTTTTCACTGTAATATTTATTCAATATTACCATGGACTGGTACCTGAAGCGGAGGGCTGATCACCTTTCCTTCATGTGTAAACGATTAAGATAACACTGCGTTAATATGACACAGTGCCCTATGCACCATTGGGGTGCGGATAAGGGTTTTATTATTTATATATTTATTAAAAATAAATATCAAGCCACTTATTGAACTGTTTACTGTGCAACAGATGTTTTTAGGTAAAACCTGAATGTATTTTCTCCATTTGAAAAATATTTAGTATATTTAAAAAAAAAATATTAAACAATACATTTTCTTCAAAATGCAAAAACAATACTTTCTGCCCTGTAGCGGGTAAGTATTAAGTAAAAAATATGCCACTTTTGCTGGGATATAGTACATTTTCTGGGCATTCCGAAAACATGCACAACTGACAATAGACGATTTTTGATTTATGACGTTCTTGAAAGGAGTGAGCGATATATATAATAAAACCTATAAAACTGAAACTAATGTTCCACGTATATGATCTAATTTAAACTTACGTTAGTTCAAACATTCCTATTTTACTAACTTATTATTCTAGCTCTTAAAATGAAACTTACTATTAACTATAGTTCACTAATTAGTAAAATATTACTCAATAAGTTCGAAGAAACACATGAAAAAATCGAAATGAAAAAGTATTATTTTTTGACATCTCATCAAAGATGAAGAAGAATATGGAAGTCTGGGCATTTACGGGGCTGACGACCGTCATAGGCTGGTTTAAGTGATCACTTTACACACGTGTAACATTCACCAAATCTACCCATTATTGACAACCACACTACTCAAATTCTTCTTTGATGAGATGTCAAAAAATACTATGAAAATAACTCCTGTAATTGGAGATAATCCAGATTTTGGGAACCAGTATTTGGACACTTTCAAAATGTTGAAAGGAAAAGCATTAAAATCGAATATAATGCGGCGTTTTTTTTAAATTACCGAAAGTCCAAGTAACTCTGAACTCTATATACGACTTATGCAACACCACTTATCATAGACCATACTAATGCTCCAACTTATATGAGTTTTATAGTCTATTCATACATGTGAGAGAGTTTACTCTTTATGTTTTTAGTTGCTATTTTTCATTCAAACCCTTATCCGCACCCCAATGGTGCATAGGGCACTGCATCATATAAACGCAGTGTTATCTTGATCGTTAACACATGAAGGAAAGGTGATCAGCCCTCCGCTTCCGGTACCAGTTTAGGGTAATATTGAATAAATATAAGAGTGTAAAAATCACTTACATTTATTTGACCCCCTCTGGGAATCGAACCCGGGACCTCCAGTACGGTAGCCGAGTTAAGTTGCTATAATTTCATTCGGCGTTATTACACGTTTGTTAGAATTTTTTTTATAAAAACTACCCCAAATAAAGAAGTTTTATGTCATCCTACAAACTTATTCTATAACTGAATTACAATACATCTTTTGGTTGTAGCTGAAATCTTTTAGTACGAAACTTTCGGGGATAGATTTACTTTTATTTTAAAAGTTACAAGAAAACTCACTGTGTACTCAGAGTATACTCGTTCAATGCCATTCGTAACATATTAGAGCAAATTATATTGGGTTTATTTTTTATTAACTTCAAATATACCTTTCCAAGAAATTTATATTAATATAAAATAAAAATTTAAAATACTCATCGTTATGAGAATTATAAATTGTAATTTCCGTTGGATAATTGCTTGAATACTCGTGAAAAAACTGTGCGATTCCGTGAACAGAAATTAAATATTTTTTTACATCTAATCAAAGATGAAGAAGAATATGGAAGTCTGGGCGTTTACGGGGCTGACGACCGTCATAGGCAGGTTAAGTGATCACTCTACACACGTGTAACATTCACCAATTTTACCCATTATTGACAACCACACTACTGAAATTCTTGGAACTTCTATATATATTGTTCAAGTTCGAAACGTATTGCTTGAACTGACTAGAATTTCACTAGAGACATCTATGATGAGATGGAACAAGCTGTTTATTGAGCAGGAACACTTTAATTTGTATGTGAGGTTTTATGAACCAATTTCGAAACTTTGTTATTGAATCACTAGAACTTCACTACAGACATCTGTTGGTGATATGAAAAAAAGCATTTTATTGAGCAGAAACTCTTTTATTAGTATGTGAGATTCGAATCCTGGATAGTAATCAAATACATGAGAAACGCCAGAAAATATCATTTTAATTTTTATAAAAAAATATGCATATATATATTTTTGTTTAAATTGATAGCGGTAAAAGTTTTTATTACGATCAAAGAGTTAAAAAAAATATTACTAATGCTTTAAAAATCCCTATCACTGTCAGCGGGGCATGTAAGTCAATTCTAATCTGTGTGCACAATCCACCACCATGTGGACTACAGCCCTATTAGGAAACCATCAGCCATCTCTTCTTCACTAATGTTTTACATAGTAAATACCACTATTTCTTAAAATCTACCGTGACACGTGTTTCGATGCATTCCGCATCATTACGGTGTTTGAAAATGATGCGGAATGCATCGAAACACGTGTCACAGTAGATTTTAAGAAATAGTGGTATTTACTTAGTAAAACATTAATTAAAAATGGATAGACTTTACCACAAAGTGACTGCCGAATCAATTAATGAAATTCTTCTTCATTTATGTCGAGACGTCGATATGTATAATTTTGTATCAAGCATTTTTGTGTATAACAATTTCCACTCTACGTATATCCTCCATGACGTCCGCTCGCCTTTTTTTAATTTTCAAAAGATCAAAAGCATCATTAAGCCCGTTTTGGTTCGCCGAGTAGAAGATTCCACCCTTTTCGGCCGGCTCCTCTCGGGACATACCCAGAAATCAATCTCTATTCTGTCTGACAGTGTCAATTGACAATTGAAACGTCACTTTGACAGCAATTCGAGCGGGAAAATATCGCTCGCGAACTGATTTCGGTCTGTATAATTGATCCTAGATCCTTTCGCGTCGCAGCTACTGCACGGATCACACGTTTAAATAGACCCGCCATTAATCTTTATAGAATTACCGACCGAAAACCAGTCAGGCCGATCAGTTTCAGCCGCTCTCTTGAGTTTGACAGATCGCGTTTGGGCGCGAGCGCGTCCATTTTGATTTTTCTCAAATTCGAACGAAATTCTTTTTTCGAAATCTCTTTATGGCTGTTGAATTCAACGACTATTCGTCCAGTGCCTTTGGTGAATTATTTTTTTTTATTTGACGTATTTTGTTTTTACTCGGTATATTTTTTTTATATGTTGTAATGGATCTGAATTGTACAAGAGACTTGTTCTTTTTGAATTGTGATTGACAGTGTGTGGTAGAGGGGAACTAAGGCAAGGATTAAGAAGAAGTTACGATTTTTAAGAGTGAGTTTTGAAAATATATTACTAACGAACTAACTAACTAACCATCACGCCGCTAGGCAGAGAGAATAGAACGCCACACCACTCTGTCTTTGCAAGCATTCTTCGCCTATTCCACGTTCATGCATCTCCTCATACATACCCGCCGATTGTTTCGACTCCTAACCTGACCGCTTTCAAGTATTTGGCATACCTGATCGTGCCAAGTTTTTCTCGGTCTTCCTCTGCTCCTTTTTCCAATTACAAAAATTGTTTTACCGTTCTTTCCTCACTCATTCGTTCTAAATGCCCAAACCATCTCAACACACCGTTCTTATTTTTTATCGATAATGCTTGTCTCAGCTTTGCATTCCTTCCTTAGTTCACTATTCGAACATCTATCATACATCGTTTTGTCATAAATATATTACTGCATTTTCTATAATATATCTACAATTAAATAATTTTTCCACTTTTGTTTGATTTGACCATCATCAGACTGAAATAAACTATTTAGTTGTTGTTTTATTAAACTAGATTTTTATGTTAGTTTTTAGTTTCCTTTTGAAACTACAAATTTGATTGCAATATAATGGTGTTAAGTCTTTTTTAAGTGTTTTATTTTTATATATATTTTTTTATTTATTTATTTGTTTCTTTAATTACCGCCTCCGTAGTGTAATGGTCAGCATGCTCGGCTACCGTTCTGGAGGTCCCGGGTTCGATTCCCAGGGGGGTTTAATAAATATAAGTGATTTTTTCACTCTACTATTTATTCAATATTACCCTGGACTGGTACCTGAAGCGGAGGGCTGATCACCTTTCCTTCATGTGTAATCGATCGAGATAACACTGCGTTTATATGAAGCAGTGCCCTATGCACCATTGGGGTGCGGTAAGGGATTTATTATTATTATTATTCTTTAATTAGCGGTTATTTACACCTAATTTACATCATGTGTTAATGATCAAGATAACACTGCGTTTATATGATGCAGTGCCCTATGCACCATCGGATGCGGATGAGGGTTTGACGACAGTAAACAAAACATATATTTTTAAATTCATTCAGACTCTTTTCATTCTTCATATATTCAGGCATCTCATCATACATTTTCAAACCCTTATACATTAAAGAATTTTGTAACATATATTATTAGATTATTATATATAGATAATTTTTTATATATAGATAATTTTGTAACAATTATCAACGATGTCATTTATTTTTAAGTTCAGTTTAATTTGAAAATACCACTTCTGTTGTGACACGTGTTTTGATGCATTCTGTACCATTTTGTTTAATTTAATGCTATTTACATTTTTATATTTCATTCAAATTGCAATATCCAACTGAAGTATGATTATAAATATGTCGGGTTGTGATCCCGTGGTTAGTGTCGCGTACTCTTGAGTCAGAGTTTCTCGGTTCGAACCCACTTTTTTTGGAATCTGAGCCCACCATCCACCCGCAGCAGTTATAGAGTCCTGAGGGACTCTCTGTCAGCTGCACATAGAGGAAAATCTTCAAAATATTTCTGAAGAAATAAATAGTATAAAGTGGTTCGAACCCACTCTATTACAATTTGATACATATTTCGGACTTTTTTTTAGAATATATATTAATTTTTTTTTTATGTATTATAACTCCTTTTTGTCCGCCTCCGTAGTGTAATGGTCAGCGCGCTCGGCTACCATTTTGGAGGTCCCGGGTTCGATTCCCAGGGGGGTCAAATTAATATAAGTGATTTTTTCACTCCAATATTTATTCCATATACCCTGGACTGGTACCTGAAGCGGAAGGCTGATCACATTTCTTTCATGTGTTAACGATCAAGATATCACTGCGTTTATATGAAGCAGTGCCCTATGCACCATTGGGGTGCGGATAAGGGTTGGAATTAAAATGAAATAACTCCTTACCTCCTCCACACAGTTTAAATTCAAGTAAAGTAAAATTTAAAATGATTAGATTTTAACACAAAGTGACTGCCGAATCAATTAATTAACATCTTCTCTTCAAAAGCTTTTTTCAAAACCACATATGTATTTATTTCGAAGAACAACGTATTCTTTCAATACAAAAGCGGTGTTTAAAGCAAAAAATTCAATGATGTCAAATCGATAGCTCCTTTCAACAACGTCATCTATCAAAAAACTTGATTTTTCAGGAGATCGTTATTAAAGTTTAAGAATATAATAAAATGTATTAAAAATAAATATCAAGCCACTTATTGAACTTTTCACTGTGCAACAGATCTTTTTAGGTAAAACCTGAAGGTTTTTTCTCCATTTAAAAAATATTGAGCATATTTAAAAAAATAATTAAACAATACCTTTTGTCCGCCTCCGTAGTGTAATGGTCAGCACGCTCGGCTACCGTGCTGGAGGTCCCGGGTTCGATTCCCAGGGGGGGGGTTAAATAAATATAAGTGATTTTTTCACTGTAATGTTTATTCAATATTACCCTGGACTGGTACCTGAAGCGGAGGGCTGATCACCTTTCCTTTATGTGTAAACGATCAAGATAACACTGCGTTTATATGAAGCAGTGCCCTATGCACCATTGAGGTGCGGATAAGGGTTTTATTATTTTTTTTTTCTTCAAAATGCAAAAGCATTACTTTCTGCCCTGCAGCGGGTAAATATTAAGTTAAAAATACGCCGTCTTAGCTGGGATATAGTACATTTTATGGGCATTTCGAATACATGCATAACTGAAAATTGACGATTTTTTAAATATGACGTTGTTGAAAGGAGTGAGCGAAATGTTACCTGGGATTGAATGAAATCAAGTCGCCATTTATCCGTATATCAGGCCTTAGCAGTTGACAATCATTGCGTCATGATTCATGGTACAATCAAGTTCGCTACCGCTAAAGCAGTAATAATCTGCATGGGTCAATAGGAAGATTGGCTTATCAACTACACGATCCCTCCTGGATGCTGTATTCTAACTGACATCTACACGGTGTTTCGAAACACGCGAACCACTGTAAAAATATGGACACACTGCCCAACGATGTCCATCTCGAACACAACCACACATCACTCACTCCTTTCAAGAACGTCATAAATCAAAAATCGTCAATTTTCAGTTGTGCGTGTTTTTGAAACGCCCATAAAATGTACTATATCCCAGCAAAAGCGGCATATTTTTAACTTAATATTTACCCGCTACAGGGCAGAAAGTGTTGTTTTTGCATTTCGAAGAAAAGGTATTGTTTAATTATTTTTTAAATATACTAAATATTTTTCAAATGGAGAAAAAACCTTCAGATTTTACCTAAAAAGATCTGTTGCACAGTAAAATGTTTAATAAGCGGCTTGATATTTATTTGTATCACATTGCATTACATTTTTAAACTTTAAAAACGTTCTCCTGAAAAATCAAGTTTTATGATTTATGGCGTTCTTGAAAGGAATGAGTGATATATGCAGTCACTGCTCAGGAAAACACTCCCAAAAAAACTGCCCAAACAATGACAATTACTATAATTGTGGCTAGCTAAATAACTGACTAACCATCACGTCGCTTTCCGAAGGGGCAGGCAGATATATTACAACCCTGAACCACTCATCGCAAACGTCGGGTTGTGGTCCCTTGGTTAGTGTCGCGGACTCTTTAGTCAGAGTTTCTCCGTTCGAACCCACTCTACCAAAATTTGATACTTTTTTTAATAGTATGGAATTAATTATCAAGCTCACAGAAATAGTATGGAATTGAAGCATTTTTGAAAATAACAGACACAGATACTTCTCTTTTAACTAAAAAAAAGAACGTTATAAACGTTGGTGAACGTTACACGTGTGTAAAGTGATCACTTAAACCAGCCTATGACGGTGGTCAGCCCCGTAAATGCCCAGTCTTCCATATTCTTCTTCATCTTTAATGAGATGTCCAAAAATGTTATAAGCCACATTCGTGCATCTCCTCTTACCCAACCGCTGATTATTTTGACTCCTGATCTGACCAAACCCAAGTATTTGAGGTCTTCTTCTGTTCCTATTTACACAACTACGTTCGCCGTGTAAATTTGTTTCGGCGTTCTTTCCTCACTCATTGGCTCCACATGTCCAAACCATTTGAACACACTTTTCTTAATTTCATCTCAGCCTTGCATTCTTTACTTATTTCTACATTTGAATATCTAGCATGCATCGTTTTGCCATGTATTAGTCTGAGAGATCGTTAACTGCATTCAGCCTTTGAATTGGTGAATGTTACACGTGTGTAAATTGATCACTTAAACCAGCCTCTGAGGGTTGTCAGCCCCGTAAATGCCCAGACTTCCATATTCTTCTTCATCTTTGATGAGATGTTAAAAATAGTATTTATTCTACAATGATTAAAGAAAACACTTCGTTTTTTACCACTTGAGTTTTATTATAGACTACATGTTTCAGAAGTTAAACTTCCATCATTCCGGTCTGTATAATAACTAAAATATAAAATTGTTCTATAAATAAGGAGAGAGGAAAGTAAGGGGAAGGGGTTAGTCAAGGAACGGAGTTTGAAAGCAAAGGAAAAATGGAAAAACGAAGTGTTTTCTTTAATCACAAAGTTAATGCCGAGTCTTACCACAAAGTTAATGCCGAAACAATAAATAAAGTATTTATTCTATTGTGCAAAATTTGCTTTAGGCTTTTTATGACCATCTGTAAATAACGCAAGTCATAATCAGATTTTTGTACATCTAGTACCGCCATTAAAGACTTATGTCCTTATTATAAAATTACCCTTTCAATTAGATTGAATTACGTCGAATTGAAGCATCTTATTGAATAAAACAAGAACTCAATTTAAATATTTATCGAGATGATGATGTGGCGACTTAGGTCATCAAATGAGACCGTTCGAGCCACATCAGGGTGGATACAGTTCCCACGACCACCACGACATCTTCTAGCTATAATAATAATAAAATAATAAAACCCTTATCCGCACCCCAATGGTGCATAGGGCACTGCATCATATAAACGCAGTGTTATCTTGATCGTTTGCACATGAAGGTGATCAGCCCTTCGCTTCAGGTACCAGTCCAGGGTAGTGTTGAATAAATATTGGAGTGAAAAAATCACTTATATTTATTTGATTCCCCTTGGGAATCGAACCCGGAACCTCCAGAACGGTAGCCGAGCGTGCTGACCATTACACTAAGGAGGCAGACGCATCTTCTAGCTATATGCTTCAAAAATTCTCAACCGAGGGCAACACCGATGCCCCGAATCCAAATCTATGAATTTAGAACTACCATTCGAAAGGAATCCATCAACATTTCAAACATTTTCTTCTACCTCATTCCCTAAACTCCCTTTTTCTTTTGCCTTCCTTATTATCATCAATTTGTAATTTATGTTTTTTAAATGTGCAAGTACTATCTACCCTCTGATTGCAAACAGCTATATATGGTATCAAACGTTTTGATCAATATCACTAATCTGTTTTTGGTCGGTTGGAAGATATTGCTTTTTAGCAATAAGCCCGCCAATGTACTTATTTATTTTCTGTACATAAAGTTTGAATAAAAAAATTATAAAAAATATACCAGGAGTTAGAAATACGCGATACGCGACCAAATTTGTGCACTGGTTGTGAGTATCTTTGTATTGTTTTTTGACATTTCATCAAAGATGACGGAAGTCTGGGCATTTACGGGGCTGACGACCGCCATAGGTGGTTTAAATGATCATTTTACACTCGTGTAACATTCAACAATTCTACCTATTATTGACAACCACACTACTTACAGTGGAAGTTCTATATATATATGAACCAATTTTGAAATATTGTTTTTGAATCACTAGAACTTCACTAGAGACATCTATCGGTGAGATGAAAAGATGAAGTTTATTGAGAGTATCTTTATGTAACGAATTCAGTAGCGACATGAGTGTGTCCAAATGTGTTAAATAAATTATGTGGTCAAATTATAAGCTTAAATAATAAAAACAAAAATGATATTTTCTGGCGTTTCTCATGTGTGTGATTATAATCCAGGATTCGGACCTCACATGCTTATAAAAGAGTTTCTGCTCAATTAAAAGCTTCTTTTTATCTCACCAATAGATGTCTCTAGTGATGTTCTAGTGATTCAAAAACAATATTTCAAAATTGGTTCATATATACATATTTATAGAGCTTTCAAGAATTTGAGTAGTGTGGTTGCCAATAAGGGTAGAATGGGTGAAATGGATCACTTAAACCAACCTATGACGGTCGTCAGCCCCGAAAATGCTCAGACTTCCATATTCTTCTTCATCTTTGATGAGATGTCAAACAATAATAATAAACATTCGCCCCTTTTTTTTCTTTGCTTTTCGATTCACGTCCATCTCAAACGCGTACTGAATCATGACCTTTTTTTTTAAATTCAACGTAACGACTTCTTTGAAACAAGTCGATTATTTTATTCGGTTTCTCGTGCCTAATCTGGAGCACTCTTGCGCGGATGCTGTCGGCAGTAAAGTCGTCCATGAGCGTCCCGGTGTGAGTGTGGGTGAGCCAGCGTGAGACTTCGCGCGCTCGGAACGCTTCCTGCCGCCTGTGGGAAAGGATATCGTCCGAAGGGGCCGCCACAGTCCTGTATCATGTCCTGCCACCCTGGTAGTTGCGTCGCTCAAAGCTAAACGACACCATCACATTTATGTACTAAAATTGGTTCACAAACAATGAAAAACATATTTATGGCATATTTTATTTGTATATCTTAAAAATGATGATGAATGTATTTGGTAAAAAATAAATGAATGAGGTTCATCCCTAGAAACAATACGATAGATAAAATGGATTCAATATTTCATATCAATCAAGATAGCAATCAGTTATAGCAAATAACCTATCAGCGGAAGCTAAACTGGCAGTGCACAACGGAGTCCTGGTTCCAACTCAAATGTATGGAAGTGAAACATGGAGTTGGCAAAAGAAGGATGAAAGTAGACTGAATGCAGTCGAAATGCGATCTCTCAGAAGAATGTGCGACAAAACGATGTATGATAGATGTGCGAATAGTGAAATAAGGAAGGAATGCAAAGCTGAGATAAGCATTATCGATAAAATTAAGAAAGGTGTGTTGAGATGGTTTGGACATGTAGAACGAATGAGTGAGGAAAGAACGGTAAAACAAATTTATGAGGCGAATGTTAGCGGGAAAAGAAGCAGAGGAAGACCGAGAAAAACATGGCACGATATGCCAAATACTTGAAAGTGGTCAGGTTAGGAGTCGTAACAATCGGCGGGTATGTATGAGGAGATGCATGAACGTGGAAGAGGCGAAGAATGTTTGCAAGGACAAAGTGGTGTGGCACTCTATTCTCTCTGCCTACCCCTGCGGTGAAGCGGCGTGATGGTTAGTTAGTTAGTTAGTTAGTTATATCAATCAAGATTTGTCACATAGCTAAAGTGACCATACGTCCCGTTTTGAACGGGACCGTCCCGTTTTTAGATAGCCTATCCCGTTGTCTCCAAGTAAAGTTTCGGGACGTCGAAATGTCCCGTTTTCAAAAAAAGAGCAACACAGTAACAATTTTTAAAAAAAAGTGCAAAAAATCGGCGGTAGTTTGTAGTATCGCCGTTTCATATAAATTTGCTTTCATAATTTTTTCATATACTTATATATTTTTTATTCTTTTAATTTTCTTTGTCAACGTTTCTTTTCTTTTTATTAATACATAAAGCTATGAAAAAATAGGTACCATTTTCTTGAATATACATACTATTACGTGAAAATTGGAAGATGTCCCGTTTTGAGGACAAAAATAAATGGTCAGTTTACACATAGCTCATTTATTTATTATTCTTCTTGATAAGATATCAGTAAACCTGAGAGATATTTTGTGCACTAACCCTTACTGGTCCAATGTGGAATCTCATTCGACATCGATTTTTCGCTCTTAGGTCCCATGTCGGATGTTATTCCACATTTTTTTCATCATAAGTATTATTTATTTAAATTCCAAGCTTACATTTTTGTCACTCGTATCTATTACAATAGTATGTGAAGCAGAGGACATTTTTTTCCAATTGTAATATACTGTCCGCCTCCGTAGTGTAATGGTCAGCACGCTCGGCTACCGTTCTGGAGGTCCCGGGCTCGATTCCCAAGGGGGGTAAAATAAAATATAAGTGATTTTTTCACCGTAATATTTATTCAATATTACCATGGACTGGTACCTGAAGCGGAGGGCTGATCACCTTTCCTTCATGTGTAAACGATCAAGATAACATTGCGTTTATATGACACAGTGCCCTATGCACCATTGGGGTGCGGATAAGGGTTTTATTATTATTATTATAATTGTAATATAACTGTCTACCTAGATTTTTTTATTAAATTTTGGGGGACCGGAAAGGGTTAATTTGAAATCAAACACAGATTTTTTGAGTCTACTAAGTTGTATTTTATTAACAAAAACTTATATTACATTCGTTTGATAATGCCCTAACAAGGCGAATTAATATTAATTTTTTATGTATTTTTGGTAATAAAATACAACTTAGTAGACTCAAAAAATCTGTGTTTGATTTAAAATTAATACATAAATTAAAATGGAGTTCTACAAATTAAACGCCAAATCAATATATAGACATGATCAGATGTGATCAATTGGCTGCCGTCTACGGTTCGATTCCTTTCTTCTAGGCTTTATCAACACCGGATGGTGCATAGGGCACTGCGTCTTAACGACACAGTGTTATCTTAATCGTAAAACCTAATAAAGAGAGGCGGTCAGTTGTTTAGTGTGCAATATTCACCATTTATAGTCATCGCAAAGTGACACACAGTGATGAATTGGCTGCCGTCTAGGGCTCGATTCCTTTCTTCTAGGCTTTATCAACACCCGATGGTGCATAGGGCACTGCGTCACATCGACACGGTATTATCTTGATCGTAAAACCTCTCAATATAGAAAGGCGATCAGTTTTTTGTCCATGTTGCATAGTAATTCACTATTTTAAGTCACCGCAAAGCGATACACTCCTTTTGACCCTTATCTTCATCCGATGGTGCATAAGGCACTGCATTGCATCGACACAGCGTTATCTTGATCGTAAAACACAATAAAGTCAGTCAGTTCTTTCCTAAAGGAACTGTGCAACATCCTTTTTCTACAACATTTTGAGTGTGTCCAAATACTTAAATAAGAATAAAAATCTGGATTATCTCCAATTACATGAGTTACAGTGTGTATAGACAATACAGGATTAAGTAATAAAAAAAATACATTTAAAAAAAGACAGAAAAAATAATAAATATTTTTGTATACTTATACCACCGGTATTCCCCGTCCGCCATCTTGCGCCGCAATTTTCCCGCCAAACTCCCCGTGAGATTGCCGCCGGCGGGAAGCCGCCGCTTCCGGTGAAGAAATAGCGCGCGCTTTTCCGCGCACCGGATCCGGCCGCCATGACAGTTGCGCTGCAGAACGACGATCTTTTGAAAAGCTAACGATTTTAATTTTAATTGCTTCATTATTTTATCTGGATCTCAGATATTTTTAGTTACTCTCTGGACTACGGAAATTAATCTTTTCTACGGTTAATAATAATACCATAGGTCATATAAAATATGATATGTAATATAATATATTTATGCACAATACTGCCGTATTTTTGTGACAGCTGTTTCGCATTTCAAAAATCACAATAACGTTTTATATATGTATGTGTATACTACTATTTCTTTAATTGAAAAATGTACATTTCCACAAAGTGAAAGAATTACTACTACTACCACCATCACGCCGTTTCCCCGCAGGGGTAGGCAGAGAGGATGGAACGCCACACTCTTCTGTCCTGACATACACTCCTCGCCTCCTTCACATCCATACATCTAGTCATACATGCCCTCCGGTTATGCAGACTTTTGACACCACCAGATTTTAGGTTCTGATTGATCTGATCGGGCCAAGTCTTTTTCGGTCGTCCGCGTTCTGTTTTCCCTCTCACATTCGCCACATACATTTTCTTAGTCATTCTCTCGTTATCCATTCGCTCCACTGTCCATACCACCGCAAAGAACTCTTCCTAATCTTTTCAATTATTCCTCGTTCAGCCTTACATTATTTTCTTATATCGTCGTTTTTAATTCTGTCATACAATGATTTTCCACACATTCGTCTGAGGGAGCGCATTTCAACAGCGTTCACTCTGCTTTCATCCTTCCTTTGCCAGTTCCATGTTTCGCTTCCATACATTAGTGTCGGTACCAGCACGCCGTTGTGAACCGCTAGCTTGGCTTCCATGGACATATTCTTATTCCCAATCACTCTGTTAAAAGCACCATTTATTCTATTCCCTGCATTCACTCTTCTCTCAATATCCTTATCCACTTTTCCATCCCTTGTGAACATGCTTCCTAGATATAAAAATTCTTGCACCTGTTCTAGGGATTCATTGTGCACGATAATCTTGCATTCTGTCAAATCTTTCTCTCTTTCAAACACCATGACCTTTGACTTTAAACAATGCCTTTTCTTCAAAATGCAAAAACATGCCCGGACTTGATAAAATTGGCTATTGCTTTAAGTTTGGATACAGTGTACATGTATTCTTGTAGGATTCCATTAGTATATTAGTTAAAGTTTTTTGTAAACAGTAAAAACACAAATAATTATCTTTAAAAAAATAACACAAATAAGAAAATGATTGAATATTTTAATTGATTTCAGACCGCATTTAGAGCCGGAGCGACCTGTGATGCCTTGCTGGCCAGACCTCTCATAGGAACTGTGCAGTAACGGGCGGCAGGCGCGCGAGCGGGCAGGCAAGCTAGACCGGCAACACAGGCCACGACATGACGCAGGAGGGCAGCGCCACGCGCGACGCGCCGCGACTCGAGCTCAAGTGCGACTCGGAGGATATCGAGATGACCGGGGCGATGGCCAAACCGGGGTGAGATGATCGCTTTTGAAATTTACATTTTGATTGGTAATTACCGCTTTTTAATTGGCAATTACCGCTTTTTGCTTGGTAATTACCGCTCTTTACTTGGTAATTACCGCTTTTTACTTGGTAATTACCGCTTTTACTTGGTAATTACCACTAAATATTAATGTCCGCCTCCGTAGCGTAATGGTCAGCACGCTTGGCTGCCGTTCTGGAGGTCCCGGGTTCGATTCCCAGGAAGGGGTCGAATAAATATAACTGATTTTTTCACTCTAATATTTATTCAATACTATCCTGGGCTGGTACTTAAATCGGAGGGCTAATCACCTTTCCTTCATAACACAGCGTTTATATGATGCAGTGCCTTATGCACCCCTGGAGTGCGGATAATGGTTTGAATTTGACTTGGTTATAAGTACTATTCTTTGAAAAAACCGCTTTTACTCAGTAATTTCCACTTTTATATGGTAAATACCACTATTTATTTAAATAAATTGTGCCACGTATTTTGATGCAGTCCGCATCATTTTTGTACACCGTCAATTATCATTATTAAACATTACCGAATCTCAAAAAAAAATGTTCTTTTCATATCACCAATAGATGTCTCTAGTGAAGTTCTAGTGATTCAAGCACAATGTTTCGAAATTGGTTCATATATATTGGGGATCTCTGTCAAATTTTTCATTTTCTAAGTTTGTTCCACAAAATGTCTAAAATAGTGTATTCCATAATATGGGAAAAGGATATAGCTGTGGTTGACATACTTATTTAGTTTTATAAAGATATTAATTTATAAAAATACATAAAACGAATGAGTTATTTAATTTCACAAGTTTGTTTTTGCTCTCCTGTAAAATTTGGTCTGAGACAGATATACCCCTTTGCCTTTAAACTACCGATATATCAACTCCAAGAATTTGAGTAGTGTGGTTGTCAATAATGGGTAGAATTGGTGAATGTTACACGCGTGTAAAGTGATCACCAGCCTATGACGGTCGTAAACCCCTAGTAAATGCCCAGACTTCCATTTTCTTCTTCATCTTGAGATGAGATGTCAAAAAATAATATGAAAATAACTCCTGTAGTTGGAGAAAATCCAGATTTTGTGAACAAGCATTTGGACACACTCAAAATGTTGTAAGGTAATAACTTCTACTACTTACTTATAACCCTTATCCGCACCCAATGGTGCATAGGGCACTGCATCGAATTGACGCAGTGTTTTATTGATCATTACTTACATGAAGGCAAGGTGATCACTCTCGCGCTTCAGAAACCAGTCCAGGGTAATATTAAATAAATATTACAGTGTAAAATCACTCATACTTATTTTCACCCCCCTGGGAATCGAACCCGGGACCTCCAGCAAGGTAGCTAAACACGCTGACCATTACACCACGGAGGCGAATTACTACTACAATTATTCATATTTTTACATACTATTCTATCCATCTATGTTGAGATGTCAAAAAATAAGATAAATTGTATTTTCAGGCCAGCCCAGTTGGACCAGCCCGACCCCGACAGAGGGTCTTGGGCCAGTAAGATGGACTTCATCCTGTCCGTGGTGGGCCTCGCCATAGGCCTGGGCAACGTGTGGCGGTTCCCCTACCTCTGCTACAAGAACGGAGGCGGGGCTTTCCTCATCCCCTACTTCCTGACACTCTTCCTCGCTGGCATCCCCATGTTCTTCATGGAGCTGGCCATGGGGCAGATGCTCACCATCGGGGGACTTGGTGTCTTCAAGATCGCCCCGATTTTCAAGGGTCAGTGAGCTTATACGATATATATATATATATATATATATATATATATATATATATATATATATATATATATATATATATATATATATATATATATATATATATAGTATCTTTCTAATACAATTTGATCCAATTTCTATACATACATTTATACGAAGAAAGTAAAATGAAAATATACAAAATATGTGTTCGACCAATAGCCACTTATGGGATTGAGGCAAGACCAGATACTTCTAGAACAAAATCTTGACTTCGAACCTCTGATCCATAACCGGAAACACATTGCGAGACCGAGTAAGAAATACCGATATCCGGAGCATGTGTAAGACAGAGGATATCGTGAGGTGGGGACGACAACGAAGGCGATACTGGAATGATCATGTAAACAGAATGTCAGATGACAGACTCAGCTCCAATCACCTCAATCCAATGAGGTTTTTATGACAAAGCAAGAAATACTTGTCAGACCCGCACTCCTCTATGGCTCCCAATGCTGGACGATGTATAACACCTACTCTAGGCAACTAGAAACTGCTGAAATGCGAACGCTTAGATGGTCAGCTGGAGTGTCTCTTAGAGACAAAATAAACCAGTTCACGCATTCGTGGAATCCTGGGTGTAACAGGCATTAATAGTAAGGTATAGAAAGGCAATTGAGATGGTAAGGGCACATAGGACGCAGAGAACCTGATCGTATTGTGAACCAGGCGATCGCCATGGCTCTTCCTCGAGAATCAAGCCAGGAGGAAATCGCAGCTGATATTGAAAGGATTATCTTAAGTATTCTGTACTCCATAAGTAATTATCATACTTAAATATATTCATATGCTATATGGAAAAATCCTGAGATGAAGATCGGCAGCAAAATCAAGATTTACAAAACTTGAGTGCGACCCATCATGACATATGGATTCGAAAGTAGAGCAGACGCCTTTGCCATTAAAAACTTGCTTAGAGTGTCAGAAATGAAGACTCTAAGAAGCATATCAGGCAAGAGTCTTCGAGATAGAATAAGAAACGCCAGGATCAGGGAAATATGCGAGGTCGAAGATGTCGTTAGGTGGGGAAGGCAACGAAGGAGACAATGGTATGCGCGTGTGAGGAGAATGGAACCATCCAGACTCCCCCATATCGCACTGTCCCGAACCCCATGGTGGACGACTCCCGGGCAGACCACCAAAGAGATGGGACGATAGCTGGGAATCGACATCGCAGGAGGCTAATC
The DNA here is from genome assembly GCF_059751285.1 of Brachycentrus maculatus. Lineage (NCBI taxonomy): Eukaryota > Metazoa > Arthropoda > Insecta > Trichoptera > Brachycentridae > Brachycentrus > Brachycentrus maculatus. Next base: position 985,766 of record NW_028280787.1, read on the forward strand.
CCTCTTAAAAACAGGCCACAAGGCCAACAACAAGATGAAGAAGAAGAAAAAGAAAAAATATGTTCAGACTTCCATCTTCTTTCGTATAAAAACGATAAATACTCCATCTCATTTAGAGACAGCTATGAAAAATCATAACATGATGACTATATTTTAGTTTTTTTCCAGGTATCGGTTACGCGGCGGCTGTAATGTCGTGTTGGATGAACGTGTATTACATCGTGATCCTTGCCTGGGCTATCTTCTACTTCTTCATGTCCCTGCGAGCAGGTATTATTACTTAATCCTTCAATACTATTACATATTCTTCAATTTCAATCCTAGAAGGTTTTTTTAATATTACATAATTGGTTGCCTAAAAAATCATGTAATTAATTATAAATATTTATTTTATTTTATTTATTTAGAAATTTAACAGAACATTACCATAAATATATTAACAATAATGAATAACAAATAAAACAGGTAATTGTAACATTCAAATTACAAAATTTCACTAATGTGAAATGTGTTAAAAGAAAAGCTGTGAAGGTGACGTGTATTTACTATTTGTTATTTTATTATAATTTTTGTCCGCCTCCGTAGTGTAATGGTCAGCACGCTCGGCTACCGTTCTGGAGGTCCCGGGTTCGATTCCCAAGGGGGGGCAAATAAATTTAAGTGATTTTTTCACTGTAATATTTATTCAATATTACACTGGACTGGTACCTGAAGCGGAGGGCTGATCACCTTTCCTTCGTGTGTAATCGATCGAGATAACACTGCGTTTATATGAAGCAATGCCCTATGCACCATTGGGGTGCGGATATATATATATATATATATATATATATATATATATATATATATATATATATATATATATATATATATATATATATATATATATATATATATATATATATATATATATATATATATATATATTTACATCTACTTACAGTAAACAAAGCATTTATTTTAAAATTCTTTCAGACTCTTTTCATTCTTCGTACATTCAGGCATCTCATCATACATTTTCAAACCCTTATACATTAAACAATTTTGTGACTCAGTTTTTTTCAACAATGGCAGTTTTATTTTATCCTTATTTCTAGTAATATGTTCAGAAACATTTAACAATTTGGGTGATTTATCGTTTAAAAATTTATATATAAAAATCAGCATATTTAATTTTAGTCTCTTTTTTATAGATAACCAGTTGAGTTCTTCTCTCATTTTTTCTATATTATCTTATAACGGAAGAGGTGTTGAAAATCGCTAGAGGGTTGTGGACAATATTTAGACTGTAACATGTTTGCCAGATGTGCCGTGGAGAAGTTGTGACAACTACTGGAACACCCAGACCTGCGTCAATCCCTACGACAGGAAGAACCTGGTTTGCTTCGACACCATGTCCGCCAACAGGACCATCACGAAGATCTGCACCATCAACTCTAGGAACGTGTCGACGGCGCTGCTCAGCGACCCCGTCAAGGAATTCTGGGAGTAAGTAGTTTATAATTTTATTTTTAAAACAAATAAAAATAAAAATAAAATAAAAATTATTTTTTTTGGTTTTTTGGTTTCTGATAATCAAGTATTTTTTTTTATTTTATATTAACACTATTATTCTAGTCTTTGGCAATTGGCAAACGAAGGATGAAAGTGGACTGAATGCAGTCGAAATGCGATCTCTCAGAAGAATGTGCGACAAAACGATGTATGATAGATGTGCGAATAGTGAAATAAGGAAGGAATGCAAAGCTGAGATAAGCATTATCGATAAAATTAAGAAAGGTGTGTTGAGATGGTTTGGACATGTAGAACGAATGAGTGAGGAAAGAACGGTAAAACAAATTTATGAGGCGGATGTTAGTGGGAAAAGAAGCAGAGGAAGACCGAGAAAAATATGGCACGATCAGGTATGCCTAATACTTGAAAGTGGTCAGGTTAGGAGTCGTAACAATCGGCGGGTATGTATGAGGAGATGCATGAACGTGGAAGAGGCAAAGAATGTTTGCAAGGACAGAGTGGTGTGGTGCTCTATTCTCTCTGCCTACCCCTGCGGGGAAGCGGCGTGATGGTTAGTTAGTTAGTTAGTTTTCTATTATTCTAGTTCTACTTATAATACCTATTGTATTATTGCCAGTGCCCTTTACTAAGACCTAATTTATACTGAATACCCACACACAGGCCATGCCTTTGTGGGATCTTTTTTAGTATTTACATTTATATTTTATTCATTTTTTTTTGTATTTGATTTTATGTCATGTTTGGATAATGCAAAAGAATTTAAAATTAAAATAACCGAAACCATTTAATTCCTGAAAACTAAAAAATACCATGACGATGGTTTCAAATGTATTTTCCAATTGATCAATATCTTGTTTCAATAGGCCAATCTACAATAAAGTAGTAATATGTGAAGGACTAAAAATCAACTTATAGAAATATGTTTCAATTAATAAACAGACTGTCATCATAAAACAAAATGTACATTATAGACACTAATTAGAAGTTATGTGCGCTCACTCTTTTCAACAACGTCATATATAAAAAATCGTCAATTATCAGTTGTGCATGTTTTCGGAATGCCCAGAAAATGAACTATATCCCAGCAAAAGCGGCATATTTTTAACTTAATATTTACCTGCTACAGGGCAGAATGTGTTGTTTTTTCATTTTGAAGAAACGGTATTGCTTAATTATTTTTTTAAATATACGAAATATATTTCAAATGGTGAAAAAACCTTCAGGTTTTACTTAAAAAGATCTGTTGCACAGTGAAAAGTTCAATAAGTGGCTTGACATTTATTTTTAATACATTGTATTATATTTTTAAACTTTAAAAACATTCTCCTGAAAAATCAAGTTTTTGGTTTATGACGTTGTTGGAAGGAGTGAGCGACATGTGTAACATTCACCAATTCTATCCATGATTGACAACCACACTACTCAATTTTTTTAAACTCCTAGATATACTGATCAAACTCGTGACATTGTGAATGTTACACGTGTGTAAAGTGATCACTTGACCAAGCAAATGACGGTCGTGAGCCCTGTAAATATGCTCAGACTTCCATATTCTCCATCTGTGTTGAGATGTCAAAAAGAAAAAAAGGATTTGGGTAGTAATTTCTATATTAGCTGTTATTTGAGGAGTTAAGATGCGACGAGATGATTTGTCCGCCTCCGTGGTGTAATGGTCAGCGTGTTTAGCTACCGTGCTGGAGGTCCCGGGTTCGATTCCCCGGGGGGGAGGTGAAAATTAATATAAGGGATTTAACACTGTTATAATTATTTAATATTACCCTGGACTGGTTCCTGAAGCGCAAGAGTGATCACCTTGCCTTCATGTAAGTAATGATAAAGATAACACTGTGTCAATTTGATGCAGTGCCCTATGCACCATTAGGTGCGGATAAATGTTATAAATAAAAAAAATAAGATGAGTTTCCCTTTTGCAGACGTCGTGCTCTGATGATCTCAGACGGCATCGACTCGGTCGGAGCTCTGCGCTGGGAGTTGGCTGGAACCCTCCTGCTCGTGTGGATCATCTGCTACTTCTGCATCTGGAAGGGAGTCCGCTGGACTGGGAAGGTCGTCTACTTCACGGCCCTCTTCCCCTACTTCCTGCTGACCATCTTGCTCATCAGAGGTAAGTTTTCTGTCTGTCTCTGCACTATTTTACTAGCACACTTTAGAAGAGGCAAAGTCATATGAATCAAGCATTGAATGATACCAAAAACCTTATCTTAACTGCCTTCATTAACTGGCAGTAAGCAATGGGGTTCTGATTCCAAACCATAAGTATAGAAGTGTAGCATGGAAATGGCATTGAAAGCCTTCCGCCACCTTCCAGGATCCGATATAGAAGCTCTAGGCTTCCTATCAGACCCACACTTGCAAAGCACGTTATTATAATAATAATAAAAAAAATCATCAAAGCCTTATCCGCACCGGTGTATAGGGCACTGTATCCTATAAACACAGTGTTATTTTGTTCATTAACACATGAAGGAAAGGTGATCACCCCTCCGCTTCAGGTACCGGTCCAGGGTAGTATTGAATAAATATTAGAGTGAAAAAATCATTTTATATTTATTTCACCCACCCCCCCCCCCTGGGAATCGAACCCGGGACCTCCAGTACGGTAGCTGAATGTGCTGACTATTGCTGGTGGACTTCATTAACTGGCAGTAAACATGGTTTCCGATGATGTGTTTAGATGGTTTGAACATGTGGAACAAATGAATAAGGAATAAAGCAAATTTATGAGGCAAATCTAGTAAAAATAGGAATGGAAGAATATCAAGGATAACTTGGTATGATTAAGTATGTCAAATACTTGGGCGTGGTCAGGTCAGGAGTCGGAAAAATCGTCGTATGTGTGAGGAGATGCATGAATTTGGAAGAGGCGAAGAATGTTTGCAAAGACAAAGTAATGCGGTGTTCTTTTCTCTCTGCCTAGTAAGTTAATTAGTTTTTTAATATTTAAAAGAGAAATATTTGTGTTTTTATTATTTACAAAAATACTTCAATTTCACACTATTTCTGTGAGCCTAAGTTACATTTCCAATATTGCACAAAAAATCATTTCAATGCAAATCTGTTCTGTTTACTGTATTCTATCAAGATCTTAATTAAAGTTTGACCAATCCTGTGTTAAACTAATGTGAAATCATAAAATCGCACCAAAACGTAACAATTTTACAAGCTACAATTCCTGATTACTTAAAATCATTTAAAATGGAAATGTAACGTTTTGGTGAGGACCTCCACATTTGAGCCTCTCAGCCAATAAAACAATGTTATTCCTTCAGGAATCACTCTCCCTGGCGCTATGGAAGGAATCAAGTTCTACGTGATGCCGAACCTATCCAAGCTGGGAGAATCAGAAGTGTGGATTGATGCTGTGACGCAGATATTCTTCTCCTATGGCCTTGGTTTGGGGACGCTGGTCGCCCTTGGAAGCTACAACAAATTCAACAACAATGTATACAAGTAAGTTCTTGCTGAAATCACTGATATTCATGCATTCCCGATTTCCCGGGGTCCGGGCGGATAAGCGGATTATCCGGGACACTCGAGTCATTGAAAAAATATTTTATAAAAACAAAAATATTTCACAATAGTACTTATAATGTCGAAACACGTGTTAAGGTCCAACTCATTTGTTGACTGCAGTGATAGAATAACAGTATCTCACTTATACTCGTATGTCAATATTCAACCCCGTTTTCAAATCAACATAACCAGGAACATTCGCAGGAAGATTGTGTCGGGCTGTAGTCCCGTGAGTTTCTCGGTCGGAACCCACTCTACCACAATTTGATACCTATTTCTAATAATGAGCCGCTTAGGCTCACAGAAATAGTATGAAATTGAAATATTTGTGTAAATAATAAAATCACAAATAAATATTTCTCTTTTTAAAAATAAAATAAATTCATTCCATATGATTAGTCTACAATCTATCATACAGTCTTCATGATTGGTCTACAATCTATCATTCAACCCATCATTAGGATTGGTCTAATAATAATAATAAAACCCTTATCTGCACCCCAATGGTGCATAGGGCACTGTGTCATATAAACGCAGTGTAATCTTGATCGTTTACACATGAAGGAAAGGTGATCAGCCCTCCGCTTCAGGTACCAGTCCATGGTAATATTGAATAAATATAACAGTGAAAAAATCACTTAAATTTAATTTACCCCCCTTGGGAATCGAACCCGGGACCTCCAGAACGGTAGTCGAGCGTGCTGACCATTACACTACGGAGGCGGACTGGAGGATTGGTCTACTATCTTTCAATCAAACCTATCCTGTTTCTGTTACTATCTACCATTCAAACCTAGCCTATTTACTCTACGATATGTCATTCAAACCCATCTTTATTATTGGTCTACGATCGATGATTCGAACCTTCGTTCATGATCAATACTCATTTTTTTATGTTCCAGGGATGCCTTGATAGTGTGTACAGTAAACTCCAGCACGAGCATGTTTGCTGGATTCGTCATTTTCTCCGTTGTTGGATTCATGGCACACGAGCAACAGAGACCAGTTGCAGAAGTAGCCGCGTCAGGTTTGTCAGCGGAAACGCTTTTTTTAAAAATGGGAATTGCATTTATTATTTACCTTGCTTATTATGTACAAGGTTTATAGATCATTAAGTGGATTTTTGTTTCTTCAAACATAAAAAATAGTTTTATTTTAATCTGCGTTGGGAGCAGGAAGGATAATCTAGTGTGGACCAATCAGGAACTTGTCAGCATTTGCTCATTGCTGGGAGGAAACCGCGTAAAATTCCTCAGAAGAAGCCGGACTGTTGACTGTCGTCAACATACCTTCCGTTCCACTAGAAGAGGGCTCGGCATTTTGTGTCCTAGCTTGGTTTATGGTAGCAATGTCCTTTACTATTTTTTATCATGTGTGATACCACCTCTCATGACAGTTCTTTGGCGAAAATGTAGTAAATCAATTTACAACTAATGCAAATATTGACGATTATCTTACAAATGGATGATTTAACTCTGACCAATGTCTTGATTCTTAAGTTCTTTGAACACGTTGCATATAGCATTGAGGATAGCCTGGAATGACTGGTAGCCTGGAGAGGAAGAGAGGGAGAGGAAGATCTCCACACGACGGTCCGATCAAGTTAAGACAGCAGCAGGCACCTCGGGGGTTAGAGCGCTACGTGCAGCGCAGTCAAGGGATAACTGGAGAAGAGTCATTGCTTTAACAAAAGTCACAACCCTCAGTGATGGAGAAGAATCTATTATTATTTATTATTTCATTGGTTTAGAATCGTCCTCTCCTTAACGGAAAATATGAGATTCTCCCTGTATTTCGAACGTACGTGTCGGTACCACGTAGTGGCCAATTATTTGAGGACACCTGGTCCTCAAATAATTTAGTTCGCACTGTGGCGAAACCATCAGTCCCACGTGTTTGTGTACATGTGCCAAATAAAGGTCCTTCGTGCTTTCAGTTTGTTTTTTTTAGTTTAGTTTCGTACTGTGGCAAAACCATTTTTGTTTTTTTTCTTCTTCATCTTTGATGAGATGTCAAAAAATAATATGAAAATAACTCCTGTAATTGGAGATGATCCAGATTTTGTGAACAAGTTTTTAATTAATGGTTTACTTAGTAAATACCACTATTTTTTAAAATCTACTGTGACACGTGTTTCGATGCATTCCGCATCATTTTCAAACACCGTATAAGTAAAACATTAATTAAAAATGCCGAAAAAGTGACTGCCGAATCAATTAATGAAATTTGTGAACAAGTATTTGGACACACTCAAAATGTTGTGAGAAGAATCTTACTAATCCATAGATTGAGAAATATAGAGCAGTAATTGAACAAATAGACTTATTGATTTTTTTGTCTCTTTTTCCAGGCCCTGGTTTGGCCTTCTTGGCCTATCCGTCGGCAGTTCTGCAGCTGCCGGGCTCGGCGCTCTGGTCCTGCTTGTTCTTCTTCATGCTGCTCCTCATCGGGTTGGACTCTCAGTTCTGCACCATGGAAGGCTTCGTGACTGCCATCGTTGACGAATGGCCGGGACTACTCAGGAAGAGGAAGGAGATCTTCATCGCCATCACCTGCTTCATTTCTTACATTGTTGGCTTGTCGTGCATATCACAGGTATGGGGACGTGGTCACCAGATATGGGAACGTGTGTTTGCACTAATTACGTGCATCCACGTCTCCATTAGTTGCATTTTTTTAATTACCTAACATCCAAGTGACTCTGAAATCTAGCTACGGCTTATGCAATACGTTTATTTACTCTTTATGTTTAAAGTTACTATAATTTCATGTAATTCGTGAGTGAAAATTCTAGGCAAAAACACTCGCGGAACCCATTAGTTGCTCCTCAGAAGCTGCGTTTTATTAATGGATGAAAATGTAATAAATAGACTTACTTGAATGTTTCACAAAATTAAGTTTACAAATAATTAAGATTACAAATTTTAATACTAGGTTTTTATATTCACATTTTTGTAATAAAATGTTAATATATTCATATTAACATTTTATAACAAACCAACTTACTAACTAACCGTCACGCCGCTTCATGCAAGGGTAGACAGAGAAAATAGAGCACTACTGGCCCATAGCATAGTTGGGTAGACACTGGCAAGAAACTGGCGTCGTGTGTTCGATTCCCGCTAATTGCAAATAAAAAATTATGGAATACTTATTTTCAATTGGTCTGGGTGTTTGTGATGTATTTTTCTCATTTACCTTCTCCGTCCTTACTATCCTACCTGCAGACCTACCTGCCTTATAAAAAAAAGTATTCAAATGAAAACATTTTGTTTTTGCAAACAATCTTTGCCTCTTCCACACTCATGCATCTCGTCATACATACTCGCTGATTATTCCGACTCCTGACCTGAATGGATAAATTAAACTTTGCTGGTGAGGATTTTTATAAGTGTATTCTTTATTGATATTGTATATCTTTATAGCATTCCTGTTAAAGACATTATCCATTTTTTTTTAAAACAATAAAAATTAAAATAATAATTAAATAAAAATACCGGGAACATGATTTTATTTTTAATACAACATTTTGATTTACTTATTTCTTGGTATCCTCTTCCCAGGGAGGAATGTACGTGTTCCAAATCCTGGACTCGTACGCCGTGTCTGGCTTCTGTCTGCTGTTCCTGATCTTCTTCGAGTGCATCTCCATCTCCTGGGCCTTCGGGGTGGGCCGCTTCTACGACGGGATCAAGGACATGATCGGTTACTACCCGATGGGATGGTGGAAATTCTGCTGGGTCATCGCAACACCATGTATCTGTTTTGTAAGTCAAAAAAACCTTTTGTTAATTTGTCTGTAGCCGCTCTAAACAGCGCCTCAGTGCTACAGTGGAACCACTCTAACAAGCTGTCAATCCTGGATATATATAGTATAGTGTGCCTTCTTCCTATGCTATACTTTCCACTTTGTCTTGTAATATAATGCTGTATAATTTTTTTTCTTCTTCTTAATTGTGTCACTCTTTGTTCAACGTTCACAATCGTCATGACAATTTCCACTTTCTCTGCATCCACTCTAAACAGTGCTACAGTGGAACCACTCTCTCATGTTGCCAAGTCAGGATATATGCCTTCTTCCTATGCACAGTTTACCTTCCACTTTGCCTCATAATATAATACTGTACTCTTATTGTGGCACTCCACACTGTTGGCAAGCATCATGGCAATATTCTGTAAACAGTGCCTCAGTGCTACAGTGGAACCACTCTCTCAAGTTGCCCAGCCAGGATATACGCCTTCTTCCTATGCACAGTTTACCTTCCACTTTCCCTTGTAATATAATACTGTTGTCTTCTTTTTGTGGCACTCCACGCTGAAGGTATCAACCTTCATAATCATCATGGCAATACTTTGTCTGCAGCCGCTCTAAACAGCGCCTCAGTGCTACAGTGGAACCACTCTCTCGAGTTGCCAAGCCAGGATATACGCCTTCTTCCTATGTTGCATTTACCTTCCACTTTTCCTTGTAATATAATACTGTATTTTTTCTTCATTGTGCCACTCCATGCTGAAGGTTGGCAATCATCATGGCAATTTTGAACAAACTAATGTTCCCATTTTTATTTATATGGATCCTAATATTATTAGACCAATTTTTTTAATATTTAACACTTTACTTACTTACTTATAACCCTTATCCGCACCCAATGGTGCATAGGGCACTGCATCGAATTGACGCAGTGTTATCTTGATCATTATTTACACGAAGGCAAGGTGATCACTCTTGCGCTTCAGGAACCAGTCCTGGGTAATATTAAATAAATATGACAGTGTAAAACCACTAATATTTATTTTCACACCCCCTGGGAATCGAACCCAGGACCTCCAGCACGATAGATAAACACGCTGACTATTACACCACGGAGGTGGACACTTTAGATAATTCATACATGTATTGTACAATCTGTTTTAATTACTGTTTTTTTTTAAATATGAAGTAAGTATTTTATTTATTGTTTCGGCATTAACTTTGTGGTAAGACATGTTACAATAATTAAAGAAAACACTTCGTTTTTTACCACTTGAGTTTTATTATAGACTACATGTTTCAGAAGTTAAACTTCCATCATTCAGGTCTGTATAATAACATTTATCAGTTATTATACAGACCTGAATGATGGAAGTTTAACTTCTGAAACATGTAGTCTATAATAAAACTCAAGTGGTAAAAAACGAAGTGTTTTCTTTAATTATGAAGTAAGTTTTTGAAATTTTATTGATAATTTAATTTGGTATGGGTTATAATTGAGTTCCTTAAGGAACCCCGCTTGAAATGATCCAACATGATTCTTCTCCTTCAGGGTGTGTTCATCTTCAACTTGGTCCAGTGGACTCCGGTGAAGTACCTGAACTACAGCTATCCATGGTGGTCTCACGTGTTCGGATGGTTCTCAGCGCTCTCCTCCATGCTCTGTATCCCTGGCTACATGATCTACCTGTGGTATGTGACGCCTGGAACGCGAGAGGAGGTAATATATTTTTAATTTCATTAATTGATTCGGCAGTCACTTTGTGGTAAAATCTATCCATTTAGAATTAATGTTCTACTTAGTAAATACCACTATTTCTTAAAATCTACTGTGACACGTCTTTTGATGCATTCCTCATTTGCATAATTTTCAAACACCGTATGTGAAGCCAATTCTAAATTTTAGAGTTGTGTCCTTGGGACATTGAAGGTTGAAGAGTGGGTAGGAGCTGTTTCATATTTTTGTTTATTTATTTAATTTCTATCATTTTTTATCACTGGGAACATAGACAATAGGGGGGAGGCTTTAGTCATTGTCATATTGGTTTATTACTATTTATATTTTTATGAATTTCTATTGTTTTAAAATGCTACAGTTTATGACTTTTCGTATAAATTATTTTTAGAATTTCTACATTATTGAGGTTTAATTTGTGATCATTATCTATCAAATGGTTAGCGAATACGGAAAAAAAATTATTTCTCAAATTCATGTTCCCTGATTCTTGTTTTGAATTTTCTGGAAGTCATACCAATGTACTAACTTCCACAGTCGCAGTTTAATTTATATATGCCACTGTTGTCTAATATACATATATCTCCATTATTACTTTGTGTTTTAAAATTTGTATTAATTTTTCTTGTGTAAAATGCTGGTTTTATACTATCAGGGAATATTTGGTTATTTTATGTGATGTTTATAAAATCACTTTTCAGCAAACCTTGTCAAAGTGTGTTTATTTATTTTTCACCATACACATAATTCTTCTTCTCCTGTGCATATCATGTCAGGTCCCCCTGACGTCGACTATCACTTGAGAGTAATTGTCCTTGTCTCGGGCAGCTCTAAACAGCACCTCGACAGTCCTGATCTCCGTCCAATCTCGTATATTCCGGAACCAGGAGATCTGCCTTCTGCCCACACCTCGTGGACCCTCCACTAGGTGCAATAGCTCGTACTTGTCTGCTCTCAGCACATGCCCCAGATAGGACACCTGACTTTGATGTCAGTCAGCAACTGTCTCCCTGCTCTTGCTCTTTGGAGCACTTTCACCTTGACTGTTTTTTGCTAAAATGATCCTTTTGTGTACAAAATCAACAATGTTTTACTCAAATATTGACCAATTCAACTCCAATATCCTCTAAGCACATGCCCCAAATACAACCTTTGATATCAGTCAGCAACTGTCTCCCTACTCTTGCTCTTTGGAACACATTCACGCTGTTGACCATATCGGTCCATGGAATGCGCAGCATTCTAAGATATAACCACTGTTCATGGTGATGATCTTGAGGGTCCATAATTACAAATCACATTTTGCAACAATGTGCCCTCAAAGCTTATCAAATGTGCCACAAAGTTTCATCAAAAAACTCTTTTCCAAAGAAAATAAGGAAGATTGTCCGCATCGAAGAGGACATTCCAACACTTCGGCTGAAGATGCAGGCGGATGCTCTGAAGAAGAAGAGCGTTGTGTAGACGGTGGCGCCCAAATCTGCACGAATAGTCCAACATCTTCAGAAAAATTGGTATGTTTTACTATATCATTGCAAACAACCCATTCGTCTACCTTTTTATACTAATATATTTTGTATGTACAGTGAAACCTCTATCTATCGTTTTTAAAGGGACCTATTGAAATAAACTATGAATGCGGGAAAACAATGAATGCGGGATAAGGAAATCAATACACAAGGAGATACGATCGAGTAAAGATACCATCCTCCCAATCTGCATAACCATTAGTAGGTGGAAATTTCAAGAATACAAGTTTTAGATGTTAATAAAAGTTTTTATTTAAAAAAAAACAAAGTTGAACAGAACCCAACGACCTTCAGACCTCTTCTGCTATATCCATCACACAAGCTTTCGATAGTCTGTATCCCACACATTGAAATATTGTCGTCGAATGTAACAACATTCAGAAAATTAAAAAAAAAAGTAAAAAACAGACAAATTATATCAAATATGTAGTATTATTTTTTGACATCTCATCAAATATGAAGAAGAATATGGAAGTCTGGGCATTTACGGGGCTGACGACCGTCATAGGCTGGTTTAAGTGATCACTTTACACACGTGTAACATTCACCAATTCTACCCATTATTGACAACCACACTACTCAAATTCTTGGAAGTTCTGTATATATGAACCAATTTAGAAACCTTGTTCTTGAATCACTAGAACTTCAATAGAGACATCTATTCGTGAGATTCTAAAGAAGCTTTTTACCAAGCAGAAACTCTTATATTAGTATGTGAGGTCCGAATCCTGGATTATAATCACACACATGAGAAACGCCAGAAAATACCATTTTCATTTTTTATTGTTTAAGCTTATAATTTGACCAGACAATTTATTTACAACATTTTAAGTGTGTCCAAATACTTGTTCACAAAATCTGGATTATCTCCAATTACAGGAGTTATTTTCATATTATTTTTTGACATCTCATCAAATATGAAGAAGAATATGGAAGTCTGGGCATTTACGGGGCAAATGCCCAGACTTCCAAATTCTTCTTCATATTTGATGAGATGTCAAAAAATAATATGAAAATAACTCCTGTAATTGGAGATAATCCAGATTTTGTGAACAAGTATTTGGACACACTCAAAATGTTTCAAATATATAGCATAATTCAAACAATGAATGCGGTGAAATGGTGGATAGAAACGATCGATGCGATCTATTTTTGTATGAAATGAATTCGGGGTAGAAGAAATAAACGACACATCCGGGAAAACGATTATTCGAGGAACGATAGGTAGAGGTTTCACTGTATCTATATTAAAAGCTTTGTTAACCTTGTGGTATTGTAATATATCACTCCTTATCATTCATCGTTCACCTTGTGTAAAACCACTTAAAAACACTACTTCATGACTATAGTTGCAGGTGCGGAATAAACATAACATCGCAGGTAGACTTAAGTGAAATTACTAGTATCTACAATTTTTGTTTTACGCTCGCATAACCGTATGTATTTTCATAAAACATTCCCTGTACGCGGCTGACATAACCGTTTGTGTTTTTACTTTACTTCAAGTTTCGAACCTCAGTTCAACTTGGAGGGATTTTTTCATGGTGTGGAACTTTGGATAAAATAATACGTCAATCCTTGGCCTTATGACATCTGTTGAAATATCTGACTAATAATTTGTAACATCACAAGGATAAATAAAAGAACAGATCCCTGATTTTTCTTGCGGTCGGTATTTACTCGGCGCCATAATCATGCCCTATATCTGTCTCACTCTCGCCGCTACGCATCGCCAGTGGGTAAGAGTGACACACGATGCGTGCTTTGATTTATTTATGTTACGATCTTATTTGTTTATATTACGATATATTTCAAGAATAATATGACACGAGTGTATTATAGAGTACCAAAAAGGCACAATGAATCCCATTGTACGTTTTTGTTTAGGAAAATAAATTGTTTCTTAACTAAATACATGATAAAAATAATCATTTAAAAAATGGCGAAATACCGCCACGCACGGGCGTCTGTTAGGAACAAAGTGAATGCGGTTAAAAGGTTAAGTGAAATTACTAGTTTCTACAATTTTTGTTTTACATTCATATAAAACAAAAATTATTATTATTATTATTATTTGAAAGAGAGAGAGATAGATAAAATAATACCAATTTTTATTTTACGAAAAAAAATAAAATTATGGAGTTGGCAAAAGAAGGATGAAAGTAGACTGAATGCAGTCGAGATGCGATCTCTCAGAAGAATGTGCGACAAAACGATGTACGATAGATGTTCGAATAGTGAAATAAGGAAGGAATGTAAAGCTGAGATAAGCATTATCGATAAAATTAAGAAAGGTGCGTTGAGATGGTTTTGGACATGTAGAACGAATGAGTGAGGAAAGAACGGTAAAACAAATTTATGAGGCGAATGTAATTGGGAAAAGGAGCAAAGGAAGACCGAGAAAAACATGGCACGATCAGGTATGCCAAATACTTTAAAGTGGTCAGGTTAGGAGTCGTAACAATCGGAGGGTATGTATGAGGAGATGCATGAACGTGGAAGAGGCGAAGAATGTTTGCAAAGACAGAGTGGTGTGGCGTTCTATTCTCTCTGCCTACCCTTGCGGAGAAGCGGCGTGATGGTTAGTTAGTTCGTTTTTTTTATTTTACGGAAATAGGAGACTGTAGCAATTACACTTTGACCTGATTACGGAGTGGTTATTCTGAATCCGGTAGTCGTGAAACAGTGTTTTTAAGTGGTTTTAGACAAAGTGGGCGATGAATGATAAGGAGAGTTTTATACTAATAATAATAACGGTAATGTTTGTTGAATTGTAAAGATAAATTGAATCATTCTTGTATGTATAAATTAAATTGTTCTCACATTCTGACATATCAACATAAATGAAGAAGAATATGGAAGTCTGGGTGTTTACAGGGCTCACGATCTGTCATAGGCTGGTTAATGATCACTTTACACACATCGCTCATTCCTTTCAAGAACGTCATAAATCAAAAAACTTGATTTTTCAGGAGAACGTTTTTAAAGTTTAAAAATATAATACAATGTATTAAAAATAAATATCAAGCCACTTACTGAACTTTTTACTGTGCAACAGATCTTTTTAGGTAAAACCCGAAGGTTTTTTCTCCATTTGAAAAATATTTAGTATATTTAAAGAAATAATTAATCAATACCTTTTTTTCAAAATGCAAAAATAACATTTTCTGCCCTGCAGCGGGTAAATACTAAGTTAAAAATATGCCTCTTTTGCTGGGATATAGTTCATTTTGTAGGCATTCCGAAAACATGCACAACTGAAAATTGACAATTTTTTATTTATGACGTTCTTGAAAGGAGTGAGCGACATGTAACATTCTCCATTCTACAATGATTAAAGAAAACACTTCGTTTTTTACCACTTGAGTTTTATTATAGACTACATGTTGCAGAAGTTAAACTTCCATCATTCAGGTCTGTATAATAACTGATTTTCCATTCTACACTTGATTGACAATCACACTATTCAAAATTTGTGAATACTCAACCAGTGTATAATTGTTTGTAAGCCATAGGGCTTTATAGAAATACCCAGACTTCCATATTCTTCTTCTTCGATCCCTTTATCATTGATGATAATGCTATGAATAAGCCAATTCTAGCGTTTTTTATGTTGACATTTTTTCTAGATCCGACTACCAGATCTCACCGGATGTAACATCAGTGTTCTAGGAAGATTGTGCAAGGAACTGTTACTATAGTGCGGTATCTAACATTTCTTTACCCGTTTTTTTTTTAATTAGTAAAAATTAAAATAATTTTATTTAGAGGAATCTCGTTTAGTTTTTAATAGGCTATGTTAAGTTGTCAAAAAATGACTACAAAATAGATATAGTTTTGATTCCTGTCTATTTGTTAGACACCCCATGGATTCCAGGTTGCCATTCGGGATCGCCAATTGTATCCCAGTACCAGAAAATGTTTGTCTCTTAGATGAATGTGAAGAGATTAAAAAAATGACAATTTTTACAAAATATCTAGACGAGGTATGGAGAAAATATGACAACCCTTATATATATGTGTTCAGTTTCTAATAATGCTATCTATTTGTGTATATCATATGCTCTGTATCATCCAAAAATACCCTATATGATCCAAAAATACTCTGTTTCATCCAAAAATATTATGTATCACCCAAAAATACTCAGTATCATCCAAAAATACTTAGTATCATCCAAAAAGCCACGATTTTGAAGAAAACAATCAATTTCCTATGTAGTTAAACAGTAGACAAGGCAAATGATATATAGAATTATTATCCACACCAAATGGTGCATAGGGCATTGCATTCTATCTACCTTGATGATCGCTAATTACATGAAGACAATCGTTTTAGATACAAGTCCAGGTAATATTTACTAAGTAAATACACTTTTTTTGTATTTTGGATGAAACAGGATAAAGAAATCTAATCCCACTTTAGTGGCTTCCTAGCATTTTAATGATTCTTCTATTTTTTGCATAATTAAAAAGAAAAGCTTTCATTATTTTATAAATATATCTTACTAAGTACGTTACAAAGTCGTTTAAAAAATATATCAACTCGAAAAATAATGATTGAGTATTTTCAAAAAAAAAATTCAGTTATATTTTTAGAAAAATGATATCTAGTGACCACCTACTTAAACACGTTTTTAATATACACCATATAATTATTTTTCAATGTAAAATTATGTCTTTTCTATAATATATATGAAAACAAGGCAATGACAATATTAATATATTAAATGATATGTTTAAAATGTAGTATTTTTTTTACATGTAACAAAGGTAAAGTAATACATAACATTTTAATTTCTTTCCACGATATAAACAGCCTCGAGAGAGATGTTTCGAAATATTTTAAATAATTTTATAAAACCTTGCATTTATATACTATTATAATCCAACAGTTTAAACCCTTTTGAATTATATTAAAAAAACAATTATACATATATCATGAGATTTGGTAGAAACATACAAGCAATTATCTTAAAACATGCTTTTATGTATTAATTTTAAATCAAACACAGATTTTTTGAGTCTACTAAGTTGTATTTTATTAACAAAAAACACATAAAAAATTATATTGTGACAATTGTTTCGCCTTGTTAGGGCATTATCAAACGAATGTGAAGATCAAATGGACTACGGTCCTTATGTAGCTATACAATTCTAAGTGACAGCCCTAACAAGGCGAAACAATTGTCACAATATAATTTTTTATGTGTTTTTTGTTAACAAAATACAACTTAGTAGACTCAAAAAATCTGTGTTTGATTTAAAATTAATACATAAATTAAAATGGAGTTCTACAAATTAAACGCCAAGTCAATAAATAAAAAAATTAAAACATGCTTTTAAATTTATAACACATATTACCACATAATCAAAAAATAAACAAACAATTTATGGTGATTGATGAAAAACTTCGGTTATGTGCGTTTATAAGATAATTTATAATATTAATTTTAATAAGCGTTCATTTAATTATACTTATATATGTATAACATATATATAGTTGTTAATTTAATATATTTTTAAGTTTTACTTAGTTTATCATACATTTTAAAATAGATTAAGTTAATTATAAGAACTGAACGCCACATATGGTATTGCATAAATAGTTTGACACACATAAGGTATGTACAATAACCCGAATATTTGTGTAAAATTATATGAAAATGGATCAATTTTTTATAGATTAGGGTGACTTAATAAACACTGAAAACAGCTTAAATCATACAGAGTAAAAAAACATGTATTTACATATTTACGGTAAATTTAAACAATTTGTATTTTTGAAACCGGGGTAATTGTATAACTTTTTTGATAAATGTGGAACAATTAATTCAATGGGATCAAAAAAAAATTCCAAATATAAAATAACATAGAAAATAGAGTACCTACATAATCCATTAACATTGTCATATAAAAATAGTTACCCAGGATAAAATATAAATTTGTTGTATCATTTTATTTCAAACAAGGGAAAAAGGGGATAAATGAAAAATAATTTACCATAGTAAATTATTTTTCATTTATCCCCTGGGAATTGAGCCCGGGACCTCCAGCATGGTAGTTTAATGCGGTAACCACTATACTGTAGAGGTGAACAACTGATAACTCAACTCTTCTCTTCTCCGTCCTATTCCTCATTGCTGAGGGTTGTGACCCTTGCAGAAGCAATGACTCTTCTCCAGTTATCCCTTGACTGTGCTGCACGTAGCGCTCCAACCACTGAGGTGCCTGCTGCTGCCTTAATTTGATCGGTCCATCGTGTGGGGGATCTTCCTCTCCCTCTCTTTCCCTCCAGGCTACCGGTCACAACTAGTCGTTCCAGGCTATCCTAACTATAACTCAACACACTCCAATATTTTTCATTCAAGTCATGTTTTATATCACAGTTTAATACCAAAATATTTTTGAAGACCTTACGACAACCGGTAATTGACCGATATACCAATGTTAATTTATACTTTATTACTGATTTATTGATCATCTTGTATACCCTCATAAAAATTGCTTGTATTAATATAATACCAGGGATTTAACTTCGTAGCCTTAGTTCAAATGGACTACCCAAGCTAACTTTTGTTTTAATATTTATATTCCTTTGTTTTAATATTTATATATTTATTATATTTTATCCTGGGATACCAAAACAAATCATCTTGTCATCAAAATATATATAATACTAATATTCTAATTGATACAAAAATTAATAGCTAATTATGCAATATTCAATAGGCTTTGTTAATTGTTAAAAAATCTTTGGTTCATGGTTTTAAAATGTTTCTAAAATCGGTTTTAAAAACTGACGAAACCTAGATGTATATTAATAACTATAATTTATGTGATTATTTTAATATTACTTGCTTATATTTTTTGTAAATATAATGCATTACATGTGTAAAATATATTCATTTGCTGTTATTTAAGTAAATTTATGTCTAATCATTTATTTTTAATGTATTTTTAAGTATTTACTTACGAAAAGTTGGTGCGTCAAAATTGCGCCCATAGCTTATTTCGAATTTTGAACAGCGATCGAGAAAAAAGATGGCGGCGTCGAAATGTCATTCTGACGTTTGTCGCTTCGGCGTTTAAGGTAGAAGAAAAACGGAGAGAATTGTTGAAAATAACGTTCTGTAAGTGTGTGAAGTGTTAGAAACGTAATTAATAAAATATCTTTTGATGTGTAGGTAAAAAATAGATCGTTAAAACGATTATTTGTTCGTGAAAAGATGGATATGAATTAAGAGTTGGTGATTCGAGTATGTCTTCCATTTTCTTTAGATTTTTCCTAATAATATAAACCATTGTATTAAATGTGTAGAAATATATATGTTGAACATGTATCCTATACGCTAAGTGTAAAATCGTGCTTCCAAATATTTATATATATATATTAAAAAATTAAACTATAAAATATTAGTGGTTAGTTTTCAATGTATGTGAATTTAATTCCCAAAATATATACAAAATTCGTTCCAAGTTGCGTTCTCAATTAATTTAATATAATTTTTATTTATTATTAAGTCAATAATCGAACCCACATAACCTTAGTGCTTTCGTTTTTTCATAGATGGCAGTCAAATGCTTTAAATTTGTTTTTACAAAGATTTTTTGATCGTGTGGGATTATTTGCAATGTTTAAAAGCTGTTTTATGAATATTTGTCTCCGAGTATGGAAACAGATTTAAAGGAATTGTATATTATGGGAATAGTTTAGATATTTTGTCAGTTTAAAATGTTATCGATGTTTTTAATAAATCTTAATGTTCAATGTTTTAAAACAATATGGCCAAAGTGCCAATAATAATTAAATTTAACCCTAGATAACTAAACATTCGTCCAGGCGACGACGCCCTTCTGGGTGCAAGTCAAGTGCACTTACTTCCCTGCGCCCCGCACCCGCCAGGCTTTGTTTACGGAATACTGATTTATTGTTAAATGTCTCTTACATTCATTCCTAATAAACCAAACTTAAGTGTTACAATAATTAAAGAAAACACTTCGTTTTTTACCACTTGAGTTTTATTATAGACTACATGTTTCAGAAGCTAAACTTCCATCATTCAGGTCTGTATAATAACATACATGTCTGTTATTATACAGACCTGAATGATGGAAGTTTAGCTTCTGAAACATGTAGTCTATAATAAAACTCAAGTGGTAAAAAACGAAGTGTTTTCTTTAATTATTGTAACATGTCTTACCACAAAGTTAATGCCGAAACAATAAATAAAAAATTTAAGTGTCATGTAACCAGTTACTACTTTTGATAGTTTTCACGTTTTTATTTGCGTAGTCCGCCTGACGAATGTTTAGCTACTATGTATCAACAAATATAATTTAGTTATCTAGGGCTAATAATATATTGCGTGTTAGGAAATACTTAATTTATAAAATATATTGTCTAGATGTGTCAGAATGTAGTCATTTATGAATATTGTTAAAAAACATTCTGTGTATTTTTGACAGTTGAAAATTCATTAGTTTCAATGAGTAGTTATTATACCGTTTGGGCGTTTGTGCACTGCACGGAATTTCACCGTCCGGCACCTCAGTTAGCGTGATAAAACTATGATTACCTTGGATTGGCTTGTTCTTTTGTCCATCTTTCTTCGGATCGGTGCGTGAACACGTTGCGCGTAAATTCGATCACACTAAACTATCGTAGTCACTGGAAAAATTGGACTGCCGGATGGTAAAATTCTGTGTAGTGCACAAGCGGCTTTTCTCTTCAAATTTGTCAGATTTTCATGTGACCTTCCGTAATTTATTTGCGATTAAATTTTACGAAACAAATGCATGACTTACATTTAATAAGAATTATAAACAAATAACCACAATACTATAGATACATCTGTTGAAAATATTAGTGAAAATTGTTTTTTAGAAAATTAATATGTTACATTTATAAGATCTCAGTCTGTTTCAATATATCATAGTCATACAGGAGAAAGTGACCAAGTGCATTTTTTACAAAAACTTAATCATTGACTATTTGATATTTTACTAGCTTAATTTTGCCCTGAAAAAAATCCCAATTGATTTTAAACTTGGAAGTATAATATATTGACTTGTTAAAAATGACTAACTGAATTGGCGTTTATTTTCTTGCCAAGCAAAAGTAACTTAAATGGCCCTCCTGAACATTCTACATTTTGGTAGTTGGTCACTTTCTCCTGTACGACTATGATATAAGCCCAAAAAAATAGCCTTATTTTTAGATTCCTCAATGACAATTCAATTTTTAAATTAGGTTGAGAAAAATATTGAATAAGTATCCAAGTTAGAGTGGAACCTCTTATAGCGATCATAATTCGTTCCAGAATCATACTTGTTAAGAGAAACATTTTTTATTTTGACTGGCGCTGAAGTCCCGGCTCACGAGTGAATGTCGTGAAAAGAGGACTTGTCTATTCTCTGTAATAAAATAAAATTTTTCTAAATAAAATTATTCTAAAATATTCTCTGTAATAAAACTATGTAGTTTTTTCTACGTGAATTTTATTTGACCAGCAACCGGGTTTCGTCGTAACTGACATCATCTGACTGGTATGCTTTCTACTTTCTCTTTAACTCATGCAAAATGTCACTTGTTGTTTCCGGGAGTATGGACGTAAATGAACGTCGGTGCGAATTTTCCTCAAAGGAGTATCGACGTTAATGAACGTCATAGTCTATTTCGCTCACTCCTTTCAAGAACGTCATAAATCAATAAACTTGATTTCTCAGTAGAACGTTTTAAAAGTTTGAAAATAAAATACAATGTAATAAAAATAAATATCAAGCCACTTACTGAACTTTAAACTGTGCAACAGATCTTTTTAGGTAAAACCTGAAGGTTTTTTCTCTAATTGAAAAATATTTAGTATATTTAAAAAAAAACAGTTAAACAATACCTTTTCTTAAAATGAAAAAACAACACTTTCTGCCCTGTAGGGGGTAAATATTAAATTAAAAATATGCAACTTTTGCTGGGATATAGT
This sequence comes from Brachycentrus maculatus, assembly GCF_059751285.1. Taxonomy (NCBI): domain Eukaryota; kingdom Metazoa; phylum Arthropoda; class Insecta; order Trichoptera; family Brachycentridae; genus Brachycentrus; species Brachycentrus maculatus. Next base: position 1,007,810 of record NW_028280787.1, read on the forward strand.
ACATTTTCTGGGCATTCCGAAAACATGCACAACTGAAAATTGACGATTTTTGATTTATGACGTTCTTGAAAGAAGTGGGAGATTTGTCAATTGGTATGATGTAATTTGTATAGCAATGACATCTGTGGATATTTGTTTTTAACTTTGTCATAAAATATAACCTAGAGATGATCTTTATTTTTTATTTAAATTATTTTTAAATAATTTCTATCTTCATAATACAAAGATTTTATTTGAAAAATACATATTTAATATTTAAAAAAACCCACTCCACAGAGAAAGTCGGACATCAATTGTTGTACTCCTGGAAAGGTTAAAGGAGCACTATTTTTTTCTCGCTATGCGAATTACTCGTTATAAGAGGTTCCACTGTATATCAAAAGTAAATTTAAAAAGTTGACTTAGTTTATTATACGTAAAATTTGATGTTTGTCTGCCGATTCTGTATCGAATTTCTCGTATCATAGTTCTAAAACCATACCAAATCATCCAATTTGGTAGCAGGTTTAAATCGTGTGGCTGAATGCCGATATTTGTGGCTAGGTATTAGAATCGTTCTAGGTACTAAAAAAAAAAAAAAAAAGGTTTATTCTCGTAAGGATCAGCCACCAGAGGCCTGAGGGGCCGACCAATCATACCCAAAGGGCCAATCAATCATTACGCACTGTCAATAAAACTTATAACTCCATTTTTTTCATACTTAATTGTCTTTTGAATGTCTGACAGTATCTCAATATCAAATCGGCCAAAATTACTGTTTTTAAACTAATTAAGTATCACGCTGCTTCCCACAGGGGTAGGCAGAGAGAATAGAACCCCGACCACTCTTTCTTTGAAAAAATTCTTTGCCTCTTCTACATTCATGCATCTCTTCATACTCGCCGATTATTTCGACTCCTGACCCGGACGCTTTCAAGTATTTGACATACTTGATTGTGCCAAGTTTTCCTCGGTCTTCCTCTGCTTCTTTTTCCAACTACGTTTGCCTCATAAATTTGTTTAACCGTCCTTGCCTCACTCATACGTTCTACATGTCCAAACCATCTCAACACACCTTTCTTAATTTTATCAAAAATGCTCATCTCAGCCTTGCATTCTTTTCTTATTTCGATTAAAAACAGAGTAAACATTCTTGGATTTTGATGATTCTCCGAGTAAATTATTTAAATCTCTACCATATTATTATTTATTTAGTCGTTTTTTTATGATAAGTCGTTTTTTTAAAGATTAATTCACTCACCGAGTATTATTTTTAAGTCATGGAGCATTATAAAATACAAATCATTTTAGGGTGAAGTTATAACTTTGATATATGTGTAAATAAATCGATATATCATTTATCTTAAGTTATCACATCATCACTCGCTGTTTAGATCGTCAATTAATATACTAAAAATAAAAAAATTAAATAGTCATTTTTCTTATTATTAACTAAATATTATTTAAATTTTAAGGATTTTCTTAGATGTTGTTTTTTAAACATTTTCCTTTCAATTATCCCTACCTTTGAAAATTATAAATTATGTAATTTTTAGATATTTGAAAAAAGTAAAGGAATTTCTCATAACGAGAATAATTCCAGTTCAGAATTTTACACGTTAAGCGAGAGCAACTTTTTAACATTTTTGTTCGTTGTGAGAGGTTCCACTGTATTTATTATGTTATTCAAATCAAAATTAATAAATTTCCTATCTGTGATATCGCTCACTCCTTTCTAAAACGTCATAAATCAAAAAACTTGATTTTTCAGGAGAACGTTTTTAAAGTTTAAAAATATAATACAATGTATTAAAAATATATATCAAGCTACTTATTGAACTTTTTACTGTGCAACAGATCTTTTTAGATAAAACCTGAATGTTTTTTCTCCATTTGAAAAATATGTAGTATATTTTAAAAAATAATCAAACAATACCTTTTCTTCAAAATGCAAAAGCAACAATTTCTGCACTGTAGCGGGTAAATATTGAGTTAAAAATATGCCTCTTTTGCTGGGATGTAGTACATTTACTGGGCATTCCGAAAACATGCTCAACTGAAAATTGACAATTTTTGATTTATGACGTTCTTGAAAGGAGTGAGCGATATGTATTATATTACGCTACGTTCTTCTATCTTTTAATTTATTATTTATAACATACAAGTATTGCTAAATACTTATTTCCGCTCAAACAAATTATTGTTTTTACTGACACTCATTATTGTATTAGCTCAAGAAAATAGTATATAATTGTATTTATCAGAAAAAGACCTATAATTATGTATGTATATACCCATACTTTTTTCTGCTCAAACAATGTAATGTATGTATACACCCATACTTATTTCTGCTCAATCAAATTAATTTATGTATACACCCATACTGGTTCTGCTCAATCAAATTAATTTATGTATACACCCATACTTATATCTGCTCAATCAAATTAATTTATGTATACACCTATACTTATTTCTGCTCAATCAAATTTATATATGCATACACCCATACTTATTTCTGCTCAATCTAATTAATTGATGCATGTAAACACACATACTTATTTCTGCTCAATCAAATTTATATATTTATACACCCATACTTATTTCTATTCAAACAAATTATTGTAGATACAAGATGTAAACACATACTTATTTTACAGATGTAAACACATACATTATAAAATAGCATATTTCCGCTCAAACAAATTATCGCTCTGTACACCTATACTTATTTGTGTTCTAACAAATTGACATTAACTTTCTGACAATACGGATCGATGACCGGTTTGATAATGCCAAAGTCATTAGAAATTAAATTCCAAAGTCATATTATACTACAAAGTTAAATCGTCGACTTCCGTATGGAATCGTAGCCTACTTTTTTTTACAGGAAATACTTCAATGTATAATTCTAAAAATTGCTTTTTTCACAGTCTTTTATTAGTCATTTCCCATAGTATGTATTCATATTAATGTTTGACAGTTTTATATTACTTTAAGTTTACAAACAGTGGAACCTCTCATAATGAACATAATTCGTTCCAGAATCTTATTCATAAAGGTGGAGACTGACCGGAGCATTTCGTCGTAACGTAACATGTTACGATGCGAGCATTCAGGCAGTCAGTACAGCTAGCCGAGAGTTTCGGATGCTCGCTGATGCTCGCCGCAAGCGATGTTACGACGTTATGTTATGACGAAATTCTCCGGTCAGCCTCCACCTTTAAGCGAAAACTTTTTGTTTTAACTGGCGCACAAGCGAATGTCGTGAAAAAAGGACTTGCCCTTTCGCTGTAATTCGTTATTCAATTATTCAATTCAATTCAATTTATGTATTTATAATTAACATACTCATTACAAACTAAAATTTAAAGCGTATACATTAACAAAAATTTAAAATAAGCAAGAATACTATTGCTACCTCACCTGTGAGGAGGGGACGACAACGAAGGCGATACTGGAATGATCATGTAAACAGAATGTCAGATGACAGACTTCCACGTATCGCCCTTCAAGGTAATCCCGAAGTACGAAGACCCCCAGGCAGACCTCCAAAAAGGTGGAAAGACAGCTGGGAGTCGACGTCCCAAGAGCTACAAGCGGAGGCACAAACAGATCCTTAGGATCTAGAAAAAGAAGAAGGAGAAGAAGACTATTACTAAAGGTGTAGAAGAATCCCGCTTCATTCAGACACATGGAACAGATGAATATCCGGCGTGATTTTGTTCAGCATAGCGGTAGCTCTTCCTACAGGCATAACCATCGGCAGGTTGGTCCTGTGTATAGGAATCTGAAACAATCTATGCCGACGCTTTCTTAGGTAACTATCGGGAACATACAGACCCAATGCTCCGGATAATTTCAGGATTATCGATCATACCGCGCAACAATCGATAAAAATGCATGATCAAATACACATTCCTATTATGCTAAATATAACTTTTAAGGTAACAATTTTTAACAATTTTTTTATCGTTATGCGAATTACTTATATTATGAGAGGTTCCACACTGTATAGCTTTTAAAAATACTGAAATCTAGATGGCATATTTTTTCAATGCCTATAAAATGACTTCTCTCAATGTCTTCCAATAATGTAAGCTATAATATTTATTTTTAATGAACACTATTTGTTATTTTACCATGTGAACTGATTGATTTACCTTATATGGAATGTGAACCAAAATCTATCAAAAAACTATACATCATATTTAAAATCCATTAAAATATCCATATCACATGTAATCTTTAAAAAAAACTGTAGTAGTGTCTATGTATTTTTTTAGTTAATTAAACAATATATTAATCAGATTTTTGTTTTATTGTATGTATGTATGCATTTCGAACCCGGGACCTCCAGAACGGTAGCCGAGCGTGCTGACCATTACACTACGAGGCGGATTTTTCACTGTCATATTTATTCAATATTACCCTGGACTGGTACCTGAAGCGGAGGGCTGATCACCTTTCCTTCATGTGTAAACGATCAAGATAACACTGCGTTAATATGACGCACCCAATGGTGCCCTATGCACCATTGGGTGCGGATAAGGGTTTTATTTTATTATAATGATAATATTTGTAATAATAATAATAATAAAAATAAATATTTCTCTTTTCAAATAAAATCAAAAATATATGAAATAAAACACAGAAGAATTGGAAAAATTGTTTATTCCCTTTCATTTCTCATAAATTGTTGACATTTTGATTTTGAATATCAGTAAAAAATAACAGACACAATATATCTCCCTTAAGCTTTATATAATCCTAGTATAAAAAATATTCCTTAAAATCTAGTAATCTCATCGGCTAATAATAAACTTATTAAACTAAGTTTAAACTAAGACTTAAAATAATTGGACGAGAAATTAATTAAATTAAATTATGTAAGTATCGGGAGAACATGAATTACAAAGAGGTAATTATTTAATTTAATTTTAAAGAATCTCTTTACTGGTGGAGTCTATTTTTGATTTATTTTTAATATTTGTACTACATAAATAACGAGGCTAAGTTTTTATTTTATTTGAGGTGAAAATTTTTGGAAAAAGTATCGGGATAGCATGAAATATGAGGAGATAATGTTTTTAATATTTATATTAAAATATTGCCTTTTTATTTCATTTTAGCATTTGTATTAGGAGTACATAAATGAGAAGGTTACGTAATTCAATATAAATTTTAATTTTGTTTTTTATTTATTTAAATGATTATGAAAAAATATATGGCAAAGGCATCACAGGAACACATAAAATGACAGGAGGTATTAGTTTTTTAAACCTTAAAATATTGCCTTTATTGGCATTATTTCGCTGAAAAGTGGTTTTTGTTTCTATTTATTTAAACAATTGTAGAACAAAGGCATCAAGAACACATAAGATAACACATAGATAAGATATATTAATTCATTACTTAAATTGAAAAAAAATTGCTTTTATTTTTTTTTCAGTATTATTTCATTCAGAAGTTTTTGTTTTTATTAATTTAAACCATTGAGTGAAAAATATATGGCTAAAGTACCAGGAACTCATTAAATAACAGGAGGTATTTTTTATGAAATGCCTCTATTTAGTGGAGTTAATTTTATAATTTAATTTTCATTATTTGTATCAGGAACGCTTGAACAAGAATATTAATTTTATCATTAAAAATTGGCCTTGCTTTAGTCTGATATTGCTCACTCCTTTTAACGTCATAAATCAAAAAACTTGATTTTTCAGGAGATCGTTTTTAAAGTTTCAAAATATAATAAAATATTTAAAAAATAAATATCAAGCCACTTATTGAACTTTTTACTGTGCAACAGATCTTTTTAGGTAAAACCTGAATGTTTTTTCTCCATTTGAAAAATATTTAGTATATTTAAAAAAATAATTAAACAATACCTTTTCTTCAAAATGCAAAAACAACACTTTTTGCCCTGTAGCGGGTAAATAATAATAATAATAATAAAACCCTTATCCGCACCCCAATGGTGCATACGGCACTGCTTCATATGAACACAGTGTTATCTTGGTCGTTTACACACGAAGGAAAGGTGATCAGCCCTCCGCTTCAGGTACCAGTCCAGGGTAATATTGAATAAATATTACAGTGAAAAAATCACTTATATTTATTTGACCCCCCTGGGAATCGAACCCGGGACCTCCAGAACGGTAGCCGAGCGTGCTGACCATTACACTACAGAGGCGGACAAATATCTAGTTAAACACAGCGGGTAAATATCTAGTTAAAAATATGCCACTTTTGCTGGGATATAGTACATTTTCTGGGCATTCCTAAAACATGCACAACTGAAAATTAATGATTTTTGATATATGACGTTGATGAAAGGAGTGAGCGATATAGCAATTATAATAACGCGAAGATATCATCAGGAGGACATGAATTATAAAGAGGTACATACAAATATAATTCAGTTTTTGCACTTAGTAAGAAAATATTTATAAAAACTGCGACTGAAATTCACAAATTGAATTAAAATTTAAGAGTTGATTCAATGTTTTGGCACTGTGAGAGCTTATAATATAAAAAAAAAAGAAAATAAATAATAACATCCATTTAAAATATTGACATGTCCCAAATTCAAATTCATTTTCAAACCCTTATCCGCACCCAATGGTGCATAGGGAACTGCGTCATATAAACGCAGTGTTATCTTGATCGTTTACACATGAAGGAAAGGTGATCAGCCCTCCGCTTCAGGTACCAGTCCAGGGTAATATTGAATAAGTATTACAGTGAAAAAATCACTTATATTTATTTTACCCCCCTTGGGAATCGAACCCGGGACCTCCAGAACGGTAGCCGAGCGTGCTGACCATTACACTACGGAGGTGGACAAATTACCGTTATAAAAATTAAAAATATCACACTGGCATGCTAAGGAGAGAGGGGGTATATACATTCCGAGTGAAAGTGAGAAATTTAGTAATAGATTACAATGTTTCGACAAATTATGACATCTTTAAACACTTGTTTTGTTAAAAACCATGAACATTTTATTGCAATAACAGATATGAAAGAGTTTTAGAGGCCATTGTTGTAGAGCGGGCTCGAACCAAGAAACTCTGACTCAAGAGTCCGCAACACTAACCACGGGACCACAACACATTAGGAAATTGTTTTGACAGAGCTGTTTTGATTAGCTTGTAAATGATATTTTTATGCTAAATTTTTAACAACATTTTGGTTCATTTTACTACAGTTGAATAATGTCACCCAACTTCGAATCTCCGAGATGAAGACTCTCCGATCCATAACCGGAAACACATTGCGAGACCGAGGAAGAAATACTGACATCCGGAGTATGTGTAAGACGGAGGATATCGTGAGGTGGGGACGACAACGAAGGCGATACTGGAAGGAACATATAAACAGAATGCCAGATGACAGACTTCCACGTATCGCCCTTCAAGGAATCCCTGAAGGATGCAGACCCCCAGGCAGACCTCTGAAAAGGTGGAAAGGTAGAAAGAGGTGGAAAGCTGGGAGTCAACATCCCAAGAGCGACAAGCGGAGGCACAAACAGATCCTTAGGATGTGTAGAAAAAGAAGAATAATAATTATAATGTCATTTACCTCTTTTCTGCTTAGCGTACACAGCGAAAAAGTATTTTTTACCATACAAAAAAATATTAATGAATTTGTCAAACGCAGGTGACAATTTTTTAAAAGAAATGTTGAATTTTTTTGACAGAAAAAAATTGATATGGTATAAATGTAAATTTTGAGGATTAAACCCCATATGCATGTCAGATGAGTCAACAAAAGGACCGTTCGTGGAGATGGTCTCATCCTTTTACACGAAACATATGACAGTTGGACCATGTTATGCAGAAACCATCCAATCAACAAATTGGCAAGCTGAGATAATTGCATTTAAATGTTTTCAGATTAAAAAAAAAAAAAAAAAATATATATATATATATATATATATATATATATATATATATATATATATATATATATATATATATATATATATAAAATATCACTATGTTAAATGGTAGAAGTAAGGTTTATTTTAATATTACCATAAAGAACATTGTTTACTGTGCGTCATATTAAAAATTTTTATGTTGTTATAATATTACTTTATTTATTTATTATTTTAGCCCCCCTCCGTGGTGTAATGGTCAGCACGCTCGGCTATCGTTCTGGAGGTCCCAGGTTCAATTCCCAGGAGGGATAAATAAATAAAAGCGATTTTTTCACTCTAATATTTATTCAATACTACCCCGGACTGGTACCTGAAGCGGAGGGCTGATCACCTTTCCTTCATGTGTTAACGATCAAGATAACACTGCGTTTATATGCAGTACCTTATGCACCATTGAGGTGTGGATCCTTATTCACACCCCAATGGTGCATAGGGCACTGCATATAAACCCTTGTTTACAATATAATATTATGTTTGGGTGAAAATAAATATCACTAATATTTATTTTCACGCCTCCTGGGAATCGATCCCGGGACCTCCAGCTCGGTAGCTAAACACGCCAACCATTACACCATGGAGGCAGCATTCATCAGTCAAATTTTGCTAGTTGTGGATTGGATAGTTTTGCCGTAACATGGTCCAGTAGCGACAGACATACGAGGGGTTAAAATAAATTATGATTTTTTTAAAAAACTTGCGAGATTCATATGAATTTCTTAGCCTAGAATATTTCTAAACTTATATTCTAATAATCTCCATGGCATTCTTATTTGTATAATGTATAATTATTTCATTTAAAAATTATCCATTTTTACTGTGCAAAATTGCTCGTAAGAAAAATGGCCTACACTTTTGTTGTTTTTTTTTTTACAATTCTCCGCAAATTAATATTTATTTATTTTTATATTGTGGGTTGAGATCGCAAATTGATTTAGTTATTTTCTAGGTACATTTTATGCATAGTCTAAATTTACATATTGCAGAATTTTTCACAAAAATAATAACCAACCTGTCACACAGAAAAATGTCGCGTCTAAAAAATATAACGCAACACATTCTGATTTTTTTGAAATTCATAAAAATATATATGTATATAATGTTGATTACAGCAAACTCTTTTATCATCTTTTTCTTCTAACCCTTATCTGCACCCAGTCGTGCATAGGGCACTGCATCATATTGAAACAGTGGAATTTTGTTAATTTAAATCAGGTTGTATAATTTTTTTTTTAATTCACAAAAATGTATATATTTTTTATATAATGTTGACTACAGCAACCTGTTTTATCTTCTTCTTCTAACCCTTATCTGCACCCAGTGGTGCATAAGGCACTGCATCATATTGAAACAGTGGAATTTTGTTAATTCAAATCAGGTGATATGTTTTTTTTTTTTTTTTTTTAAATTCACAAAAATGTATATATTTGTATAATGTTGATTACAGCAACCTGTTTTATCTTCTTCTTCTAACCCTTATCTGCACCCAGTGGTGCATAGGGCACTGCATCATATTGAAACAGTGGAATTTTGATTAAACCTGGGCTTCAGGTGATTTAAAATGAATATTAGAAATTGATCACCCTAGGAAATCCAAAGTCTGCTGTAATAAATAATTTTTTTTTTACATATTTTTTCAATTTAAATAATTCGCTATTTCCAACAACAGAAAAATAATCTCATCTTTAAATTCTTATATGATAATCAATAAAATATTTTAAAATTGTTCATGTCAAAATGAAGACGATAAAAAATTATATAGGTAATTTTTTTTCTAAACATAAAATTAAAACTATTATTTATTTACAGTTATTTTCATTTTTAAAATTAAGTTGTAAATTTAAAAAAAAAATTATGTTGAATAATCTCAGTCAAGATTTTGAAAAGATAAAAATAAAATATGTAAAAATTAAAAGAGTTAAAAATTCACAACCATTTATATGTATGTTAAAAAAAAAAATTATATTTTAAGTGTCTAAATTTTTGTTCACAAATGCCAGATCTGCTCCACTTTGCAGTTATTCATACCAAGATTATTATTGTACTCTGAACATAGACGACGAAGTCCGTCAGGTAACCACATTCTAGCGATGAAACGCTTAAAAACTTCTTTTACATACTGTTGGTAGAGAGCGGGAGACGCTTGCAAGCGTTCTATTTGCTTGCTTTAGGTAGAGCATAAGAGACGCCTGCAAACATTGTACAGATGGGAATTGGGTGTTGCGGCTACTTGTGATTAGTATACTGAGGGTCGGGCGGCAGACTGCCAGAGTATAATTAGGGTCCTTTTCCATACTGTTAGTAGAGAGCGGGAGACGCTTGCGAGCGTTCTATTTGCTTACTTTAAGTAGAGCGCGAGAGACGCTTGCAAACATTGTACAGATGGGAATTGGGTGTTGCGGCTACTTGTGATTAGTATACTAAGGGTCGGGTGGCAGACTGCCAGAGTATAATTAGGGTCCTTTTCCATACTGTTGGTAGAGAGCGGGAGACGCTTGCGAGCGTTCTATTTGCTTACTTTAGGTAGAGCGCGAGAGACGCCTGCAAACATTGTACAGATGTGAATTGGGTGTTGCGGCTACTTGTGATTAGCATACTGAGGGTCGGGTGGCAGACTGCCAGAGTATAATTAGGGTCCTTTTCCATACTGTTGGTAGAGAGCGGGCGACGCTTACAAGCGTTCTATTTGCTTACTTTAGGTAGAGCGCGAGAGACGCCTGCAAACATTATATAGATGGGAATTGGGTTTGCGGTTACTTGTGATTAGTATACGACCCTAATAAGTATACAAATTAGGGTCAGGGCTGATGACAAAACCGCCCGACAACAATGTGTTAATCATACCATTTTAATGAGTGGTTTTTTCCCTTGTTACGGTCCTGTTCAACCGAAACTAACCAGTTTAAGTTGACCCGGATGTATTGTATTTTAATGTGACGCTTGCAAACATTGTACAGATAGGCATTGGGTGTTGCGGCTACTTGTGATTAGTATACTGAGGGTCGGGCGGCAGACTGCCAGAGTATAATTATGGTCGGGGTTGATGAACAAGACCGATGACAATGTATTGAATGAACAACCAAGAAACTAATATATCTTCTACAAAATGTGAGATTTAGAGAGGAGATTTATAAGACATATTGTTAATACACTTCAGACGGGAAAGGTATTTCTACCCATTTGGAAGGGTATTTTTACCTTCAGCGCCAGCCTCATTTCAAAGGCAGAAATGATGGAATTATCCAATGTTTTTATATGAATATTATATACCAATCTCTTTGTTAAGGTCTTAACTGTATGTGCAATTATCAAATTCCGTCGCCAGCGGTTCGCAGGCGTAAAAAATACCCGTCCGAAATATATTAATAACAAGGAACAAAAGCATCATGAACAAAATGTGAGCTTAAGAGACAAGATTTGAAAAAAATTATATTATTTTATGTATTAAATGTTAATACAAACACTGATTTTTGGAGTCTACTTAGTTGTATTTTATTTTTTAAAAAAACCTATAAAAATCAATTTTGTGACAATTGTTTCGCCTAGTTATGGCATTTTCAAACGAATGTCAAGAGACATTTGTCACAAAATAAAGTGTGTTTTTAAACAATAAAATACAACTTAGTAGACTCAAAAAATCACTGTTTGATTCAACATTTAATACATAAATTAAAATGGAGTTCTACAAATTAAACGCCAAATCTATAAATTATATTATTGATAAGGCGAAAATTAAATTCACTGAATCATTTGAAGGAACTGATTCTCTTCATATAAAGATGATAAAGATGTGTTCAGATCGTTTACAACCATATTGGAATTGTCTTTGCACAGAGGATGGGTGCTGCTGGAGACTGTTTCGGGATTGGTCCACCCCTGGCAGCTCTGCACGTACGCCAGGGTTCTTCTATAAGCTTCCTGCCGCGCGCCGTTCCTAGCCGGACTCCCCTGAGACTGAGAGATGTCCCAAACCTGCACTTCATCAGCGTGAGCACCCAGTTCTCCTGGATTAGCATCGCAATCGTTGCCAGTTTGCGGGCAAGGAACACGTGTGGCGCCGATATCACCGCCTTCCGCGAATCTCTGCTGATTTTGGTAGACCATCTCGTACTGATTGTAATTTTGATAAACGTTTTGTCGCTGATAATCCCACTGATTCCCGTAATTCTGGGCATAATTCCCTTGTCCCTTTTCGCAGTTGGTTTGCTGCTGGCTTTTGGCATTCGGAGTTTGATGGTTCTGAACGGGATATTGCGGCCTTTGATTCCCGTTCGCAAACGAATTGCACATCTGTTGCGATTGGGACTGAGCGACGCCGCGGCAGTCCTGATAGTGCCGTTCGCACAGCGTCATGTTTGAGTATTGGTGCATGGATTCGTGGTTCGATCTCATGTTGGCGTTGCTTCCGACGCTCTGGTCGATGCTCATGGAGGATGCGGCCGATTTGGGGAGTGCGTTTGTCGAGTTTTGCATTTGGTACTGCATCAGGCGATTGTGCATCGCGAGCTGAGATGCTACAGGCCCGTTTGGATACGGAACATTGCAATTCTGAGGCATTTGGTTGCCATGATTCATGTACTGCTGGGTTTTAGAATTAGATTGGTTGGGTAGCTTCTTGGTTGGTAGTAAGCTCGGAGCGCTCGGTGGACTCATGAGGTTGGTCGGAGGACTCATCACGCTGCCGGGACTCATGACGTTCATGTTTATTTGGGGGCTCATGACGCTTCGAGGTATCTGAGGGCTCATGACATTCATGTTTTGAGGGCTCATGACATTCATGTTTGCCTGAGGGCTCATAACGTTCATATTCATATTGCTCGGTGGACTCATTACATTCATGTTCATATTACTCTGAGGACTCATAACATTCATATTTACATTGTTTTGAGGGCTCATGACGTTCATGTTTATATTATTTTGAGGGCTCATGACGTTCATGTTCATATTGCTTTGAGGGCTCATGACATTCATATTCATATTGCTTTGAGGGCTCATGACATTCATATTCATATTACTTTGAGGGCTCATAACGTTCATGTTCATATTACTTTGAGGGCTCATGACATTCATATTCATATTCCCTTGAGGGCTCATGACATTCATGTTCATATTATTCTGAGGGCTCATAACGTTCATGTTGTTCATCTGCGGGCTCATAGCGTTCATATTCATCTGAGAATTCATGATGTTTTGGTTGATCATCATCGCGTTCTGCTGATTTTGAGACATCATCATGTTTTGATAGGGGTTCATCGCTTTCTGGTGGTTCATCAGCATGTTCTGTCTGTTCATCATGGCTTGGTGGTTGTTCATCATGGCCATTTGCTGCTGCATCATCGGATGCTGCATCTGCATGTTCTGCCCGGCGATCATGTTCTGCATGGCTTGGATGTTGTGGCTCGGAGCGTTGGGGTAGTTGTAGCCATTCGGCAGACCCATCTGCATCAGTCTGCCCTGCGAAGCCATCAGATTCTGTCCGTTTGGACATTTTTGAGCGTTGTTCTGTGGCATCATTTGGTAGCTCTCGCTATTCCCTTTGGCTTCCGCACTTTTTAGCTTTTCCAGAGGATTTAGACCGGAATCACCTAGAGACATGGCTGTTTCTTCCCCGGTTTTATCAGTACCGATAGACATGGCCAGTACATCTTTGACTTTGACTTCTTTGTTGGTTTTTGAATCCTTGGGAGCAGTCGGCAGTGGTTCCTTAAACACACCTTCATCCTTTTTGCTTTCTTTACCTTTCTTATCGTTATTCTTATCCGGATCCTCGTCTTTACCGTCAGTCTTAGTTTCTTTAGCAACGGTGGCTGATTTATCATCTTTTTCAACTGCCTTTTCCTCTTCAGAGTTGACTTTATCCTTTTTCTGCCCTTCTACGTTGGTTTCTTCTTTTTTACTTTCGTTTTCTTTCACTGCTGTTTTGACGGGTGTCGGGATTGCGCTGGCGTTACTCTTGGGATCTTTGTCAAGTTTCTTGGCCGCTGCGTCGTCAGACGGCGGAGGTTCCTGGGGCTCTATGCCAAGAATAGATTGGTTAAGATATTGCATCATCTCGTCGGGTATAACCAATTTGTTCTCGACCATTTCACCTTCGGCCACTTCCTCCAGCTGGACTTCCTGGTTGGGGTGGTGGATCTGTGCCGTGGTGACGACAGTGTTGTTCTTGGTTGGCTGCCCTTTCGATGGACAGCCTGCGTGTTCGGAATCAAGCGGTAGCTGAGAGAGATCGGGTAACGGATCAAAATGGCCCTGAAAGTGACATTGAATAGATTAGCTTCTTAGACATAGGATTAGGAGTGGAGAAATCGGGAAGAATGTGTGGCTGAAACAGGTATAATTAGCAAGTGAATGTCTCTAAGATGGTTTATTCATGTGGAGAGAATGATGAGAGCTGTATGTATACATATCGCTCACTCCTTTCAAGAACGTCATATATCAAAAATCGACAATTTTTAGTAATGCATGTTTTCGGAATGCCCAGAAAATGTACTATATCCCAGCAAAAGCGGCATATTTTTAACATAATATTTACCCGCTACAGGGCAGAAAGTGTTGTTTTTGCATATTGAAGAAAAGGTATTGTTTAAGTATTTTTTTTAATATATTAAATATTTTTCAAATAGAGAAAAAACCTTCAGGGCTTACCTAAAAGGATCTGTTGCACAGTAAAAAGTTCAATACGTGGCTTGATATTTATTTTTAATACATTTCATTTTATTCTTAAACTTTAAAAACGATCTCCTGAAAAATTTAGTTTTTTGATATTTGACGTTGTTGAAAGGAGTGAGCGATATATGGAGGGAAGGAACAAGTCTATATGGCATGTTTGTAGCATATATGGCTAGAAGCTAAGACTTTATGCCAGAGTTAAGAATGGAGAAATCAGGAAAGAATGTGCAGCTAAAACAGGTGTAATAAAAAAATATTAAGAAAAAGTATCTTAGATGGTTTGGCCATGTTTAGAGAATGATCAGAGCAGTATACATATTATCGCTCACTCCTTTCAAGAATGTCATAAATCAAAAAACTAGATTTTTCAGGAGAATGTTTTTAACATTTAAAAATATAACACAATGTATTAAAAATAAATCAAGCCACTTAAGGTTTTTTTTCCACTTGAAAAATATTTAGTACATTGAAAAAACACAATACCTTTACTTCAAAATGCAAAAACAACATTTTCTGCCCTGTAGCGGGTAAATATTAAGTTAAAAATATTCCTCTTTTGCTGGGATATATGTAGTACATTTTCTGGGCATTCCGAAAACATGCACAACTGAAAATTGTCGATTTCTGATTTATGACGTTCTTGAAAGGAGTGAGCGATGTGTGCCTAGAAGCTATGACTGTATGCTAGAGAAAGAATGTGTGGCTAAAAAAGGTAGAATTATAACTGATAAGTAGAATTCAGTAACCGATTGAGGGTTTTGTTTGATCCTTGATTTGATCGCTTATAAAGGTGGTTGGAGGCTGCTGAAATGTAAATATACCTTAGTGTCTTCTTCATTGCTGACATTGGACTGCCCAGAGAGTCTTCGGGCTTCTTCCTTGATCTGATCAGCCGTGAGAAGGGTCCCTTCGGCTCCGTTGGCCAACTCTTGCAGACTCTGAAATCAATCATTCCAACGCATTTAGAACGTCATCATCCTAACCCTTAGCTGTTGGATTAACCTATGCTGAGAATTGATATATCGACTCTGATATACTTTGCCAAAAGCGTGGTCGTTGATATACCGACGATGATACCAGTGTATTTTGGCGAGCTGAGAGGTTATGTCACCAAAATCCACATTTCTAAAATTCCGTTTCGTCAATAATATTCGCAAATAAGCAAATTTAACTAATATAGTATACATATAGAAAACAACAGGTTTTTATAATAATTTTTAATTTTTTTTACTATAAAAACCTATAATAATCTTTTATTTTTTTTACTATAAAAACCTATTGTTTTCCATATGTTTATCAAAGGTGTCCTATCTGGGGCATGTGCTGAGAGGAGACAAGTACGAGCTATTGCACCTAGTGGAGGGTCCACGAGGTGTGGGCAGATGGCATATCTCCTGGCTCCGGAATATACGGGATAGGACGGGGATCAGGACCGTTTAGAGCTGCCCAAGATAAGGACAACTACTCTCAAGTGGACCTGACATGACACGCACAGAAGAAGAAGATCTCATCCCTAAATGGTAGAGTGAACACTTACCTGGGCAAGTAGAGTAGCTGCCGTCAGATGGGATGGAGGAGCTGGAGCGTACACAGCAGAAAGTTGACTAGACCTGTTGAAAAGAAACATGTATTATATTATTGATAAATACAAAGGGTGATAATGTGGCAATGAGGGTAGCCTGGAACGACTGGTTATGATCGGTAGCCTGGAGGGGAAGAGAGGGAGAGGAAGATCCCCACATGATGGACCGATCAAGTTAAGACAGCAGCAGGCACCGCAGTCAAGGGATAACTGGAGAAGAGTCATTGCTTCCACAAGGGTCACAACCCTCAGTGATGAGGAGTAAGACGGAAAGTAAAAAGTCTTCACCGAGTATAAATCCGATCTCCAGACAGCCTTCATACCCTTGAATGCGGCACCCACAAGCTTCAAGGGTTCTTAGCCATCTAGGTTCAAAGCATGAATTACAAGCAATTTTGATGTCTAGTTTCACGGGGTACAAGTTAATAATTATCATCTCAAACTCATACAGACATATAGCTTTACGGATTAGAAGGTACTATGAGACGGAAAAAGAAGTCACCTTCGACTGCTACCCGGAGAGATTGGATCGTAGAAGCTGGCTGGAGAAGCTTGGGTGTGAGAAGTGACGGCTGCACCGGGGCGGAGATTGGAAGACCCCATGGAAGTCTGGCTGCTCTTCCGCGATACGTCTGAAGACCTGGATAGAAAAAAATATAAATACCAATACATGTAAAAAAAAAAGGTGATCAAAACATATTTTAGGTGGCTTCTAGTATGTCTTATGATACATTGTTTTTCTTGGACAAAACAATACGAAATATTGTATTTTTTGGGCAAAACAATACAAAGTATTGTATTTCTTGGACGAAACAATACAAAATATTGTATTTTTTGGACGAAACATTATGAAGTATTGCATTTCATGGTCAAAACAACTCAAAGTATTGTATGTCTTCAACAAAACTACTCAGAGTATTGTATTTCTTGGACAAAACAATATGAAGTATTGTATTCCTATGGGAAGGGTATTTTTACATTCTGCGCCGGCCTCATTTCAAAGGTAGAAAAGCAGGAATTATTTCATATTTTTGTATGAATACTATATACCAATCTCTTTGTTAAGGTCTTAAATATATGTATATAATTATCAATTCCTGTTACCGGCGGCCCGCAGGCATAAAAAACACCCGTCCTTAGTGTGTTAACACATTGAAGACTATTTTTAGAGTTTACATTGCTTCTAAAATTGTGAAATACGGAATACTTAATTAAAAATTATGATTATAATTTATTTTTGATCAAATGTCATATGATTTCTTTGAAAATTTCAATAGAAAATATTGTTTGGTTTAGAAATTGTGTAAATTTTAAGAAAGTGATATATTTTTGCGCTAATTGCGAAAAATATCCGCTATAGGCTAGTCTATTGTTTACAACATTTTGAGTGTGTCCAAATACTTGTTCACAAAATCTGGATTATCTCCAATTACAGGAGTTATTTTCATATTATTTTTGACATCTCATCAAAGATGAAGAAGAATATGGAAGTCTGGGCATTTACGGGGCTGACGACCGTTATAGGCTGGTTTAAGTGATCACTTTACACACGTGTAACATTCACCAATTCTACCCATTATTGACAACCACACTACTCAAATTCTTGGAAGTTCTGTATATATGAACCAATTTAGAAACCTTGTTCTTGAATCACTAGAACTTCACTAGAGACATCTATTGGTGAGATGTAAAGAGTAATTTGAGTAGTGTGGTTGTCAATAATGGGTAGAATTGGTGAATGTTACACGTGTGTAAAGTGATCACTTAAACCAGCCGATGACGGTCGTCAGCCCCGTAAATGCCCAGACTTCCATATTCTTCTTCATCTTTGATGAGATGTCAAAAATAATAATAGTCTATTGTTCGAAGCGCCCGACTACAATGTGTGAAGATGAAATATCTATCGTTCTACTAAGTATCATCATAGGGAACAAATCTCATTTTCAACCCTCCTGAGGATCAAACCTGGGACTTCAGAACAGCAGCCAAGCGTGCTGATCACTGGACCGCAGATCCTGACAGAGCCTTGCACATACCTGGGTCCAAACAGGCTGCTGGACGTAGATATTCCGCTGTCGCGCCTCGGCACTGCTTGTTCCGACGGAATGGCGGTCAGCTCTGTGACGTGGCGGTCTAAATCCGGTCCAGCGATTCTCCGATTCAGCGATCCTGCAAGTCCAGAGAAGTCATAGATTAATAGCAAATCTCTCCCCCTCAACTTCTCACCTGATAGCAGTGACTAGTTATCTTTATTTTCTAAATAGCTGTATGGAACTCCAGAAACAGGAGTGTGAATATATTGGGTTATATGTGTCGCATACTTTCAAAATCCGCCAGATCCTTGTAAGTCAATTTTACAAAAAAATGCAAATTCTCCAGGTAACATTTATGTTTCAAAGATTTGTGTATCATTAGATAAAATATTACAAAATAGAGAATTTTCCCATTTTTTTGGATTTTTTTTTCGAAATTGACGTTGTTCCGACGACTAAGCTCTCTTTAATTTACGTTTAAAGTGGTAAAAACAAATTCTGTTTAAATTTTAAGTATGCAAAGATATAAAGTATGGGTCAGGAGTCGTAATAATCGTCGGGTATGTATGAGGAGATGCATGAATGTAGAAGAGGCAAAGAATGTTTGCAAAGACAGAGTGGTGTGGCGTTCGATTCTCTCTGCCTACCCCTGCGGGAGAAGCGGCGTGATGGTTAGTTAGTTAGTTAGTTAGCAAAGATATTCTCAATAGATGTCACTATGCGTTCAATATATTTGTACATTTTAAATAATTGATTTTCTTTACTAAAAGCCTATTTGAAAAGGCACGTCTAAAGACGTCATTTTTGTATGAGCGGCGCTCCGTTCACAGAAAATTATGCGTCTTAAGACGCTCTTGGCAGTTAACCGGTTGAATGCACTATGTTTTTGTTTGGCAGAATGGTGAAAATAACCAGCTATTGGTTGTATGCCCAGACTTCCATATTCTTCTTCATCTATGTTTGAGATATCAATAAAGCAACCTGCATCGATAATTTGAATGAAATTTACTTACCAGATACTGATCTTGTTGGTCCTACAAATCTTCCACCTCCGGCAACTCCCATTTTGCTCCCAAACCTGAGAACAAAACGTATTTTGAAAATCCACATAAATAAGAATACAAATAGACGGAAAAGCAAAAGCTAAACTGGTTAACCGGATCCACGCGGCTCGCATAACCGTATGTGTTTTCATAAAACATTCCCTGTACGCGGCTGACATAACCGTTTGTGTTTTTACTTTACTCCAAGTTTCGAACCTCAGTTCAACTTGGAGGGATTTTTTCATGGTGTGGAACTTTGGATAAAATAATACATCAATCCTTGGCCTTATGACATCTGTTGAAATATCTGACTAATAATTTGTAACATCACAAGGATAAATAAAACAACAGATCCCTGATTTTTCTTGCGGTCGGTAATTAGTCCACGCCATAATCATGCCCTATATCTGTCTCACTTTCGACGCTACGCATCGCCAGTGGGTAAGAGTGACACACGATGCGTGCTTTGATTTATTTATGTTACGATCTTATTTGTTTATATTACGATATATTTCAAGAATAATGTGACACGAGTGTATTACAGAGTACCAAAAAGGCACAATGAATCCCATTGAACGTTTTTGTTTAGGAAAATAAATCGTTTCTTAACTAAATACATGATAAAAGTAATCATTTAAAAAACGGCGAAATACCGCCGCGCACGGTCGTCTGTTAGGAACAAAGTGAACGCGGTTAAAAGGTTAAACCAGTTTAGCTTTTGGACTGAAGAGGAGCTGAAGAGGACTTCCGAAAATAGGCGAGAATGGTGAAAAAGATGTCATCTGTCGCTACAGACCAATCCGCAGGATTGAGACCAGAGAGAGAGATACATTGTAATGTGATTTGGTCTTCTGTTATGTCGTAGACTGTTATCTTGTGGATTTTCCATCAACTATTCTTGTTGGCACTAGCTTCCCTAAAAAAAAAAACTAACTAACCATCACGCCGCTTCCCCGCAGGGGTAGGTAGAGAGAATAGAGCGCCACACCACTCTGTCCTTGCAAACATTTTTCGCCTCTTCCACGTTCATGCATCTCCTCATACATACCCGCCGATTGTTACGACTCCTAACCTGACCACTTTCAAGTATTTGGCATACCTGATCGTGCCATGTTTTTCTCGGTCTTCCTCTGCTTCTTTTCCCGCTAACATTCGCCTCATAAATTTGTTTTACCGTTCTTTCCTCACTCATTCATTCTACATGTCCAAACCATCTCAACACACCTTTCTTAATTTTATCGATAATGCTTATCTCAGCTTTGCATTCCTTCCTTATTTCACTATTCGTACATCTATCATACATCGTTTTGTTACACATTCTTCTGAGAGATCGCATTTCGACTGCATTCAGTCTACTTTCATCCTTCTTTTGCCAACTCCATGTTTCACTTCCATACATTAGAGTTGGAACCCGGACTCCGTTGTGCACTGCCAGTTTAGCTTCCGCTGATAGGTTTTTATTTGCTATAACTGATTTCAGTGCACCATTCACTTTGTTCCCAGCATGCTCAAACCACCACTGGAACTATGCTCAAAGCACGGAAATCGTAACTCCATTGATCACTGATGTCCTGAAGGATGGGAGACCTTTGAGCGTATTGCAGTCCAAGGAATGTACAGCATCCCAAACAATGCTTACCTATGCGGTGGTCCAGGTCTCTCTCCAATGGCAACCATGGCTCTCAACATCAGCGGCAACTCCCCGATCTCGCCCAAGAGCTCTTCTTGCTCCACCACCTGCAATTGTAACATCATGGAGTGCTGGTCCTAATACTTATATCACTCACTCCTTTCAACAACGTCATATACCAAAAAACTTGATTTTTCAGTAGATCGTTTTTAAAGTTTAAAAATACAATAAAATGTATTAAAAATAGATATCAAGCCACTTATTGAACTTTTTACTGTACAACAGATCTTTTTAGGTAAAACCTGAATGTTTTTTCTCCATTTGAAAAATATTTAGTTTACTAAACAATACCTTTTCTTCAAAATGCAAAAACAACACTTTCTACCCTGTAGCGGGTAAATATTAAGTTAAAAATATGCCGCTTTTGCTGGGATATAGTACATTTTCTGGGCATTCCGAAAACATGCACAACTGAAAATTGACAATTTTTGATATATGACGTTGTTGAAAGGAGTGAGCTATGTGTAGAAATGAAACATGAAAAAGCAGAGTGACTACTTTTGAAATGTAAAGCCAAAAGATCCAATTTTTAGTGATATATCAAATTAACCAATAAAATGTTTATGGTTGGTTGAAAGTTATTGCTTTTCAGCAATAATCTATATACATTTATTCTGTATAAGAAATTTATTAAATATTTTGATTTATATTAGTAATAATTATTGTCCGCCTCCGTAGTGTAATGGTCAGCACGCTCGGCTACCGTTCTGGAGGTCCCGGGTTCGATTCCCAAGGGGGGTAAAATAAATATAAGTGATTTTTTCACTGTCATATTTATTCAATATTACCCTGGACTGGTACCTGAAGCGGAGGGCTGATCACCTTTCCTTCATCTGTAAACGATCAAGATAACACTGCGTTTATATGACGCAGTGCCCTATGCACCATTGGGGTGCGGATAAGGGTTTTATTATTATTATTAATAATTATTAGTATTAATTTATTCAATATTACCCTGGACTGGTACCTGAAGCGGAGGGCTGATCACCTTTCCTTCATGTGTAAAAACGATCAAGATAACACTGCGTTATATGACGCAGTGCCCTATGCACCATTTGGGTGCAGATAAGGGTTTTATTATTATTTATTATTAATAATTATAAGTCTTGGGACGGGTATACATTGAATATTGGTTTATAGGATATGTATTAGCTTATGGGATATATATTGGGTAGGAATGGGATTTATATTTTTATATTTTCTTGAGAAAGGATTTTTGTGTTGGGTTGTGGTCCCGTGGTTAGTGTCGCAGACTCTTGAGTCAGAGTTTCTCGGTTCGAACCCACTCTACCACAATTTGATACCTATTTCTAATAATGAGCCGCTTAGGCTCACAGAAATAGTATGAAATTTAAATATTTTTGTAAATAATAAAAACACAAATAATTCTCTATTTTTTAAAAAAAAAGATATACATATTGGCTTGAGATACAATATATATTGGTTCGGAATAGAATATTTATTGGCTAAGAATGGAATATATATTGGGTTAGGATGAAATGTATATCGGTTTGAATTGGGATAAATATTGACTTAAGACTAACTAACTAACTAACCATCACGCGGCTTCCCCGCAGGGGTAGGCAGAGAGAATAGGGCGCCACACCACTCTGTCCTTTTTCTCGGTCTTCCTCTGCTTCTTTTCCCGCTAACATTCGCCTCATAAATTTGTTTTACCGTTCTTTCCTCACTCATTCGTTCCACATGTCCAAACCATCTCAACACACCTTTCTTAATTTTATCGACAATGCTTATCTCAGCTTGGCATTCCTTCCTTATTTCACTATTCGCACATCTATCATACATCGTTTTGTCGCACATTCTTCTGAGAGATCGCATTTCGACTGCATTTCATTTCGATTGACTTAAGATGCGATATTTATTGGCTTAGGATGGAACACATATTGACTTGGGATGGGATATATGTTGGCTTTGGATGGGATTTATATAAGCTTGAGATACAATATATTTTGGCTTGAGATAGGATATTGGCTTGTTAAAGGGTGAGAGAGAGTGAAAATGACTGTTTTGGGTACAAAATTACATCAGTTGTACCTATGTGGAAATGCCACAGTTGGTAAGGAACACGGTGATCAAAAGGGATAGATCTATAGTATACCTCTCCCTCCATCCGGTAGTATGGTGCACTGGCCTCTTCCACAAAGTGCCCGGCAAGTCCCGGAGAATTGAAGTCCAGATCATCACCACATTGGCGAGAAAGCTGAAAAAAAAACAACATAAATATTACATTTTTGACTTCTCAACACGGATGAAGAAGAATATGGAAGTCTGGACTTTTACAGGGCTTACGATCGTCATAGGTTTGTGAAGAAGTATTTGGACGCACTAAGAGTGTTGTAAACATAATAACTGGTCTAATTATGAGCTACGTATTGTGGAAGAGGTGAAGATTTTTTGCAAAGACTGAATGGTAAGACGTTCTATTCTCTTGGTTAGATAGTTAGTTGTATACTGTCTTCTACTTCTTCTTTGTGTAGGCCTTGTGACCTGTTTTTAAGAGGGATAGATTCCCAGCTGTCGATTCATCTCTTTGGCGGTCTATTTGCGAGTCATCTACCTTGCGGTTGGCCTTGCAGTGCAATGTGGGGGAGTCTGGATGGTTCCATTCTCCTCACATGGGCATATTATTGTCTCCTTTGTTGCCTTCCCCACCTAACGACATGTATAGTGTCATTTTCATAAAATACTACAAGGGCGCTTCAATGGTTCCACATGCCCAGACCAATTCAACACACCTTCCTGATGCATGAATGTGGAAAAGAAGATCGTTTGCAGAGACAGTGGTGTGGCCCGGAGTGATATAGAATAATAATAATAATTTGGATAATTTGTATAGCGTCATTTTCGTAAAATTCTACCTCAAGGGCGCTTATAAAGACACGGATAATAATAATGATAATAATAGGATGATGATGTTAATGATATACAAAAAATAAATGGATTAAAACGTCGTCAATCGGTCTCGGGCCGTCGAGTCTGGAGCGGGGAAAAGATGAGCCGACAAATTAAAACGCCTTCCTCTTGATCCCATGGGCTGGGGAATGGCCAAGGTGTTGGGCAGGACGCCTTCCTGATGGTTAGCGAGTGAGATTTCATACCTGCGTGTGTGGCGACATGGCCTGATCGGACTCCGACTTGACGCTGGCGCTGGACCTGGATGCTCCGGCAGTACCTTCCCAGCGAGGACTCCCTCCTCCCAGCCCGAGGCTTCCACCCTCAGATTCCTCTTCACGACTTCCGCCTACAACAAAAAATCACATAATATAATATCTATTTATTTAAGTGCTGGGAATAAAGTGAATGGAGCATGTTAAATCAAGCACTGTTTTTTTTTAGTCTACTAAGTTGTATTATACTGTTTAAAAAAAAATTGTAACAATTCTTTTGCCTATGGCATTTTCAAACGAAAATTGATTTTTATGTTGTTTTTTTAACAATAAAATACAGTATCAGAGTCAAAAAATCAGTGTTTGATTTAAAATTTCATTAATTTAAACCCTTATCCGCACCCCTATGGTGCATAGGGCACTGCATTATATAAACACAGTGTTATCTTGATTGTTAATACACAAAGGAAAGGTGATCAGCCCTCCGCTTCAGGCACCAGTCCAGGGTAATATTGAATAAATATAAGAGTGAAAAAAATCACTTATATTTATTTGACCCCCCCTAGGAATCGAATCCGGGACCTCCAGGACGGTAGCCGAGAGTGCTGACCATTACATTACAGACAATATTTAATACATAAATTAAAATGGAGTTCTACAAATTGAACGCCAAATATATTTATTTATTCAAACTTCATGTACAGATAATAAATAAGTATATTGGCGGGCTTATTGCTAAAAAGCAATATCTTCCAACCAACCAAATATATAAATAAATAGTTGTTAGTTCATAAGGAACTCTCGCGAGAGGTGTATCATACATGATAAAACTAGAGAAGGACATTGGTCCCATAAACCAAGCTAGGGCACAAAATGCCCAACCCTCTTCTAGTGGAACGGAAGGCCTGTTGACGTCTACCAGCATCCGGTGACAAATTTTCAAAGATAACAGCTGGAGGCACGTCGCAGGGGCCTATCCGACGTCATATCCGCGTTAGTCCATAACGAACATTCAAGTCTTCATTCATTCTGGTGCTCTTAGCGCAAACATTATGTAAATAAAATTTGTATGTGCGTATCTTACCTTTATGCTTTTTGTTGGCGTAGAATTCTGCTCCGTGCACTGTTTTCACGTGCTTTCGAAGTGACGACGGATCTGTGTAGCGCTTAGTACAGCCGGGAGCCTTGCAGACATATGGTTTCTATAAAGCAATAAAAAAATGTCAGGTGGCGTTGAAATACCATTGATACGTGATACAATCCGACAACAAAACTACTGTTGATATCTCGACATATATAGAAGAGTATAGGCGTTTGTCCACTACCCGTAATTCGGTGTAATTTAACCCTCCGGCACGTTAGCGTTTTAAAACGACAATTGGCTTGGATTGGCTTACGCTTTTGTCTATCTTTCTTCCGATCGAGGCTCTTGATCGGTGCGTGAACACGTTGCGCGTAAATTCGATCACGCTAAACTGTCGTAGTCGTTTTCATTTTTCAAAACCGGACTGCCTGATGGTGAAATCCCGTGTAGTGGACAAACGCCCTATGTATATAAAAGAATTTAAAAACAAACCTCATGTATCCTTCGTGAATGCATTGAAAATATAAAAATAATACCAATTAGACAATTTAATAAGAAAGAAAATTGTTGGGTACATTTGGCAAAATATGTATATCCAAAATTAAACACGGTTATTGGATTGAATTCTACTTTTAATTTAATTTTACTTTTAAATAAGAAAGAAAATGTTACAACAACTTGAAATATAAGAATTATCAATAAAATAAAGAACAGTATGGTGAGATAGTTTGGAAATGTGAATTGTATGAGTGAAGAAAGAACATTAAAATAAATTTATAAGGCAAATGTTCCACAAAACGAAACGCAGCAAAGAAGCAAATGCCACAGCGATCCATGGAGAGATTCATGCTTGGTTAAAGCCTGAGGGATAAAATAAGAAATGAAGGAATTAGGAACAGAACTTGAATAGCGGATATCATGGATCGCGTAGCAAGACTCAAGTGGCAATGGGCAGGACATGTTGCAAGACAGGACCCCACAAGATGGACCCCAAAAAAATTACGATGGAGACCTTGGGAGAACAAAAGAGGTGTCGGAAGACCTCTTTTTTCTAAAAAAGGATGGTTCGATGACATAAAAATGGAATAATATGGAAGAGGAAAAATGGAATAAAATGGAATAATATCCAACAGTAGAGGACAGAAGGCTAGAGAAGATCCAGGCTAAGAGTATAATTCCAGAGTTATTTTGAAATTTTCTAACAAAAATGTATTTATTGCTTTTATTTATTTAAACTTCATGTACAGAAAATAAATAAGTACATAGGCCGGCTTATTTCTAAAAAGCAATATCTTCCAACCGACCAAATATATAAATAAAAATAGTTGTTAGTTCATAAGGAACTCTCACGAGAGGTGGTATCATGCATGATAAAACTAGTGAAGGACATTGGTACCATAAACCAAGCTAGGACACAAAATACCCAACCCTCTTCCAACCAAAACAGACTAGTGATATTGATCAAAACGTTTGATACCATATATAGCTGTTTGCAATCAGAGGGTAGATAGTACTTGAACATTGAAAAAAAACATAAATTACAAATTGATGATAATAAGGAGTTTAGGGAAGGAGGTAGAGGGAAAAACTAAGGGAGGATTGATGGACAGTTAGGATTCTAATGATAGATAGTAATGTCTCAGACGTTTCTTAAATGTTATTAGGGAAGGTGCATTTGTTTACGCGGAGAGGTAATTCATTCCATAGTCTGGCCGTTTGGACATAGAAGGAATTACTGAAGAATGATGTGTTATGGTGAGGAATAGAAAATGTTTTTTCTTGGGAAGAACGAAGTGATAGACCATGATCTGAGAGGTATATAGTGTTCAGCAAGATACTTAGGTGCATTGGAGAAGTGAAGAATATTATAAAGTAGCGTGAGAGATTGAAGATTTATGCGCTGGTTGAAGTGAAGCCATTTTAGTTCCGTGCGAGAAGGTGAATTATGGTCATATTTTTTAAATTGAAAATGATACGGATGGTATTATGAAATAGGATGAAATTACAATAGTTAGTTAGATTAAGATAATTACCTCGTTGCTGTGGGTCCTGTTTTGATGCTTGGCGCGGTCGCTCGCGTTGGAGAAGGCCTTGGAGCATCCGGGATACTCACAAGTGTACGGCTTCTCTCCGGTATGGCTCCGGAGATGGGTCTTCAAGTTCTCCAGGCGGGAGTACGCCTTGCAGCAACCCTCAAACTGGAAAGTGGCAAGTCAACAATATGAAACTGAATTGGAATAATTGAATTGTCCGAAGAGTAGACTCAACATTCTAGTAACATAGTCTCTGCTGACACGTTGTTTGCGGGAAACACTTAAAAGGGTGTTTGACATACTGTTGGTAGAGAGCAAGAGACAGTTACAAGCTCTATTTGCCTACTGTTGGTAGACCGCAAGAGATGCCATAAAAATATTGCACAGATCAAAATTCACGTGTGATTAGTATACTGATCGGGCGTACTTTTCGCAATGCTATGAAGTACATTCGTCAGGAATTAGACTTGGATGGCTTGACTATGGCCAATGACAGTTCTTTGGACACATTGCGTGCGGCAATGAAGATAGCCTGGAATGACTGGTTGTGATCGGTAGCTTGGAGGGGAAGAGAGGGAGAGGAAGATCCCCACACGATGGACCGATCAAGTTAAGGCAGCAGCAGGCACCTCGGTGGTTGGGGCACTAGTACGTTCATTCATTTGCAAACATACACACACACACACACACACATTATTCAGTGAGCAAGCGCCGCACACTACTGTGGTTATTGTCGAACAAATCTATGTTTAATGATTTCTAGATTGCATTTAAATGGGAAAAAGTTAGCCATAAATATATATAACTATTTCTGTCTATAATTTGTAAAAACAAGAGGAGTGTGAAGTTATTTGTAAGTGCTATTGCAGGAACATTAGAGAGCTTAGAGAGAAGTTCAGGGCAGTCAATTGGACTAGAAGCCATTTTAAGTAGAAATATAATATCACCAATTTGACGATGTTTTTGCAAAGGCAGAAGGTGATGATTTTTACATATTTGATGATATTGATCTGAGTGGTAATCAAGTTTAAACGGTAACACATACTTGACAAATGTCTTTTGTAAGTTTTGAATACGCCATATCTACACGTTGGACAAGGGATTCCATATTTACATGTGTATATGGCCGGCATCTGTAGTTGGTCACTTTCTCCTGTACGACTACGATATATCGCTCACTCCTTTCAAGAACGTCATAAATCAAAATTCGTCAATTTTCAGTTGTGCATGTTTTCGGAATGCCCAGAAAATGTACTATATCCCAGCAAAAGAGGCATATTTTTAACTTAATATTTACCCGCTACAGGGTAGAAAGTGTTGTTTTTGCATTTTGAAGAAAAGGTATTGTTTAATTTTTTTTTTAAATATACTCAATATTTTTTAAATGGATAAAAAACCTTCAGGTTTTACCTAAAAAGATCTGTTGCACAGTAAAAAGTTCAATAAGTGGCTTGATATTTATTTTAATACTTTGTATTATGTTTTTAAACTTTAAAAACGTTCTCCTGAAAAATCAAGTTTTTTGATTTATGACGTTCTTGAAAGGAGTGAGCGATATGTGTTGCGTTGCGTTCAACTTACGGTGCATTTGTGAGGCTTCTCGCCCGTGTGGCGCCGCATGTGGACGACCAGCATGTACTGCGCCTTGAAGGGCTTCTCGAGCCGGGAGCAGCCGGCCCAGCGGCACACGAAGGCCTTCTTGCTGCTGTGGATGTGCTCCGAGCTGATGTGCTTCACCAGGTCGTCGGGGGTGGGGAACTCCAGCTGACAGTCCACCTGGAAGGAAGAAGAAAACGACATTAGCCTAACAGCAGAGGTAATAAGTCTTACCGTACTTAAGTCCGCCTCCGTAGTGTAATGGTCAGCACGCTCGGCTACCGTTCTGGAGGTCCCGGGTTCGATTCCCAAAGGGGGTAAAATAAATATTAGTGATTTATTCACTGTAATATTTATTCAATACTACCCTGGACTGGTACCTGAAGCGGAGGCCTGATCACCTTTCCTTCATGTGTAAACGTTCAAGATAACACTGCGTTTATATGACACAGTGCCCTATGCATCATTGGGGTGCGGATAAGGGTTTTATATTTATTTATTTAATATTTTAAACTTTAAAAATATTTTTCCTGAAAAATCAAGTTTTTTGATTTGTGACGTTGTCGAAAGGAGTGAGCGATATAAGAAAACCTTTTGAATGCAATATTGCAATTTTAATTTTAATTTTGGTTTAATACTTTTTTGACAGCCCTGATAATGATCCCCCACTTCTCTTAATAATGTTACACTTCTTTCTTTATCCCCCTCGCATGTACCTGTCTGGATATGCAGTGCAGACATATAAAGTGATACATACATCCATCTCTTTCCCGCACAATGCCAGGGTTTAAGGAATGCGTTCAAAGGATTATTACTTATTACATAGTATATTTTTAAACTTTAAAAACGATCTCCTAAAAAATCAAGTTTTTTTATTTATGACGTTCTTGAAAGGAATGAGCGATATGTAGGTAGTTGGTTACCCAATGACAGTTGGTCTCAATGAAGTCAGCCGGCTCGTCCTTGAGGTCTGGTCCATCCTGGACGGTGCTCTCGGCCGCGGCAGCCAGCGGGCGCTCCGGGTGGCGGGGGGCGAGGGAGGGGGTCGGGGGTCCCGAGGGAGGCACCCTGGGACACGCTCCAGCACTAGAGTCAAGTAACATCTAGTTATTCAACAGCCAAAATCACTTGATACTTTGGCCGATTTGCCAGTACTGCTACGGCCATAAAAATGGGCCTTTGCGAATTTCCCGTTCATACTAGGTATGGGAAAAAATGGGCCTTTGGATAACCAGGAGAACGATTTAGTACCCAATAAATAAAAGACATAATACCCAGTAAAAAGATATACAGGTCAAATCTCGGTACGAACTTCACGGGACCAAAAAAATATTTCGCTATAATGAAAATACGTTACACTGGATGTATAGGATGACACATTTTAAATTTATTTTATAGCTATATTATATGTACCCACTCTTATTAGAAAATTAAAATTAGTTATTACTGTTACACTACACCCGATCTTCGGGCCAGTGATCAATACAATATAGGTATCTACCTAGTACAGGACAAAACAGAAATGAAACTATGATTTTCAAACTGTGAGACTTTATTGGAAAAAATAAATTTGTAAGCAATGAAAGAAAACTGAATTTAAAAGCAAGTTCGAATAGGTTTTTAATTTTTGATAAAAAAATCGGAAATTTTCTTTTGGACTTCTCAATGTTGAATAAAATGAATTGTAACATCATTTTAAAATTTTGAAAAAAGTTGATTATTCTGAGATGGGCTTCGCTACATTGAATTTTGTTTCAGTACATTTTATATGAAAGTTTTCCGGGGAGGAATTGCAGATTCGTTATACTGATTTGACCTGTACTCGGTAAAAAGATATAATACTCAATAAAATGATAAGGAATAATACCCAGTAAAAGAATGTAATACCCCATAAAACGATATAGTACCGTAGAATGGGGCTACTTGAACTTTGATGTGTTACTTGAGCCCAGTACAAAAAAAATAATTAAATCTGTATTTGGTCTACAATAATGAACGTATCAACATGATTCATTGTTTTCCTGACAGGTGACACTTATTGTCACGATACTTCGATCGATACCACGAAAATTTTATTTGTACTGGGCTCATGAAACACATCAAAGTTCAAGTAGCCCCGTTCTACGGTACCCAGTAGTAACATGACATTTTACCCAAATTATATAAATAATATCCAATGAAACAATTTAATACCCAGTAAAACGATGAAGTACCCAGCAAAACGATATAGTACCTACCCAGTAAAACAATAAAAGAAAGCGCCCTTGAGGTAGTATTTTCAAAAATGGCGCTATATAAGTTATCCAAATTTATTTATTATTATTATTTAAAGTTTTTAATTGATGTTTTACTTAGTATATACCACTATTTCTTAAAATCTACTGTGACACGTGTTTCGATGTATTCCGCATCATTTTCAAACACCGTATGCTGCGGAATCCATCGAAACACGTGTTACAGTAGATTTTAAGAAATATTGGTATATACTAAGTAAAACATTAATTTAAAATGGATAGATTTTACCACAAAGTGACTGCCGAATCATTTAATGAAATTATTTAAAGTACCCAGTAAAACGATATGATACCCAATAAAATGATTTATGGAATATTCAGTAAAACAACATAATACTCAGTAAACTCATACTAGAATGTCAAGTAGTGCGAACATACCTGTCTGCCTCCATGACGCTGGTGACCTCGTGGCGGGGGGCGGGGGGCGCCGGGGGAGGGGGCGGCGGGTGTCCCCCGCTGCCCCCGCTCCCGGAGAGGTGCGGCGGCCTGTTGGCAAAGACACTACCATAGTAGTGCGGTCATTTGTAGACATTTTAATATATTTTTTTAAACATCTGCATACATAAAATGGCATATTTTGACAAGACATGGCATATACTTTAAGAGGCTTGTCTGCAGGTAGGATAATTAGGATAAGAGAATGTGACAAATACATCTCAAACACCCAGACCGATTGAAAATGAATCTTTCTTGAATTTATTTTGCAATTGGCGGGAATCGAACCCGCAACGCCAGTTTTGCAGTCGTATATCTTGCCAACTACGCCCTTGAGGTGGTATTTAACGAAAATGGCGCTATATAAATTATCTAAATTTATTATTATCATTATTACACCACGACGCCTGTTGTTCATTTTTAAAAATCTAGTCTACATGATAAAATATAAAATTTAATTTAATATAAGATATGGTCGCCAGGGGATTTTTTTAGCGTACTGCGAGTGATACTATGCATAATACACACATTATGTATTACTCATTATACATAAAATTGAGAGATTTCAAGATAGATTATGAATGTCCAGTTTCCAATGACAGATTCCAAGATAGATTATAAACAGAGATGAAAAATTCACAAAAAGACAGAACTTAACAGGCTCTAATCGAAATATAAATGAACGCTTAAAATACATATGAGTTCCAAAAATCTAATGAATGTTACACAAGTCGCTCACTCCTTTCAAGAACGTCATAAATTAAAAGAACTTGATTTTTCAGGAGAACGTTTTTAAAATTTAAAAACATAATACAATGTATTAAAAATAAATATCAAGCCACTTATTAAAATTTTTACTATGCAACAGATCTTTTTAGGTAAAACCTGAAGGTTTTTTCTCCATTCGAAAAACATTTGAGATATTTAAAAAATAATTAAACAATATCTTTTCTTCAAAATGCAAAAACAACACTTTCTGCCCTGTAGCGGGTAAATATTAAGTTAAAAAATGCCTCTTTTTCTAGGATATAGTACATTTTCTGGGCATTCCGAAAACATGCACAACTGAAAATTCACGATTTTTTATATATGACGTTGTTGAAAGGAGTGAGCAATATATCAAAGTGGTATTACACAAAGTGAACGATGAATGATAAGGAGTCTTTTATTACCATACCACAAACTTAACAATGCTTTTGATATACAAAACAAATTTATTTATTTAAATGATTAGTTATATTTTCTCAATTGTTTTCTTTGAACATTTGTTTTCTTAATCATTTCTACTATCTCCTCTTGGCCCTTGAGGTAGTATTTTGACATGGTAAAAATGTCGCTATATAAATTATTTAATATTATAATTACCTGTGCAGGTATGGGAGCAGGGGGTGGGGGGTGGCCTCAGGTACGTAGAGCGAATGTGGCGGAGGCAGCAGAGGGCCCCGAGCCAGGAGGGGGGGAAGCAAGCCGCTTCCAGCCAATCCCAGGGCAGGAGAGAGAGTCCCTGGTGAAAACACAGTAAGCATCAGTTTTCTTCAAACACTATCGAATCTATGTATGGAAGCGAAGCATGGAGTTGGCAAAAGAAGGATGAAAGCAGACTGAATGCAGTCGAAATGCGATCCCTCAGAAAATGTGTGACAAAACGATGTTTGATAGATGTTCGAATGATGAAATAAGGAAAGAATGTAAGGCTGAGGTAAGCATTATCGATAAAATTAAGAAAGGTGTGTTGAGATGGTTTGGACATGTGGAACGTATGAGTGAAGAAGGAACTCTCACGAGAGGTGGTATAACACATGATAAAACTGATGAAGAACATTGGTAACATAAACCACGCTAGGACACAAAATGCCGAACCCTCCTCTAGTGGAACGGAAGGTCTGTTGACGACAGTCAGCAGTCCGGCTTCTCCTGAGGAGTG
Source organism: Brachycentrus maculatus (assembly GCF_059751285.1). NCBI lineage: Eukaryota > Metazoa > Arthropoda > Insecta > Trichoptera > Brachycentridae > Brachycentrus > Brachycentrus maculatus. Next base: position 1,041,239 of record NW_028280787.1, read on the forward strand.
CAACGTGGTTTCCTCCCAGCAATGAGCAAAAGCTGACAAGTTCCTGGTTGGTCCACACTAGATTATCCCTACTATTCCCAGTTGGGATGTAGCCGGGAGAAGTATTCAGATTTTGTTTGTAAAGGTGTAGTTTTACCAGCACTGAGGTGCCCATAGCTCCCGCTGCCGCTGGCTCCGGCGAGAGGGTTCAGGCTGGCCGGAGACAGGCGCACCATGGAACCGAGCTGCTCCCAGGAGTCGGAGTACGGGCTCCAGCAGACGGCGCGCTTGCGGCCGGCCCCCCTTCTCACACCTAGAACAAACAATTCAAATTTTCAATTCAATTTATCAAATAATCAACATATCGCTCACTCCTTTCAATAACGTCATACATCAAAAACACTTGATTTTTCAGGAGAATGTTTTTATAGTTCAAAAATATAAAACAATGTATTAAAAATGAATATCAAGCCACTTATTGAACTTTTAACTGTGCAACAGATGTTTATAGGTAAAACCTGAAGGTTTTTTCTCCATTTGAAAAATATTTAGTAAATTTCAAAAAATTATTAAACAATACCTTTTCTTCAAAATGCTAAGACAACACTTTAAGACAACGCAGTAACCCCTTCATAGGTTTTAACCTACAATCCATTAAATTCACTCAATAAAATCAAATTTTATGAAGGAGCAGGGGGTCACATCGATCCGGTACTCTATGAGCCATTAGATTCAAGTTCAAGTACAGTTTATTTACTAAGTAAAACATTAATGACATGTGGAGCCGATAAACACTACTAAATTTGGAGTAAGATCCTTAAAATATATTACCTATACCCTATATAAAAATATAAATTTTTTATGTATTTTTGTTACTAAAATACAACTTAGTAGACTAAAAAATCTGTGTTTGATTTCAAATTAATACCATGAAAGTTAAAAAAGTTCCCCAACCGCTGGTCTTGAAGATTTAAGATGAAGAGATTGCATGTATGGAAGCGAAGCATGGAGTTGGCAAAAGAAGGATGAAAGCAGACTGAATGCAGTCGAAATGCGATCCCTCAGACGAATGTGTGGCAAAACGATGTTTGATAGATGTTCGAATGATGAAATAAGGAAAGAATGTAAGGCTGAGATAAGCATTATCGATAAAATCAAGGAAGGTGTGTTGAGATGGTTTGGACATGTGGAGCGTATGAGTGGAGAAAGAACGGTTAAACAAATTTATGAGGCGAATGTAGTTGAAAAACTGGCACTATTAGGTATGTCAAATACTTGAAAGCGGCCGGGTCAGGAGTCGTAATAATTGTCGGGTATGTATGAGGAGATGCATGAATGTAGAAGAGGCAAAGAATGTTTGCAAAGACAGAGTGGTGTGGCATTCGATTCTCTCTGCCTACCCCTGCGGAGAAGCGGCGTGATGGTTAGTTAGTTAGTTAGATTGCATGAACTACTTACCATCGAGGCTGGCCGATAGATCTGGAGCAAGGGACGCTCCTGTCAGCAGTTCTGGAGGTATCCTTCCAGCGCTCAGGTACTCCAATCCTGGAAAAGACGAAAGAATACATCGGTATCTCAACATAGATGAAGAAGAATATGAGAGTCTGGGGAAATACAGGGCTTACGACAGTATCGTGACAGGCGCGGTCCGTCCATCCATGCTGAGATACTCCGCATCCCTTGTATTTTAGAGTAAAGAGATTTGGACTTCTATCTGTAAACAGCAATACTTACTTCATATGTTTGTTTAAAACATTTAAGATATCGCTCACTCCTTTCAAGAACGTCATAAATCAAAAATCGTCAATTTTCAGTTGTACATGTTTTCAGAATGCCAAGAAAACGAACTTTATCCCAGCAAAAGCGGCATATTTTAAACTTAATATTTATCCGCTACAGGGCAGAAAGTGTTGTTTTTGCATTTTGAAGAAAAGGTATTGTTTAATTATTTTTTTAAATATACTTAATATTTTTCAAATGGAGAAAAAACCTTCAGGTTTTACCTAAAAAGATCTGTTGCACAGTAAAAAGTTCATAAGTGGCTCGATATTTATTTTTAAAACATTGTATTATATTTTTAAACTTTAAAAATGTTCTCCTGAAAAATCAAGTTTTTTGATTTATGATGTTCTTGAAAGGAGTGAGCGATATGTTGTATCTGTAATTATTGAGTTTAATGGATTTATGGAGATAATTTTACATTTATGTAAGAACGAGTAGAAACCTTTGGTGTCCAGCATCCCTACTATAAAAAGTCACTGACCGCCACTGAATCATGATCTCCAAAGCATCTAAGAGCTGTGCATTCGAGACGAATTTGTTGATCACAAGATCCAAAACACATTCAACAAAATACAGTTATTATGCAATGAATTTGTACAAACTGCTTCCATTATCCAAAAAGTCATCACAAAAAAAAATAACTAACTAAAAAAGCTACTTAGCTTTTTTACAATATATTTTATTTTTCACTCTAATATTTATCAAATATTACCCTGGACTAGTACATAAAGCGTAGGGCTATTCACCTTTCCTTCATGTGTCAATGATCAAGATAAAATTGGGTTTATATGATGCAATGCCTTATGTACCATTGGGAGCGGATGAGGGTTTAAAAAAAATATATATATATGTATATTTTTAGTTATATATATATATATATATATATATATATATATATATATATATATATATATATATATATATATTATATATATATATATATATATATATATATATATATATATATATATATATATATATATATATATATATATATATATATATATATATATATACGTATATATATATATATATATATATATATATATATATATGTATATATATATATATATATATATATATATATATATATATATATATATATATATATATATGTATATATATATATATATATATATATATATATATATATATATATATATATGTATATATATATATATATATATATAAATATATATATATATATATATATATATATATATATATATATATATATATATATATATATATATATATATATATATTATAAAACGCAGTTCCACCAAGAAATGTCAGCATAAAACTTTTATGTATATTTTTAGTTATATATATATATATATATATATATATATATATATATATATATATATATATATATATATATATATATATATATATATTAAATATATATATATATATAATATATATATATATATATATATATATATATATATATATATATATATATATATATATATATATATATATATATATATATATTTATATATATATATATATATATATATATATATATATATATATATATATATATATATATATATATATATATATATATATATATATACGTATATATATATATATATATATATATATATATATATATATATATATATATATATGTATATATATATATATATATATATATATATATATATATATATATATATATATATATATATATATATATATATATATGTATATATATATATATATATATATATATATATAAATATATATATATATATATATATATATATATATATATATATATATATATATATATATATATATATATATATATATATATATATATATATATATATATATATATATTATAAAACGCAGTTCCACCAAGAAATGTCAGCATAAAACTTTAAAATATATGCTAAACCACATTTCGCTCACTCCTTTCAACAACGTCATATATCAAAAATCGTCAATTTTTAGTTGTGCATGTTTTCGAAATGCCCAGAAAATGTACTATATACCAGCAAAAGCGGCATATTTTAACATAATATTTACCCGCTACAGGGCAGAAACTGTTGTTTTTGCACTTAGAAGAAAAGGTATTGTTAAATTATTTTTTTAAATATTTTAAACATTTTTTAAATGTAGAAAAAACCTTCAGGTTTTACCTAAAAAGATCTGTTGCACAGTAAAAAGTTCAATAAGTGGCTTCATAATTATTTTTAATACATGTTATTTTATTCTTAAACTTTTAAAACGATCTCCTTAAAAATCAAGTTTTTTTTTATATATATGACGTTGTCGTAAGGAGTGAGCGATGTGTGCTAAATATAAATATTTTCTTTCTTTGCCATTTAACCAGACTGGAGTCACAGCAAGGCGTGCAGCTAGTTTACGTAACAAGCTGACTGCTCAATCAACGCCGGAGGTCCAATGTGTCCGATTGGGTAGAAATTAGTATCTCGGGCACTAAAAATTCTGTGGCGCGCGGCGGTTCGTCACGGAATTTACAAAGAAACGAGATATTAAACTCTATACCTCTTTGAATAACGCTAATTTTATGCAAAGTCCTTGCAGCCATGTTAAAAAATATCAATTCATCATTAGAGTCGTGGCCACGCAGCTTTTTCACATATTTCTAAGTAACATACATATCTTTGGAGGGGTCAAATAAATATAAGTTACTAAATAAATATAACTGGTCAAATTATAAGCTAAAATGAAAAGGCGTTTCTCATATCGGTCACTCCTGTCAAGAAAATCTACTATCGAAAGACGCAGTGCCCTACGCACCATTGGTTTCAATACGGATTCGCACATGTCGCTCACTCCTTTCAACAACGTCATATATAAAAAAACTAGATTTTTCAGAAGATCGTTTTTAAAGTTTAAAAATATAATAAAATGTATTAAAAATAAATATCAAGCCACTTATTGAACTTTTTACTGTGCAACAGATCTTTTTAGGTAAAACCTGAATTTTTTTGTCCATGTGAAAAAATTTAGTATTTTAAAAAAATAATTAAACAATACCTTTTCTTCAGAATGCAAAAAAAAACACTTTCTCCCCTGTAGCGGGTAAATATTAAGTTAAAAATATCCCGCTTTTGCAGGAATATATATAATACAATGTATTAAAAATAAATATCAAGCCACTTATTGAACTTTTTAGTGTGCAACAGATCTTTTTAGGTAAAACCTGAAGGTTTTTTTTTTCCATTTGAAAAATATTTAGTATATTTCAAAAAATAATTCAAAAATACCTTTTTCTTCAAAATGCAAAAACGACACTTTCTGCCCTGTAGCGGGTAAATATGAAGTTAAAAATATGCCGCTTTTGCTGGGATATATTACATTTTCTGGGCAATCCGAAAACATGCACCACTGAAAATTGACAATTTTTGAATTATGACGTTCTTGAAAGGAGTGAACGACGTGATGAAATACTTTCATGGATTACGCCACAGTACGAGAAAGCAAATTACGTTGATTTTTATTTATTTATTTTAATTTTAAAAGGAATTAGAGGCGGCGATTCTCAAACCTTAAGAGAGTCGGCCGACTCGTTATAAACACATCAAATTATCTGATATGTCTCAATCGGACTGCTGAAAAAAGAGGAGAGGCCGAGGTCAAAAAAACCGGCAAAAAATGTCCATTTTTTTTTAACCAATTCTAAGAAACCGTCTAAAAAATGGCAATAAAATATTACTACATTTTCAATGACACCTATCGACGAATTCGCAATTGATATAATGAAAATTAAATTTTACGACCTAAAGTCACTTTGTCAGCACGCTCGGCTACCGCGCTGGAGGTCCCGGGTTCGATTCCCAGGGGGGGGTCAAATAAATAAAAGTGATTTTTTTACTGTAATATGTCGCTCACTCCTTTCAAGAACGTCGTAAATCAAAAAACTTTTTCGGAAGAACGTTTTTAAAGTTTAAAAATATAATACAATGTATTAAAAATAAATATCAAGCCACTTATTGCACTTTTTACTGTGCAACAGATCTTTTTAGGTAAAACCAGAAGGTTTTTTCTCCATTTGAAAAATATTAAGTATATTTAAAAAAAATAATTAAAAAATACATTTTCTTCCAAATGCAAAAACAACACTTTCTGCCCTGTAGCGGGTAAATATTATGTTAAAAATATGCCGCTTTTGCTGGGATACAGTACATTTTCTGGGCATTCCGAAAACATGCTCAACTGAAAATTTACCATTTTTGATTTATGACGTTCTTGAAAGGAGTGAGCGATGTGTGAGGAGATGCGTGAACGTGAAGAAGGCGAATATTGTCTGCAAAGACAGAGTGGTGTGGCGTTCTATTCTCTCTGCCTACCAATACAGGGAACGGTGTCATGGTTATTTAGTTAGTAATTTAGAATAGGCGTAATCGCAAATATTAAGGGGATTACCTTATTTTAATTCGCGTTTATATTTCGGTGAATTAGACTCTCAACAACTTCCGGCGTGATTATGACGATGATACAACGCAACAGTATTTTGGGATAGTGGTCGACGCGTCCGTTCACTTATCTAAATTTGCGGTTCGGCTTCCGGCCTGATTTTACCGATGTTTATATTTAAAACACAACTCGAACACAAATTTAAAATAGAAAAATGTCGCATAAATTATGTTTTATGACGCGGTGTCATGATGAGGTATTTATTTAATATTTTAATTTAAGTTTTACTTGGTAAATACCAATATTTTATTTTTGACATCTCAACATAGATGAAAGAGAATATGGTCTGGGCATTTACAGGGCTTACGACCGTCATAGGCTTGGTTAGGCGATCACTTTACACACGTGTAACATTCACCAATTCTACCCATTATTGACAACCACACTACTCAATTTTGGGATGACTTTTCGATATATTGATCAAAATTGTGACACAGTACATATCGCTCACTCCTTTCAACAACGTCAAATATAAAAAAAACGTGATTTTTCAGGAGATCGTTTTTAAAGTTTAAAAATATAATAAAACGTATTCAAAATAAATATCAAGCCACTTTTTGAACTTTTTACTGTGAAAAGATCTTTTTAGGTAAAACCTGAATGTTTTTTCTCCATTCGAAAAATATTTAGTATATTAAAAAAATATTTTAAACAATACCTTTTCTTCAAAATGCAAAAACAACACTTTGTGCCCTGTAGCGGGTAAATATTAAGTTAAAAATATGCCGCTTTTGCTGGGATATTGTACATTTCCTGAGCATTCCGAAAACAAGCACAACTAAAAATTGACGATTTTTGATATATGACGTTGTTGAAAGGAGTGAGCGATATTAGTTGACAATAGCCATTATCTATGTTGGATTAAGGAAATTTTTTATTAAGCAGAGACTTTTTAATTGTATGTAAGGTCCGAATCTTATATTAAATTCATATAAGTACTTGAGCCTTGCCTGAAAATATTATTTTAAATATTTTATGTAGTTTATAATTTGACCAGTTATTTTATTTGCAACATTTTGAGTGTGTCCAAATACATATTCACAAATCTGAATTATATCCAATGAGGAGTTATTTTATTAAATTTTTTATCATCTCAACATAGATGAAGAAGAAAATGGAAGTCTGGGCATTTACAGATATGTTTACTGATATTTTGATATTTTGATTAAAACAGCTTTTTTGTATTGAAAAGTTTTTCTTGGAAAAAAATATATGGTTTTCAAAAGAAAGTTTTGTGTTGGGTTGTGGTCCCGTGGTTAGTGTCGCAGACTCTTGAGTCAGAGTTTCTCGGTTCGAACCCACGCTACCACAATTTGATACCTATTTGTAATAATGAGCCTCTTAGACTCACAGAAATAGTATGAAATTGAAATGTTTGTGTAAATAATAAAAAAAACACAAATATTTCTTTCATTTTTTTAAATAATTTAATTAATCAAAAAGAAAAGCGTTATTGAAAGGTAAGGAATTTTTTAAAAATCAATATATCGTAGTCACACAGGAGAAAGTGACCAAGTGATTGTTTTACAAAAACGTGATCATTGACTATTTGATATCTTACCATACTAGCTTAATATTGCCCTGAAAAAATCCCAAAGGATTTTAAACTCAGAAGTATAATATATTGACTTGGTAAAAATGACTAACTGCATTGATGTTTATTTTCTTGCCAAGCAAAAGTGACTTAAATGACCCTCCTGAACATTTTACGTTTTGGTAGTTGGTCACTTTCTCCTGTACGACTACGATATGTACAAAATATTCTATATAAAAAAAACTAATTCCAATATATATTCTTTTAAAAAATGTTTGCGATGACACCTGTGGCTTGTAGCGCAGCTGGTCGCGTACTGAATTGTATATTTGAAAATACACCCTCAACAATAGTTAGTGACAATTTTTTAAACGAGAATGTGATCATGGACCACTAGTGGTGTTACAGCTGTCTCCCGAAGCAAACCATCACTCAATTTGATACCATTTCTCGTGATAATTTCCTAATGACCAGTCTCTGCCGGCCGCAGCGCTCTCTGACAGTTAGTAGCAGAAGAAACGGAGAAAAAAATGGTCGGAATAGTAAGATGAGAAGCGCTGGAGGTGATGCGATGTTCACAGATGAAGTAATTATCAAAGATAGAAGGGATACAGCCATTCGTCCAAAGTATAGGGTAGTCTGAGGCCTGAAGGAACCGCCCTCAAAGACTACCTGCCACCAACGCCTCGTTATCATCTTAGATTCTCATCCAGAGATTGTCAAACTGTGGGGCGCGCGCCAAAAGTGGCGCATAAATAATTTACAAGTACGATATTTCGAGTGTGTCCAAATTTATTTATTTTTTCTTTAAACCCTCATCTGCACCCAGTGGTGCATAGGGCACTGCATCATGCGAATGCATGTCGATAAGGCGATAAGCCCTCCGCTTTAAGTACCAGTCAAGGGTAATATTGAATAATTATTGGAGTGAAAAAATCACTGATATTTATTTGACCATTAAAAATTCATATTTTACTTGGTAAATACCACTATTTCTTAAAATGTATTGTGACACGTGTTTCGATGCATTCCGCATCATTTTCAAACACCGTAAATGTTGTTGAAGTTTTTGACAGAGCTTGTTTTTAATTTTCTGTATGTAAAATGTATGTCCGCCTCCGTAGTGTAATGGTCAGCACGCTCGGCTACCGTTCTGGAGGTCCCGGGTTCGATTCCCAAGGGGGGTAAAGTAAATATAAGTGATTTTTTCACTGTAATATTTATTTAATATTACCCTGGACTGGAACCTGAAGCGGAGGGCTGATCACCTTTCCTTTGTGTGTTGACGATCAAAATAACACTGTGTTTATATGATGCAGTGCCCTATGCACCATTGGGGTGCGGATAAGGGTTTTATTATTATTAAAATGTATGTAAAATGTGCCACAGAGTATCTGCGAAAAACATTCAATAAAAAATTAATTCCTGGTTTCTAGTTAGGCACGCCTGGGAGGGGACTTTTAATCTCTTCCTATTTTACGACAAGGTTCAAACTTCCGTTGGTTTTCTGCTTATAACTCGCAGCTAACGAGGCCGAGATCGCGGCAATAATAATAACAAAGCGATAAAGAGTCCCACCTTCGCAGGTAGCCCGCCGGACGGCGAAATACCCCAAAAACGCAACGCGAGAGCGACCAAAGACGTAAAAGTGCCGCAAAAACCGAGGTAAAAAATGACGCGAGTCGAATTGACTTGTCGAAAAGTAATCACTTTTTTATGGAGGATGAAGATGTAAAGAAAATTAATGGACCTGTTCAGAAGAGCCGCCATTTAAATTATAACAAACAAAAATAGTTAAAACATTTTGTGTGTGTCCAAATACTTGTTCATAAAATCTGGATTATTTGAATAATTATAATCCAGATTTTGTAAAAGTATTTGTACACGCTCAAAACGTTGTAAATAAATTGTTGGGATAAGTATATATCTAAAATAAAACAAGGTTTGTTGGATTCAATTCTACGTTTATTTATGTATATGTTAATACATATTAACATATACATAAATAAATGAAGAATTGAATCCAACAAACCTTGTTTTATTTTGGATATACATATTACCCAACAATTCAATATGGAATTCTACCAACTTTCTGCAGTTACAATAAATAATGTAAATAAATTATCTGGTCAAATTATAAGCTTAAATAATAAAAATGAAAAATTGATATTTTCTGGCGTTTCTCATGTGTGTGATTATAATCCAGGATTCGAACTCACATACTGATAAAAAAGTTTCTGCTCAGTAAAAAGCTTCTTTTCATCTCACCAATAGATGTCTCTATCGAAGTTCTAGTGATTCAAGAATAATGTTTCAAAATTGGTTCGTATATATAGAACTTCCAAGAATTTGAGTAGTGTGGTTGTCAATAATGGGTAGAATTGGTGAATGTTACACGTGTGTGAAGTGATAACTTAAACCAGCCTATGACGGTCGTCAGCCCCGTAAATGCCCAGACTTCCATATTCTTCTTCATCTTAATTGAGATGTCAAAAAATAAAAATAAATTAATTTATCTACCATTTTAAATTTAAGTTTTGATTGGTAAATACCACTTTCTTTAAAATCTATGCGACACAGTCCGGATCATTTTCAAAAACCATAGGGCGCCTGTGCACTACACGGAATTTTACCGTCCGGCAGTCCGGTTTTTTTTCAAATAAAAGCGACTACGACAGTTTAGCGTGATCGAATTTATGCGCACCGTGATCACGCACCGATCACGCGCAACGATCTGAAGAAAGACGGCCAAAAGCACAAGCCAATCCAAGCCAATCATCCGTTTGTAGGAAACAACGTTTTTACGAAGGCGAATATTGCAAAAGAAAATGATGAATGAAAATATTGATTATATAGGCTGTTATAAACACAAAACGAGTCTAATACAATCCTTTATAGGTTGAGTATGTTAAATTAGATATTCCTCCCTAGTGATAATACCCTATTGGCTGGATATTCGATGCAATGTTATCCATAATGCGACACGTTTTCGCCAAACAAGGGCGGAGTTGTAACTAAATTCAGTTATAAATTACGAATTTGCGACGATAATTTCTAGCGTCAGTTTTCTCTCGCCAATGTCTCGGCGTTGACGCGGTGTGACGCCCATAATTCAGCCGACACCTGCTGTTTCTATACCAAGAATCGACACTTGGAGTGACCATTCTCGCATTTTTTTGTATTATTTAAAAAAAAAGTGTTTTGTCCTCCAAGGCGTTGAATTTACGACACCGATCACCCAACCTTAAGCTCAGTCTGGACCATGGGTGGGAAACCTTTTCATTTCTAAAGGATACATTCGTCTATCTGATTCAACACGCAGCAAAGAAAACCTGGACACCCATCATAAACCAATATTTAATTTCATTAATTGATGCGGCAGTTACTTTGTGGTAAAAACTATCCATTTTTAATTTAATTTTTACATACCACTATTTCTTCAAATCCACTATGACACGTGTTTCAGTGCATTCCGCATACGGTGTTTGAAAATGATGGGAAATGCATCGAAACACGTGTCACACTAGATTTTAAGAATTGGTGATATTTACTAAGTAAAACTTAAATTAAAAACATATATCTTTACTTTATAAAATAAAACAACTTTGTTTTTCAAACAAAAAAACAAGGGTGGACCATAGACATCAACAAATAGAGCAGCCAATAATTAAGCGATGACACCAACATTAAAATAACTCCATCGTTTCTGTGACGTCATTCATTGCCAACTTACGAAAATAACGTTTTTTCGAAGGCGAATATCCGGAAAGAAAATGAATGAAAATATTGATTATATCGGCTGTTATGAACACTTCACGAGTCTAATGTAGAAGAGGCGAAGAACATTTGCCAAGACAGAGTTTTGTGGCGTTCGATTCTCTCTGCCTACCTCTGCGGGGAAGCGGCGTGATGGTTCGTTAGTTAGTTAATATTTTTTCAATATTACCCTAGACTGTTTTTTTTAATCGTTCGTATGTTTAGTTTTTTTATATGGTTGTATTCTTTATATCATCCGATTTCGTAGTGTAGTGGTTAGCGCGTTTGACTATCATGCTGGAGGTCCCGGGCTCGATTCCCAGATGGGGGGTTCAAATAAATATATAACTGAATTTTTTCATTCATATATTTATTTAATATTACCCTGGACTGGTACCTGAAGCGGATGCAATATACCTGTCCTTCATGTGTAAACGATCAAGATAACACTGCGGTTGTATGATGCAGTGCCCTATGCACCATTGTGCGGATAAGTGTTTGAATGTTAAATTAGATATTCCTCCCGTCTGACAAGGATCCATTTAACCACGTGTTAGCCATGAAATCAGCAAGGGTTGTCAAAATTTCAATAATCGAGATATCGCTCACTCCTTTCAAGAACGTCATAAATCAAAAAAACTGCTTTTTCAGGAGAACATTTTTAAAGTTTGAAAATATAATACAATGTATTAAAAATAAATATCAAGCCACTTATTGAACTTTTTATTGTGCAACAGATCTTTTAAGGTAAAACCTGAAGGTTTTTTCTCCATTTGAAATATATTTAGTAATTTATGTTTTAATTTTAAATCAAACACAGATTTTTTGAGTCTACTAACTTAGTAGACTCAAAAAATCTGTGTTTGATTTAAAATTAATACATAAATTAAAATGGAGTTCTACAAATTAAACGCCAAATCAATAAATAAATATATTTAGTAAATTTTAAAAAATAATTAAACAATACCTTTTCTTCAAAATGCAAAAACAACACTTTCTGCCCTGCAGCGGGTAAATATTAAGTTAAAAATATGCCTCTTTTGCTGGGATGTAGTACATTTTCTGGGCATTCCGAAAACATGCACAACTGAAAATTGACGATTTTTGATTTATGACGTTCTTGAAAGGAGTGAGCGATATACCATAAATAAATATACTTGAATTCAATGCTGTAAATTGGGATTCCTACTACAAGAATGGTGACATTTCATATTGAATAAATTAGCAATTAATTACAAATACAAACGATATTGAACGAAACGAATTTTTGATATACAGGGTGTGACAGAAAAGGGTGTTATCATTGTAGCAAAAAGCGCGTTTGACTACCTGAGATTTTTTTTATATCTGAACATAGATGAAGAAGAATATGGTATTTATTGATTTGGCGTTTAATTTATAGAACTCCATTTTAATGTATGTATTAATTTTAAATCAAACACAGATTTTTGAGTCTACTAAGTTGTATTTTATTAACAAAAACACATAAAAAATTATATTGTGACAATTGTTTCGCCTTGTTAGGACATTCGTTTGATAATGCCCTAACATGGCGAAACAATTGTCACAATATAATTTTTTATGTGTTTTTGTTAATAAAATACAACTTAGTAGACTCAAAAATCTGTGTTTGATTTAAAATTAATACATACAAGAATATGGTAGTCTGAGTTTCGTCCTCGTTTCGTACTTGTTCTCCCCTTCACATTTGCCAAATATATTTTCCTGGTAATTTGAGAACACACTACCAAGATATAAAAATGATGACACTTGTTTTAGTCATTTATCTTGTACGATAATTTGGTTAGTGTGTTTAGCTGCCGTGCTGGAGGTCCCGGGTTCGATTCCCAGGGGGAGTGAAAATAAATATTTGTGATTTTAACTAACTAACTAACTAACTAACCATCACGCCTCTTCCTCGTAAGGGGAGACAGAGAGAATCGAACGCCACACCACTCTGTCTTTGCAAACATTCTTCGCCTCATTCATGCATCTCCTCATACATACCCGACGATTATTACGACTCCTGACCCGGCCGCCTTCAAGTATTTGGCATACCTAATTGTGCCAAGTTTTCCTCGGTCTTCCCCTGCTTCTTTTTCCAACTACATTCGCTTCATAAATTTGTTTAACCGCTCTTTCCTCACTCATAGGTTCCACATGTCCAAACCATCTAAACACACCAAGTGATTTTATGTTTCAACATTTACAACATTTTGAGTGTGTCCAAATATTTGTACACAAAGCTGGATTATCTCCAATTATAGGAGTTACTTTCATATAATTTATTTGACATCGCAACATAGATGAAGAAGAATACGCAAGTCTGGTTATGCCCCGTAAATGCCCAGACTTCAAAATATATGTATTTTCTCTAATATTTGTTTATAATACCCCGGACTGGTCCCTGAAACGCGAGAGTGATCAACTTGCCTTCATGCAAGTAACGACCAAGATAACACTGCGTCAATATGACCCAGTGCCCTATGCACCATCGTGTGCAGATAAGGGTTATAAGAAATATAAGAAAATGTTTTATTTTAAAATTGCACGATACATTTAACATTTTTTTCTAAGCTGTTTTTTTTATTTATTTGATTTTTTATTTATAAGATTATTTTTACACTCTGTATACTATAAGCCCATTGAATAAAATTATGCGTGTGGTATCACAATAAATAAAAATTGATTTAATAATGTGAAAAATATGTTAATTTTTTTATGTATTTTGATAGTTGGGGCGGGTTTTGCCTTCACACTCATTACCCACATATACAATATCACTAAATTAAAATATAACCACCACGTCGTTATCCACTGGGGCAGGCAGAGATAACATAACTCCACGCCGATCTGTCTTTGCAAACAAGCTTCGCCTCTTCCACATTCGTTCATCTCGTCATGCATACCCGCCGATTATACCGAATACTCGGCTGTCCAAACTTAAAACACAGTAAGGGACATTTTTTGTAGTACGTTTTTTTTTGCATTTTTGGACTAAGTAGAATCTACTTAGTCCAAAATGCAAAAAAAACGAACTACAAAAAAAATGTCCCTTACTGTGTTTTGAATTTGGACAGCTGTACTGATCTGACTACTTTCAAGTATTTTGAATATTTGATCATACCAAGTTCTCTCAATCTTTTAATTTCAGAATTGGGTATTATTAAAGCTATTATTTGTCATGGGTAGAATGGTGAATCTTACACGTGTGTAAAAAGTGATCACTAAACCTTCCTATGAGAGGTCAAAAGCTTTGTAAATACAACAGACTTCCATATTCTTCTACATCTTTGATGAGATGTCAAAAATAATATGAAAATAACTCCTATAATTGGAGATAATCCAGATTTGTGAACAAGTATTTGGACACACTCAAAATGTCGTAAATAAATTAACTGGTCAAATTATAAGCTAAAATAATAAAAATGAAAATGATATTTTCTGGCGTTTCTCAAGTAAGTGATAATAATCCAGGATTCGGACCTCACATACTAATACAAGAGTTTCTGCTCAATAAAAAGCTTTTTTTCATCTCACCAATAGATGTCTCTGTTGAAGTTTTAATGATACAAGAACAACGTTTCGAAATTGGTTCATATATATATATAGAACTTCCAAGAATTTTAGTAGTGTGGTTGTCAATAATGGGTAGAATCGGTGAACGTTACACGTGTGTAAAGTGGTCACTTAAACCAGCCTATGACGATCGTCAGCCCCGTAAATGCTCAGACTTCCATATTCTTCTTCATATTTGATGAGATGTCAAAAATAATATGAAACTAGTTGTGTTTACATTAACTCGTAAAGTCTGTAGTTTTCAAAACTAGTCGTGGTAACATTAATAACTTCATAAGTGGTCTCATACAAGTGGTTTTTTTTATTATTATTAATATAAAAGTGTATGATATCGAATTAAAATATGTATTACCGACACATACAGGTTTTCGGTTACGTATAAAACAGTCTGTTATTCGCTCGAATGCACTTTAATCGATCAAACGGAGCGACTAATGTGGGGTGTCGTATTACCGGGGATCGCTTTAAGCGGGCGCAGTACTTGGCGACCATTCCCAGACCGATTTTTTTAATCCAATATAACGAAAAAAAAAAATTATTGATTCTGCATTTATATCAACTTTGTAGAATGACATGTTGATCATTTTTATTTAAAAAAATAAAACTAGCTAACCGACCATCACGCCGCTTCCCCGCAGGGATAGACGGAGAGAATCGAACACCATACCACCATTTCTTTACATTATTCGCCACTTCCACATTCATGTGGATATTCAATCTCCTCATACATACCCGCCGATTATTTGACTCCTGAACTGACCTCTTTCACTTATTTGAAATACTGGATCGTGCCAAGTTTTTCTCGGTCTTCTTCTGCTTCCATTTCCATCTTTATTCGCCTCATGAATTTGTTTTACTGTTCTTTCTTCACACATTAGATTCACACACCCAAACCATATCAACACACCTTTCTTAATTTTATCCTTAACACTTATATCAGCTTTCGAACATTTGTCGCACATTGTTTTTCCGCACATTCATCTGAGAGATCGCATTTCGACTGCATTCAGTCTTTCATCCTTCTTTTGCCAACTCCATGCTTCATTTCTATAAATTAGGATTGGAACCAGGACTCCGCTGTGTACCGCCAGTTTAGCTTTCGCCGATTCTCCCGAGTCGGTATGTTAATAGGTTTGCTATATTTCGCAGCGACAGTTCAACACCCGGCATAAGCAAACAGAAATATACGCGTTCGGGCAATAAACGCAGAGTTACGGGCAAAACAGCGAACGGGCAACGAATTGCCGAGCCGAGAAAAGTATCGACAGCTTGTTATTCGATTTGCGACCGCGTTTTTGGTCGTGTTTTTCAACACTCGGGTCAAATACTCCCCAGTTACGATAACCCTGAGATGAGAACTCCCGAGATGCGAACGAATCAAAATTATTCGGTAGTTGTTACATTTCATACCATATTATTTTTTGAGATCTCAACATAGGTGAAGAATAAATACGTTGGAGATAATTCAGATCTGTGAACAAGTACTTGGACACACTCAAAATGTTGTACATAAATTAACTGGTTAAATTATAAGCTAAAATAATAAAAATGAAAATGGTATTTTCTGGCGTTTCTCATGTGTGTGATTATAATCCAGGATTCGTACCTCACATACTTATATAAGAGTTTCTGCTTAATAAAAAGCTTCTTTTCATCTCACCAATAGATGTCTCTAGTGAAGTTCTAGTAATTCAAGAATAATGTTTATAAATTGGTTCATTTACATATATAGAACTTCCGAGAATTTGAGTAGTGTGGTTGTCAATAATGGGTAGAATTGGTGAATGTTACACGTGTGTAAAGTGATCACTTAAACCAGCCTATGACGGTGGTTACCCCCGTACACGCCCAGACTTCCATATTCTTCTTCATCTTTGATGAGATGTCAAAAAATAATATGAAAATTACTCCTGCAATTGGAGATAATCCAGATTTTATAAACAATTATTTGGACACACTCAAAATGTTGTAAATATAATATAAGCAAATTAAAGAAAGAAAAAAATATTAAAAATTTCCCGACTTACGAACGAAATTCTCCCAAGACCTTAGCGAGTTCGTAAGTCGGGACACACGGTACATATGTGTGTGTACATACACGCAATCACAACAAATTATTTTCGCTTGACGTGTTTATGCTGGGCGTCTAAGACCGGGGTGTTGTAACTTAATATTTTAAAACGTAAATATTATTTTAAACTCTGAATGCACAGCGTTCATTTTGACGGTTTATTTAGGCTGGGGTCCATCATTATACAAATTCTTTAGACGTTATACGTTTTCATTATTATTATATACATACGTGTATAATATATGAAAATGTCTGCTTCCGGTTATCCGATGAGTCTACTGGCAATGTTTGATAACAAGATTATATATATATATATATATATCCTCAATATTATTAATATTTAAAGCATTTACTTTGTGGTTAGTCATTTTTACTGGTATTCTTTTTTGACATTTCATCAAAGATGAAGAAGAATATGGAAGTCTGGGCATTTACGGGGCTGACGACCGTCATAAGCGTTTAAGTGATCGCTTTACACACGTGAAACATTCAGCAATTCTACCCATTATTGACAACCACACTTCTCAAATTCTTGGAAGTTCTATATATATGAACCAATTTTGAAACATCATTCTTGAATAACTATAACTTCACTATATATAAAATTGGTTCATATATATATATAAACCAATTTTGAAACATTGTTCTTGAATCACCAGAACATCACAAGAGACATCTATTGGTGAGATGAAAAGAAGCTTTTTATTGAGCAGAAATTATTTTATTAGTATGTGAGGTCCGAATCCATGGATTATAATCACACACATGAGAAACGCCAGAAAATATCATTTTCATTTTCTGATTCAAAATCTGGATTATCTTCAATTATCAAGTAATTGAAGATAATCCAGATTTGTGAACAAGTATTTGGACACACTCAAAATGTTGTAAATTAATTATCTGGTCAAATTATAGGCTTAAATGATAAAAAGGAAAGAAAAGTTTTTTTATATATTTGAAGTGTTCCCATGGGTGAGGTATCGAACCCAGAACTGTGCGAGTGAAGTGATCTACGCTACCGCGGACTGGTTTGCGCTGGAATGCAGCGCAATATGGTAATAAATTACCAATATATAATTATGAGAGCCACGTAGGTGAAAAGATAAATATCCATAATATAACCAGTGGCTAGAGTCAATATGTAAACACTATATCTAGTTTCGTGCGAGATGCTTCTGTAATGCCATGCGCTTCTCAAACTGTAGAGCCATTCTTATTTCAATCACTTTTCTCATCCCCTAACTAATAACATTTTATAATTAAAATGTAACTTTGTTTTAAAATCACTATTTAATAGTGATTTTAAAACGCAATTTCAAAACATTGTACATGAATCACTTGAATTTTCACTACAGATATCTATTGGTGAGATGAAGAAGCTTTTTATTGAGTAAAAACTCTTATATTTGTATGTGAGGTCCGAATCCTGGATTATCACACAAAAATATATTTACAATAAAAATATTTTTTGTACTAAAGCACACTATCTGCGGGCGGATTCGCGTTTATAATAGAGATAAACATCTCTAAAAAGTAGTGATAACATTTAACCATACTGTATACATCGATATGAGATCAAAATATGCCGCGAAAGTCATGCGTAAAAATAACTTACACGCAATTTACGACGAGTCGAGTGAAAAGGTAAAATAACCCTTCCCGCCCAACACCACCAGTCGAGTGAAACGGTCAAATTACCCTTCCTGCAGATAGTGTGTAATATATCGTGAAAAGCAAAAGAATTTGAAAAAAAAGGGATTTGTGTATTTTCCTGAGGGGTGCTATCTTTTGTTATATGAGGGTAATTCTTAAATGCATATGTAAGGATTTATATTTAAATATTTACGTTTTGAGATTTAAAAAAAATATATTGAAGTAGAAAAGTTGTAGAAGCTCTGATCTGTGATTCGTCTGCATGTTCCAGCACAATGGCAGTGCAACATGGTGTTATACGCTGACGAGGAAATTCCTCTATTTGTCCCGGTGTTGGTACAAAAATTCAAATATTGGTAGTGTCAACATAATACTACTGGTCGACATATTACACTGTTGACTCGCACATACGTACACCACTTGTTTGGGTTCCGATCACGTTCTGTTTGTTCTTTGTCCGAGGCAAACAAGAGGCGTCCGTAACACGGGGTGTCCGTAAGTCGAGAAGACGTAAAGCGAGGGATCAAGTTAGGTTCAACTGAATATATCAACTAACTTACTAACTAAGCGTCACGCTGCTTCACGCAGAAGTAGGCAGAGAGAATCGAAAGCTACACCTAACTGTCTTTGTACACTATCGTCGATTCCACATTCTTACATCTTCTCATACATTTTTACATACAAACCTATACAATGGTGTACAGGGCACTGCATCAAATAAACGCAGTGTTTTTTTTTATCGTTACACAGGAATGAAAGGTGATCAGCCATGCGCTTCAGGTACCAGTCCAGGGTAGTATTGAATAAATATTATAGTGAAAAAATCACTTATATTTATATTATTTTTTGACATCTCATCAAATATGAGAAAGAATATGGAAGTCTGGGCATTTACGGGGCTGACGACCGTCATAGGCTGGTAACATTCACTAATTCTACCCATTATTACAACTCAAATTCTTGGAAGTTCTAAATATATGAACCAATTTTGAAACATTGTTCTTAAATCATTAGAACTTCACTAGAGACATCTATTGGTCAGATTTGTGAACAAGTATTTGGACACACTCAAAATATTGTAACATTTATATTTATTTTACCCCCCCCCCCTGAGATTCGAACCGGGGACCTCCAGAACAGTAGCCCAGCGTGCTGACGATTACTTTACGGAGGCGGACAATATAAAAAGGGTTTGTATTAAATGTGATATAAGCAAACTGAAGAAAAAAAAATTAGGGTTGGAACCATGACTTCATGATGGACATTCAGCTTAGCTTTCGCTGATGGGGTTTTATTTGCCATAACTGAATTCGGTGCCCCATTAGCTCTCTTCTCTACATCATTACCCATCTTTCCATCTTCTTAATATTATACATATCGCTTACTCCTTTCAACAACGTCATACATCAAAAAACTTGATTTTTAGGAGATCGTTTTTAAAGTTTAAGAATATTTAAATTCATCATTGTTTTATTTTTTTATATATCGCTCACTCCTTTCAAGAACGTCATAAATCAAACTTGATTTTTCAGGAGAACGTTTTTATTCAGGATAAGATTAAAAATATAATACAATGTATTAAAAATAAATATCAAGCCAGTTATTGAACATTTTACTGTGCAACAGATCGTTTTAGGTAAAACCTGAATGATTTTTCTCCATTCGAAAAATATTAAGTATATTTAAACAATAACTTTTCTTCAAAATGCAAAAACAACACTTTCTGCCCTGTAGCGGGTAAATATAAGGTTAAAAATATGCCGCTTTTGCTGGGATATAGTACATTTTCTGGACATTCCGAAAACATGCACAACTGAAAATTGTCGATTTTTGATATATGACGTTGTTGAAAGGAGTGAGCGCTTTGTATTATTTATTCCTCTTATTTTATTTATAAATATTTATTTTCTTTTTATTAATAAATAAAAACTAAAAAAAAGTGTTTTCTTGAATATACATACTATTATGTAAAAATTGGTCAATGTCACATTTCGAGGACAAAATTAAATGGTCTAATCATATACAGCATAAGTGAAAGTTGACGATTTTTGATATGTGACGTTGTTGAAAGGAGCGACCGATATATTGATGGTTTTTTCAAACTTACCCCTAAGGCTGTCTGCGGGGTGGGCTCCATAGAGATCGTATGGGGCTCTGGCGTATGGTAAGGGCGGATGGTGTGCGAGAGCCCTAGCTGCAAGGTACTGCAGTTCCCCATGGAGACTCGATGCTGACAACCTGTGAACAAAATAAAATTTATATAAATAAAACATACTTATATTATAAATATCTTACAAAATTTATATAAATAATACATACTTATATTATTAATATAAGTATAATATTAACTTGCCGCCTCCGTAGTG
This sequence comes from Brachycentrus maculatus, assembly GCF_059751285.1. NCBI lineage: Eukaryota > Metazoa > Arthropoda > Insecta > Trichoptera > Brachycentridae > Brachycentrus > Brachycentrus maculatus. The sequence continues at coordinate 1,062,420 of NW_028280787.1, forward strand.
TAATGGTCAGCGCGCTCGGCTACCATTCTGGAGGTCCCGGGTTCGATTCCCAAGGGGGGTAAAATAAATATAAGTAATTTTTTTCACTGTAATATTTATTCAATATTACCCTGGACTGGTACCTGAAGCGGAGGGCTGATCACCTTTCCTTCATGTGTAAACGATCAAGATAACACTGCGTTTATATGACGCAGTGCCCTATGCACCATTGGGGTGCGGATAAGGGTTTTTTATTATTTTTATTTATTATAATAATAACATACTTATATTATTATTATTAATATTTAAAGCATTTACTTTGTGGTTAGTCATTTTAATTTTTTTTTAACAAAAAATTTTATAATATTAGTATAAAACCAGTCACCGAGATTTTTATGTCTACCGGTTTCGAGACGTACCCGTCTCTTCGTCAGGACAATCGCTACCACAGCATGCAAACAATATCACCCTTCACTACCATAGCACTATTTACACAATTAAAACTACACAAAATGTTTGACACATAAGTGTGTAAATTTTGTTTAATTTTATTAAATTTAATTTTAAGTGTGTAAATAGTGCTATGGCAGTGAAGGGTAGTATTGTTTGCATGATGTGGTAGCGATGAGATGGTAGTGATAATAAAGGTGTGTTGAGATGGTTTGGACACGTGGAACGAATAAGTGAGGTAAGAACGGTTAAAAAAAATTATGAGGCGAATGTAGTTGGAAAAAAAACACATGAAGACCGAGGAAAACTTGGCACAATCAGGTATGTCAAATACTTGAAAGCGGCCGGGTCAGGAATCGTAATAATCGTCGGGTATGTATGAGGAAATGCATGAATAAAAAGAGGCGAAGAATGTTTGCAAAGGAGTAGTGTGGCGTTCGATTCTCTCTGCCTACCCCTGCGGAGAAGCGGCGTGATGGTTAGTTAGTTAAGATTCAGATAATGGCCCTTTGAAGGGCCCATAGCATAAATATAAAAAAGGTTTTTCGGGAGACGATAATTCAATCGGACGCTTCAAAGTGTCAACAAATAAGGGACCAAGTCCATTTAAAAAAATCTAACGACATGGCATAACACGTTAACCAAATTAACGAATGCTTCCTGTTGCAATTATACCGTCCACATGTTTCGAGATCTTTGGATAGTCGAAACAGAACAAAAATAGACGATCCGTAGGGGTAAGCAGAGAGGATGGAACGCCACGCTCGTCTATCTAAACCAGTCATCTTTACAACATTTTGAGTGTGTCCAATTACTTGTTCACTATTCTGGATTATCACCAATTATAGGAGTTGTTATTTATTTATTTATTTATTTTTCAAAACATATTATATCCATAAGTCATATATATAATATTCCCGATGAGTAATTTCTATTTCTCATTTTGGGACATGGGATTAAGGTTAACAAGACTGGAACACAAATAATAAAGTTACAAAAATGTTTTTTTTTTTAAATAACCAAAACTAATACATGGCAAAACGTAAAAACAGAAAACAGGTATAATAAATAGGCATACGAAGCATATTAAAAAGAAATAAATGAGAAAAACATAAGGTAAGAAGTATATTAATAATATTACCCTGGACTGGTACCTGAAGCGGAGGGCTGATCACCTTTCCTTCATGTGTAAACCATCAAGATGACACTGCGTTTATATGACGCAGTGCCCTATGCACCATTGGGGTGCGGATAAGGGTTTTATTTTTATTATTATTAAGAAGTATATTTAAAATGAACAAATGAGAAAATATAAAAAAAAACAAGGAAATATGACTAAAAACTACATACTTATATATCTTTTCCTAAAGATTCTTTTCAGATTATTTATTTTGGATCATAATTTATTTTTTTAAAGAGTATTTTTGATTTTTTAATTTACAAAAATACTTCAATTTCATACTATTTTTGTGAGCTTAGTGACTTATTGTTAGAAATAGGTATCAAACTGTGGTAGAGTGGGTTCGAACCGAGAAGCTCTGACTCAAGAATCAGCGACGCTAACCACGGGACCACAATCGGAGACAACAAAAGATTTTCTCCTCAATAAATAGCTTCTTTTCATCTCACCAATATATGTATCTAGTGAAGATCTAGTAATTCAAGAACAACGTTTCAAAATTAGTTAATATATTACAGAATTTCCAAGAATTTAAGTAGTGTGGTTGTCAATAATGAAGGATGAAAGTAGACTGAATGCAGTCGAAATGCGATCTCTCAGAAGAATGTGTAACAAAACGATGTATGATAGATGTGCGAATAGTGAAATAAGGAAAGAATGCAAAGCTGAGATAAGCATTATCGATAAAATTAAGAAAGGTGTGTTGAGATGGTTTGGACATGTAGAACGAATGAGTGAGGAAAGAACGGTAAAACAAATTTATGAGGCGAATGTTAGCGGGAAAAGAAGCAGAGGAAGACCGAGAAAAACATGGCACGATCAGGTATGCCAAATACTTGAAAGTGGTCAGGTTAGGAGTCGTAACAATCGGCGGGTATGTATGAGGAGATGCATGAACGTGGAAGAGGCGAAGAATGTTTGCAAGGACAGAGTGGTGTGGCGCTCTATTCTCTCTGCCTACCCCTGCGGGGAAGCGGCGTAGTGGTTAGTTAGTTAGTTAGTTTTGGTTGTCAATAATGGGTAGAATTGGTGATCACTTAGACCAGTCTATGATGGTCGGAAGCCTTGTAAATGCCCCGACTTCCATATTCATCTTCATCTATGTTGAGATGTCAAAATGTTTACATTAATAATCTGAAAAAAAGGTCTTATAAAAGCGTTTAATTTTTATATTTAAACTCTGATATTTTTTATACAATGTGGTTGAATTTTACCAATACGGAAATTGTAGGCCTCCCTTACAATGTAAGGGATGCGAAGCTAGTTAAAAAGATATTTGATATTCTGAAATGACATCCCATAAGGGCGGTATTCTTTATAAGTTTATGCGGTGGTAAATCTATACGACCGGGGTGGATTGTTGACATCTGCTGACGGTATGGTAATTATTCGACTGTGAGTTTATGGTAAGTTTATGGTGTGTTTGGGGGATGGAAATTCCTTTATTGCACTGCTAAAATTGAGAATATATCGTGGGTATACTGGCAAAAAAACATAACTCTAAAAGTCAGTCCACTTGGTCTTCACATTCGTTTGAAAATGCCATAACAAGGCGAAAAAATTGTCACAATATGAATTTTGTATGTGTTTTTGTTAATAAAATACAACTTAGTAGGTTTATTTATTTTTAAACGATTTGTCACATACGCAGAATTCGTTGTCCCTCTATGAAAAATATAGTTTACTCGGAATTTTCTACTATGTAACAATAAAAACAATAATAAATTTGAAACAGGCAAATAATTTCGTATATCGTAGTCATACAGGAGAAAGTGACCAAGTGTACTTTTTACAAAAACGTGATCATTGACTATTTGATATCTTACCATACTAGCTTAATATTGCCCTGAAAAAATCCCAAAAGATTTTAAACTTTTAAGTATAATATATTGACCTGTTAAAAATGACTAACAGCGTTGATGTTTATTTTCTTGCCAAGCAAAAGTGATTTGAATGGCCCTCCTGAACATTTCACGTTTTGTCAGTTGGTCACTTTCTCCTGTACGACTAAGATATGTTGTTGAAAGGAGTGAGCGATATGTTAAAAACACATTTTTTATATTTTTTTGTAAAGGCAGTAATGCCGTAAATAAATAAATTCATCAATAAAAAAAAAAGATAATCGCTACTACGAAAAACTGGTGCATAGCAATTAACCCTTTCAACCCCCAACGTCGTACACCTGTCCATAATTTAGATTTGAAAAGCTGAAGCACGCCAGATATATATTTTTTTCATTTCTTTTTACCACATTTAGCACTAAGAGACGTGCGTGTCTGACATGATATAAGAATAAAAATATATATACAAAGATTAGTTATATGATGAACGTCAGGGGCGTGCATTCCATGTCGGCAGAAAAGCAGTGGCGAGCCTAGCTTACTTTACTACCTACCACTACTGCCTAATTTGATACAAAACTCTGTTCATATCACTGCTTTCACTAGTAGCATCAAACCATAATCAAAAAAAATGTATCCAGTCATATATATAATCAAAGGGACAATCCAATATTGATATATAAACATTTAAAATTTCTGCCGGTACGTGGAATATTGTGGATGAGTATCATCGTTGAACAACAAACTAGACAAAAATATCGAAATATTTTAGTACACAACCATGATACACGATTTACAAAAAACGAAGGTTTGATAGTTCCAAGAATTAACAATAAATATGGGAGTCCAACACTGCAATATTTTAAACTTGTTGCCGAACATTTTAAATTTGTTGCCGACGGATGTTAAGAGGTCAAAATAAAATATGGAACAAAGGCAAAATAAAGCAATGGGTGAATGATCAAGAGAATGTGTATATTCTTAATTTTTCTCTCTTTTTTGTGTGTATATTAGGTTAAAATGGTTAAAAACAATAAAAAATGTATTAAAAAAGAACTCCACCGACAAGACACACAAGGCGGCTTGGTGGGTCTCTGCAAAATATATTTTTTAAATATGTTGAAAATTGTGATTTTAATAAATGTATACAATTTATGTTAAAAATAAAAAATAAAAATAAAATTAAAAAATTAGATAGTAAGAATGAAAAGCCATACGTTATTTTTTTTAAATATGTTGCATATGAAAAAATGTATGATCGATTAACACTTATTACATGAAATCCAGTTTTGGCAAGAATCCACATAGCATAGAAGCTAGAAGTGCATCAAAAGTTGAAAGAAACGCTTTTAGGTTTTACAACATTTTGAGTGTGTCCAAATACTTGTTCACTAATCTGGATTATCTCCAATAAGAATTTTTTTTAAATTTTTTTTACATGTCAACATAAATGAAGAAGAATATGGAAGTCGGGGATTTACAGGGGGTACGACCATCATAGGTTGGTTTAAGTGATCACTTTTCACACGCGTAACATTAATAAATTCTACCTGTAATTCTACCTATATAATGCCCAGACTTCGATATTTTTCTTCATCTTGATGAGATCTCAAAAAAATCATGTAAAAAATAACTCCTAATAGGAGATAATCCAGATTTGTAAACAAGGATTTGGACACACTCAAAATGCTGTTAATAAATTAACTGGTGAAATTATAGGCTAAAATAAAAAATGAAAAGGATATTTTCTAGCGTTTCTCAAATGTGTGAATATATTCCAGGATTCGGACCTCACATACAAATGAAAGAATTTCTGCTTAGTAAAAAAAAAAGCTTCTCTCATCCCACCATAGATGTCTCCAGTGAAATTCTAGTAAATTCAAATAGTTTGTTTAGAATTAAATTTATATCATTGGAAGTTCCAAGAATTTGAGTAGTGTGGCTGTCAATCATGGGTAGAATTGGTGAATGTTACACGTGTGTAAAGTGATCACTGAACCAGCCTTAGACATGTTATAAGCCCTGTAAATGCCCAGACTTCCATATTCTTCTTCATATATGTAGAGATGTAAAAAAATAATTTAAAAAATCTACTATTTTTTTATCTACCCATAACACCCGTCACAGCTACAAATTCCTATCTAATTTCCCAATTCATAATCAAATCATGCGTCGATTTCCTACTACTATATCCTAGCATCGTTAATCCTTTTAGAATCGCGCCTCATTTACATTCATTGTAGTTATTGAAAATCCAACGAAGGACGAAAATGTCAGACCAAAACGCAAATTTAAATTTATCGCTAATATATGCAATCGAAGATCGGGATCAGGTAACAAGCGTTTATTATGGACGAGAAAGGGTTGGAATAAAAAATAATAATAAATAATATCACCGTTTAAGGATAAGGGATGATGGTTTAAACCAGAGGTTCCCAAACTCTTTTATCTCGTAGACCCCTTGCCTTACCTGATATTGATTTTTATCAAATTCATTAACTTCAAATGTATTTTTGACAGCCGGTATATGTAGTGTTACTCACTTTGAACCACACATGTTAGGTTTTATACATTTATATTTTAAATTCAAATTAAAACATAGACCCATTGCAAGTTGTCATAGACCCCTGGGGGTCGATATAGACCACTTTGGGAATCACTGGTTTAAACCATAGATTTCCAAACTTATTCGATTTTTTTTTCTTTATAAACGGTCGTTGCCAATTTGTATATAAAATTAAATAGTGTGGTTGTCAATCATGGGTAGTATTTATTTATTTATAACGGTATTACTGCCTTTTACAAAAAATAACAGAAATTAGAAATTAAGATACGTAGAAAATAATAAAAAAATGATTTATTTATTGTAACTGTAGACAGTTGGTAGAATTCCATATTGAATTGTTGGGTAATATATCCATAATAAAACACGGTTTTTGTTGGATTGAATTCTACATTTATTTATGTATATTTTAATACGTGACGCATTTCGTCTTCTTAGGACATTATCAAACACTATCACTATCAAAATCGAGTGTTTGATAATGTCCTAAGAAGACGAAACGCGTCACGTATTAAAATATACATAAATAAATGTAGAATTCAATCCAACAAAAACCGTGTTTTATTTTGGATATATTACCCAACAATAATAATGATATAACATAAAAATGACAATAATGAAAAACGAAAGGATAAGATGCCTGAATGTATGAAGAATGAAAAAGAGTCTGAAAGAATTTAAAAATAAATGTTTTGTTTGCTGTAAAGATATGTAAATATGTAAATTAAGTGTAAATAATAGTTTATATTAGTTGTTATATAAGCTAACTTAAGAAATAAAATAAAATAAAAAATAAAATAAAAATAGGGTTTAGAAGAAGCACCTAAGTTAAATCCGGTATTCTTCTTATCCCTATTGACTCGGAACTTCATAAAAGCTGAAATTATTGATTCGAATCGAACCATTATTATTTATATGATTTGTGACGTAATTTACATATTAAATTGTTGGCAATTTATGAATGTTTTCTGACACATTGAAATGATATGCAAATTTTCTATTTCCCCTTTTTGCAATATATCATTCGTGGTGCAAAATCGATAAAATACACCGTCGCCCCTCGTAGATCTTCAGTGATGCGAATATCGGTCACTTACCATATAATCGAATAATTGATTTGAGAAAAATCGATCAAAGTAAGACAGGTTTCTTAAATCACTAGGAATTCACTAGAGACATCTAGTGGTGAGATGAAAATAGTATATTTATTGAGCGTAAACACTTTTATTAGTATGTGAGGTCCGAATCCTGGATTGTAATCACATACAGTAGAAACGCGAGAAAATATCATTTTCATTTTTATTATCTAAGCTTATAATTTGACTAGTTAAGTTCTTTGCAATGGTATGGACATGTGGAGCGAATGGATAATGAGAGAATGACTAAGAAAATATATGTGGCGAATGTGAGAGGGAAAACAGAACGAGGACGACCGAAAAAGGCGTGGCACGATCAGATCAATCAGAAGCTATAATCTGGCGGTGTCAAAAGTCTGCGTAATCGGAGGGCATGTATGAATAGATGTATGGATGTGAAGGAGGCGAGGAGTGTATGTCAGGACAGAAGAGGAGTGTATGGCGTTCCATCCTCTCTGCCTACCCCTGCGGGGAAACGGCGTGATGGTATTAGCAGTAATTTATTTACAACATTTTGAGTGTGTCCAAATACTTAAAAATTAAAAAGAAATAATTAATATAATAAATAATCGTGAAATCGCATGCGGTAGTATGTAAGACGAGATGCAAGAATGTAATGTGAAGCGCAGAATGTTTGCAAGGACTGAGTGGTGTGACGTTCTATTCTCTCTCCCTACCCCTGCGGGAAGTAAAATGATGGTTACATAGCTATTTTATTAAAATTAAAGACTTGAATATACCACTTTAATGAGTTTTATTTATATATATATATATACGACTAGTTTCGAAAAACGACAGATGTTTTCATCTTCTGGTACAAATTAAAACATTTTGTGTCGTTTTTGAAACAAGTCGTATTTATAAAAAAACTGATTAAAGTGGTAAATTCAAGTGTTTAATTTTAATAAAATAATCATGTCATTCCACAAAGTTAATGCCGAATCAATAAATGTTACATAGCTATATTATTGGTGTAGTTTACACTAACAGTTACACAAACTGTTAGTTTAAATTTGTACCAGAAGATGAAAACATCTGTCTTTTCGAAACTAGTCGTAAATAAAAATAAAACTCATTAAAGTGGTATATTCAAGTGTTATATAGCTAGTTAAGTGTTATAGTTATATAGCTAGTTAAGTGTTATATAGCTAGTTAAAAATAAAACTCATTAAAGTGGTATATTCAAGTGTTATATAGCTAGTTAAGTGTTATAGTTATATAGCTAGTTAAGTGTTATATAGCTAGTTAAAAATAAAACTCATTAAAGTGGTATATTCAAGTGTTATATAGCTAGTTAAGTGTTATAGTTATATAGCTAGTTAAGTGTTATATAGCTAGTTAAAAATAAAACTCATTAAAGTGGTATATTCAAGTGTTATATAGCTAGTTAAGTGTTATAGTTATATAGCTAGTTAAGTGTTATATAGCTAGTTAAGTGTTATATAGCTAGTTAAGTGTTATAGTTATATAGCTAGTTAAGTGTTATATAGCTAGTTAAAAATAAAACTCATTAAAGTGGTATATTCAAGTGTTATATAGCTAGTTAAGTGTTATATAGCTAGTTAAAAATAAAACTCATTAAAGTGGTATATTCAAGTGTTATATAGCTAGTTAAGTGTTAGAGTTATATAGCTAGTTAAGTGTTATATAGCTAGTTAAAAATAAAACTCATTAAAGTGGTATATTCAAGTGTTATATAGCTAGTTAAGTGTTAGAGTTATAGAGTTATATAGCTAGTTAAGTGTTATATAGCTAGTTAAAAATAAAACTCATTAAAGTGGTATATTCAAGTGTTATATAGCTAGTTAAGTGTTAGAGTTATATAGCTAGTTAAGTGTTATATAGCTAGTTAAAAATAAAACTCATTAAAGTGGTATATTCAAGTGTTATATAGCTAGTTAAGTGTTATAGTTATATAGCTAGTTAAGTGTTATATAGCTAGTTAAAAATAAAACTCATTAAAGTGGTATATTCAAGTGTTATATACAGTATCTACTCAATGAATTAGGGCCACCCACTATTTTTTTGAATACTCTGAAATCTTTTGGATTATTATATTTATTTTACATAAATACTTTAAGTTTTCTATTGACATCTAATATCATGTATATTACCTTCAATAATATGTAAAATATACCTGGATTATTTAAGCCTTTACAAAATTTCAAACCCTTTTTCTGAGAAAGGTCCCTAATTAGCACAGGTAGACAGATAGTTGAAAGTTCAAAAAATAGTCCTATCTCATTTATTAGTGAAGTTTCTTGAGTTCTGGTTGTTGTTTTGTTCAGAGAGGTTATATAGTTATCGTGTCTTGTGAAAAAAACTTAATTTTTAATTTTAGTTCATAAAGTATAATTTTTTTTTGTAAACACAAGTGTTTTTTTTGAAAAGGACAAAATGGGAAAAAGTAAAGACATTTCTGAGGAAAAAAAGCCTAGTGTTATAGTGCTACTGAAATTAGGAATACTATCTAATAGAGAAATTTCAAAAAAAGAAAACATTTCTCGTCAAACAGTGGACAGAATTTCAAAATCAATAAAAAATCAGTCACCCACCACCAGCAATCAGCGAAAGAACTGTCGTAGGATTAGAAAAACAACACCGAGGACTGATCGAAAAATCGTTCAAAGTGCCTTAGAAAACCGTAGTGCATCAGCAAAAACATTAAAAATAAAATTGGAAGAAGAGGGTATAAATATATCGGTATCAACACTGAGGCGACGTCTTTACGAAGTAAATCTGAAATGCAGGCGCCCTATAAAAGTACCAAAATTGACACCACGAATGAAAGCGGATCGATTAAAATGGGCCAGGCTACATCGAAATTACTCGGTAGATGATTGGAAAAAGGTATTTATTTAAATTGAATTTTCAACATATCATTTTAGTAAATAAACTTATATATTTGAATTAAACTTAAATTTTCATTATTTTTCAGGTCATCTTTAGTGATGAGTGCCGGTTAGAAGCCGTGACAGAGAGCCGTCGATTCGTCAGGAGAACACCAATGGAACGTTACAATGAGGCCTGTGTGGTAAAAGTTATCAAACACCCCCCTGCAACAATGATATGGTCATGTATTATTAACAATTTACCTGGGCCGTTGTTTTTCGTGGAAGGAACAATGAACCAAAATTCCTATAAGCAGGTCCTCGAACGAATTTTATTGCCCTTCTACCATACACTCGACCCAACAGAAGGTCCATACACCTTCATGCAGGATGGGGCACCTTGCCACCGGGCTAAATCAATAATAAAATTTTTGTCTAACAAAAATCTGCCTTTGCTCCCCTGGCCTGGAAATTCTCCGGACCTTAATCCTATAGAAAACGTATGGAGCATGTTAAAAAATAAGGTATACTCATTTCCAAATCCGACAGTAGACTGTCTAAAAAAAAATATTCAAAAAATTCGGTCAGAAGACGAAGAAATAAAAAACATGATAAAACAGTGCATTTTAAGTATGCCAAAAAGAATTAAGGCAGTTATTTCTGCCAAAGGTGGAAATACTAAATACTAACTATATTTATATGAAAATATATGCATAATTTAAGCGTAATAAAGTGTTCATGTCTAAATAAAATTCAATGTTGTTTTATTCAAGGTTTTCTCTGAGTTATTCCTGTTTGAATTGAGAAATTGCGCGAAATTCTGCGTGGCCCTAATTCATTGAGTAGATACTGTAGCTAGTTAAGTGTTATAGTTATATAGCTAGTTAAGTGTTATATAGCTAGTTAAAAATAAAACTCATTAAAGTGGTATATTCAAGTGTTATATAGCTAGTTAAGTGTTATAGTTATATAGCTAGTTAAGTGTTATATAGCTAGTTAAAAATAAAACTCATTAAAGTGGTATATTCAAGTGTTATATAGCTAGTTAAGTGTTATAGTTATATAGCTAGTTAAGTGTTATATAGCTAGTTAAGTGTTATAGTTATATAGCTAGTTAAGTGTTATAGTTATATAGCTAGTTAAGTGTTATATAGCTAGTTAAAAATAAAACTCATTAAAGTGGTATATTCAAGTGTTATATAGCTAGTTAAGTGTTATATAGCTAGTTAAAAATAAAACTCATTAAAGTGGTATATTCAAGTGTTATATAGCTAGTTAAGTGTTAGAGTTATATAGCTAGTTAAGTGTTATATAGCTAGTTAAAAATAAAACTCATTAATGTGGTATATTCAAGTGTTATATAGCTAGTTAAGTGTTAGAGTTATATAGCTAGTTAAGTGTTATATAGCTAGTTAAAAATAAAACTCATTAATGTGGTATATTCAAGTGTTATATAGCTAGTTAAGTGTTAGAGTTATATAGCTAGTTAAGTGTTATATAGCTAGTTAAAAATAAAACTCATTAAAGTGGTATATTCAAGTGTTATATAGCTAGTTAAGTGTTATAGTTATATAGCTAGTTAAGTGTTATATAGCTAGTTAAAAATAAAACTCATTAAAGTGGTATATTCAAGTGTTATATAGCTAATTAAGTGTTATAGTTATATAGCTAGTTAAGTGTTATATAGCTAGTTAAGTGTTATATAGCTAGTTAAGTGTTATAGTTATATAGCTAGTTAAGTGTTATATAGCTAGTTAAGTGTTATAGTTATATAGCTAGTTAAGTGTTATATAGCTAGTTAAAAATAAAACTCATTAAAGTGGTATATTCAAGTGTTATATAGCTAGTTAAGTGTTATAGTTATATAGCTAGTTAAGTGTTATATAGCTAGTTAAGTGTTATATAGCTAGTTAAGTGTTATAGTTATATAGCTAGTTAAGTGTTATATAGCTAGTTAAAAATAAAACTCATTAAAGTGGTATATTCAAGTGTTATATAGCTAGTTAAGTGTTATATAGCTAGTTAAAAATAAAACTCATTAAAGTGGTATATTCAAGTGTTATATAGCTAGTTAAGTGTTAGAGTTATATAGCTAGTTAAGTGTTATATAGCTAGTTAAAAATAAAACTCATTAATGTGGTATATTCAAGTGTTATATAGCTAGTTAAGTGTTATAGTTATATAGCTAGTTAAGTGTTATATAGCTAGTTAAAAATAAAACTCATTAAAGTGGTATATTCAAGTGTTATATAGCTAGTTAAGTGTTATAGTTATATAGCTAGTTAAGTGTTATATAGCTAGTTAAAAATAAAACTCATTAAAGTGGTATATTCAAGTGTTATATAGCTAGTTAAGTGTTATAGTTATATAGCTAGTTAAGTGTTATATAGCTAGTTAAAAATAAAACTCATTAAAGTGGTATATTCAAGTGTTATATAGCTAGTTAAGTGTTATAGATATATAGCTAGTTAAGTGTTATATAGCTAGTTAAAAATAAAACTCATTAAAGTGGTATATTCAAGTGTTACATAGCTAGTTACAGAAAGAGATTGCAAATATTGCAAAATGCATAAAAACTACAACTCACTGATAACAGCGTTTTTCCACATTTATTTTATTTGACCAGAGACCGGGTTTCGTCGTGACCGACATCATCAGACTGGCGGGAGGCTTCAAAAGGTGATAAAATGTCCAATGATCCGCAATAAGCTTTCGGCACTGGAGTGACCGCAAACGAAGAGATCGTAAAATTTGCTGTGCATTATATTTATATCCGTATTGTGAATGACGATTGAGAAGAGGCGATGTGGAACCAGATAGTTGCTTGGCGAAGGTACAATGGTACAGTACAACCTCGATATAACGGACTAATTAGGATGAGGGGGTGTCCGTTTGAGTCAAAAGTCAATTATTTAAAAAAAAATATATATATATTTTTTTTTTTGACATTTCAACATAGATGAAGAAAAATATGGAAGTCTGGGTGTTAACGGGGCTTACGACCGTCAAAGGCTGGTTTAAGTGATCACTTTACACGCGTTTAGCATTCTCCAATTCTACCTATGATTATATATATAAATATATATATATATATATATATATATATATATATATATATATATATATATATATATATATATATATATATATATATATATATATATATATATATATATATATATATATATATATATATATATATGGTACAATTTTCGAGACATCTATTGGTGATATGGAAGAAGCTTTTTATTGAGCAGAAACGCTTTCATTTGTATGTGTAAAATCATTTATACCTATTTTCACCCCTCCTGGGAATGGAACTCGGGACCTCCAGTACAGTAGTTAAAACGCTAACCATTATTAAACCAATGGAGGCAGACAATATTCATTCATTCATTCCTTCAAACCCTTATCCGCACCCCAATGGTGCATAGGACACTGCATCATACAAACGCAGTAAGACAATAAACGCTTAAGACGATATTAATAGGACGTTTTTGTATATTTTTTGCATTTGACCGCCTTTTTTGTCCGTTATATCCTTGTTCGTTAAATGGAGGTCCGTTATATCGAGGTTTTACTGTACGTTAAGTACAAAGTAGGTGGCCACACTGCGTGAAAACGCAAACGCCGCCGCTGCGACCGCAAGTGCTGAGCGATTGCGGTCATGTGCGTTAAGAAACATCACTCTACTTACATTATATCTTGATATATCGTAGTCATACAGGAGAAAGTGACCAAGTTCATTTTTTACAAAAACGTGATCATTGACTATTTGATATCTTACTAGCTTAATATTGCCCTGAAAAAATCCCAAAGGATTTTAAACTTGGAAGTATAATATATTGACTTGTTAAACATGACTATTATAAGCTTCTTTACATCTCCCCAATAGATGTCTCTAGTGAAGTTCTAGTGATTCAAGAACAAGGTTTCTAAATTGGTTCATATATATAGAACTTCCAAGAATTTGAGTAGTGTGGTAGTCAATAATGGGTAGAATTGGTGAATGTTACACGTGTGTAAAGTGATCACTTAAACCAGCCTATGACGGTCGTCAGCCCCGTAAATGCCCAGACTTCCATATTCTTCATACACATATGAACCAATTTGATTCAAGAACTATATAAAGGCCCATCAGTCCATTTAATATTCATATTCGTTTGAAAATGCTATAAAAAGGCGAAACAATTGTCACAATATTAATTTTTATGCGTTTTTTAACAATAAAATACAACTAAGTAGACAAAAAATCTGTATTTGATTGAACTATTAATATATATTTTTTTTAAATAGCTTTTATTTGGAAGAGAACCTCTCTTTTTTTTAAATGTTACTAGATTCTACCCAAATTATTTCCCAAAGAGGTCAGAAAACGTGAAAATTTTAATTTTTTTCACAGCATGTTATGATATAATTTCAAATATGTCAAAAAAATTACATCAATCCTTTTTTATTCGCACCACATATGACTGCGAGCAGATTTGAATTTCGAATGGATCATTCTCATGATGTGTTATTATTGGCAAAAAAATAATATGAAAAATCACAAGACTATCGGTAACATTCTTATTGAAATCTGTAGAGAACTAAGGGAGATATGAAGGTTTAAACTTTAGATATTTTAAGAAAACGAAAAAGGAAACACCTATATACGTCATCAAATTTAATGTCATCGGGTGTGTATGGGGCGTATCCCTTTATGTATCTGTTTTAAAGAGCTGTAATAGTAGTAGTGTAGATTCGTTTCTGTAACGTCATTCGTTACCAACTTACGAAAACTATGTTTTTACGAAGGCGAATTTTGCAAAAGAAAATGATGAATGAAAATATTGATTATATCGGCTATTATAAACACTAAACAAGTCTTACACAATCCTTTATAGGTTGAGTATGTTAAATTAGATATTCCTCCCGAGTGATAATACCCTATTCGCAATTCTAATCAAAGATAGTCAACTCTCTACCCAGTAACACCACAAGACTTTTGTGGGACACAAATATGTATTATGGATTTAACTTATGGCAAAATATGAATGTGTGGTAGGCTGAAATTCGTCATGGCTTTTCTAATGCGACGCAGACTGGTAAAACCACGAAATGTCGTAACTTTAGGTAAGTTTCATTAGGTGGAAATGTGATTGTCATTAACTATATTACTTCAGATAGAATACATTAATGTATAGTAAGGTGCTCTAACCACAAGTGGTCTATATTAATATATATATATATATATATATATATATATATATATATATATATATATATATATATATATATATATATAAATATAAGTATATATATATATATATATATATATATATATATATATATATATATATATATATATATATATATATATATATATATATATATATATATATGTATATATATATATATATATATATATATATATATATATATATATATATATATATATATATATATATATATATATATATATATATATATATATATATATATATATATATATATATATATATATATATATATATATATATATATATATATATATATATATATATATATATATATATATATATATATATATATATATATATATATATATATATATATATATATATATATATATATATATATATATATATATATATATATATATATATATATATATATATATATATATATATATATATATATATGTATATATATATAAATATATATATATATATATATATATATATATATATATATATATATATATATATATATATATATATATATATATATATATATATATATATATATATATATATATATATATATATATATATATATATATATATATATATATATATATATATATATATATATATATATATATATATATATATATATATATATATATACATATGACCTCAGTAAAAGTGCAGATATTTGCATCAGTTTTTTGAGTGCCACTTCTTCAAATTTTCATATTTTAGGATTCTGATATATATTATGGACACACTCAAAATGTTTTAATTCTCCTTCAACTATGTTAAGATATCAAAGCTTTTTTATTTTTATTTGGTGTGTTGATACCTGTTGGGTGGAATTTGTGGACATGTCTCACTTGCGTTGTGAGCACTCCATATGGCAGATATAATAATAGGTTGGTCGTGTCCATGGGTTCTGAAATACGGTACTCGTGCGTTAATAGTTAACGAGATTAATCGTCGGTCTTAAACTAATATTATGTGTATATATTAATTCGCTGACCCTTCGGCGGCGAGAGCCGAATAATAACTGGTCGAAAATTTCGTAGGAAATAATAAAAATTGATTGCAAGAGGGTACTCTCAAATATATAAAAATAAAAATATATATATATATATATATATATATATATATATATATATATATATATATATATATATATATATATATATATATATATATATATATATATATATATATATATATATTTGCTTAAAATTTTCAATTTCATATTATTTCTGTGAGTCTTAGCGGCTCATTATTAGAAATAGGTATCAAATTGTGGTAGAGTGGATTCGAACCGAGAAACTCTGACTTAAGAGTCCGCGACACTAACCACGGGACTATAATACATAACCCGACATAACCCTACACAACCCGACACATTTACATATTTTTTTTAAATTTTATTTTTGCAAACTCCTTACCATCTAATAACTGTTTTTAATTTTTTCAATTATCCCTTGTTCAGCCTTACATTCCTTTCTTATTTCTTCGTTTTTTTTTCTTCGATTTTTGTCATTGCATTTTTTTTCATATAGTAGGTGTGAAAGGGTTAAAACTCACTCTCGGACATAAAAAGCGTAAGAGAAAATATTATACAAAGATAAAAGGCGACCGCGTTTATAAGGTTAACTTTAGAAAGAGACAGCGATACGCACGTAAGACACGAGCGAAGAGCAAAGAAAGTCACAAAATAACACGTTTGGACAGCCAATGAGTGCGAGCGAGACAAAACACCCATTAAATCGCGTAAGAAAGAGCGAGACAGACGTATACAAACCGTTCCATCTTCAAAGGTAGACAGGTTAATCGTAAATAATAAGATATAATCGATAAATCGATACAAATACCAGTAAATTTGAAAAAAAAATCGAGCGCGCGATTTTACGCCGTGTGTCACTGTTAAATAGAGATCAATTTCGCTCGGCAGGATTCGGAATGACGCCCAAATCCGCCACGGCAATTTGGGCTTTATGGGCATTGTAAATAAGGTTGAGTGTCGCTCGCGTCGGGCGTATTGAAAGAGTTTCGTGAGAAATGTCGATATTAAGATATTATGAAAGGATCACAATGAAACGCGAGATGAATGGCTTCATTTTGTGGAAATTGTTTTTGATAATTTGATTTCAATAGATACTTTATCGCCCACATCGATTTTTGTAAGGTAGATAATTATATCTACACTTACCTAATGACACTATTGTTATATCATTTTGTAATATTTTTTTATTTTATTCTGTGCGATCCCTCAGACGAATGTGCGGCAAAACGATGTATGATTCAACTGACTGATTTATTTTTGTCCTCAAAACGGATCGTCTACCAATTTTTTACGTAATAGTGTGTATTATATATTCAAGAAAACACGTATTTTTTAAAAAATAATTTTCATGTATTAATAAAAAGAAAATGAATGTTGATAAAGAATATAAGAGGAATAAATAATACAAATCGCTCACTCCTTTCAACGACGACATATATCAAAAATCGGCAATTTTCAGTTGTGCATGTTATTAGATTCTTAAAATTTATAAATAAATGTTTTGTTTACTGTAAGAAGATGTAAATATATATATGATGTAAATTAAATGTAAATAACAGCTTATATTAGTGTAATATAAGCTAATTAAATAAATAAATAAAATGTTAGTTTGTTATGCATATCGCTCACTCCTTTCAAGAACGTCATAAATCAAAAATCGTCAATTTTCAGTTGTGCATGTTTTCGGAATGCCCAGAAAATGTACTATATCCCAGCAAAAGCAACATATTTTAAACTTAATATTTACCCGCTACAGGGCAGAAAGTGTTGTTTTCGCATCTCCTCGTACATCTCCTCGTACATACCCGACGATTATTACGACTCCTGTATTTGAGTATTTGACATACCTTTTTTGAGTCTACTAAGTTGTATTTTGTTGTAAAAAAACACATAAAAATCAATTCGTGACAATTGTTTCGCCTAGTTATAGCTGTTTTAAACGAATATAATTCGTAATAAATAAAATAAAACTCAATATGGCTCAAAAAATCAGTGTTCGATTTAACATTTAGTAGATACATAAATTCCATATTATTAAAATATATAATAAATAAATAAATAAATATTTTGTTTGTAGACCCCCGGGTATATAAACTTGATCTAGTAAAGTATGCAAAAGGTTAAGATACGAGCGAGATGGCACTGCGCGTGGTCCATAAGTGAGAAGGGTGCAGGAAGAGAGAAAGAGACGAATTGGAGGGTTATCGGGATGAAAAGAGATGGATGACCAAGAAGCATACAGGTAGTTTATGGAGAGCATCGTGCTGTCCGAGTACCGCGAATTTTGAATAAAAAAATATATAAATTTTTTGTTTTTACCAGTTGAAAATACGTCAAGTCAAACATCTGAAGTGTAGGGTATCAATACTAAATTTTATAGAATAAAATAACAACTATGTATGTAATGTTTTCCACATGAATTTTATTTGACTAGCAATCGGGTTTCGTCGCAACCGACATCATCAGACTGGTGTGAGGCTAGACAAAATTTTATGTTATATACATAACAAGGCAGTGGTTGAAAACCATGATTTTATATAATTTTATCTGACAAAATGAATTTAAATTTAATGAGTTGAATGTCAGAAAAAAAAATTATTTGAGTTTTACTTCGTATATACCTTCTTCTTCTTCAAACCCTTAAGCACCCGATGGCGCATAGGGCACTGCATCATATAAAAGTTATCTTGGTAATTAAATCATAAAAAAATATTTAAAAAATATTGCAAATACAGTGTTGCCACCATATGATAAAAGAAAATGTAGCATTTTTTCACACTACTCAATTTTTTTAAACACAAACTCAACATATCGCTAACTCCTTTCAACAACGTCATATATCAAAAATCGACAATTTTCTGTTGTGCATGTTTTCGGAATGCCCAGAAAATATATGCACTATATCCCAGAAAAAGCGACATATTTTTAACTTAATATTTACCCGCTACAGGGCAGAAAGTGTTGTTTTTGCTCTTTGAAGAAAAGGTATTGTTTATTTATTTTTTAAATAGAGATAACCTTCAGGTTTTACCAAAAAAGATCTGTTGCAAAGTAAAAAGTTCAATAAGTGATTTGATATTTATTTTTAATACATTTTATTATACTGTAGTCTTAAACTTTAAAAACGATCTCCTGAAAAGTCAAGTTTTTTTATATATGACGTTGTTGAAAGGAGTGAGCGATATGTCAAAAAATGCAAAAGTGCCTGTTTGTTTAAAACGCGCGTTTTAGCGAAAGCGCGTAGAGCGAGACCGCGCACTCCGGGGCCCGCTGATGGCCCGTTTTTTTGAGCGGAGATTTATCGATGATTGAGTCATTTCTTCTCTCGGAGCGACTCAACAGGGACTCGGGTCGCGGTAATATCCAATTATGGAGCGGTCGTTGTATGAAGAAATAAATAAAAATAATAACACGCGCGAGCCGCGTCCAAACAAGGGGAAGGCGAGCGGTCTGACCCGAATATTACTCGATCGAGAATTTTTTTTAATGGCTTCGCGTTTTATGGGCGAGCGTAAAACGGTGCGTCGGTTTTACGCCGTTCGTATTGTTGTATGGACAACGAAATCTGTGTATCATTATATCGATAGTGTTATCAAATTTTTCATTTTCTATGTTTGTTCCACAAAATGTCGAAAATAGTGTATTCTATAATCTGGAAAAAGGATATAGCTGTAGTTGCAATACTTATTAAGTTTTATTTAGATACGTTCTTAAAAAAATACATAAGCAAATGACTTACAACATTTTGAGTGTGTCCAAATACTTGTTCACAAGATCTGGACTATATCCAATTACAGGAGTTATTTTCATATTATTTTTTGACACCTCATCAAAGATGAAGAAGAATATGGAAGTCTGGGCATTTACGGGGCTTACGACCGTCATAGGCTGGTTTAAGTGATCACTTTACACACGTGTAACATTCACCAATTCTACCCATTATTGACAACCACACTACTCAAATTCTTGGAAGTTCTATATAAAAATTTAAAAAAAAACTAACTAACCATCACGCCGCTTCCCCGCAGAGGTAGGCAGAGAGAATGGAGCGCCACACCACTCTGTCCTTGCAAACATTCTTCGCCTCTTCCACGTTCATGCATCTCCTCATACATACCCGCCGATTGTTACGACTCCTAACCTGACCACTTTCAAGTATTTGACATACTTGATCGTGCCATGTTTTTCTCGGTCGTCCTCTGCTTCTTTTTCCAATTACATTCGCCTTATAAATTTGTTTAACCGTTCTTTCTTCACTCATACGTTACACATGTCCAAACCATCTCAACACACCTTTCCTTTCTTAATTTAAATGTAAAGCTGTACAATTCCAAAAAAAAGGGGCGAAGATTGTTTGCAAAGACAGAGTGGCGTAGCGTTCTAAGCTCTCTGCCTACCCCTGCCTGATGGTCAAATAGCTACTCGGTCAAAACGTGGCAAAGACAGCCCGAAAAAGACAGACAAACTAAGAAAAAACGAAATAAAATATCAGGAGCGCAGGAACAACGGTAGGCGATGTTTGTTCCTTTTCTGTTTCGAAGCGACACAAGGTTATTCTCTTTTCTATTACAGGTTATTCTCTGGAATCGGCCAGGGAAGAAAAAAGGGCATAGTGACCGGGAAGCGACACAGACGGCAGAGGCATTGTTGCATTTCCTGGAATACAGGAATCGAAGGACGCGCGGTGTGGTGGTAGCAATAGGATGAAGATGTCCGGAGAGATCCTACAATTAAACGTATACGACGGGCTTCCCAAATGTTACGTTTATTTGGTTATAAGTGATGTTTAGGGAGGGAATCGATCGAAAAGCAGACTGAATGCAGTCGAAATGTGATCCCTCAGACGAATGTGTGGCCAATCGATGTTGGATAGTCAATAATATTATCAATAATATTATAAAGTCACACGGATTGTGGTCTCACTGCTATGCGGATGACACTCAAATTTATTTTTATTGTAGGCCGGAGGAAAAATATAAACTTGTTGACTCTATTAATAAGTGCATTGAGAGAATAGGAGAATGGATGGCTGAAAACAGATTGACGTTAAACCCGTCCAAAACGGAACATCTCTGGATAGCCACACCTAAACGACAGAATTTGATTGATAACACGACACCACTCAATCCAAAGAGTACAACTACACCGGCCGTCAAACTGCTCGGCGTGTTCTTAGATTCTGATCTCTCCCTTGAGACTCAAATTAGCAAAACAACAAGTACATGTTTTTATCAGCTAAGGCAAATTAAAAGCATTCGCAAGAATCTGCCAGTTGATGCTGCCCGTCAATTAATAAATGCGTTTGTAATATCGAGAGTAGATTATTGTAACGGTATATACACGGGTCTACCAAACAATAAAATGACTCGACTGCAATCAGTGTTAAACGCAGCTGCGAGACTAATTTTTGGAATTTCTAAATTCAGTCACATCACCCCACTACTTCACAAACTCCACTGGTTACGCTTTCCCGAAAGGGTTGAGTATAAACTCTGCCTACTCATGTATAAATCAATACACAATATGGCTCCAGAGTATCTTAAGGAGCTGTGTATTCCAGATGAATTGGTTGATAGACGTCTCACGCTTCGATCGGCTACAACATCTGCAATGGGCAAAGTTATCTTACCAGCTCGCAACCAACGCACTAAATTTGGCGAGCGTGCCTTTGCTGTTGCAGGACCGACGGCGTGGAATGCTCTTCCACCAATGGTTAGAAATAGTGAGAGTGAGATGATCTTTAGAAAAAGACTAAAAACACATTTGTTTGCTAAATCATTTCCACCATAATATTTTCCCCAATTCATTCTCAGTGAAGCGTCCTTGAGGTATTTTTTTACGAAAATGGCGCTATATAAGTTATCCAATTTTATTATTATTATTATTATTATAGATGTTCGAATGATGAAATAAGGAAAAATACATTCCACATGTCGCTCACTCCTATCAAGAACGTCATAAATAAAAAAAACTTGATCTTTCAGGAGAGCCTTTTTAAAGTTGTAAAATATAATACAATGTATTAAAAATAAATATCTCATCGCGCAGCCGGTCACTCACTGACTTTTATATATTTGAGAATACACCCTTTAGATACATTAAAACAACTCCCGTCGTCTAAGGTTAAATAAATATCAATGTGACAATTTTTTTGAGACCACATTTTAAGTGTGGTAAGATCCTACCCTAACATCCTAGATTGTCCACCTCCGTAGTGTAATAGTCAACACGCTCCGCTACCGTTCTGGAGGTCCCGGGTTCAATTCCCAGGGGGGTCAAATAAATATAAGTGATTATTTCACTGTAATATTTATTCAATATTACCCTGGACTGGTACCTGAAGCGGACGGCTGATCACCTTTCCTTCATGTGTTAACGATCAAGATAACTCTGCGTTTATACGACGCAGTGCCCTATGCACCATTGGGGTGCGGATAGGGGTTTATTATTATTATTAAGATCCTATATAAAAACATCAACGATCCCCAACGAAGGCGCCAAAAAATAAAATACATCTGGGTTTGAGAACCGCTGGAAGTTTCACAATACACAAATACAAGTGAAATAGCTAGTTGTAGAAGGAATTCAATGGCTAAGACTTGCATATAAATGCACCCTCACGTTTAGTCTGTGCGTTACATGATTTACACACAAAACGTGTCACCATTCTTTACAAATCGAAAATCCTAGTTTTAAGAGAATAAATATAACTACCTACAACATTTTGAGTGTGTCCAAATACTTGATCACAAATCTGGATTATCTCCAATTATAGGAGTTATTTTTCAAATAATTTTTTGACATCTCATCAAAGATGAAGAAGAATATGGAAATTATGTATTAATTTTTGTCCGCCTCCGTAGTGTAATGGTCAGCACGCTCCGCTACCGTTCTGGAGGTCCCGGGTTCAATTCCCAGGGGGGTAAAATAAATATTAGTGATTTTTTCACTGTAATATTTATTCAAAAATTACCATGGACTGGTACCTGAAGCGGAGGGCTGATCACCTTTAATTCATGTATAAACGATCAAGATAACACTGCGTTTATATGACACAGTGCCCTATGCACCATTTGGGTGCGGATAAGGGTTTTATATTATGTACATGTAATTTGTAAATAAAACACATACTTTTATGTTTTTTTGTTAATAAAATACAACTTAGTAGACTCAAAAAATCTGTGTTTGATTTAAAAATTAATATATAAAACTAAACTTAGTACAAACTAAATGCCAAATCAATAAATAAGAATATGGAAGTCTGGGCATTTACGGGGCTGACGACCGTCATAGGCTGGTTTTAGTGATCACTTTACACACGTGTAACATTCACCAATTCTACACATAATTGACAACCACACTACTCAAATTCTTAGTAGCTTTATATATATTAACCAATTTCGAAACATTGTTCTTGAATCACTAGAACTTCACTAGAGACATCTATTGGTGATATGAAAAGAAATGTAATTGCCCAGACTTCCATATTGTTCTTCATCTTTGATGAGATGTCAAAAAAATAATATCAATATTACTAGCCAAATAACTAACTATCACGCTGCTTCCACGCAGGGGTAGGCAGAGTGAATAGAACGCCACGCCACATAGGAAAAAGAGAAAAACTTGGCTTTATCTGTTGTGTCAAAACTGACGAAAGCGGTCAGGTCACAGACAATAACAGATTATGAATCATAATAAGACTAATTAATACTAAAGTAAAGACTTGATAAAGAAGCGGTTAGCTTCGAAACCGGTAGACATTATAATTAAGTTATAATAATATTATGTATTGATTCGGCATTAACTTTGTGAAATGACATGTTGATTATTATTTTTTAATTAAACACTTGAATATATATTGTTTAATGAGTTTCATTTATATATACCTACGACTAGTTTTACCAGAAGATGAAAACATCTGTAAGTTTTCGAAACTAGTCGTATATATAAATAGAACTCATTAAAGTGGTATATTCAAGTGTTTCATTTTTAAAAAATGAGTTATAAAAAAATATTTAAAGTGATTTTAAAACAAAGTTACATTTTAATCATACAAATATTTTTTTAAAGTTTTGGACATGCCCAGCATATTGTGAACGAGACAAATTAGTTTATCAAAGCCTCACGAATACACGTGATCAGTTCTCAGCTACCTGCTCTCTTATACACAAAACATCCCCCCTGAAAACACCATCCCCTATCGTCCAACCACCTGACTGAGGGTGTAATGCGCTAACAAGGTGGCTATGAAAAAATCCCATTGTACCCGAGCTATTGATAAATCTGGTAGAATGCAAGAAACACATAATAGGGCGAAACGTCACACTTGTGAATGTAACCCATACTGTAAATAAAATTGGTATTTACAACATTTTAGGTGTGTCGAAATACTTCTTCACAAATCTGCAGTATCTCCAATTAGGAGTTGTCTGCGTCATATCGCTCACTCCATTCAAGAACGTCATAAATCGAAATTCGTCAATTTTCAGTTGTGTTTGTTTACGAAATGCCCAGAAAATGTACTGTATCCCAGAAAAAGCGGCATATTTTTAACTTAATATTTACCCGCTACAGGGCAGAAAGTGTTGTTTTTGCATTTTGAAGATAAGGTATTGTTTAATTATTTTTTTAAATATACTAAATATTTTTAAAATGGAGAAAAAATCTTCAGGTTTTATCTAAAAAGATCTGTTGTACGGTAAAAAGTTCAATAAGTTGCTTGATATTTATTTTTAATACATTGTATTATATTTTTAAACTTTAAAAACGATCTCCTGAAAAATCAAGTTTTTTGATTTATGACGTTGTTGAAAGGAGTGAGCGATATGTGCCCATAGGGACGTTCGTCCACTACACGAAATTACACGGAAATTTACCGTTCGGCACGTCAGTTGGCGTTTTAAAACGATTTTTATGTGTTTTTGTTAATTGAATAAAACTTATGGGATTCATCTGTGTATGATTTAAAATGAATACATAAATTTTAAAACGATGATTGGCTTGGATTGGCTTGTGCTTTTGTCCATCTTTCATCGGATCGGTGCGTGAACACGTTGCGCGTAAATTCGATCACGCTAAACTGTCGTAGTCGCTTTCATTTTTCAAAACCGGACTGCCGGACGGTTAAATTCCGGGTAGTGGACAATCGCCCAAGGGCTCTTGTGCACTTCACGGAATTTACTGTCCGGCAGTCCGGTAAGCATGATAAAACGGATGATTAGCTTGAATCGGCTTGTGCTTTTGGCCGTCTTTCTTCAGATAGGTGCGTGATCACGGTGCGCGTAAATTTGATCAAGCTAAACTGTCGTAGTCGCTTTTATTTACAACAAAAAAAACGGACTGCCGGACGGTAAAATTCCGTGTAGTGCACAAGCGCATATCCATCTCAATTTCCTTTAAATTTGAATTATCGCCAATTAAGAGTTTTTTATTCTTGAATGTTTTTCGCAGATACTTTGAGGCACATTTTGTAAACTTTATAAAATAAAACAACTTTGTTTTGACAACTTTTTATTAGTACACTTTATCCAACCGGTTTCGACAAGAACCTTGTCATCATCAGGGTTTATGTACTAAATTCTAAGACATTGAAATACTCATAGTTACTTTACAGTAAATTACCCTCCCTTTATGATACCAAAAAATTTAACGCACTCCGTACACCATATGAAAATATTTTTTATTACTGTATTTACCTTGCTTATTATATACAAGGTTTATAGATCATTAAATAGATTTTTGTTTAAACTTTATAAAATGAAACAACTTTACAACATTATAAGTGTGTCCAAATACTTGTTCACAAAATCTGGATTATCTCCAATTGCGGGAGTTATTTTCATTTTTTTGCTGGTTTTGGATGGTTTAAACCAGCCTATGACGGTTGTCAGCCCCGTAAATGATCTTCATCTTTGATGAGATAAAAAATAATATATTTATATATATATATATATATATATATATATATATATATATATATATATATATATATATATATATATATATATATATATATATAAATATATATATATAAATATATATATATAAATATATATATATAAATATATATATATATATATATATATATATATATATATATATATAATATATATATATATATATATATATATATATATATATATATATATATATATATATATATATATATATATATATATATATATATATATATATGTCAAAAAATAATATGAAAATAACTCCTGTGATTGGAGATAATCCAGATTTTGTGAACAAGTATTTGGACACACTCAAAATGTTGTATGTACCACAAAATTCTTCCTGAATTATTCTAGATACTAGGATAAGTACACAGATACCTTGTTTTGTAGTATTCGTACAATGCGAGTTTGTAGTCTCAATACTGTCCATTAGAGAAGATTCGTCTCGGTCTAGCGGTTCCTTTGTTAGGCGCACGAGAAAGGGAGTTGGCGTTCGCTTCTCGGCGGGGCACTGCATACAAAATGTCGACTTAAGTCTTCATTATTACCGGTACAGCTCATCACAGGCCGATAGCGTATGGTTATTCGTTCAGGTAAACGAAAAACTTGCCGAATAATGAGCAGTGCGTTTTATCCACATGTTTTACAACATTTTGAGTGTGTTTGGACACACTCAAAATGTTAAATTTAATATCATATAATAATATTAGGAGTTATTTTTTAAATTATTTTATTACATCCCAACAAAGATGAAGAAGAATATGGAAATATGGGCATTTGCAGGGCTTACGACTGTCATAGGCTATGATTAAGTAATAAAAAATGTATATATATATATATATATATATATATATATATATATATATATATATATATATATATATATATATATATATATATATATATATATATATATATTTAATCATAGCCTTTATTTTATAAAGTGATTTTTTTTATTTTATAAAGACGGAAGTCCCGGTTCACAAGTGAATGTGTGAAAAGGGGACTTGCCATTTCTCGGTAGCTCGTTACGCGAAATGTCGCTCGTTGAGGGAGAAAAATTTTCAGATTTTTTCGCTCGTTAATCGTTACGAGAGGTTCCACTGTAACTGAGAATATAAAAAATACAAAAATAAGAACGAAAATCAATACGGATTTAAAAAACCGCTAAGTCTTGACACTTCGTTTGAAATCGTGCCAAAATTTGCATAAAAATTTCAAAACACGTTTCTGCAGACAAGAGATGGATGATATATCATTAACAATGGAAGAAAAAAGACAATAAAAAGCGCAAAATATTGAGATGTATGTAAGAATAAGAATGTTGTGCTAAAAAGTCGGACAAAGAATATTTAAAAATCTAAGTTTTAAGGTTTCGACAATGAGGAGGTGTTTGTATTCAGTATCCTATGCACTAAGCACTAAATATGTACTCAATATTTTATTTTATTTTTTAATTTTTAATTTTTATTATTTTATCGGGACACCTCCGTAGTGTAATGGTCAGCACGGTCGGCTACCGTTCTGGAGGTCCCGGGTTCGATTCCCAGGGGGTTAAAATAAATATGAGTGATTTTTTCACTGTAATATTTATTCAATATTACCCTGGACTGGTACCTGAAGCGGAGGGCTGATCACCTTTCCTTCATGTGTAAACGATCAAGATAACACTGCGTTTATATGACGCAGTGCCCTATGCACCATTGGGTTTATTATTATTATTATTTTATCGGGAATTGTACAGCATACATATATAGTACACTACGGAGGCGAACAAATATAATTTATTATTAGATTAAAACCAATATTTTTAGCTTTTCCACTTTTTTATTTGACCAGCGACCGGGTTTCGTCGTTACCGACATCATCAGACTGGTGATGTCGGTAACGACGAAACCCGGTCGCTGGTCAAATAAAAAAGTGGAAAAGCTAAAAATATTGGTTTTAATCTAATAATAAATTAAAAATGCAATTCCATCACGAAGTGTCAGTGGATAATATAAATCTATTAAAAAGAACAAATATAAGTAAACAATGCTTTAAATATACAAAATATCTAGTCATACATTCTATGTAGACTCTTGGACCTTCTCCTATAATACTACTCTATCAATGAATTCTATTAGATTCTCTATCTGCCTATATCTGCCTACACGCTACTTTTTATAGTTACTACCATGTATTGTATATACACTTTTTATCGACATGTCGTAAAAATACATAGTTTTTATTTTTTTTTATTTTATACTGTCGATTAGTTTACACATTCCTCAACACTGATTCCTTGGCAATGTTTATAACGCTAAGCAGATGAACGCAATAAATCGGGAATTATTTTTATATATCTGACAACACTTTTATGAGGCTGTTTTCAACGTAGTTAGTCAATCGAGTCTGGCAACACGAGCGCGTCAGTGTGGTGGTTAGAATTGACTTCCCAACAAAGATGAAGAAGAGTTTTATTTATCGTTTCGGCATTCACTTTGTGGTAGGACGTGATGAAATTGTAAATGAAAATTGGACCAAAAGTTTCTGCTCAATAAAAAGCTTCTTTTCATCTCACCAATAGATGTCTCTGGTAAAGTTCTAGTGATTGAAGAACAATGTTTCGAAATTGGTTCATATATATAAAGAACTTCCAAGAATTTGAGTAGTGTGGTTGTCAATAAAGGATGGAATTGGTGAATGTTACACGCGTGTAAAGTGATCACTTAAACCAGTCTATGACGGTCGTCAGCCCTGTAAATACCCACACTTTCATATTCTTCTTCTTCTGTATTGAGATGTCGAAATGTAAGATATATTTCTCCACTTCAAACCCTCTTCACACACGATGGTGCATAGGGCACTGCATCATACAAACGCAGTGTTATTTTGGTCGCTAACACATGAAGGAAAGGTGATTCTAAAATGCCCATCGCTTCAGTAACCAGTCCAGGGTAATATAAAATAAATAAATGAATGAAAAAATTCGGTTATATATTTATTTGAACCCCCCATCTGGGAATCGAATCCGTGACCTCCAGCATGATAGTCAAACGCGCTAACCGCTACACTACGGAATCGGATGATATAAAGAATACAACCATATAAAAAAACTAAACATACGAACGATTAAAAAAAACAGTCCAGGGTAATATTGAAAAAATATTAACTAACTAACTAACTAACCATCACGCCGCTTCCCCGCAGGGGTAGGCAGAGAGAATCGAACGCCACAAAACTCTGTCTTGGCAAATATTCTTCGCCTCTTCTACATTCATGCATTTCGTTATACATACCCGACGACTATTATATTGAAAAAATATTAGAATGAAAAAATCACTTATATCTGGAAATCGAACCCGGGACCTCTAGCACTACACTACGGAAGCGGATGATATAAAGAATACAGCTGTATATAATAATAAATAAAAAAAAACTCAACATACGATGGTAAAAAAAAATCAGTGACATTTTCTAACGGTATTAATGTCTTCATAATATTTTCTTTACCACCTCCCCGAGTTGCTTTGATGGCTGCCATTTTCCTAATAACCGAGGCGATTTATGTAAAATATTACGTACGTGAAAAGAACGTAAGTCGGGACACTGCGCGGGTAATAAAGAATAATTTATTATTATGTTTTAATGCTAACCGGAAACTGCGCACCAAGTCAGCCGAGCTAAACGCCATTGGACGTTCGACAAACGAAAGATCTGAGAAAATGCTTTAACACCTTCATCATACAGTATCGAATAGATTAATTGAAACATTTTTTTGTATCTTAGTAAAAAGTTTTGTAAAATCTTTTGATTATTAGTTATATCACAAATTAATCTTTAATATGATCTCATTTGGGCTCAATCAAAGATTTTACTCTTCTTGGCATCTATTATATAAGGTTTTGGCACGTGGATGCCATTTTTTCGTCTCGAAACCATACCTGAATTATGGACAAAATGAGCTTTTCCACCGTAGTGCAATCCATTTTGGAGAGCCGATTCTTACAGATTGCCGATAGATTTTCAATTAGATTTATGTCTGGCAAAATTCTTGACTAGTCCAACACAGTTCATTCGTTTTTATGTGGAAAATTTCATTTTTTTTGTGTTTGTGGCAGGGGGTTAAATCCTGCTGAAATATTCCATTACCATTTGACCTTCGTTTTAGTATCTCTGGTAGTATCTTTTCCAGTAGAATTGGGTGATACTTCTCGCTATTCATCATCTCAGTCACTGAAAGAAGCAGCCCTGGTCCATAATACGAGGAACACCCCCAAAACATTTTTTTAGAAAGTGTTAAAAATACGAATAAAATTGTTTCAATTAATCTGTTTGATACTGTATCTATTCAACCATTTTAAGTGTATCCAAATTGTTCTTCTTCTTACCCTTGTCCGCAACCAATGGTGAATAGAGCACTGCATCGTACTGATGCAGTGTTATCTTAATCGTTAACAGATGAAAGCAAGTTGAACACTCCAGCGCTTCGGGGACCCAAATACTTTATGTATTAAATGTGAAATCTAACACCGATTTTTTGAGTCTACTAAGTTGTATTTTATTTAAAAAAATTAATATATTCTGACAATTGTTTCACCTAGTTATGGCATTTTCAAACGAATGTCTCATTCATTTGAAAATGCCATAACCAGGCGAAACAATTGTCACAATGTTAATTTTTATGTGTTTTTTTAACAATAAAATACAACTTAGTCGACTCAAAATATCAGTTTTTCATTTAACAATTAAAACATACATTAAAATGGAGTTCTACAAATTTATAATTATTTAAAACAAATACTTTCTTGATCATTCTCTCGATATCCATGAATGAATTAAATTATAATAAATTGTTAAAAGTTATCCGTTGCACATTCCCACTATCGGCTCAAACAGCGTAAAATTATATTATTTTTACTAATTTTTTTATCCGGAGCACTGCGACGTGTACGAATTAATAGCGCGGTACGAATATATTATGAAAAAAGTGTTGAAAAATTTAATCGCCTTTCCGCGCCGGCCATATCGTAAATCCATCATATTTACATCGCTTCTAGGCAGCGGAGCGAGCGAATTTCTTCATCTCTGTGCGCGAATATTGAAAATGATGAATCGTGACATTGCCGACGTGTGTTTTGACAGATGTAAGCGAGTTTGAACACACATGTGAAGTAAAATATCAACTGAGATAAAAATAAGGTCACCTCGGCCATTTCCACGATACAAACCGTCATATATTTTACTGCAATAACAGCCGGACAGTGTCTGGATTCGATACTCCTATACACAGAAATTCTTGTTCACCAAAAACCTTTGGTGAACAAGAATTTGAAGACACCCAAAATGATGTGTAAGATATTAACGTTGAAAAATGGGCAAAGAATAGGCAGTCTAAAAATTTTTGAAGCATGTTAAATTAAAAAAAAATCACCTGGAGATTATTGGCATTATAATCAATTGCTTCGTTTACTAAATTTAATAATAGATTTATATTATCCACTGACACTGACGTGATGGAATTGCATTTTTAATATATAAAAAAACTAACTAACTAACCATCACGCCGCTTCCCCGCAGGGGTAGGCAGAGAGAATCGAACGCCACACCACTCTGTCTTTGCAAACATCCTTTGCCTCTTCTACATTCATGCATCTCCTCATACATACCCGACGATTATTACGACTCCTGACCCGGCCGCTTTCAAGTATTTGATATACCTGATTGTGCCAAGTTTTCCTCGGTCGTCCTCTGCTTCATTTTTAATATATTATTAGATTAAAACAAATATTTTTAGCTGTTCCACTTTATTTTTATTTTTTATTTGACCAGCGACCGGGTTTCATCGTTACCGACATCATCAGACTGGTGGGAGGCTATACAAATTGTTATGTTATATGCCTTGTTTTATATATAACATAACAATTTGTATAGCCTCCCACCAGTCTGATGATGTCGGTAGCGACGAAACCCGGTCGCTGGTCAAATAAAAATAAAGTGGAAAAGCTAAAAATATTGGTTTTAATCTAATAATATATTAAATTTAATAAAGTTGAGTGAAAGGAGAAAAGTATTTGATCTGATTGGTTTATACAAAATTTTAAATAATATTTTAGACTGTCCCTTGTTATTGCAAATTATAAATATTTCCGCCCCAACCGGAACACGAGAAACCGCCGTATATTTTATTGTAATAACAGCCGGACAGTGTCTGGATTCGATACTCCTATACACCGAAGCAAACCTCGGCAATGATTTCGCGGACCGTATTGCAATGGACCTGCCATTCGCCTTAGAATTTAGTACATAAATATCCCATAGACTGATAACCGACATAACATTGATTCTGTAACAGGTGGAATTCCACTTGTAGCTACGTGCAAGTCATCTTGTGACCATGTTTAATTAGTGTCCTATGGATAGATATATAAACCTGCCACCCACTGTAACACCAGGGACAGTTAAGGGCAGTTATCTAGAAGCGGTTCACGCCACTCGTTGCGGTAGTCAAAAGTTGCAAGCTTACGCAATATCAACTTAGAATAATAAAGTTATTCGTTGCATCCAGTGCGTATTATTGACGCGAGTCCGCCTTCCATTCCTGACAATAGGACCTCAGCGTTCTGGAATTGGTCCCATAGCGCTCCCGTTGCGGACCAATACAATATCGATATCTAGAATATGTCCCTTCCTAACTATAAAACGATAATAATTGCAATATTTCAGGCTAATGCATGATTCCTTGTTTTATATGTTCATCCTTGTTTAGATAAGTACTTTTCGAACCAATAATATAGGTACATAAAAAGAAAAATATATTATTTTATCATACATGTAATATATTTTGAACCAATTGGTTACGGCCGTTAAAAAAACTGTTAAAAAACACTTATTTTTACCACTTATTAAGCATTTATTAAGCAAATACTCTTTCTATGCTGGGAACAGAGTGAATGGTGAACTAAAAACAGTTTTAGCAAATAAAAATCTATCAGCGGAAGCTAAACTGGCAGTACACAATGGAGTTCTGGTTCCAACCCTTATGTATGGAAGCGAAGCATGGAGTTGGCAAAAGAAGGATGAAAGCAGACTGAATGCAGTCGAAATGCGATCCCACAGACGAATGTGTGGCAAAACGATGTTTGATAGATGTTCTAATGATGAAATAAGGAAAGAATGTAAGGCTGAGATAAGCATTATCGATAAAATTAAGAAAGGTGTGTTGAGATGGTTTGGACATGTGGAGCGTATGAGTGAAGAAATAACGGTTAAACAAATTTATGAGGCGCATGTAGTTGGAAAAAGAAGCAGAGGACGACCGAGG
Source organism: Brachycentrus maculatus (assembly GCF_059751285.1). NCBI lineage: Eukaryota > Metazoa > Arthropoda > Insecta > Trichoptera > Brachycentridae > Brachycentrus > Brachycentrus maculatus. The sequence goes on from NW_028280787.1 coordinate 1,095,950, forward strand.
AAAACTTGGCACAATCAGGTATGTCAAATACTTGAAAGCGGCCGGGTCAGGAGTCGTAATAATCGTCGGGTATGTATGAGGAGATGCATGAATGTAGAAGAGGCAAAGAATGTTTGCAAAGACAGAGTGGTGTGGCGTTCGATTCTCTCTGCCTACCCCTGCGGGGAAGCGGCGTGATGGTTAGTTAGTTAGTTAGTTACTCTTTCTATTATATTTGTATCTTTATGGTCGAATCTTTGTAGTCTTTGCTGAATAGTATTTTCATTCCCTATTCCAACATAGATGGCTGTTGTGAACTCACTTGCACTGTGTCACGAGTTTGATCAACATATCAAGGAGTACAAAAAATAAGGAGCGTGGTTGTCAATCATGGATAGAATTGGTAAATGTTACACGTGTGTAAAGTGATCACTTAAAGCGGCCTATGAACACCCAGACTTCAATATTCTTCTTCATCTACGTCAAGATATCAATACAAAAAACTCACCCATTACAAACGCGGAGATAATATTGAATCGAGTACTAATTAAGGATAAATTGATTACACTCCCATTAATTTCCTGGCTGTGACGCAACCTTCAAAGCGATCAAACCCGTTCCGAGTCTGGGAGAGTCATTAATAGTGCTTGCCTTCGTCGGGGATCGAACCATTTACCGCGAGATACGAGTGCGTACATGCGACAGGGCGATTAGTCAACGACAACAGATGGTATCGCGAGATAAACGAGGCGCACAGCATTACCGGGGAACGGATCATTTTACCGTCTTGGTCGCTTGCTTCCAACCTTTACAAATGCGTTTGAATCTCTGCGATTATTATTTCAAAATGTCTGGGTTTTGACAGATTGGGCTGTGTATTCGGTCATATTATTTTTTGACATCTCAACATAGATGAAGAAGAATATGAATTTAAAAAATTGTCCAACGTTGTTTGTTATGCTTTCTTGTCTATTCCGTTCTTCAGTGATTGGCAACATGTAGATATATCGATTATTTTTTGACATCTCATCAAAGATGAAGAAGAATATGGAAGTCTGGGCATTTACGGGGCTTACGACCGTCATAGGCTGGTTTAAGTGATCACTTTACACACGTGTAACATTCACCAATTCTACCCATTATTGACAACCACACTACTCAAATTCTTGGAAGTTCTATATCTATGAACCAATTTAGAAACCTTGTTCATGAATCACTAGAACTTCACTAGAGACATCTATTGGTGAGATGTATTTGGACACACTCAAAATGTTGTAGATATATCGACATCGAAAAAAAGTTTTTTTTGCCGTTATAGCGAAACATTTTAGGCCGTAAATCGAAAACGTGCCTTAATTGAAGAGGGCCGTTATAGCGAAATGCCGTATAAAGAGCGGCCGTATAGCAAGGTATGGGTGTCGTATAATTGTGTCTAAAGTTGAGTAGTGGCGCCCTTTAGCACCGTCACCGGAAACATTAGCGCCCTCACACACATGATATATCTAAACACACGTCGCGTCCTTATCTTATGATAACTTGTCGTCTAATTATATGTTCTACGGGTATAAATATCTCCTTTCTTCACAAATTTGACTGCCGAAATAGGACACTGCGCCGATTGCATATATCGCTCACTCCTTTCGAGAACGTCATAAATAAAAAATCGTAAATTTTCAGTTGTGCATGTTTTCGAAATGCCCAGAAAATGTATTATATCCCAGCAAAAGAGGCATATTTTTAACTAAATATTTACCCGCTACAGGGCAGAAAGTGTTGTTTTTGCATTTTAAAGAAAAGGTATTGTTAATTATTTTTTTAAAGTATACTGAATATTTTTCAAATGGAGAAAAAACCTTCAGATTTTACCTAAAAAGATCTGTTGCACAGTAAAAAGTTCAGTAAGTGGCTTGATATTTATTTTTAAAATATTGTATTATATTTTTAAACTTTAAAAAACGTTCTCTTGAAAAATCAAGTTTTTCGATTTATGACGTTTATGAAATATAAAAAAAAAAACTTTCATGCCGTTTAACCGCACTAATGTGCAAAGGCAAATAGCCGCAAGTCAAAAGAGTAGTTTTGAGATAAACGCGTTTATAATAAACTTATAATAATGTTTTTCGCCAATACATGTATCAAATTAATACAATTTTGCGGCTGATTGGATAATGAACTAATTAACGTACCAAAACACAAGTGTTTTATTTTTATTACGATTTACCCCACTTTTACAAATAATAAACAGGCTAGTTGTTTTATGTACACATAATACATGTAGCCAGTTACTGGCAGTTGCCAGTAACTAAAGATGCCAGTTACTATACAATTTAGAACATTACCCACAGAAATATCCACCATTATATGTACTTCTAGACCTAATAATAGAAATTATTGATAGTGTATAAGGACATCTTGTAAATATTTTAGTCAGTGTTTGATAATGTCCTAAGAAGACGAAACGCGTCACGTATTAACATTTACATAAATAAATGTAGAATTCAATCCAACAAACCTTGTTTTATTTTGGATATATTACCCAACAATAATAATAAGACCCTTACCCGCACCCCAATGGTGCATAGGGAACTGCGTCATATAAACGCAGTGTTATCTTGATCGTTTATACATGAAGGAAAGGTGATCAGCCCTCCGCTTCAAGTACCAGTCCAGGGTAATATTGAATAAATATTAAAGTGGAAAAATCACTCATATTTATTCTTACCCCCCCTGGGAATCGAACCCGGGTCCTCCAGAACGGTAGCCGAGCGTGCTGACCACAACACTACGGGGGCGGACAAAACACAACCAACAATACTATACAATTTTCCCCAATTGTACATATATACATCTAGCCAGTTACTGGCAGTTGCCAGTCACTATAGGTGCCAGTTACTGTACGATTTACCCTACTTGTATACATAGAATGTATATCGATACCTCTTTCTGTTTCATTATTTTGCGTGAGGCGTCTTCGGTCATTATTAAGCTTCGATTATTATTCAAATACATCCAAAACCGGCTAAGTCCAGCGCCTGACGGAGATGCGAGCAGGATGTGTTAACTAACTGCAATACGTGACCGAGATTTCAATGTGATTCCTTGAGTTTATATGCAAGTCGTTAAAAAAAAAACAAAAAAAAAACATTCCCGCATTGTTTGGTGTTCACAACAATATGAATGTGTCCACATACTTGTTCACAAAATCTGGATTATCTCCAATCACAGGAGTTATTTTCATATTATTTTTTGACATATCATAATCCAGGATTCGAACCTCACATACTGATAAAAAAGTTTCTGCTGAATAAAAAGCTTCTTTTCATTTAACCAATATATCTCTATGGTGAAGTTCTAGTGATTCAAGAACAATGATTTAAAATTGGTTCATATATATGAACGGATATTATTAACGAATATATATATATATATATATATATAGAACTTCCAAGAATATGAGTAGTGTGGTTGTCGAAAATGGGTAGAATTAATGAATGTTACACGTGTGTAAAGTGATCACTTAAACCACCCTACGACGGTCGTGATGAGATGTCAAAAAATAATATTTGTAGGTGTCTTTGAAAATTACATAAAAAAAGATAAAACAATCACTAAGTACAGTACAGTTTCGAATTATTTTATACTAAGAAGGATCGGGTAAGGAGTTGAGGGGGAGAAGACGATACGATGGGTTAATTTACATTTTTTTGTAAGTGACCATAGTAAGAAGGAACATGTAAGGAGTTGAGGGGAAGAAGATGATACGATGGGTTAATTTACGACTTTTTGTATGTGACCAAAGCAATATGGATCAGGTAAGGAAATGAGGGGGAGAATATGACATGATGGACTAATTTACAACTTTTTGTAAGTGACCATAGCAAGAAGGATAAGGTAAGGAGTTGAAGGGGAGAAGAAGATACGATGGGTTCATTTACAAATTTTTGTAAGTGACCATAGTAAGAAGGATCAGGTGAGGAGTTGAGGGGGATAAGCTTATATGATGGGTTTATTTATAAGTGACTGTCATGTCTGTCATGTGGATGTACAGAGTAGTCGCTACAAACACACATGACCATCGCGCGGTAGCCGGCGTAACGAACAGGGCTGCGTCGACAGTGCGCGAGTACAGAACGCACTAAGAACATGCGTCTCTATCCCCCTCCCCCTCTCTCTCTCTCGTGTGTTTGAGTCTTTGTCCCCCAAACGATGTGACGAGATCTGTCGGCAGCGGACTGGAGAAATGATTCAAGGCGACGCAATACTATTTAAAACCCGACATAACGCGGTACAGGGTGGTCGCAAACTAAATAACGTCAAAAATACCAAAAAAAATAGAGTGTGTCCAAATCCTTGTTCATAAATCTGGGTTTCTCCACTTGGGAGTTATTTTAATATTTTGACATCTCAGCATAGAAAAATATGGAATTATTTATTTGGCTTACGACCTGTTATGGGCTGGTTTGGGTGATCACTTGTGCACATTGCTCACTCCTTTCAACAACGTCAAATATCGAAAATCGCCAATTTTCAGTTATGCATGTTATCGGACTGTCCAGAAAAAGTACTATATCCCAGCAAAAGCGGCATATTTTTAACATAATATTTACCCGCTACAGGGGAGAAAGAGTTGTCTTTGCATTTTGAAGAAAAGATATTATTTAATTATTTATTTAAAAATACTAAATATTTTATATATATATATATATATATATATATATATATATGTATATATATATATATATATATATATATATATATATATATATATATATATATATATATATATATATATATATATATATATATATATATATATATATATATATATGTATATATATATATATTTATATATATGTATATATATATATATATATATATATATATATATATATATATATATATATATATATATATATATACATATATATATATGTGTGTGTATATGTATAAAGGTTACTATTACGACTGAAAGAGAGTTTGTGACCGCCGTGTCGCGGCACAATGGCTGACTTTATGACCGGACGCCAGCTCCCATCTGCGCTTTATAAATGGATACAAAACGACACTAAAAGCGCTCCAAGCGGCGCTCCGACGGACACGACCGCAAGACGCATCGACGCCTTGGTCCGAGATCGCCATCCGATCCACGCCATCGACAAGCGCGACGAACAATCGGATCTCTGTGCTAGTTCCTGGTCCTATATTGCAGCTGCGGCGCAACATCCTGGTCCACAGATGATCAGTAGCGTGATGTGCTCCAAAACGCAACAGTAGGAAGACAGTAGCTGACTGTAAGATCAGCACTATGAACCAGTTAGAGGAATTTGAAATGTGGCTACGTCGTAGAATGCTACGTATCCCATGGACCAAAATGGTCAGCAACGTGAATGTGCTCCAAAGAGCAAGAGCAGGGAGACTGTTGCTGACTGATATCAAGGTCCGGAAGGTGTCCTATCTGGGGCATGTGCTGAGAGCAGACAAGTACGAGCTATTGCACCTGGTGGTCCACGAGGTGTGGGCAGAAGGCAAATCTCCTGGCTCCGGAATATACGAGATTGAACGTGGATCAGGACCGTCAAGGCGCTGTTTAGAGCTACTCAAAGCAAGGACTATCAAGGATATTCGACGCCAGAGAGATTCGACAAGGCATACCAAGAAGGATACTCCGAAAAACCAAAAGGTCCCAGGGTTAAGGAAAAGACGACTTGAAGTTAAATTTTAAATAACCAACTAAAGTTAACACTCTCCTTATCTTTCATTAAAAAAATCTAATGAGTCCACTTTTCATATTATTTTTGACATCAACATCAAAGATGAAGAAGAATATGGAATTTTTTATTTTTTTTTATTTTTATTTATTGACTTGGCGTTTAATTTGTAGAACTCCATTTTAATTTATGTATTAATTTTTAATCAAACACAGATTTTTTGAGTCTACTAAGTTGTCTACTTAGTAGACTCAAAAAATCTGTGTTTGATTTAAAATTAATACATAAAAAAAGAATATGGAAGTCTGGGCATTTACGCGGCTGACAACCGTCATAGGCTGGTTTAAGAAAATGCCCAGACTTCCATATTCTTCTTCATCTTTAATGACATATCAAAAAATAATATGAAAATAACTCCTGTAATTGGAGATAATCCAGATTTTGTGAACAAGTATTTGGACACACTAAAAATGTTGTAAGTCCACTTTCAAAAATATTCACATTGAGATTCATTTGTCTTCCTTCTCTCTTTCTAATTTATATTTTCTATAAATGTCAGACCGTAACAATTTCATTTTAATGAACCCATGATGGAATGATTATTCCGAAATCGGTAGTCACGAATTTGTGTTTATAAAAGTGGTATTATATAAAGTGAACGATGAATGATAGGGAGAGTGTTATATTACCATTACACAAAGTTAGCTGAGATAAGCATTATCGATAAAATTAAGAAAGGTGTGTTGAGATGGTTTGGACATGTGGAACGAATGAGTGAGGAAAGAACGGTAAAACAAATTTATGAGGCGAATGTTAGTGGGAAAAGAAGCAGAGGAAGACCGAGAAAAACATGGCACGATCAAGTATGCCAAATACTTGAAAGTGGTCAGGTTAGGAGTCGTAACAATCGGCGGGTATGTATGAGGAGATGCATGAACGTGGAAGAGGCGAAGAATGTTTGCAAGGACAGAGTGGTGTGGCGCTCTATTCTCTCTGCCTACCCCTGCGTGGAAGCGGCGTGATGGTTAGTTAGTTAGTTAGTTAACAATGATTTTAATATACACATTATTCAATAACTCTTCGATTGACATTAACACACAAATGATTTTTTTCTTTTTTCTTAAAAAAAAATCTAACGATGATGATGACGGATTCAACACGTGTCCTAACAACTATCTTTATAAACATTCTCACCCTCGTAAGCATAGGATAATGATTCATTGAGAACCACATAATATACCCCCATAGACCTCTTAAAACAAAGGAGGCAACACATCCTGCCCTTCCTGTTTGCTGAAATGATGATGACGATGATGTATTTACATTAAAAAAGAATCATATTTAATCTTTTTCACAAATGTATGGAAAACTGATATATCGCTCACTCCGTTCAACAACGTCATATTTCAAAAACCGTCAACTTTTAGTTGTGCATGTTTTTGGAATGCTCAGAAAATGTACTATATCCCAGCGAAAGCGGCATATTTTTAACATAATATTTACCCGCTACAGGGCAGAAAGTGTTATTTTTGCATTTTTAAGAAATGGTATTGTTTTTTTTAAATATACTAAATATTTTTGAAATGGAGAAAAAACATTCAGGTTTTACCTTAAAAGATTTGCACAGTAAAAAGTTCAAAAAGTGGCTTGATATTTATTTTTAATAAATTTTACTATATTTTTAAACTTTAAAAACGATCTCCTGAAAAATCAAGTTTTTTTATACATAACGTTGTTGAAAGGAGTGAGCGATATGACAGAATAAAACAATTAAGATATTGGATAGGAATGTAAGGCAGAATTAGGTAAAATTAAAAAGAATGAAAAAGGATGAACGGTATCGATATGTGGAGCGAATGGATCACGAGAGAATGACTAAAAAAAATATTCCAGAATATATAATATAATAATAATAAAACCCTTATCCGCACCCCAATGGTGCATAGGGCACTGTGTCTTATAAACGCAGTGTTATCATGATCGTTTTACTTATGAAGGAAAGGTGATCAGCCCTCCGCTTCAGGTACCAGTCCATGGTAATATTGAATAAATATTACAGTGAAAAAATCACTTATATTTATTTTTACCCCCTTTGGGAATCGAACCCGGGACCTCCAGAACGGTAGCCGAGCGTGCTGACCATTACACTACGGAGGCGGACAAAATATATAAGAGGCGAAGAATGTTTGCAAAGCCAGCGGTGTGACGTTCTATTATCTCTACTTACCCCAACTGATGATGGTTAGTTAGTTACTTTGAAAGAAGTCGTTATCGAATTCGGTTTTTTTATCCAATCTCCCATGTATAAACTGGGAGTATTCTTGCAAACAATGGTTTAGCAGTAAAACTGTAGGTAGAGAGCAAACACGAGGTAGTTAGTTAGTTACCTCAGCCCAGAGAATCAGCGCCGCTTTCTGACTTTACGAGCGCATCCAACCCGTCGTCAGATCGAGGAATTATCCTTAGAGGATAATAAAAGTGGAAGGATAAAGCTCTTTCGAAAACCGCGAAGAAAACGCTGTCGGCGTATTAAAAATATCATATAATTTTACATGAAGCGGAGGGCTGATCACCTTTCCTTCGTGTGTTAACGATCAAGATGAATCGTTAAAATAAATATATAATAACTAAAATGGTAAAAAAACAAGTGTTTTCATTAAGATATTATTTTGGACATGTCATCAAAGATGAAGAAGAATATGGAAGTCTGGGGCTGACGACCGTCATAAGCGTTTAAGTGATCGCTTTACACACGTGTAACATTCACCAATTCTACCCATTATTAACAACCACATAACTCAAATTCTTGGAAGTTCTATATGTATGAACCAATTCAGAAACATTGTTATTGAATCACTAGAACTTCACTAGAGACACCCATTGGTGAGATGTAAAGAAGCTTTTTATTAAGCAGAAACTCTCATATTAGTATGTGAGGTCTGAATCCTGGATTATAATCACACATGAGAAACGCCAGAAAATATCACTTTAATTTTAATTATTTAAGCTTACAATTTGACCAGATAATTTATTTACAACATTTTGAGAGTGTTCAAATACTTGTTCACAAAATCTGGATTATCTCCAATTACAGGAGTTATTTTCATATTATTTTTTGACATCTCTTCAAAGTTTCTTATGTGTGTAATAATAATCCTGGATTTAGACCTCACATACTAATATGAGAGTTTCTGCTTAGTAAAAAGCTTTTTTACATCTCACCAATAGGTGTCTCTAGTGAAGTTCTAGTGATTCAAGAACAATGTTTCAAAATTGGTTCATATATATATACAGAACTTCCAAGAATTTGAGTAGTGTGGTTGTCAATAATGGGTAGAATTGGTGAATGTTACACGTGTGTAAAGTGATGACTTAAACCAGCCTATGACGGTCGTCAGCCCCGTAAATGCCCAGACTTCCATATTCTTCTTCATCTTTGATGAGATGTCAAAAAATAATATGAATTATTAGGCTTATCAAACCAGTGATGATGCTATTGCAAGAAAGATTTTGTGCCCAATACAAAAGAGTAATAGCAAAAATTTAAAGTTTAATCCGTCACACCTACCATTACTTGAAATAAAAAATAAATAAAAATACTATGGGCGATTTTGCGATTTTTTGCTTTCATCTGCGTATTCTGATAAAACCCATTGTTCTCAAGCATTGAGGTGTTTCGTGATATATCGCAGTCGGTCCAAACGAGTGACGATATATAATACAACAAAAAAAAACAATACTGTAATATTTGGGCTTTTGCCATGTCGAGTTTCAACCATATCAGTGCTGGGATTTTTTCTTATGTCAATAACAACGTCATAAATCAAAAATGGTCAATTTTCAGTTGTGCATGTTTTCGATATGGCCAGAAATGTACTATATCCCAGCAAAAGAGGCATATTTTTAACTTATTATATACCCGGTACAGGGCAGAAAGTGATGTTTTTGCATTTTGAATTTTGAAGAAAAGGTATTGTTTAATTATTTTTTAAATATACTTAATATTTTTTAAAATGGAGTAAAAACATTCAGGTTTTACCTAAAAATATATGTTGCGCAGTAAAAAGTTCAATAAGTGCATGTTTTCGGAATGCCCAGAAAATGTACTATATCAGAGCAAAAGCGGCATATTTTTAACTTGATATGTACCCGCTACGGGGCAGAAAGTGTTGTTTTTGCATTTTGAAGAAAGGTATTGTTTAATAATTTTTTTAAATTTACTAAATATTTTTCAAATGGAGAAAAAACATTAAGGTTTTACCTAAAAAGATCTGTTGCACAGTAAAAAGTTCAAGTGGCTTGATATTTATTTTTAATAAAAAAATAAAAATTAAATTTAAAAACGATCTCCTGATAAATCAAGTTTTTTTTTATTTATGACGTTCTTGAAAGGAGTGAGCGATATGTGGTTCTCAAAACTAGTCTTATAGGGTTTTGGTCCCGTGGTTAGTGTCGCGGACTCTTGAGTCAGAGTTTCTCGGTTTGAACCCACTCTACCACAATTTGATACCTATTTCTAATAACGAGCCGCTCAGGCTCACAGAAATAGAATGAAATTGAAGTATTTTTGTAAATAATAAAAACACAAATATTTCCATTTAAAAAAAATCTTCTGATTGATAAGCGTTCTAATTTTATCGTCAATTTTACTAATATAAATTAAGAAAGGTGTGTTGAGATGGTTTGGACATATAGAACGAATGAGTGAGGAAAGAACGGTAAAACAAATTTTATGAGGCGAATGTAATTGTAAAAACGAGCAGAGGAAGACCGAGAAAAACATGGCACGATCAGGTATGCCAAATACTTGAAAGTGGTCAGGTTAGGAGTCGTAATAATCGGCGGGTATGTATGAGGAGATGCATGAACGTGGAAGAGGCGAAGAATGTTGCAAAGACAGAGTGGTGTGGCGTTCTACTCTCTCTGCCCACCCTTTCGGGGAAGCGGCGTGATGGTTAGTTTTTTTTACTAATTTGAGTATAACAAACATTTTCGTGCGATGTTGTACATCAATTTGCCGCACATTAGTCTGAGGGATCGCGTTTCGACTGCACTCCTTAGCGAAGACGATGCAACTCCAAAATCGCAGACGAAGATAAATATTGAATGAAAACAAGTGGAGTTTACAATAAAAGGACGCAAGGATCAGCTGGAAGATAAGGACGACATCATAATTTGTTCCCACAGGACCACGAAGCCCACGCGATATTGGAATTTATTTTAATCCATTATGTTACCTGATATTATGAGGACATTATGCATGTAACATGCGAGTGGCCAGGAAGATTTATCAGGGGTCATTTATACCCAGTAAAGGTAGCTTCACTTTCTGAAAATTCTTAATTTGTGGACTTCTTCACCAACAAACAAACAGCAAAGGACACTTCACTCTCTTAAAATTCTTAGATTGTGGGCGTTAAATTCTGTCGTTCTTCACCGGAGAGGTCACAAACATAATAAATATATATAAAATTATATATTATATATAATAATTGTCCGCCTCCGTAGTGTATGGTCAGCACGCTCGGCTACCGTTCTGGAGGTCCCGGGTTCGATTACCAGGGGGGATAAAATAAATATAAGTGATTTTTTCACTGTAATATTTATTCAATATTACCATGGACTGGTAACTGAAGCTGAGGGCTGATCACTATTCCTTCATGTGTAAACGACCAAGATAACACTGCGTTTATATGACACAGTGCCCTATGCACCATTGGGTGCGGATAAGGGTATTTATTTATTGTTAATAATAATATAGAAAAATGAGAGAAGAACTCAACTGGTTATCTATAAAAAGAGACTAAAATTAAATATGCTGATCTTTACATTTAAATTTTTAAACGATAAATTACCCAAATATTTTAAGGATAAAATAGTGTTTTTTTAAACAAAAATTTTCATGAACGTATTACTAGAAATAAGGATAAAATAGACTGCCATTGTTGAAAAAAACCGAGTCACAAAATTATTTAATGTATAAGGGTTTGAAAATGTATGATGAGATGCCTGAATGTATGAAGAATGAAAAGAGTATGAAAGAATTTAAAAATAAATGTTTTGTTTACTGTAAGGAGATGTAAATGTATATATATATATATATATATATATATATATATATATATATATATATACAGTATCTACTCAATGAATTAGGGCCACCCATTATTTTTTTGAATACTCTGAAATCTTTTGGATTATTATATTTATTTTACATAAATACTTTAAGTTTTCTATTGACATCTAATATCATGTATATTACCTTCAATAATATGTAAAATATACCTGGATTATTTAACCCTTTACAAAAGTTCAAACCCTTTTTCTGAGAAAGGTCCCTAATTAGCACAGGTAGACAGATAGTTGAAAGTTCAAAAAATAGTCCTATCTCATTTATTAGTGAAGTTTCTTGAGTTCTGGTTATTGTTTTGTTCAGAGAGGTTATATAGTTATCGTGTCTTGTGAAAAAAACTTAATTTTTAATTTTAGTTCATAAAGTATAATTTTTTTTGTAAACACAAGTGTTTTTTTTGAAAAGGACGAAATGGGAAAAAGTAAAGACATTTCTGAGGAAAAAAAGTCTAGTGTTATAGTGCTACTGAAATTAGGAATACTATCTAATAGAGAAATTTCAAAAAAAGAAAACGTTTCTCTTCAAACAGTGGACAGAATTTCAAAATCAATAAAAAACCAGTCACCCGCCACCAGCAATCGGCGAAAGAACTGTCGTAGGATTAGAAAAACAACACCGAGGACTGATCGAAAAATCGTTCAAAGTGCCTTAGAAAACCGTAGTGCATCAGCAAAAACATTAAAAATAAAATTGGAAGAAGAGGGTATAAATATATCGGTATCAACACTGAGGCGACGTTTTTACGAAGTAAATCTGAAATGCAGGCGCCCTGTAAAAGTACCAAAATTGACACCACGAATGAAAGCGAATCGATTAAAATGGGCCAGGCTACATCGAAATTACTCGGTAGATGATTGGAAAAAGGTATTTATTTAAACTGAATTTTCAACATATCATTTTAGTAAATAAACTTATATATTTGAATTAAACTTAAATTTTCATTATTTTTCAGGTCATCTTTAGTGATGGGTGCCGGTTAGAAGCCGTGACTGAGAGCCGTCGATTCATCAGAAGAACACCAATGGAACGTTACAATGAGGCCTGTGTGGTAAAAGTTATCAAACACCCCCCTGCAACAATGATATGGTCATGTATTATTAACAATTTACCTGGGCCGTTGTTTTTCGTGGAAGGAACAATGAACCAAAATTCCTATAAGCAGGTCCTCGAACGAATTTTATTGCCCTTCTACCATACACTCGACCCAACAGAAGGTCCATACACCTTCATGCAGGATGGGGCACCTTGCCACCGGGCTAAATCAATAATAAAATTTTTGTCTAACAAAAATCTGCCTTTGCTACCCTGGCCTGGAAATTCTCCGGACCTTAATCCTATAGAAAACGTATGGATCATGTTAAAAAATAAGGTATACTCATTTCCAAATCCGACAGTAGACTGTCTAAAAAAAATATTCAAAAAATTTGGTCAGAAGACGAAGAAATAAAAAACATGATAAAACAGTGCATTTTAAGTATGCCAAAAAAGAATTGAGGCAGTTATTTCTGCCAAAGGTGGAAATACTAAATACTAACTATATTTATATGAAAATATATGCATAATTTAAGCGTAATAAAGTGTTCATGTGTAAATAAAATTCAATGTTGTTTTATTCAAGGTTTTCTCTGAGTTATTCCTGTTTGAATTGAGAAATTGCGCGAAATTCTGCGTGGCCCTAATTCATTGAGTAGATACTGTATATATATATATATATATATATATATATTTATATATATTTATATATATATATATATATATATATATATATATATATATATATATATATATATATATATATATATATATATATATATACGTATATGATGTAAATTAAGTGTAAATAATAGTTTATATTAGTGTAACTAACTAACTAACCATCACGCCGCTTCCCCGCAGGGGTAGGCAGAGAGAATAGAGCGCCACACCACTCTGTCCTTGCAAACATTCTTCGCCTCTTCCACGTTCATGCATCTCCTCATTGTTACGACTCCTAACCTGATCACTTTCAAGTATTTGGCACACCTGATCGTGACATGTTTTTCTCGGTCTTCCTCTGCTTCTTTTCCCGCTAACATTCGCCTCATAAATTTGTTTTACCGTTCTTTCCTCGCTCATTCGTTCCACATGTCCAAACCATCTCAACACACCTTTCTTAATTTTATCGATAGTGCTTATCTCAGCTTTGCATTCCTTCCTTATTTCACTATTCGCACATCTATCATACATTGTTTTGTCGCACATTCTTCTGAGAGATCGCATTTCGACTGCATTCAGTCTACTTTCATCCTTCTTTTGCCAACTCCATGTTTCACTTTATTCACTATTAGTGTAATATAAGCTAATTACAGATTATTATTTTTTAATATCTGTTTACGCCGGATTTTTTTAAAGAATGTACTTATTTTGAATATTTTTTAACAGAATATGAGTATTTATTGATTTGGCGTTTAATTTGTAGAACTCCATTTTAATTTATGTATTAATTTTAAATCAAACACAGATTTTTGAGTCTACTAAGTTGTATTTTATTAACAAAAACACATAAAAAATTATATTGTGACAATTGTTTCGCCTTGTTAGGGCATTATCAAACGAATGTCGTATCAAACGAACGACATTCGTTTGATAATGCCCTAACAAGGCGAAACAATTGTCACAATATATTTTTTTTGTGTTTTTGTTAATAAAATACAACTTAATAATAATAATAAAACCCTTATCCGCACCCCAATGGTACATAGGGCACTGTGTCATATAAACGCAGTGTTATCTTGATCGTTTACACATGAAGGAAGGGTGATCAGCCCTCCGCTTCAGGTACCAGTCCATGGTAATATTGAATAAATATTACAGTGAAAAAATCACTTATATTTATTTTACCCCCCTTGGGAATCGAACCCGGGACCTCCAGAACGGTAGCCGAGTGTGCTGACCATTACACTACGGAGGCGGACAAATACAACTTAGTAGACTCAAATATCTGTGTTTGATTTTAAATTAATACATAAATAGAATATAAGTAGTTTTAGTTTCTCCTGGGGTCATTTCTACCCGTATTTTGAGCCGCTCACAGCAGGGTCAAGAGCATCAAACCTCGGGAGTTCTAGACGTTTTTTATTACTTAATATAATACAAGATAATGCAGCATTGGAAAGCGTATAGTCGAGCTTGTAGCTATCAATCAGCGCCCGCGGCGCGACTCGCCAAACTGTGGGGCGCGACCAAAATAAGGCGCGCGTCACGCCCGCGTTTCTTCTAACAGTAATGCAAACTAACTGAACTAACTAACTACTGACTAAAACTAAATAACATGGATACCATTTTGTCTCACATTTTCTAAAAATGTTCGCAACTTAGTTCATAAAAAAAACCTTTTCAGATTCAGGTACAATAATTGATGTCAGTCTTTTTCTGGGGGTGAATTTTTTTTAACATTAAATATGTATTTATTTTAAATAAAATATTTGTATAATGAAGATGGAAATTACGCAAAAATAATTTAAATAAAAAAACAAATCTCACCACCTCTAGGTATTATTTTACGACAAAGTTAAATACAAATATCCACAGATGTCATTACTGAAAAATAACATCATACCAACTGACGGACTTCGACGTTCATTAACGTCGATATTCCTTTGAGAAAAATTCGCACGGACGTTCATTTACGTCCATACTCCCGAAAAGGTTAACATGCTTTGCAAGAGAGGTCCTTCAGGAAGCCTAGATGCTTCTGCATCAGATCCGGGAATATGGTTGAGAACTGTCATAATAAGGAATAAAGTACACTGATATATCTTTTATTAAGAAAATACGATTTTCATTTTTATTATTTAGCTAATAATTTGACCAGATAATTTATTTACAACATTTTGAGTGTGTCCAAATGTTGTACATATTTTTTTAATCATATTTTCGTATGGGGCACGGAGTGCGTGGAAGTTTTTGGTAAGTGAAGGGTAATTAACTATGAGTATTTCAATGTTTTAGAATTTAGTACATTAACCCTGATGATGACAAGGTTCTTGACGAAACCGGTTAGATAAAGTGTACCAATAAAAAGTGGTTAAAACAAAGTTGTTTTAATTTTATAAAGTTTATATATTTATCATGTTCGAATGGAGGTATAAGGAAAGAATGCAAAGGCTGAAATTAAATTAAGAAAGGCGTGTTGAGATGGTTTGGTCATATGTAACGAATGAGTGAGGCGAACCGGAGGAAATGGAAAGAAGGGGATGAGACCTATATCCAGCAGTAGAATGGCTCATGGAGAAGAAGAAGAAGAAGATTTATAATCTT
The DNA here is from genome assembly GCF_059751285.1 of Brachycentrus maculatus. Classification (NCBI taxonomy): domain Eukaryota; kingdom Metazoa; phylum Arthropoda; class Insecta; order Trichoptera; family Brachycentridae; genus Brachycentrus; species Brachycentrus maculatus. Next base: position 1,112,069 of record NW_028280787.1, read on the forward strand.
ATACGATTTGAGTGTTCCCACAGTTTGAGGGGCGCTGCCCACTGACCAAACAAGCCGAGGACGCAGTTTATGTGGTGATATTACCACCGCTGTTCGGATACTGACCAGTACTTGTATATTGGCTCCGTACTCCGTACACGGCGCGGGCATTTCTGTGCGCTGCACACACGCAGACGCACTCGCCTGTGCGCACACAGACACACAAAAGCGCACACAAACACACAAAAGCGCACATAAACACACATATGGGTATAAACATTCAGAGAACCAACAAACACGAGATACTTTATTTATTTAATTCGCAGTTTATTAAGGGTCCAAAGGGTATAAGCTAGTATCTTAACCTAACCTAACACTCTCCTTATCATTCATCGTTCACTTTGTGTAATACCACTTTAATACCACTTTCACAAAGTGAACGATGAATGATAAGGAGAGTGTTATATTACCATACCACAAAGTTAACAATGCTTTTAATATGTACAAAATATAGATATTTTTGACATCTCAATACAGATGAAGAAGAATATGGAAGTCTGGGGAAATTACGGAGATTACGACCGTCGTAGGCTGGTTTAAGTCACTTAACACAAGTGTAACATTCACCAAGTGTTACACCTTTGATGGATAACGCTTATCCTACCGTCTTTCCTTATATCACCATTGAGAATTCCATGTAGAATAATGAAGAAGAGGCGAAGGATGTTTGCAAAGACAGAGCGGTGTGGCGTTCGATTCTCTCTGCCTACCCCTTCTGGGAAGCGGCGTGATGGTTAGTTAGTTAGTTAGGAATTCCACGTATCGCCCTCCAAGGCAACCCTGAAGGACGCAGACCCCCAGGCAGACCTCCGAAAAAAAGGAAAGACAGCTGGGAGTCAACGTCCCAAGAGCAACAGATCCCTAGGATCTACAAAAAGAAGAAGAAGAAGACCATTGGGGCATCTATCACCCACCGTTTTGCCACACATTCGCACTGGTCTCGGCTCCTTCGCGTATATATTCGAGTCTCTTCATTACACGAACGCTAGAGGTCGACGTCCGCTCCTAGCTGCTCTAAACCTGATTCGATAATCTCGCCCAAACAAACCCCGGACGGGTATAATGAGCAAACAGCCGATCTAACGTATCAATCGGAACGAGCCACATGCGGCCACGTGTGACCACGCCCCCGGCGAAACAGCTGTCACTCGTAATTTACGAATTAATCGATGGCTTGTTCTTCTTCAGTCTGGGTAATTCGAGTATTGGAGCGTGGAGAGGCCAGGAGGCGAGGAGTGATCGACGCGTATGTACGAAGAGATGTCGCTTGCTCAAATCAAAAATCGTAAATTTTCAGCTGTGCATGTTTTCGGAATGCCCAGAAAATGTACTATATCCCAGCAAAAGAGGCATATTTCTAACTTAATATTTACCCGCTACAGGGCAGAAAGTGTTGTTTTTGCATTTTGAAGAAAGGTATTGTTTAATTATTTTTTTTTAATTTACAAAATATTTTTCAGATGGAGGAAAAACATTCAAGTTTTACCTAAAAAGATCTGTTGCACAGTGAAAAGTTCAATAAGTGGCTTGATATTTATTTTTAATACATTATATTATATTTTTAAACTTTTAAAACGTTCTCCTGAAAAATCAAGTTTTTTTTTTTATGACGTTCTTGAAAGGAGTGAGCGGTGTGTGAATGTGGAATTGGCGATGTTTGCCTATCCCTGCGGGGAAGCGGCGTGTCATTTCGCGTTAGTAGAAATACAGTATCGAACACATTAATTGAAAAAAAACTTTTTTTATTTTCAACATCCTCTAAAAAAAATGTTTTAAAGGTGTTCCTCGTATTATGGACCAGGGCTGCTTCTTTCAGCGACTGAGATGATGAATAGCGAGAAGTATCACCCAATTCTACTGGAAAAGATACTACCAGAGATACAAAAACGGAGGTCATATGGTAATGGAATGTTTCAACAGGATTTAACCCCCTGCCACAAATCTAAATAAATGATGAATTTTTTCACACAAAAACAATGAACTGTGTTGGACTGGTCAAGAATTTTGCCAGACATATAGCTAATTGAAAATCTATCGGCAATCTGTAAGAATCGGCTCTCCAAAATTGATTGCACTACGGTGGAAAAGCTCATTTTGTCCATAATTCAGGTATGGTTTCGAGACGAAAAAATGGCATCCACGTGCCAAAATCCTATATAATAGATGCCAAGAAGAGTGAAATCTTTGATTGAGCCCAAGTGTGATCATATTCAATATTAATTTGTGATATAACTAATAAACAAAAGATTTTACAAAACTTTTTACGAAAATACAACAAAAAAAGTTTTGTTTCAATTAAACTGTTCGATACTGTATCTATGTTAAAAGCGTTTCATGGGCATTTCAAGGTTTTGCTCTTTGATTTAGTGGAACAATTTAATTAAAAAAACTATGGACATTTTAGGATTTTTTCATCAAATAAGGCGTTTATAAACCAACTTTGTTTTTTTTTACCCAGATTGGAATCGAACCCGTATATCTCGCATGTAAACCGGGCGCAATAGCTACCAAGCTACGAAGGCTGACAAAACGTTGATTCATAATGATAAACAGCGCTTGTAAATAAATATAATTGTAGGAATTCACGGGGAACTTTATGGGTATTCTGCGGGCAGGAACCAAACCTGATACTTAAACATAATACCCCCATGGGCCTATTCTCTAATAGAGACGAAATTTCCAAAATTTAAATCGCTGTAAATCTAAGAGTAGAATATAAGAATGAAACAGATTTAAGACTTTTGAAGAGACAGATTTAAGCTCCTTTTTCTTGTAGTACATGGTTGCTAACTTTTTACTATTTACTTTTTCATATTTTTTATTTTATTTAAAAAAAATTGTTTTCTGAAAGTCAAGTATTTTTTGTATTTTATATTAATACTATTATTCTAGTTCTACTTATAATACCTATACCCTTATACCCTTTACAATGACTAAATTATATTGTATACCCACACACACGCCATGCCTTTGTGGGATCTTTTTTTGTATTTTATTCATATTTTTTTTGTATTTGAATTTATGTCATGTAATGCAAAAGAATTTAAAATAAAGAAAAAAAACATAACCTCACACATACCTCTTTTGGTCAAAACAAAATTCATATATATATTTTTTTGATATCTTATCAAAGATGAAGAAGAATATGGAAGTTTGGGCATTTACGGGGCCGACGACCATCATAGGCTGGTTAAAGTGATCACTTTACACACGTATAACATTCACCAATTCTACCCATTATTGACAACCACATTACTCAAATTCTTGGAAGTCCTATATATATATATGAACCAATTTTGAAACATTGTTCTTGAATCACTAGAACTTCACTAGAGACATCTATTGGTGAAATGAAAGGAAATTAAAATCTAAATCGCTCTCAATCGCTAGAAAGAAGAATATTTTTTTATAATTGATTGATTAATACTTAAAATAAATATAAGTTTATTGAGAATAGCCCCAATTTCCTTGAATTAAATCGTTTATTCAATACAATACATAAATAACGTCAAAATACACCCACAATTAAAAGTATTTTAATTACAACTCGAATGATTATGATCTATAACTCTTTCAAATCTAAATTGTTATTTAGTTCATATATCAAATCGCTTCTTGAACTCCCATTTTAGAGTGAAATCGGAGGAATTTAAGTGATTATAATTCTGTTTCTACAATATTTATAAGACATAGGAACACAGATAATATTGTACTCTAATTTATTGCATAGTTTCACGAGTAACCTGCTCCGCGCGTATTCACTGTATTGTAGTATTTAACGTTAGAAAAAGGTCCCTATTTTAGAGTGAAATTGGAGGACTTTAAATGATTATAATTCTGTTTCTACAATAGTTATACGATATAGGAGCACAGATAATATTGTACTCTAATTTATTGCATAGTTTCACGAGTAACCTGCTCCGCGCGTATTCACTGTATTGTAGTATTTAACGTTAGAAAAAGGTCCCTATTTTCGAGTGAAATTGGAGGACTTTAAATGATTATAATTCTGTTTCTACAATAGTTATACGATATAGGAGCACAGATAATATTGTACTCTAATTTAATGCATAGTTTCACGAGTAACCTGCTCCGCGCGTATTCACTGTATTGTAGTATTTAACATTAGAAAAGGGTCCCTATTTTAGAGTGAAATTGTTAAATTTGATAGTAACAAGACATCATAGTAGCCCAGTAAATATTGTAAACAAAACACTTACTGCGGTGCATGGTGAAAAGGCGGCGGATCCCACAAGGGCGGGGCGTGGAAGGCGGCGAATGCAGAGGGGAACTGGATGGGCGGCGGTGGGCCCGCCTCCCGGTCCGGCATTCTGATAGGCCCGCCTATCTTGCTGAGCCAACACTGGCGCGAGGGCGGAAGGACAATGAGATAAACGGATAAACGAGAGCAAAAGCCAGACAGGCGAGTCAAAAAAACCACTTTTGTCAACGATCACAAAGAACAATTCGTAGAGGTAGATTCAAATCCAATATTTCAACACTAAAAATCAAGCACTAGTCGATTGCACAGAGATTAAAGCACTTATTAACACTACTAAAACTAATTGATAAAAAAATAATCACAAATTGTAAGGCACCATCGACGGTGTACCGCAAGGCACCTTTCTGGGGCCCGTTCTTAAACTATGTTTTCTTTTTCTTTTTTTATGTCTCTGATCAAATTCTGGCCCGTTTCTTCCGTATCATTTTGCGTGCGACGATCTGGTGCTCCAGCCGTGAATATGTGGTCTGTGTCAGGTGATGAAGAGAATGGATATCTTCTTTGAAAGATTGCAGCGGAATGGTCTGACTTTCCACATTCGTCCTCGGATGGTGATCAGCATTTTTGTACTATTTTCTCGGCCATCTTGGTTAGTTTGATGATTTTTGTTTTATCTGAAACGAAGAGAAAAAAATAATTAATGATAATACAAGATTATAGCGGGCGCCGTAGCGAGTAGGGTGGATGATCCGAGTACAAACCTGGCATTACGGGTTCGATTTCCGTTAGATTTTTCTAAGAAAAAAATAAGTATTTGTTTTATTTTTATTTTATATATATTCGATATATATAAAATAAAAATATATATATATAATAAAAATAAAATAATAAAAATTTTATATATAATACGAATTCAGTACTATTTAATGTAGGCCTAAGTAGCTCGTTCAATTGGCTAAGTATTGCACCTACCACTTTATGAAGTATCAATAAAAAACAATTATATTATTTAATGTTTTACATTAAATTTGAGTCACTTTTTTGGTCGAATCGTGCCATTATTTACTGGTTCAAGCATCACCTTCTTCATCGAATTTGATGGGAGTAAATCACGTTAAATTCTTCAGGAGAATCCTGACTGTTGACTGTCGTCAACAGGCATTTCATTTCACTAGAAGAGAGAACGGCATTTTAACCTTAACATTACCTGCAAGGACCAAATTATATCCGATGGAGACTGGCCATAGAAGAAGCAAACCGATAATCACAAATATTGTAACCCACGAAGAAGACAAAGGGTGCATTAGACGGTCAGTTCAGGCCTGCTTCTTACTCAACATTAGTATGTCCAAATAGTTGTTCACAAAATCTGGATTATCTCCAATTACAGGAGTTATTTTCATATCATTTGCTCAATAAAAAGCTTCTTTTTATCTCACCAATAGATGTCTCTAGTGACGTTCTAGTGATTCAAGAACAATGTTTCAAAATTGGTTCATATATATAGAGCTTTCAAGAATTTGAGTAGTGTGGTTGTCAATAATGGGTAGAATTGATGAATGTTACACGTGTGTAAAGTGATCACTTAAACCAGCCTATGACGGTGGTCAGCCCCGTAAATACCCGGACTTCCATATTCTTCTTCATCTTTGATGAGATGTCAAAAAATGATCTGCTTCTTACTATTTCAGAAAGCATATGCGAAAGCACAAGCTTCAGAGAATGATCCCATTTAACCTAAATGGACCAAATTATCTCCAAAAAAGAGATTTAGCGGGTACGCCGAGTTGAAGAGACGGGTGAAGACTGAACACGAAAGAAGCAAACCATCACAATGATTGTAACCCACGAAGAAGACAAAGGGTGCATCACACCGTCTTGCATTGATCGACACGTCTGGTGTCGCAAAGTGTCGCGCGGCGACACCGCGACACGGTTGCAGGAAGCCGCCAGCCGTGTCCGCACTCCCGCACTCAGAGTGTAGCTACCCTGCTCGTTTATTCCTACAGCGACTCGCGGGGAATATCTTCATCTGACGTTGCAGTAACCATGACTCGAGAATGCACAAATTGCATTGAATGCACTTTGCGTTTAAGTTATACCCTTCGAACCTCCATTATACGGACCAATCGAGGATGCAAATAAATCCTTCTTCTTCTTTTTGGTATATGCCTTGTGGTCTATTTTCAAGAGGGATTAGCCATCTGCGATATCGATTCCCAGCTGTCAATCCATCTCTTTGGTGGTCTACCAAGAGATTGGCCATACAGTGTAATGTGGGGGAGTCTGGATAGTTCCATTCTCCTCACACGCGCATAGCATTGTCTCCTTCGTTAACTTCTTCACCTAACGACATCTTCCATCACGCATATTTTTCCTATCCTGGTGTACCGTTTTAGGAAAAATCCGAATGAACGAAATAAATCATAATGGACGTAAAATACAGGTAAAAATATAAAAAAACCTCAAACTTAAAACTAATTTGATTTGCTAGTCAAATTTCCACTGTGGGATCACGAAACGTCCCTTAAAAGTTTAAGAATATTGAACTCTAATTTATTGCATAGTTTCACGAGTAACCCGTTCCTCGCATATTCACTGTATTGTAGTATTTGTTGAAGACTCAAAAAATCTGTGTTTGATTTAAAATACATAAATTAAAATGAAGTTCTACAAATTAAACGCTAAATCAATAAATAATTACAAAAATGTCTCTATTTTAGAACGAAATTGGAGGACTTTAAATGATTATAAAGTTTCAACAATAGTTAAAAGATACCGGAAGACAGATAATGTTGAACTCTAATTTATTGCATAGTTTCACGAGTAACCCTGTTCCGCGCGTATTCACTGTATTGTTGTATATGGCGTTAGAAAAATGTCCCTATTTTAGAGTGAAATTGGAGGACTTTAAATGATTATAATTCTGTTTCTACAGATAATATTGTACTCTAATTTATTGCATAGTTTCACGAGTAATCTGCTCCGCTGGTATTCATTGTACTGTAGTATTTAGCGTTAGAAAAATGTCCTTATTTTAGAGTGAAATTGGAGGACTATTACTTCAGATGTTTCGATTAAATCATTGAAAAATTTTAAAGTCCCGCGATTTGAGAATACGATGTCACCCCACACTTCAGCATCCGATGGCTATTGTATGGAAAATAGTGTTGTGAAGCAAGTAGGAATGCCATGTAGGGTGTCTCCGCGACGTGCAACGAGTCAGTCAGCGCACTCGGACTCGACAATTATGCCGATATGGTGTACGGACCTCGAAACGATACCTTTAGAAAGGTCGCCGTGTGCGCGCTCCCGGATTTTACGTCTCCAAAACCAGTAATAAATCCCGTTAATATTCGACATAATTACGAGAAGTCTTTGTAGACTTTTGGCCATCTTTTTCCCACCCTTATCCGCACCCAATGGTGCATTTCTAACCCTTATCTGCACCCAATAGTGCATAGGGCACTGCATCGTACTGACGCAGTGTTATCTTGATCGTTACTTATATGAAGGCAAAGAGATCACTCATGCTCAAGGGACTAGTCCAGGGTTATATCAAATAAATATTACTAATATTTACTTTTACCCCTCCTAGGAATCGAACTCGGGACCTCCAGCGCGGTAGCTAAACACGTTATCTATTACACCACGGAGGCGGACCCAATGGTGCATAGGGCACAGCATCTCACCGACGCATGTTGCATAGTGAAATTCTGCTACAAAACATTTCAAATCAATTACGACCGAAAAACCCAAATGCGTGATTTCCTGAAAATACCTTTCGATTGGACACAATCCAAAAACTTACAAGTGTGATTCTGTTTAAAAAAAAACTTTCAATTGGATAATGTCAATAATTCAATTGAAAGGTTTTTTTTAGCAGAATCACTCTATAGATAATGACAATAAAACTTCTAAGTGAAATTCTGCTAAAAATACCTTAATATGATCAACGATCAAAAAACTTAAATTTTTAAAATAAAAAAAATCAAATAAATTTTTAAAAGTAAAATTCTGCTAAAAAAAATCTTTCAACTGGAAAACGACGATAAAACTTAAAAGTGAAATCCCGCTAAAAAACAAAACTTAAAATTGGACATCGATCAAAAAACTTATAAATGCAATTCTGCTCAAAATATTTCAATTGAACAACGACCGAAAAAACTGTAAAATTGGACAACGATCAAAAAACTTATAATTGAACTTCTGCTATACCTTTTGATTGGACAATGAAAATAAAACTTGCAATTCTGCTAAAAATGTTTCAATTGAACAACGACCGAAAAGAATATAAAATTGGACAACGATCAAAAAAACTTATATTTGAAATTCTGCTAAACCTTTTGATTGGACGATGAAAATAAAACTTCTAAGTATGAGTCTGTTTAAAAAACATTAAATTGGTCAATGACCGGAAAATTTTAGTACATATTCAAACTATCTTTTGCATCAAATTAAACAAATCATAACTTAATCAAACAATTTTGATCAGCCAAAACGAAAAAAAGACATAAAAAGTGTCCACCAAACAATTCTGATCAGCCAAGATGAAAGAAAGAGATAAAAAGTGTCCACCGAACACCGGTGAACGCGGAGAAAAACGCGACGCGGTGGGATTACCACATCATCAGACGGTGGGCTCGTGAATTTGGGAACATCAACACAAGGCTGGTCGGGTGGTGGGAGCGCGAGGGAAGATGGCAGGAAAAGAGGAGGGAGAAGGGAGATGGAGGACGCACAGCCTCTCCGCGGAGCAGACGGACCGTCTCACATCACGACCAGAACCGGTTGTTGGACCATTCGGAATGGGTTTGTGGACGACCCATCAGCTAACAAATTTATAAGAATATTATTATTTTCCATATTAAAAGCATTGTTAACTGTGTGGTATGGTAATAACAACTAAACATCACGCCGCTTCTCCGCAGGGGTAGGCAGAGAGAATAAAACGTCACACCACTCTGTCCTTGCAAACATTCTTCGCCTCTTCCACGTTAATGCATCTCCTCATACATACCCACCGATCGATTCGACTCCTAACTTGACCAATTTCAAGTATTTGACATACTTGATCGTGCCAAGTTTTTCTCGGTCTTCCTCTGCTCCTTTTTTCAATAACATTCGCCTCATAAATTCGTTTTACCTTTCTTTCCTCACTCATTCGTTCTACATACTTGTCCAAACCATCTCAACACACCTTTCTTAATTTTATCGATAATGCTTGTCTCAGCATTGCATTCTTTCCTTATTTCACTGTTTTGTCGCACATTCTTCTGAGAGATTGCATTTCGACTGCATTCAGTCTACTCTCATCCTTGTTTTGAGAACCCCATGTTTCACTTCCATACATTAGGGTCGGAACCAGGATTCCGTTGTGTGCTGCCAGATGTAATATAATACTCTCCTTATCATTCATTCTTTTTATTTGTGTAATACACAAAGGGTAACCTAAAGGTGGAGACTGACCGGAGCATTTCGTCGTAACGTAACATTCGCGGCGAGCATCCGAACATCGGATGGAGTACTCGGAACGAGCTCGGCTCGCTGAACTGACTATACGAACGCTCGCATTGTAACATGTTACTCGCACCATAAAATATAATGTATACCCACACACAGGCCATGCCTTGGTTGAATCTTTTTTTGTTTTAATTTTTTTTGTATTTGTATAATGTGTTGGTCTATCACTTCGTTCTTCCCAAGAAAGAACACTTTCCATTCCTCGCCATAACACATCATTCTTCAGTAATTCCTTCTCTGTCCAAGCGGCCAGACTATGGAATGAATTTTCTCTCCGCGTAAACAAATGCACCTTCTCTAATTACTTTTAAGAAACGTCTGAGACATTAGTACTTATCATTAGAATCCTAACTGTCCATCAAACCTCCTCCCTTAGTTTTTCCCTCTACCTCCTTCCTTAAACTCCCTTTATCCTTTGCCCTCTATATTATCATCTTTTGTAATTTATGTTTTTTTATATGTAAATTTGTAATTTATGATTTTTTTTAATGTTCACGTACTATCTACCCTCTGATTGCAAACAGCTATGTATGGTATCAAACGTTTTGATCAATATCACTAGTCTGTTTTTGGTTGGTTGGAAGATATTGCTTATATTTATAGATAAGCCCGCCAATGTACTTATTTATTTTCTATACATAGTTTAAATAAATAAGCGGTGTTGCATAAGCCGTACCCAGATTTCAGAGACATTAAGTAATTTAAAAAAGCGATATATGAAAAACAATATGGAAATTTTCTGAAGTCATACATCGGTAGTGTAAAGGCAAAGGGGTATATCTGTCTCAGACCAAATTTTACAGGAGAGCAAAAACAAACTTGTGAAATTAAATAACTCATTTGTTTTATGTATTTTTATATGTACATACTTAATAAAACTAAATAAGTATTGCAACTACAGCTGTATCCTTCAGCCAGATTATGGAATACACTGTTTTAGACATTTTGTGGAACAAACTTAGAAAATGAAAAAAATGACATTACACTATCGACATATCGCTCACTCCTTTCAAGAACGTCATAAATCAAAAAACTTGATTTTTCAGGAGAACGTTTTTAAAGTTCAAAAATATAATACAATGTATTAAAAATAAATATGAAGCCACTTACTGAACTTTTTACTATGCAACAGATCTTTTTAGGTAAAACCTGAAGGTTTTTTCTCCATTTGAAAAATATTTATTATATTCAAAAAAAAATAATTAAACAATGCCTTTTCATCAAAATGCAAAAACAACATTTATTGCCCTGTAGCGGGTAAATATTAAGTTTAAAATATGCCTCTTTTGCTGGGATATAATACATTTTCTGGGCATTTCGAAAACATGCAAAACTGAAAATTGACGAATTTTGATTTATGACGTTCTTAAAAGGAGTGAGCGATATCGTATGTTCGTAAACCCAAACATCCATTCTTCTTCATGTATGGAGAGATGTCAAATATATTTTAGACGAGTTCGGCAGAATGGATGTTGGTACATCCTTATCTCTCGGCGGGCGCGCACGACTCCTCCCGGCCGGGTATTGTTACATTGCATTAATACAGACATTCCCGAGGATGCTGGCTGTAATGAATCCATTATCCCTGGACGCGACTAAACACCATTACCGACGAGCCGACTCTATCCGCCCGGCTACCTGCGAATGACTAACTCATCAGCATGCGGGTTCTCCGCAGGGATAGGCAGAGAGAATAGAACGCCAAATCACTCTGTATGAGCAAACCAACTACGCCTTTTTCGCGTCCACACATCTCCTCATAAGTACGGTTACACTGCATTGATACATACAGTCTCTGCGCGCCTGGTCGGCCGAGAACCAAATACCCACATTTATTGAACAAACTAACCAACCAAGTAACCAAATAACTAACTAGCCATAACGCTGCCCCCGCAGGGGTAGGCAGAGATGATAGAACGCCAAATCACTCTATCTTTGCAGACAATTTTCGCCTTTTCAGCGTTTACGCATCTCCTTATAAATGTCTTTACATTGCATTGATACATACAGTCTATGCGCTCCTGGTAGGCCGAGAACCAAATACCCACATTATGTAAACAAACTAAGCAACCAACTAACCAAATAACTAGCTAACCATAACGCTACCCCCGCAGGGGTAGGCAGAGATGATAGAACGCCAAATCACTCTATCTTTGCATACAATTTTCGCCTTTTCGGCGTTTACGCATCTCTTTATAAATGTCGTTACATTGCATTGATACATACAGTCTCTGCGCTCCTGATCGGCCGAGAACCAAATACCCACATTTATTGAACAAACTAAGCAACCAACTAACCAAATAACTAGCTAACCATAACGCTACCCCTGCAGGGGTAGGCAGAGATGATAGAACGCCAAATCACTCTATCTTTGCAGACAATTTTCGCCTTTTCAGCGTTTACGCATCTCCTTATACATGTCGTTACATTGCATTGATACATACAGTCTATGCGCTCCTGGTAGGCCGAGAACCAAATACCCACATTTATTGAACAAACTAACCAACCAACTAACCAAATAACTAGCTAACCATAACGCTACCCCCGCAGGGGTAGGCAGAGATGATAGAACGCCAAATCACTCTATCTTTGCAGACAATTTTCGCCTTTTCAGCGTTTACGCATCTCCTTAGCAATGTCGTTACATTGCATTGATACATACAGTCTATGCGCTCCTGGTAGGCCGAGAACCAAATACCCAAATTTATTGAACAAACTAACCAACCAACTAACCAAATAACTAGCTAACCATAACGCTACCCCCGCAGGGGTAGGCAGAGATGATAGAACGCCAAATCACTCTATCTTTGCAGACAATTTTCGCCTTTTCAGCGTTTACGCATCTCCTTAGCAATGTCGTTACATTGCATTGATACATACAGTCTATGCGCTCCTGGTAGGCCGAGAACCAAATACCCAAATTTATTGAACAAACTAACCAACCAACTAACCAAATAACTAGCTAACCATAACGCTACCCCCGCAGGGGTAGGCAGAGATGATAGAACGCCAAATCACTCTATCTTTGCAGACAATTTTCGCCTTTTCAGCGTTTACGCATCTCCTTAGCAATGTCGTTACATTGCATTGATACATACAGTCTATGCGCTCCTGGTAGGCCGAGAACCAAATACCCAAATTTATTGAACAAACTAACCAACTAACTGACTAAATAACTAACTCATCAGCATGCGGGTTCCCCGCAGGGGTAGGCAGAGAGAATAGAACGCCACACTATATGTCTTTGCAGGGAATTTTCACCTTTTTCGCATTTACGCATCTCCTCATACATGCCGTTACATTGCATTCATGAATGCCCACATTTATAGAACAAACTAACTAGCCATCACCCAGGTTATCCGCAGGGGTAGGCAGATAGAATAGAACGCCACATCACTCTATCTTTGCAGACAATTTTCGCCTTTTCAGCGTTCACGCATCTCTTTATACATGTCGTTCGTTAAATTTATTTATTTATTTATTTATTGAACGGCTAATGCCTTTAACATAATACATATGTAAAGTATCTTTTATATAAAAATATATTGTGTATGATATAGATGTTCGAATGGTGAAATAAGGATAGAATGCAAGGCTGAGATGAGCAATATCGAAGAAAAATTAAGAAAGGTGCGTTGAGATGGTTTGGACGTGTGGAACGAATGAGTGAGTAAGAACGGTAAAACAAATTCATTCACCGTGAAGCGCCCTTGAGGTATTTTTTTACGAAAATGGCGCTATATAAGTTATCCAAATTTATTATTATTATTATTATTAAATGTATAAGGCGAATTTAGTTGGAAAAAGAAGCACGAGAAGAATAAGAAGGAAGACTGGTAACATTGCGTCAATGCGATGCAGTGCCCTATGCACAATTCGGTATATTTAACGGTTGAAAAATTAAATAATGAAGGTGGTTGAACAATTTTACTTTTTTTTTAATAAAACTAACTAACTAACCATCACGCCGCTTCCCCGCAGGGGTAGGCAGAGAGAATAGAGCGCCACACCACTCTGTCCTTGCAAACATTCTTCGCCTCTTCCACGTTCATGCATCTCCTCATACATACCCGCCAATTGTTACGACTCCTAACCTGACCACTTTCAAGTATTTTGCATACTTGATCGTGCCAAGTTTTTCTCTGCTCCTTTTTCCAAACACATTCGCCTCATAAATTTGTTTTACCGTTCTTCCCTCACTCATTCGTTCTACATGTCCAAACCATCTCAACACACCTTTCTTAATTTTATCGATAATGCTTATCTCAGCTTTGCATTCCTTCCTTATTTCACTATTCGCACATCATCCATCATACATCGTTTTGTCGCACATTCTTCTGAGAGATCGCATTTCGACTGCATTCAGACTACTTTCTACCAAGTTTTTCTCGGTCTTCCTCTGCTCCTTTTTCGATTACATTCGCCTCATAAATTTGTTTTATTTTCTTATATGTACGAATCCTTGTTTGCGCCTTAGAGGTGAAATGCATATGACCTCTTTCTACGGGCATACATCGTCTTACATCAATCACTTCGTTTTAACGATCCCTTTGTGAGACAGCACACTAATGCTCCTTCGTTCAAAGAACTCGTTCTTATTCTGAAGGCGTTAACGAAGATATTAATTGACCACAAAGTAAATGCTTTGAATATAAATAATAAGATATTAATTAATTGAAAAAGAGAAGACGACAGTGAAACATGGTTCTTACAACATTTTGAGTGTGTCCAAATCTTCATATTCTTCAAACCTTTATCCGCACCCGTTGGTGCATAGGGCACTGCATCACATATACGCATATCTTGATGCTCAATTTATAAATACAATGTATTTTCAGTAAAACCTCGATATAACGGTCTAATTGGGGGGAGGGGTAGTCCGGTAAAGCCGAAAGTCCGTTATATAAAATTCGTTTTAAAAAATACGAAGAGTTGTAAATATGAATAATGTATTGAGATGTAAATAACCAATACAAAACACAAAAAATATATTTATTGTCTAAGGACGCTCGGCGTGAAGTGACGTTGTTCTTTGATATCGAATTCAATTTTCAAACCCTTATCCGCACCCCAATGGTGCATAGGGCACTGCATCACATATACGCATATCTTGATCGCTAACACATGAAGGAAAGGTGATCAGCCCCCCGCTTCAGGTACCAGTCCAGGGTGATATTGAATAAATATTAGAGTGAAAAAATCACTTTTATTTATTTGACCCCCCCCTGGGAATCGAACCCGGGGCCTCCAGAATGATAGTCCAGCTTGCTGACCATTACACTATGGAGGCGGACAGGTATCAGTCCAGGGTAATATTGAATAAATATTATGGTGAAAAAAACACTTTTATTTATTCGAACCCGGGACACCCAGTGCGGTTGCCGAGCGTGCTGACCATTACACTACGGAGGCGGACAAAATACTTGTGCAAATACTTGCTCACAAATCTGGATTTTTACAGTTATTTTTTACATCTCAATATAGATGAAGAGAATATGGAAGTCTTCCATATTCTTCTTCATCTATGTTAAGATAACTCCTGTAATCGGAGATAAACCAGATTTGTGAACAAGTATTTGGACAAACTCAAAATGTTTGAAATAAATTATCTGGTCAAATTATAAGCTAAAATAATAAAATGAAAAGGATATTTTCTAGCGTTTCTCATGTGTGTCATTATAATCCAGGATTCGGGCCTCACATACAAATGAAAGAGTTTCTGCTTAGTAAAAAGCTTATTTCATCTCACCATACATGTTTCCAGTGAAATTCTAGTAATTCAAGAACTATGTTTCGAATTTGAACAATATATATAGAAGTTCCAAGAATTTGAAATAATATGAAAATAATAATAATTCTGCTTAATAAAAAGCTTCTTTACATCTCACCAATAGATGTCTCTAGTGAAGTTCTAGTGATTCAAGAACAAGGTTTCTTAATTAGTTCATATATATAGAACTTCCAAGAATTTGAGTAGTGTGGTTGTCAATTATGGGTAGAATTGTTGAATGTTACACGTGTGTAAAGTGATCACTAAAACTAACCTATGATGGTTTTAAGCCCCGTAAATGAGATTTCCATATTCTTCTTCATCTATGTTGATATGTCAAAAAATACTTGATTAAAGCATTGTTTCAAGCATTTTAAGTAGTTGATCATGAAAAGTTTTCCTCGTTCTTACTCTGTTTCCATTTTAAAGTCAAAAATATTTATATTTAATTTGACCCCCTGGGAATCGAACCCGCGATCGTACATCGTATCGTAGCCGAAACCGTCAACCATTACTCTACAGAGAAAGACAACTCATTGGATGTAATTTTTCACTAAGGTCGCACGAGTTCGCATGTAGGGTTCGCGGTCCTATAATTTGGTCCGCGGGCGTGTGAGGTACATTGGCCGGGTTTGGACCAATTAAGAGCTGCTCCCGCTCGCATTAATAATGCATTATGGTCCTCGAAAGTTGGTGGCGAAATCTGGTCCAATTACCGCCGGTAGCTTTTCCCGGAATCGGTCTCGAACTTGGTGTATAAGAGGCAGTATGTTCCTACCTGCATATCATCACCATTCAGCGACACTTTACTATGTAGTAAATGATTAAAACACACAAATGACAATTGACGACTTATGTAATTTTTCCAGTATGTAATTTTTCCATTGGAGCTTACGTCTTTGTCACGTACACGCATGATGTTTTTCAAAAATACACAAATTTATGTTTAATTTAATTTTAAAGCAATAATTTCAATTTCCGTTTTCGCACTAACTGATTACAAAGGATGACGCAATTAATAAAGTAAAAATGAGGTCATACAAGAGAAATTACTCTTTATCAGTAAATTTATAATTTATTATTAGATTAAAACCAATATTTTTAGCTTTTCCACTTTTTTATTTGACCAGCGACCGGGTTTCGTCGTTACCGACATCATCAGACTGGTCGGTAACGACGAAACCCGGTCGCTAGTCAAATAAAAAAGTGGAAAAGCTAAAAATATTGGTTTTAATCTAATAATAAATTAAAAATGCAATTCCATCACGAAGTGTCAGTGGATAATATAAATCTATTAGTAAATTTATATATATATATATATATATATATATATATATATATATATATATATATATATATATATATATATATATATATATGTGTGTATATATATATATATATTTATATATATATATATATATATATATATATATATATATATATATATATATATATCATATATATATATATATATATATATATATATATATATATATATATATATATATATATATATATATATATATATATATATATATATATATAAATAAGGTATTAGCAGTAAACGTATCCAAGGCATTTCAGCCTTGTACGAGGATAGCACTGCATGCATTAGGGTAAATGGTTCATTTATATCTTGGTTTGTCATATTTTTTAAGGTGATAAACAGGTATGTGTAAGTTCACGGTGGCGTAGCGATCTATACGTGGATAATTGGTGAATGTTACACGTGTGTAAAGTGATCACACACACACCAGCCTATGACGTTCGTCAGCCCCGTAAATGCCCAGACTTCCATATTCTTCTTCAACTTTGAAGAGATGTCAAAAAATAATATGAAAATCAACTCCTATAATAATGGAGATAATCCAGACTTGTGAACAGTATTTGGACACACTCAAAATGTTGAAATTTGTTCGTGTAAAAAGTTGAAATTATAAATAGATATTACCACAAAGTAACTGCCGAATAAATTAACGAAATTATTATTGTTACGTTAATAAATTATTCTAGTTATTTAAGCATTATGTATCAGGTTTTTTTCTTCATAATTAACGAAGCATTCTTGGTACAGTGGTTAGATTCGAGTCGCGCCATTATGGATTCGATTCCCACAGCTGGCGACCAGTAATTTGGACACTTTATTCGCAAATTCGACATGGAAGCGAAAATTAATAGGCAAAAAATGTAATTCGTTATACGTATCGTTTTAACATATTGCAATATTTTATCGGAAATTTAATCGACCGCTAGCTAATCTAATTAAATGTGGGCTTGGTTTATTTATTTCCACATTATTTTTTGACATCTCATCAAAGATGAAGAAGAATATGGAAGTCTGGGCATTTACGGAGCTTACAACCGTCATACGCTGGTTTAAGTGGTCACTTTACACACGTGTAACATTCACCAATTCTATCCATTATTGACAACAACACTACTCAAATTCTTGGAAGTTCTATATATATGAACCAATTTTGAAACATTTTTCTTGAATCACTAGAACTTCACTAGAGACATATATTGGTGAGATGAAAATAAGCTTTTTATTGAGCAGAAACTCTTTTATTAGTATGTGAGTCCGAATCCTGGATTATAATCACACACACATGAGAAACGCCAGAAAATATCATTTTCATTATTATTATTTAAGCTTTTTGAAACATTATTCTTGAATCACTAGAACTTCACTAGAGACATCTATTGGTGAGATGAAAATAAGCTTTTTATTGAGCAGAAACTCTTTTATTAGTATGTGAGATCCGAATCCTGGATTATAATCACACACACATGAGAAACGCCAGAAAACATAATTTTCATTTTTTATTATTTAAGCTTATAATTTGACCAGATAATTTATTTACAACAAGTATTTGGACACACTCAAAATGTTTTATTTTTCCATAGTTTCTACTTATTGCGTAAACTATTTGAAGGATTATGAAATATTAATAAATTTTCTTCTTCCTGGGTCCATCGAAACTTATTGCCTTTCTAGACTGTTGGCGTTAGCTCTCTTTCTGTCATGGACAACGTCGCCTAGGCCATGCCTTCGAATCATGTTATCTTTCTGCAGCATCCATGAATTCTTTGGTCTTCCTCTAGACGTCATTCGAGTAAGATCCATGGCGATTGCCTGGTTCACAATACGATCAGGTTCTCTGCGTCCTATGTGCCCATACCATCTCAATTGCCTTTCCTCTACCTTACTATTGATGCTTGTTACAGCCAGGTTTGATACGTGATCTCATTATTTTAGAATATTGATATAAATAAAATATAAATGTAAATAAATAAAATAAACCTACAAAGAATCGTAAACTGAGAATAAGTAACAAATGCCATTCCAAGACGAAAAATATCATTTGATCGTTAGTCACACCGAATTCTTAGTATTTACATGCTGAAATTATAAATACATAAATGTATTTACAGTAAAACCTCGATATAACGGTCTGATTGGGGGGAGGGGTAGTCCGGCAAAGCCGAGAGTCCGTTATATCAAAATTGGTTTTAAAAAATACAAAAAATTGTAAATATGAACACTGTATTGAGATGTAAATAACCAATACAAAACACAAACAAAATTCTATTTATTGTCTTAGGACGCTCGTTGTGAAGTGACGTTGTTCTTTGATATCGAATTCAATTTTCAAACCCTTATCCGCACCCCAATGGTGCATAGGGCACCATTGGGGTTATCATATAAACGCAGTGTTATCTTGATCATTAACACATGAAGGAAAGACGAGCAGCCCTCCGCTTCAGTTACCAGTCCAGGGTAATATTGAATAAATATAAGAGTGAAAAAAATCACTTATATTTATTTACCCCCCCTGGGAGTCGAACCCGGGACCTCCAGAACGGTAGCCGAGCGTGCTGACCATTACACAATGGAAGCGAACAAATATCGATAACGAATTAAGCATGTATAATATAAAATTATATATATATATATATATATATATATATATATATATATATATATATATATATATATATATATATATATATATATATATATATATATATATATATATATATATATATATATATATATATATATATATATATATATATATATATATATATATATATATATATATTTATTATTAAATTCTTTCAAACTCTTTTCATTCAGGCATCTCTTAATACATTTTCAAACCCTTATACATTAAACAATTTTGTGACTCGGTGTTTTTCAACAATGGCAGTCTTATTTTATCCTTATTTCTAGTAATATGTTCATAAACATTTTTGTTTAACACTATTTTACCCTTTAAATATTTGGATAATTTATCGTTTAAAAATTTATATACAAAGATCTGACACTAACCACGGTACCACAATCCGACACATTTTGTCCGTTATATCCGAAGTTCGTTGAATACAGGCCCGTTATATCGAGGTTTCACTGTACATACTTAAATTATAAATACAATATACTTGTATGTTATGGTGTCGTATTACTAGGTTTGTTTTCTTTGAATTTATTGTGCATTACGTGGTTTATCGACGGTTCGTATAATATCATGATAATAACGATGTACAATACTTAGAATATGATATGAATAGTTAAGACAATTTGATATTCGTGTTACAAAATACAGTGAAATTTTAATATCTGTTCAGGGTTGCCAATCTGTGGGAAATTCCCCAAACTGCGGGGAATCTCAACTCGATCGGGGAATTAATGGGGAAAATTGGCACTACGTGGATAAAATGTGGGGATTTTAACATTTTACCATTTATTAATATAATAATGTTTTAAATGAAAATTTTTATGTATTCCCCTTTTAGTGTTATTTTTAAGTGTTCTACATAATTGTTTACATATTCATTTTTTGAATTCTGTTTATACTACAAAATAATAAGTTAAGTGTATGAATTATTCTGTTTCTGTACTATCTAACTAAATATATATCGCTCACTCCTTTCAAGAACGTTATAAATCAAAAAACTTGATTTCTCGGGAGAACGTTTTTAAAGATTTAAAATATAATGCAATGTATTAAAAATAAATATAAAGCCGCTTTTTACTGTACAACAGATCTTTTTAGGTAAAACCTGAAGGTTTTGTCTCCATTTGAAAAATATTTAATATATTTAAAAATCTAATTTAACAATACCTTTTCTTCAAAATGGAAAAACAACGCTTTCTGCACTGTAGCGGGTAAATATTAAGTTTAAATATGCCTCTTTTGCTGGGATATAGTAAATTTTCTGGGCATTCCGAAAACATGCACAACTGAATATTGACGATTTTTTATTTATGACGTTCTTGAAAGGAGTGAGCGATATGTTGGTTGTTTTTTAGGCTGTCCTTTCTTATATATTTTATTACGTGTCAAATGTATTTTTAATTACTATGAATTTGATGGATAAGCCCAATTAGGGAGTTGAAATTTAAATTTGAAAAAAATTAAGTAGTCGTTTTTGTTTTTAAACTGTTTTTTCCATGGGATAATTATGTGGGGGATTTGTGGGGAAACGGGACTTTGTTTTTCCCCAATTTGGGGAAATTGACCTAGATTTTTAGGGAATTCTGAAAATTGCCATTGGCAACGCTGCATTTGTTTATTTTCATGTAAAGCTTTTTTATTCTATATAATACCTCAATGGGAATAACCCATGTATGGAGGAATTCATTTACTATCTGATTTGTTCACTCTAATATTTATTCAATATTACCCTGGACTGGTACACCTTTCACCTTTCCTTCATGTGTAAACGATCAAGATAACCATGCATTTATATGATGCAGTGCCCTATGCACCATTGGGTGCGGATAAGGGTTTTAGATGTTGTTGTTGTAAAAAATTAAAATCACATTTGTTGGCTAAACCATCTCCACTATCTTATTTTCCCCAATGCATTCACAGCAGAGCGCCCTTGAGGTAGTATTTTACAAAAATGTCTAAACAAATTATCCAAATTTAATATGATAATTATAATAATATTTTAAAATTTTATTGCTAACGGAAAATACTATCTCTTCGTCTACCTACATGGATACAGTGTTCATAACACGGGCATTATATATTAAAAACAAAAATAATGTGACCTTTTTATCTAAAGTTATCAAAATAATATATGAATTATTAATACGTCGCAAAGATTACAAAATGTAATGTCTGTCGAAATCTTTTACTAATTCGCTCGCATGTAGACACATCAAATGAATACATATCGCTCGCTCCTATGAACGCCGTCATATATCAAAAATCGTCAATTTTCAGTTGTGCATGTTTCCGGAATGCCCAGAAAATGTACTATATCCCAGCGAAAGCGGCATTTTTAAAACTTAAAATTTACCCGCTACAGGGCAGAAAGAGTTGTTTTTTGCATTGTGAAGAAAAGGTATTGTTTAATTATTTTTTTAAATATATTAAATATTTTTCAAAAGGAGAAAAAAACCTTCAAGTTTTACCTAAAAAGATCTGTTGCACAGTAAAAAGTTCAATAAGTGGCTTGATATTTATTTTTAATACATTTTTTTATTATAATTTAAACTTTAAAAACGATCTACTGAAAAATAAAGTATTTAAAAATATTTTTTATGTGTGACGTTGTTGAAAGGAGTGAGCGATTTGTCAAAATATCTTCAGTGTGTTCTTATAAACGTAGAAACTAACTGATCAATCAACCATCACGAGGGAATAGAACGCCACACCAATCTGTCAATCTGTCACACCGCTTTTGCTAAAAACCTTCGCCTCTTCCACATTCATGCATCTCCTTATACATACCCGCCGATTATTCCGACTCCTGACCTGACCACTGATTTCTGTGCACCATTTACTATGTTATCTTTCCATCGATAGTAAACATACTACCCAAATATACGAAATTACAATATACTAGTACATAAACAAGCGAATTTTTCACTCTAATATTTATCCAATATTACCCTGGACTGGTACCTGAAGCGGAGGCCCAATCACCTTTCCTTCATGTGTTAACGATCAAGATCAAGATATATAAATAAATATCGCTCACTCCTTTCAAGAACGTCATAAATCAAAAAACATGATTTTTCAGGAGAACGTTTTTGAAGTTTAAAAATTTAATACAATGTTTTAAAAATAAATATCAAGCCACTTATTGAACTTTTTACTGTGCAACAGATCTTTTTATGTAAAACCTGCTGGTTTTTTCACCATTTGAAAAATATTTAGTATGTTTAAAAAAATAATTCAACAATACCTTTTCTTCAAAATGCAAAAACAACACTTTCTGGCCTGTAGCGGGTAAATATTAAGTTGAAAATATGCCGCCTTTTCTGGGATATAGTACATTTTCTGGGCATTCCGAAAACATGCAATACTGAAAATTGTCGATTTTTGATTTATGACGTTCTTGAAAGGAGTGAGTGATATATATATATATATATATATATATATATATATATATATATATATATATATATATATATATATATATATATATATATATATATATATATATATATATATATATATATATATATATATATATATATATATATTATATATATATAATATATATATTTATATATATATTATATATATATATATATATATATATATATATATATATATATATATATATATATATATATACATTGTAACAATGGAGTCATTTCGTTTCTAGTGCCGACAGGATAAAACAAAAAGAAATTAAACAATCCGTAATAATAATAATCCTTGCAATAATCGGCCATTAGTTCACCGAGACGGTGTGTGGCAAAAAAAAACTAGCACCATTTGCGGCTCGGAGGAGCGTCATAAAAACGCAATTGATTAAAAATTACGCGACTCACATTTTAATCAGCTAATTACACCGCAGTGTGAATTACTTGCAGTATGAAAACACGCCGTCTCGCTGTGGATTGGATTGTTGTTGCGTAATCATTGAATTCGACTGGATAATTAGTCGAAATATCAAAAGTGGTATTACGCAAAGTGAAGGATGACTGATAAGGAGAGTAAACACAAAGTAAACAATGCTTTTAATAATTATTGAGGCAAATACTTGTTTTTTATTACTTGAGTTTATTTTAAAATAATGCGATCTCTCAGAAGAATGTGCGACAGAACGATGTATGATAGATGTGCGAATAATGAAATAAGGAAGGAATGCAAAGCTGAGATTAGCATTATCGATAAAATTAAGAAAGGTGTGTTGAGATGGTTTGGACATGTAGAACGAATGAGTGAGGAAAGAACGGTAAAACAAATTTATGAGGCGAATGTAAGTGGAAAAAAGAGCAGAGGAAGACCGAGAAAAACATGGCACGATCAGGTATGCCAAATACTTGAAAGTGGTCAGGTTAGGAGTCGTAACAATCGGCGGGTATGTATGAGGAGATGCATGAACGTGGAAGAGGCGAAGAATGTTTGCAAGGACAGAGTGGTGTGGCGCTCTATTCTCTCTGCCTACCCCTGCGGCGAAGCGGCGTGATGGTGATGGTAAATATATTTTTGTTCGTTAGTTTTAATTTGTACCAGAAGATGAAAACATCTGTCGTTTTCGAAACTAGTCGTAAATAAAAATAAAGCTCGATAAAGTGGTATATTCAAGTGTTTAATTTGAATAACTATTAAACAACACTTGTTTTTTCACCACTTGACTTTATTTAAGGCAACTTCTTCCATCTTCAGTTCTAAATGTATAATAAACCATCGTAAATAATGAACTGTTCTATAAATACGGATCGGGGATGACCAGGCTAGGCAATTTTTAAAAAAAAGCCATTATTTCAGGACCTTTCTTTACCAATCATGGACATGATACGCCACACTTCAAAAATCGGCAGGAAGTTGCGTCACAGCGTCAGCCAGAAACTCCATCTAAACGAGAAACCTCAAATCATACGAGCCTTAACAACTCAATTAAACTCAACCGGACCAAGATTCTGTGTAACTCTGTATCCATATTATAAATTCGGGCGTGTTTCGACCGCCCGGTTTAAATGCTGCCACATAAAAAAACCTACACGACTCCGCGGCCACCTCGCACGAGTGCTTGTGTGTCTCCAAGGCGTCCGAACTGATCGCAGGATTGGCAGCATCCCTTGCTACAGGGTGCCGCATAACTTGTTTTGTAGTATAAAGATGTCTGCGAAGGCTTGTATAAAGAGATATTTTCCTACGAGACACGCTACCGTGTGCCCAGAAAGAATAGTCTCATAAAAAATACATACGACATGTCGCTCACTCCTTTCAAGAACGACATAAATAAAAAAACTTGATTTTTCAGGAGAACGTTTTTAAAGATTAAAAATATAATAAAATGTATTTAAAATAAACATCAAGCCACTTATTGACCTTTTAACTGTGCAACAGATCTTTTTAGGTAAAACCTGAAAGTTTTTTCTCCATTTGAAAAATATTTAGTGTATTTAAAATAAATAATTAAACCATACCTTTTCTTCAAATTGCAAAAACAACACTTTCTGCCCTGTAGCCGGTAAATATTGAGTTAAAAATATGCCTCTTTTGCTGGTATGTAGTACATTTTCTGGGCATTCCGAAAACACGCACAACTGAAAATTGCCGATTTTAGTTTTATGACGTTCTTGAAAGGAGTGAGCGATGTATATTTTTTTTACTAAACAGTGGCATTAGACTAGTAATTGACAAGTTTCAAAAACTAGACATGTATTTTTTATTTTATTTATTTAGAAATTTTACAGAATATTATGTGTCCATTTTTATTATTAAATATTAAACACTTATATTAATTAGACCACTAATTGACTTGTTTTGAAAACTAGATACCGTAGAACGGGGCTATTTGAACTTTGATGTGTTACTTGAGCCCAGTACAATTTTTTTTATTTCAATCTGTATTTGGTCTACAATAATGAACGTATCGACATGATTCATTGTTTCCCTGACAGGTGACACTTATTGTCACGATACTTCGATCGATACCACGATCTAAATATTTTTTTTGTACTGGGCTCAAGTAACACATCAAAGTTCAAGTACGTATAAGTATATATATATATTTTTAAACTTATTTGGTAATAATACAGAATATTTTTTATGTTTGTTTTAATAATTAAAAAATAAACACTTATTTTAGAACACTAATTAACTAGTTTCGAAAACTATATGTTTATATTTTTATTTTATTTTATTTATTTAGTAATTTCACAGAACAGTTTCATCAAGTCATTCACATAAATGAATTGCACAATATAAGTACTTGTGCTGTGTCCGCATCCGTAGTGCAATGGTCAGCACGATCGGCTACCATTCTGGAGGTCCCGGGTTCGATTTCCTCAGGGAGGGGGGTCAAATAAATATAAGCGATTTTTTTCACCCTAATATTTATTATTCTAATATTTCCAGCGATCAAGATAACACTGCGTTTATATGATGCAGTGCCCTATGCACCTCACATAAAAACTACAGATGGTTTGTCTCCAATTGAAACACCTTGAGGTGTCTCAACTCGAGACATAATAACATGTTTCAACATATTATTTTAACATTAAAAAGCTTGATCGAGATTTCGCAGATCAATCTATTAAATAACCGATGTATATATTTACGAACACTCGATATGTATAATATCGTTAGTAATATCGCATCATAATCACAATAAAAATTATACGATCACATAAACTACACCTATTTCGATGCGAATAAAAAAAAAATCGGTATGATCGTAAGAGGTTACGATTTCCGGGCCACCCAGTGGACCCGCAATCCGGTTACCTCGCCGTGAATAATGGTTCGTTATTCGGGGGGAGGGTACGCATCTCGGGGGATCGTACGAGCGGGGTAAGCAGAGAAAAAAACGACGACTCAATACGCCGGGCGGCTCCTTACATTACATAATTATATATTATACCTCGGCCCGGTCGAATTATTATTTATTTCTTAATATAGTTATATCGGCTCGTAGCGATTATTACCGTAACGACTGGCGGCCATCGCTGCGGCGGTCATTACCGAAACGGAGGTCATTTGAATAATACCTAATACAAATATCTGAGGAGAAACGACCAGATTTCCAATTATTGACCCCGGACCAGTTACCTAACGAGAGGCGATCATTTTCGATTTGAATTTTACTCGGTAAATGCTTCTTTCTGTCCTGGGACCTGGGTTCGATTCCCAGGGGGGGTAAGAATAAATATGGGTGAATTTTTTCACTGTAATATTTATTCAATATTACCCTGGACTGGTACTTGAAGCGGAGGGCTGATCACCTTTCCTTCATGTGTAAACGATCAAGATAACACTGCGTTTATATGACGCAGTGCCCTATGCACCATTGGGGTGCGGATAAGGGTGTATTATTATTTTTTTATTAAATGCTACTTTTGCTCGGTAAAGGCCACTTTTACGAGAAGTAGCTCGTTATAACCGTGAATAAAATGTATGAAAATATCATAAAGAGAAAATTTCCTCGTTATATCGAGCTCGTAATAACATAGCTCATTTATTGTAACTGCAGACAGTTGGTAGAATTCCATATTGAATTGTTGGGTAATATATCCAAAATTAAACAAGGTTTTTGTTGGATTTAATTCTACATTTATTTATGTATATCTTAATACGTGACGCGTTTCGTCTTCTTAGGACATTATCAAACACTGAGCTTTCAACAATATAACACAGCTCGACTGCATATAACAACGTCATATATCAAAAAACTTGATTTTTCAGAAGATCGTTTTTAAAGTTTTAAAATGTAATAAAATGTTTTTAAAATAAATATCAAGCCACTTATTGGACTTTTTACTGTGCAACAGATCTTTTTATGTAAAACCTGAATGTTTTTTCTCAATTGAAAAAATATTTAAAAAAATAATTAAGCAATATCTTTTCTTCAAAATGCAAAAACAACACTTTCTGCCCTGTAGCGGGTAAATATTAAGTTAAAAATATGCCTCTTTTGCTGGGATATAGTACATTTTCTGGGCATTCCGAAAACATGCACGACTGAAAATTGACGATTTTTTATATTTGACGTTGTTTGAAAGAAGAGATCGATACGTGTGTATATTGAAATAGTTAATCATGCTTAGTTTTCCTCGGCCTTCCTCTGTACCTTTTTACAACTATGTTCGCCTAATAAATTTGTTTAACCGTTCTTTCTTCACTCATTCGATTCACATGCCCAAACCATATCAACACACCTTTCTTAATTTTATCCATAATGCTTATCTCAGGCTCATAATTTCCTTATTTCAGCATTTGAACATCTACTACATCATCCTCACATCATTTTGCGGCACATTCGTCTGAAGAATCGCATTTAAATTGCGCCTACTTTCATTCGTAACCAGGTAATCGCCAATAGGACGCAGAGAACCTGACCATATTGTAAACCAGGCGATCGCCATGGATCTTCCTCGAAAGACATCTGGACGAAGATCAAAGAATTCATGGATGCTGCAGAAAGATAACATGATTCGAAGGCATGGCCTAGGTGACGTTGTCCATGATAGAAGAACCTACAGCCTGAGGACGAAGAGAGCTGACCCCAACAGTCTATAAAGACGATAAGTTGGGTAGAAGAAGAGATTAGATCAGCATGTATACAGTATTATTAGAGGGTGTCATTGCCCTATATTCAAAATGACATTGCTCGATAATTTTTCGCCATAGCACATATTCTCTTACATGTCGCTCACTCCTTTCAAGAACGTCATAAATCAAAATTCGTCAATTTTCAGTTGTGCATGTTTTCGGAATGCCCAGAAAATATACTATATATCCCAGCAAAAGAGGCATATTTTTAACATAATATTTACCCGCTACGGGGCAAAAAATGTTGTTTTTGCATTTTTAAGAAAATGTATTGTTTAATTATTTTCTTAAATAAACTTAATATTTTTCAAATGGAGAAAAAACCTTCAGGTTTTACCTAAAAAATCTGTTGCACAGTAAAACGTTCAATAAGTGGCTTAATATTTATTTTTGATACATTGTGTTATATTTTCATACTTTAAAAACGTTCTCCTGAAAAATCAAGTTTTTTGATTTATGACGTTCTTGAAAGGAGTGAGCGATGTGTTATACGACCCAAGAGACCGTCCCAGATGCGGCAAGAATTCGGTGTTGATTAGAGCGCATGTAACACGAGTTGGTGATTGTCACCAAATCGTGTTGTGTGATGTGCTAATCTGTCTAGCGTCCCGTGTGACCCCTGTCGCTACCGTCCATTGTCACCGACTCCAGACACAACAAACCCATTATGTCCCGTTATCTGGGAATGTATCAAGTGTGCCGCACATATAGAGGTGGACAATGTGCGTGCAACAAAATATGAAACGGATTGCACAGTGAATATAACTGAGTAGTCTACTTGCAAATAACTTAAAAAAGCAATTAGTTGAGAAAACTGATAATTATAATAAAAATAAACCCTTATCCGCATCCCAATGGTGCATAGGGCTCTGTGTCATATTAACGCAGTGTTATTAAGGCAGTATCCTGGTGTGACAACCGTAAATATGTCTGTTTCACCATCATCCCACCGTGTCTCGGCCTTCTTCAGGTCTTTCTTAACTTAACACCGTTCCAGGTCCGTGGTGTGCTGTTCACGGAATTTACCACCAAGGTAACTCTGCATCACTTGATGCAGGCTTCGTGAAGTTGTGGATGCGGATAAGGAAGAACATTAAAAAAAATAATGAGGCGAATGTTCATTAGTTGGAAACAGTAGCAGAGGAAGATCGAGGAATAACTTGGCACTGTTAGATTTTTTAAATACTTGGGCGTGGTCATGATTTGAGGAATATTCGACGGGTATGTATAAGGAGATTCATGAATGCGAAAAAGGCGAAGATTGTTTGTATAGATAGATTTGTGTGGCGTTATATCATCTCTCCCTACCCCTCCAGTGAGCGTCGTGAGTGTTAGTTAATTAATTAGTGACATTTAAATTGTACATAAAAAAATTGTAAAATGAGTATAATAACATCATAATAAAACCCTAATCCGCACCCCAATGGTGCATAGGGCACTGTGTCATATTAACGCAGTGTTATCTTGATCGTTTACACATGAAGGAAAGGTAATCAGCCCTCCGCTTCAGTTACCAGTCCATGGTAATATTGAATAAATATTACAGTGAAAAAATCACTTATATTTATTTTACCCCCCTTGGGAATCGAACCCGGGACCTCCAGAACGGTAGCCGAGCGTGCTGACCATTACACTACGGAGGCGGACAATGTTTATCCTTATAGTTAAGATATAAAGTTTTGCTATAATTATTTATTAACCATATAATATAACATTGTGGAATTGTTTAATTGGCTTTTTTTTAACATAACTATTTTTTGTTAATGTAATGTAATGTAATGTTTATTATTGTTAATGTAACTATTGTGTATTATATCATTTTTTATATGTAAGCTGTACAATTCCCGAATAAATAAAATAAAAATAAATAAATAAATAATAAACTAGGTATAAAATATGTTTTCGTACGCCAACATTTATTTCCTAAAATTATTAATAATCTGGTATGGACATGTGGAGCGAATGGATAGCGAGAGAATGACTAAGAAAATATATGTGGCGAATGTGAGAGGGAAAACAGAACGTGGACGACCGAAAAAGACTTGGCACGATCAGATCAATCAGAACCTAAAATCTGGCGGTGTCAAAAGTTTGCGTAATCGGAGGGCATGTATGACTAGATGTATGGATGTGAAGGAGGCGAGGAGTGTATGTCAGGACAGAAGAGTGTGGCGTTCCATCCTCTCTGCCTACCCCTGCGGGGAAACGGCGTGATGGTACTAGTAGTATTAATAATCGTAGTCATACAGGAGAAAGTGACCAAGTGAACTGTTTTACAAAAACGTGATCATTGACTATTTGATATCTTACTAGCTTAATATTGCCCTGAAAAAATCCCAAAGGATTTTAAACTTGGAAGTATAATGTATTGACTTGTTAAAAATGACTAACTGCATTGGTGTTTATTTTCTTGCCAAGCAAAAGTGACTTAAATGGCCCTCCTGAACCTTTTTCGTTTTGGTAGTTGGTCACTTTGTCCTGTACGACTACGATATCTATACAAAGAATAAATAATTTACTAGAAATCCTTTATTGCAAATCCAGACTCGCGCAAAGACACGTCATTTTTCATGGCTCCAAAACTGTTATACTCATTCCACAAAGACTATATTATGTTAGACATTTATTACCTAAGTTTGTTTCGATTTAAATTTTTTATGAAATTATTTATAATATAAAAAACAGATCTAAGTACCTTTTTTATTTTAAACGTATAACTCATATCGGCTGTCCAAACTCAAAACACAGTAAGGGACATTTTTTTGTAGTACGTTTTTTTTGCATTTTTGGACTAAGTAGATGCTACTCAGTCAAAAAATGTAAAAAAACTTACTACAAAAAAATTTCCCTTCCTGTGTTTTAAGTTTGGACAGCCGATATAGTACATATTTGCAAAAGTTTTTTAATTTTTTACATTTTTATCTTTTTGATTATTTTGTTTTCTGTTAACATCAAATTTTTGTAGTTTATATTAGCACTCTTAATCTTTTGTATTGTTGTCAGTGCCCTTTACTTTAACCTAAAATATATTTTATACCCACACACAGGCCACGCCTTTGTGGGATCTTTTTTGTATTAATATTTTATATTTTTTTGTAATAATAACGTATTGTGAAATGCAGAAGAATTTAACATAATAAAAAAACGCGCATTCATTTGCGTGTTATATAAGTCTAGAATCATATCAAATTCATTTATGTTAAGAAATGAAATCACTGTTCTTCAATTATCTATTAATTTTCATTTCTAAATTATTTTATTTAAAGAAACTACTTCGTGACTACCGGTTTTTGAATAACTATTTCATCATCAGGTCAAATGTAGATTAAAATAAAATTCATATTATTTTTTTTTACATCTCATCGAAGTTGAAGAAGAATATGGAAGTCTGGACATTTACAGGGCTAACGACCGTCATAGGCTGGTGTAAGTAATCACCTTTACACGTAACGTTCACAAATTCTACCCATTATTGACAACCACCCTATTCAAATTCTTGGAAGTTCCATATATATATATAATATATGTACCAATTTTGAAACATTGTTCTTGAATCACTAGAACTTCACTAGAGACATCTATTGGTGAGATGAAGATAAGCTATTTATTGGGCAGAAACTCTTTTATTAGTATGTGCGGTCCGAATCCTGGATTACAATCACATACATGAGAAACGCCAGAAAATATCATTTTCATTTTTAAAACTTTAGATAAAATAAAAAAAATTGTCACGGTTTGAAATTTAGACATTTTTTTTAAATGCTTTAAATATATATTTAAAAAAAACAATTAAACTTAGTTCACATCCCGAAGCGATTGCATGTGACCCCAAATAAATTTAATTACACAGTTTATTTGGAGTTCGTTTATCACCAGTCTGCGCGTATATGCTCCCAATTAAAACAAACTGTTTATTATGCCGTCCGTTTATTTGTTTGTTATATTTCCGACCTTTCACGCGTTGGAGATGGTTTATTTTAGCATTTCCCCTGGCATCACAACACGGCTTACTAAATGATCTATCTGCGCTATGGGGAAGGATTGATGTTTACTTTCGATAAACACCCTGCTCCCAAATGTCTAAGGAGTTCAGACCATGCATTATAAAAGTAAAACAATACATAATATGAATATATTAATTTTTTGAAATCTCATCAAAGATGAAGAAGAATATGAAAGTCTGGGCATTTACGGGGCTGAAAAAATAATATGAAAATTAACTCCTGTAATTGGAGATAATCCAGATTTGTGAACAAGTATTTGGACACACTCAAAATATTGTATTTATTTACATACATATATAATTTATTTATTTAATACGGTAAAAAAAAATGTTTCAGATAATACAGGACTTCCCCATACTGATAAGCAGAAGAGGAAGTCCTCAACAAACATTTCCAGAATTTACTATACATATACTATTTAAACTACTGCTTCTACTACTACTACTTCTACCCTTACGCCGTTTCCCCGCAGGGGTAGGCAAAAAGGATGGAACGCCGCACACTTCTGTCCTGTCATACACTCCTCGCCTCCTTGACATCCATACATCTAGTCATACTTGCCCTCCGATTACGCAGACTTTTGACACTGCCAGATTTTAGGTTCTGATTGATCTGATCGTGCCAAGTCTTTTTCGGTCGTCCTCGTTCTGTTTTCCCTCTCACATTCGCCACATATATTTTCTGAGTCATTCACTCGTTGTCCATTCGATACACATGTCCATACCACCGTAAAGAACTCTTCCTAATCTTTTCAATTATTCCTTGTTCAGCCTTACATTCCTTTCTTAAATCTTCGTTTTTATATCTGTGATACAATGATTTTCCACACATTCGTCTGAGGGAGCGCATTTCAACAGCGTTCACTCTGCTTTCATCCTTCCTTTGCCGGTTCCATGCTTTGCTTATGTCAGGACAGAAGAGTGTGGCGTTCCATCCTCTCTGCCTACCCCTGCGAGGAAACGGCGTGATGGTAGTAGCAGTAGTAAAAAATAACAATTAAAATACAAAATAAGAATATATACACACCCACCATATGTATATATAAAATACCCAGACATACATATTATTCTTCATCTATAATGAGGTATTAATATTTAAAAAAAAAACTTATTTAGTAAGAAGTAGGCTGGGTTTAAAGAGGTTATCGATAAAATTTGTGTTTACATACAAAACGTGTGTTGGAAATTCTTTAACGATACATTACATATTACATACACAAACATATCAAGTATTATGAGGTAATTCACTCACACATGAAACCGCGCCCTTGAGGTATTTTTTTACGAAAATGGCGCTATATAAGTTATCCAATTTTATTATTATTATTATTATTATTATTATTATTATTATTATTATTATCTATATATCATATTTGAATAAAAAAAATTAATTCACAATATTGAGTGTGTCCAAATCCTTGTTCACAAATCTGGGTTTTTCCACTGGGGAGTTATTTATATAGATATTTCCACATAGATGAAAAATAATATGGAATCTGGGTGTTTACAGTGCTTACGATCTGTCACAGGCTGCTTTGAGTGATCACTTTATATGCATAAAGGTCTCTGCTGAATAAATGAAAAACTTACTCAACTCAACTACAGATGGTGTCGCAAACTGTCATAAGCAGTAATTTGCTGAATATTTCCTGTATGGGAAATACGTCATATATGCATGTGTGTGTTGTCCGCCTCCGTAGTGTAATGGTCAGCACGCTCGGCTACCGTTCTGGAGGTCCCGGGTTCGATTGCCAGGGAAGGGGGTCAAATAAATATAAGTGATTAATTCACCCTAATATTTATTCAATATTACCCTGGACTGGTTCCTGAGGCGGAGGGCTGATCACCTTTCCTTCATGTGTTAACGATCAAGATAACACTGGGTTTATATGATGCAGTGCCCTATGCACCATTGAGGTGCGGATAAGGGTTTGAATGAATGCCTGTGTAAATACGATTGTAAAATATTATTCTTCTTCTTCTTTTTTACACAAATATACTATTTCTCATTATTAGAAATAGGCATTAAATTGTAGTAGAATGGGTTCGAACCGGGAAACTCTGACTTAAGAGTCCGCGACATATAACCACAGGACCACAACCCGATACATCGCTCTAAGTATTGTTCTCATTAGGAGTTGATCTTTGTCAGTTTAAATATTTCGTATACAATGAGGGTGTTCGTTGAACATTTTGCATGGGTAGACTTTTTCGGTTTTAGGCGCACCTCATTAGCGAAAATATCTCAGTGCCTTAGCTGTAAATGAATTATGGCTGGGAGGCGTTTAACGCTTTCTTCCGTCCCGTTTCTTGTCGATTCGACAGGAAGCGGAAGTAATCCTTTACAGCACGTGTGCCGGAAGCTCGCACGTGTCGTGTCGTACATGCGCCGACGTGATACGGCTGTGATATGACGTGTGATGACAGTTACATGAAGATTGCCATCACCCATGTCCGCTAGCCGATAAATTGTGAATACCAATATATTTTTTATATTAAAAGCATTTTTAACTTTGTGGTATGGATATATATCGCTTACTCCTTTCAACAACGTTATGTACAATAAAAAAAACTTGATTTTTCAGAAGATCGTTTTTTAAGTTTAAGAATATAATAAAATGTATTAAAATTAAATATCAAGCCACTTATTGAACTTTTTACTGTGCAACAGATCGTTTTAGGTAAAACCTGAATGTTTTTTTTCCATTTGAAAAATATTAAGTACATTTTACAAAAAATATTAAACAATACCTTTTCTTCAAAATGCAAAAACAACACGTTCTGCCCTGTAGCGGGTAAATATTAAGTTAAAAATATGCCGCTTTTGCTGGGATATAGTACATTTTCTGGGCATTCCAAAAACATGCACAACTGAAAATTGACGATTTTTTTTATAAATGACATTGTTGAAAGAAGTGAGCGATATTTGGACCAATGCGCTCCCTCAGACGAATGTGTGGAAAATCATTGGAAAATCATTGTATGACAGAATTATAAACGAAGATATAAGAAAGGAATGTAAGGCTGAACAAGGAATAATTGAAAAGATTAGGAAGAGTTCTTTACGGTGGTATGGACATGTGGAGCGAATGGAAAACTAGAGAAGGACTAAGAAAATATATGTGGCGAATGTAAGCGGGGAAACAGAACGAGGACGACCGAAAAAGACTTGGCACGATCAGTTCAATCAGAACCTTAAATCTGGCGGTGTCAAAAGTCTGCGTAATCAGAGGGCATGTATGACTAGATGTATGGATGTGAAGGGGGCGAGGAGTGTATGTCAGGACAGAAGAGTGTGGCGTTCCATCCTTTCTGCCTACCCCTGCGGGGAAACGGCGTGATGGTAGTAGTAGTAGTATTAACACAAATTGAGTCTAATACAATCCTTTATAGGTTGAGTATGTTAAA
Organism: Brachycentrus maculatus; assembly: GCF_059751285.1. Classification (NCBI taxonomy): domain Eukaryota; kingdom Metazoa; phylum Arthropoda; class Insecta; order Trichoptera; family Brachycentridae; genus Brachycentrus; species Brachycentrus maculatus. The sequence continues at coordinate 1,147,567 of NW_028280787.1, forward strand.
TTAGATATTCCTCCCGTCTGAAAATGATCTATATTGGATTTGTTCCCGTTGTTGGATATGTTCTCATCAACAGGTGAAAATATAAACATATTTTAATAATTATTTACTTATTATTATTATTATTACTTATGACTATGTGAAAGAAACAGTAGACAAACATAACGTCACGTATCGACTCCATATCGATACAAGGCGACAAAAATTCGATTTCAAAACATGTTTCTCTTTCACTCACTCGCATTTGATACGCCACAAAATAAAGAGAGACAAAGCATACCGTGAAGTAAATACAGTATGTATGCCTAAAAACGGTTAAATTAGCCATATTTATTCACTGCATGTCCGAACAAAAAATAATGGGGAAGGCTGGATATTTTGGATACGACAATTTTTTTCAAATACACATATCACTCACTCCTTTCAACAACGTCATTTATAAAAAAAACTTGATATTTCAGGAGATTGTTTTAAAAGATTAAAAATAGAATAAATTGTATTAAAAATAAATATCAAGCCACTTATTGAAATTTTTACTATGCAATTTAACAGATCTTTTTAGGTAAAACCTGAATGTTTTTTCTCCATTTGAAAATATTTAGTATATTTAAAAAAATAATTAAACAATACCTTTTCTTCAAAATGCAAAAACAACACTTTCTGCCCTGTAGCGGGTAAATATTAAGTTAAAAATATGGCGCTTTTGCTGGGATATAGTACATTTTCTAAGCATTCCGAAAACATGCACAACTGAAAATTTACGATTTTTGATATATGACGTTGTTGAAAGGAGTGAGTGATATGTGTGTTTCAATTATTTTCTGTTAGTTGCCATCACAAAAGTTTAGCTATATTTATTAAATATTGATAAATTAACAAAGATGAGGAATAAAATGGATGTCAGGGTATTTACAAAGATAACTGCATGTCATAGCCTGGTTTAAGTGATCACACGTGTAACATCCACCATTCTACCAATGATTGACAACCGCATTTCTCAAATTGTTGGCATGTACCTATATTTCATATAATTATACGTTGCTTCGTGTGTGAGTTCGCGGCAGTATCTATGGTGGAATTGAGAAAGCTTTTTATGTAGCAGAGACCCTTATTTTAAATGTATGCAAGATTCTTATCGAATTATTTTACATACTGAGATACGCCTGAAAACACGATTTTAAATGTTTTTACAGCTTAGTTGTTTCAAACTTGGATTATCCCTAATAAGGAGGTTTTTTTTACTCAACATAGAAGAAGAAAACTATGAAAGTCTAGAAAACTATGAAGAAAACTTAAAACCGTCATTAAAAAAAAACCCCTAATTGGTGATAATCCAGATTTCTGAACAAGCATTTGGAACCACTCAAAATGTTGTACATAAAATGACAGGTCGTAAGCCCTGGAATGCTCAGAGTTGTATCTTCTTTTATATAAAGAGGAACGATAGACATTTCACATAAATCAAAGCTTTACTTACTAAATATCACTATTTCTTCAATCTATTGTAATGAGGAATTCATTGAAACACGTCACTCACTACTTTCAAGAACGTCATAAATCAAAAATCGTCAATTTTTAGCTGTGCATGTTTTCGGAATGCCCAGAAAATGTGCTATATCCCAGGAAAAAAAAACATATTTTTAACTTAATATTTACCCGCTACAGCACAGAAAGTGTTGTTTTTGCATTTTGAAGAAAAGGTATTATTTAATTATTTTTTTAAATTTACTGAATATTTTTCAAATGGAGAAAAAACATTCAGGTTTTACCTAAAAAGATCTGTTGCACAGTAAAAAGTTCAATAAGTGTCTTGATATTTATTTTTAATACATTGTGTTATATTTTTAAACTTAAAAACGATCTCCTGAAAACCAGGTTTTTTGATTTATGACGTTCTTGAAAGGAGTGAGCGACGTGTCAAATGGATTTTAAGAAATAGTGGTATTTAACAAGTAAATGGTGATATTAACCAAGTAAAACATGAATTAAAAATGGATAGATCTGACCAGAAAGTGACTGCCTAATCAATTAATAAAAAGAATCAAGTTCTATTTAAAAAAATAATAAAAATTAATATGGAAGTGATTTTTTCACTCTAATATTTATTCAATATTACACTGGACTGGTACCTGAAGTGGAGGGCTGATCACCTTTCCTTCATGTGTAATCGATCGAGATAACACTGCGTTTATATGAAGCAGTGCCCTATGCACCATTGGGGTGCGGTAAGGGTTTTATTATTTTTTTTAATATGGAAGTCTGGGCATTTACGGGCCTGACGACTGTCATAGGCTGGTTTAAACAATCACTTTACACACGTAATGAGATGTTTTGATGAGGTGTCAAAAAAGGATATGAAAAATACTCTTCTAATTGGAGATAATCCAGATTTGTGAACAAGTATTTGGACACACTCAAAATGTTGTACCTATAAAATGCATACCATCCAAATCATGTAACTGAAAATTTACAGTTACCTATTAGTGACGTCAATTACTGGCGACAGTCAGTAACTAGCAACGGCCAGTCACTGTGCATTTTACCGTACCTACATTTTACAGGTATACTTAGGGAGAAATCTCTGCATACCTGGAATACTGCAAGGGTGTATTGATAGACAAAAGCTTAGATCTTTGGAAAAAGAGCTTTTCGAAGAATTTTGTATTAAAAATGGTACAAAACAATTTTTTACGCATGTTTTAACATAAATTTTTTAAGTCTAAAAAGTTGTAGAACAAAAGGAATATTTTACGAGAATGTGTGGTTACCACAAATGTAGATTGGTCAACTTTGAGTGTTTTTTTTGCTTGTTATAAAGAAATTTAAATAAATATTTACAACATTTTGAGTGTGTCCAAATACTTGTTCACAAAATCTGGATTATCTCTAGTTACAGGAGCAATTTTCTTTTTTTTGACATCTCATCAAAGATGAAGAAGAATATGGAAGTCTGGGCAATTACGGGGCTGACGACCGGCATAGGCTGGTTTAAGTGATCACTTTACACACGTGTCACATTCCCCAATTCTACCCATTATTGACCTATCAAATCAACCGTGCTCCGATACACGATCACAATCGGAAAATTGTGTGACAACAAAGGGTTAAGGACCGGTTCGGCGAACTCTAAAAATGTTAAGCACCGGTTCGCTAGAACCGGTGCGAACCGGCTCAATCCCACCACTCGTAATTCCTTTAAAAAACCTACATAAAGAAGAACGAGAATTTTTACAATTCAATATTCTGTCACGTTAAAACTATCGTATAATGCGATAGGGCATTAGCGCGTTGAGTCGAATCACGTTTTGATACTCTGTATACATTTGGTGACCAGATAATGTCACAGAACGGGTTGTGGCCAAACTGTTGGTCAGTTTATGCCGATGCCGAAGCGGTCCTATAAAAAGGCACCGTTTGGCTTTTGGTCAACTGTTTACGACCGCCTACGCATCCAAAATTGTCATTCTTTCCACTGGCGCCTTGGCGAAATTAATGACTCAATTGGGCTGTGGAATTTATCGGAAATTACCGGTTTTTTTATTTTTTTAAATTTTGTATCGATAAAAAAACTCACATAAATACGTATTCATATCTTCATATATACGCGATACGCGACGATTATCCCGACTTCTGGCTTGACCACATGAATATAACATACACATACAACTTTTGTTTAAAAGAAAAGGGGTAAAAAAATGTATGCGAATCTTTTTTCCATATATATTTTAAAAAACAAAAAAATATGCAATTTACATGATTTTTCATTTAAATCGGATTGACGTCCGGCTCTCAGCGCAACCAGACGCTTAACGAATTAATTTATTGCAAGAAGTCCTTAATGTTCTTATTCGTACCCAATGGTGCACAGGGCACTGCATCGAATCGACGCAGTGTCATGACACAGATATACCGCTTTGCCTTTACACTACCGAAATATACATACACATATTATAATTCTAACCCTTATCTGCACCCAGTGGTGCATAGGGCACTGCATCGTATCGACGCAGTGTCATGACACAGATATACCCTTTTGCCTTTACACTACCGAAATATATATGCACATATTCTAATTCTAACCCTTATCTGCACCCAATGGTGCATAGGGCACTGCATCGTATCGACGCAGTGTCATGACACAGATATGCCCTTTTGCCTTTACACTACCGACATATACATGCACATATTATAATTCTAACCCTTATCTGCACCCAATGTTGCATAGGGCACTGCATCGTATTATTGCAGAGTTATCTTGAACGATACTACTTATACGCAAGTAAGGTGATTACTCTTGCGTTTCACGGACCAGAACATGGTATTGTTAAATAAATATTAGAGTGTAAAACTAATCAATTATATTTATTATCATTCACCTGGGAATCGAACCCGGGACCTCCAGCTAAACACGCCAACCATTACACCACAGAGGCGGACAATGCGGCATAGGCGAAGATATTTAGCAAAGACAGATCGGTGTGGCGTTCTATACTCTCTGCCTACCCCTGCGGGAAGCGGCGTGATAGTTAGTTGGTCAGTATGGAATGCTCGACAGAGTACATCGTCGGGTTGGTTGTACCTTGGAGAACGCACCGTCCAACCCAAACTGACCGATTGGTTGAAGAGCTTTATAGTAAATTTCAATTAACTTTTTCATGCAGAAATAAAATATAAAAAAAATAAAGTACGCGGTGGCCAAAAAACGATGGGCTCTAAATAATTTATTTGTATTTGTATACATTTATTTAAAACACAATTAATACATATTAAGAATATATTTTTGCAGAGACCCACCAAGCCACCTTGTGTGTTTTGTCGGTGGTGTTCTTTTTTAATACATTTTTTTTATAAACTTTTTTTTTGTTTGATGAAAGTAGACTGAATGCAGTCGAAATGCGATCTCTCAGAAGAATGTGCGACAAAACCATGTATGATAGATGTACGAATAGTGAAATAAGGAAGGAATGCAAAGCTGAGATAAGCTTTATCGATAAAATTAAGAAAGGTGTGTTGAGATGGTTTGGACATGTGGAACGAATGAGTGAGGAACGAATGAGTGATGGTTAGTTAGTTAGTTAGTTTATCCTTACTATCCTACCTGCAGGCAAGACTCGAATAAAGATTTTGCGGGTAATTCATTTTTTAAAAAAAGTTGCGACACAAGAACGCCTGTCCAAACTCAAAACACAGTAAGGGACATTTTTTGGTAGTACGTTTTTTTTTAATTTTTGGACTAAGTACATTCTACTTAGACCAAAAATGAAAAAAAAACGAACTACAAAAAAATTTCCCTTACTGTGTATTGACACCCGAACTCCTAACCCCAAATTTTGTGAACGAAAATTCGAACACACTCAAAATATTGTTCAATTTTATTAAATTTTAAACCGGGACCTCATACGATCTCCAAAATATCAACAAAAAAACGTTTTAATATTTTTTTTAATGACAGCAGTTTTTTGACACCGTGTACAAGATATTGTTTGCGATTCGCATGATACAACATTGATTGGTTTAAAATGCTCCAATGGACTTTACTTACTTGAACTTGCCCAAACTAACTAAGGGTACGGGACCCTATAACCGTGCAGTTGGCAATTAAATATAAATGAAGAAGAATATGGAACAACATTTTGAGTGTGCAAGAGTTTCTGCTCAATAAAAAAGCTTATTTTCATGTTATTTTCATATTGTCAGCACGCTCGGCTACCGTTCTGGAGGTCCCGGGTTCGATTCCCAGGGGGGGTCAAATAAATATAAGTGATTTTTTCACTGTAATATTTATTCAATATTACCCTGGACTGGTACCTGAAGCGGAGGGCTGATCACCTTTCCGTCATGTGTAAACGATCAAGATAACACTGCATTTATATGAAGCAGTGCCCTATGCACCATTGGGGTGCGGATAAGGGTTTTATTATATTATTATATTTTCATGTCACCAATAGATGTCTCTAGTGAAGTTTTAGTGATTCAAGAACAATGTTTCAAAATTGGTTCATATATATAGGACTTCCAAGAATTTGAGTAGTGTGGTTGTCAATAATGGGTAGAATTAGTGAATATTACACGTGTGTAAAGTGATCACTTAAACCAGCCTATGACGGTCGTCAGCCCCGTAAATGCCCAGACTTCCATATTCTTCTTCATCTTGGATGAGATGTCAAAAAATCATGTAAGATTATGGAAGTCTGGGCATTTACGGGGCTTACGACCTTCATCTATGTTGACATCAAAAAAAATTATATTAAAAATAACTCCTATAATTAGAGATAATACAGATTTGTGATCAAGTATTTGGACACACTAAAAATGTTTTAAAGGAATATAAATTCACGGGACTCAAGCGGTCAGGTCAGGAGTCGAAATAATCGGCCGGTGTGTATGAGAAGATGCATGAATGTGGAAGAGGCGAAAATTGTTTGCAAAGGCAGAGTGATGTGGTGTTCTATTCTGTCTGCCTACCCCTGTGGAGAGCGGCGTGATGGTACCTGAAGCGGAGGGCTGATCACCTTTCCTTCATGTGTTAAAGATCAAGATGACACTGCTTTTATATGATGCAGTGCCCTATGCACGATTGGGATGCGTATAAGGGTTAGAAGAAGGAGAAGAAGAAAGTTATCACTTAACGAAGCCTATGACGGTCGTAAGCCCTGTAAATGCCCATATTCTTCTTCATCTTGTTCTTGAAATATATGACCATAAAGAGGCTGATGCCTTTGTGGGATCTTTTTTGTATTTATATGGTAGAATATTTTTGCACTTGTAATTTTATTATATTGTGAAATAAAAATTAAATTAAAATAAACTAACTAACTAACTAACCATCACGCCGCTTCCCCGCAGGGGTAGGCAGAGAGAATAGAGCGCCACACCACTCTGTCCTTGCAAACATTCTTCGCCTCTTCCACGTTCATGCATCTCCTCATACATACCCGCCGATTGTTACGACTCCTAACCTGACCACTTTCAAGTAATTGGCATACCTGATCGTGCCATGTTTTTCTCGGTCTTCCTCTGCTTCTTTTCCCGCTAACATTAGCCTCATAAATTTGTTTTAATTTTTAAATTTAAAAATTTAAATTAAAATAAAGAAAGATATTTAAAAAATCTATGTTGAGATGAATTTTTGCTGTCAAAAAATAATCTCAAAACTGGTCAAATGGAATTTTTTTGTTTTTATATTTATAATTATACAAAATAAAGCGATGAGAATAGTTCTTAAGAAAAATAAATATAGCAATGTAAAAAAAATGAGAGATGAACTAAAATGGTTATCTGTAAGAAGAAGACTTAAATTTAATATGTTGATATTTATACATAAATTTTTTCACGATAAATTACCAAAATATTTTAAGGATAAAGTTGTCTTAAACAAAAATTGTCACGAATATGCTACTAGACAAAAGGATAAAATAAGACTACCATTACTGAAAAGAGCTTGAAAGAATTTAAAAATAAATGTCTTAGTTACTGTAATGAAATGTAAATATATAAAGATGATGTAAATGTATTTAATAGTTTATATTAGTTTAATATAAGCTAACTTAAGAAATAAATAAAAAATAATTCATGATATTTGTATCATTTCGAATGATAACATTATCAGTTAGGTATTTCCCAATTTGAGTAGTTTGGACGTTCGTTAATAGATGGAGTGTGGAGCCGTATCACTCACCTAAGCGAGTTTGGCGTATCGCAGTGGATAATTGGGGACTGCTTCGCGCGACCACTCGCTAATGGGCACCACTTCCGAGATAACATGCCTCCTACTAGCCCGCTGACTGGTGACTAGTGACTGGCACAAATCGCTCACTCCTTTCAACAACGTCATATATCAAAAATCGTCTATTTTCAGTTGTGCGTGTTTTCGGAATGCCCAGAAGATGTACTATATCCCAGCAAAAGCGGCATATTTTTAACTTAATATTTACCCGCTACTGTTTTTGCATTGTGAAGAAAAGATATTGTTTAATTATTTTTTTAAATATACTAACTAATTTTTTAAAATGGAGATAATACATTTAGGCTTTACCTAAAAAGATCTGTTGCACAGTAAAAAGTTCAATAAGTGACTTGATATTTATTTTTGATACATTTTATTATATTTTTTAATTTTAAAAACGATCTCATGAAAAATAAAGTTTTTTGATATGCATCGTCATAAGACGTTGTTGAAAGGAGAAATTAGCGTGAAAAAATTAAAGTTATATTTATTGGACTCCCCCCCCTGGGAATCGAACCCGAGACCTCCAGAACGGTAGCCGAGCGTGCTGGCCATTACACTACGGAGGTGAAATATATTTATCTAGATAATGCAAGCAATACAACACAAAAATAAGTAAATTGATATAAACAAAATTATAATAATTTATTTTAATAAAATACACATTGCGACAATAACTGACCGCTTTCGGCTGTTATTTTATATGCCTGTATTGGACGCTAGGTAGGTAGATATTTTTTCTCGCATTTTTACAGTATGAATTCGATATTCGTACGACTCGTGATTCGTGGACGAATGGCGACGTCCGCAGTGCGTTGCTCATTAGTTGCCAGATTTCAGCTTATTTAATTTTTAATAGTCCTTGATAAGGAAACGTTAATTTAGATACTTAAAAATAATTTATGACGATATATTATTTACGTTAATTGGACGCATCCTGTCCGATTGGTTACAAAAACTGTACAGCAATGATTTTTAATTTAATTTTTTTCAATTTCTTGCAAATACTTAGTAAAATCAAATTTCTATCTTTTCCTTATAATGTATACTTATGTATTTAACCTGTGCTTTTACTTGCTTTTTTTAGTTTGTTGTGTTCTCATTTAATTAATAAAAAAAAACATTTAAACGATCGTTATTGCACTGTATTTTATTCATATTATGTGTTTTTTATTGTGTGTGAACCATAAATAAATAAATAAAATAAATTTTGTATAATTATCTCCATTTTCTTCTCTATTTTGAGATATTAATACAAATAACTCCTAAGAAGACAAACCAAGATTTAATTCTTGGGTAATATATCCAAAATTAAACACGGTTATTGGATTGAATTCTACTTTTATTTACATAAGTATATCATATTTTTTGACATCTCATCAAAGATGAAGAAGAATATGGAAGTCTGGGCATTTGGGCATTTTTGGCATTTGATGAGATGTCAAAAAATAATATGAAAATAACTCCTGTAATTGGAGATAATCCCTATTTTGTGAACAAGTATTTGGACACACTCAAAATGTTGTACATATATCATAGTCATACGGGAGAAAGTGCATTTTTACAAAAACGTGATCATTGACTATTTGATGACTTACTATCTTAATATTGCCCTGAAAAAATCCCAAAGCGATTTTAAACTTGGAAGTATAATATATTGACTTATTAAAAATGACTAACTGCATTGATGTTTATTTTCTTGTCAAGCAAAAGTGACTTAAATGGCCCTCCTGAACATTTTACGTTTTGTTAGATGGTCACTTTCTCCTCTACGACTACGATATATGTGACGCGTTTCGTCTTATAACAAACCACACGTTTGATAATGTCTTAATAAGACGAAACGCGTCACATGTCATCATATAAGTTTATGTAAATAAAAGTATCAATCCAATAACCGTGTTTAATTTTGGATATATTACCCAACAATTCAATATGGAATTCTACCAACTGTCTGCAGTTACAATAAACAAACCCAAATTTATTAACAAAGACACACTTCAAATATTGCGAATAAATAAGTCTAATAAAAAATTTTAAAATCAGGTTTTAGGTGTTTCCTAGTATGTAAAAATAATCCGGGGTTCGGATCTAGCATACAAATATTTTAAAAAAGGTTTCTGCTGAATAAAAGCTTTCTCGATCCAACATGATAGCTGTTGTGAACTCATATGCACTGTGTCATTGATAATATCTAGAAGTTCCAAAACTGTTCCTAGTGTGGCTGTCAATCAGTTTTGTATTTTCACCTGTTGATAAGACGGCTGTCCAAATTTAAAACACAGTAAGTGACTTTTTTTTGGTAGGTTTTTTTGCATTTTCGGACTAAGTAGATAGTCTACTTAGTCCATAAATGCGAAAAAACCTACTACAAAAAAATGTCCCTTACTGTGTTTTAAATTTGGACAGCCGAAGAGCATCTGTATTTCTCGAAACTAGTCGTGTTTACATTAATAAACTCAAAAGTGGTCTTCGAGACACCCAATACGATGCAAACTTGCACTCAATAATGAAATCATAGAGCAAGTTATGCAATTCAAGTATTTGGGTGTCGAAGTGTCCAGCAGCAATAACTTCTACAATGAAGTAAGAGAGCAGGCAAATAAGGCCTCTGATGTAGCTGGATGCTTAAAAAAAATTTATGGAGAAATAAATACATGCTGAAAGAGAGTAAGGTGAGGATCTATAAGACCTGCGTAAGACTGATCTTGATGTACGGCACGGAAACAAGAGCTGACACCGCGAGAACAAAAACCCTTCTTAGGACATCCGAAATGAAGACTCTACGACAGAGTTAGAAACTCAGAAATAAGAAAAATCTGCGATGTTGGAGATGATGTGCGATGGGGAAGAGAAAGAAGACGTTTCTGGAAAAAATCATGTGGGAAGAGCGGATCGAGTGGTGAGGATAGCAGCAGACAGCAGCATAAGCGGGATCAGACCCCCAGGAAGACCACATAAACGATGGAGGGATAGCTGGTCTTCCAGCTCCCAGGAGTGGACCGGAGAATGACAGGACCATTTCTCAAAGAAGAAGAAAAAAAGTGGTCTTATACAATTGTTTAATTTTTATATTTAAACGTTTTTCCACAAAGTTATAGCCAAATCAATAAAAAAGTAAGCGATTTGTCGGACGAACTTGTAAATGAGAATTCAGACAACGGAAGTGATGAAACGTTATTGTATTTTTGCTTTACCGAAATATTTATGTACACATTTACTGTCCTGTGTCATTGTCTTGGTTATTTTTGGCATCTACAGATGTCTCTGTACTGTGCCAGACACTGCTCGGGACTCGGGGGGAAAACGATGCCAGACCGAAAATATCAAAATGATATATAACACTCTCCTTATCCTTTTTTAAAAATATTTTAAGCACCAACTTGTGGATCTTGTAATATATTATTTGGAGAAATAAAATAACTTTATTTTTTGATCTACTCACTGTTATTTTTAAAACCAACTAGTTTCGGCAACAACCTGTTGCCCTATTCAGGGTTTGTTTTACAATTTGTTCACTGTTTCTTTGATATATCGCTCACTCCTTTAATTAATTAATTAATTAATACGAAAAATCACAAGACTATCGATAGCATTCTTATTGAAATCTGTAGAGAAATAAGGGATATATGAAGGTTTAAACTTATATAGATATTTTTATAAAACGAAAAATGTGCGTTCGCATACGTCATCAAATTTCCGTCATCAAACGTTTTATGACGTCATTTGATTTATTATCTATGGTTTATAGAGCTGTAATAGTAGTAGTGTGGATTGTTTGTTTAGCACTACACTACCATTTGATTTATACAAATATGAGGGGAGGAGGGGGAGTGAAAGGGTGGACCATAGACATCAACAAATAGAGCCGCCAATAATTTAGCAATGTTACCTATATTTAAAAAACTCCATCGTTTCTGTGACGTCATTCATTGCCAACTTACGAAAATAAGGTTTTTCGAAGGCAAATTTTCCAAAAAAAAAATTATATCGGCTGTTATAAACACTTCACGAGTCTAATACAATCCTTTATAGCGAGGGTGTCTACTTGCGGCCCGCGGAGCAAATCACACATTTTTTTCCTTTAGTGTACACAAAACCACCAAAAGAACATTACATCGTATCATATCCCATATATGAGATTATTTCAGTATCCTGGCAATTTCAAGACCCATAATGGCGTCAAGTAGAAAAGACGTTGGACTAAAGAAGAGAAGAGTAACAGAAGAACTGAGAAGTTTTTAAGACAGATGGACTATAAACTATTTTTTCGTGGAATTTAAAACAAAGCCAACATATCCGATATGCAATGGTTCTCGTTGATCTTGTTTGCTTTGAATAATAATAAAAAATTGTTACTAAAATCTGGTCCGGCTACAGTAAATGTTGGCCACCCATGCTTTATAGGTTGAGTATGTTAAAAATATATATTTCTCCCGTCTGACAAAGATCCATTGTAAGAAATAGTGCTACACAGAGCAGCTGAAGTTGCGATGATCAGGATAACAAAAAAATAAGTTTTAATGCTCTAAGAACGCCTCATCATCCTTTTTCCCATCAGCCTTCGATAGGCTGTTGTTTTTGGCACTCGTTTCACAAAAGATGGCCCCTTAAGAATTCGATATTACAATTTGTAGACATTAGTGAATTCGGAGCACATTGTTCTACGAACTACCAATCAACACCTGATGTTGTATATCGCTCACTCCTTTCAAGAACGTCATAAATCAAAAAACTTGATTTTTCAGGAGAACGTTTTTTAAGTTTAAAAATATAATACAATGTTTAAAAATGTTTTTTTGTCCGCCTCCGTAGTGTTATGGTCAGCATGCTCGGCTACCGTTCTGGAGGTCCCGGGTGCGATTCCCAGGGGGGTCAAATAAATATAAGTGATTTTTTCACTATAATATTTATTCAATATTACCCTGGACTGGTACCTGAAGTGGAGGGCTGATCACCTTTCCTTCATGTGTAAACGATCGAGATAACACTGCATTTATATAACGCAGTGCCCTATGCACCATTGGGGTGCGGATAAGGGTTTAAAAAATAAAATAAATATTACAAACTATGGAAAAAAATAGTTTTGTATGGATTTTCATAGATTTCTCAACAGCGACGAAGAAGTAACCAAAATAGGAATATGGATTTTGGCATTTCAAGATATAGCGACATTGCATTGGCTGGTGAAAGTGTGATTTCCCATTTTCTAAAACCCCATAACACAATATTACTTTTTAAAAAATTCGATGATATACCCGTGGAAAAACAACAAATATGAAATTTGACCGCTGCGGGAGTCGAGTCCAAAACCTCGTGTACAGTAATTAGTAAAACGCACTAACCACTGCGCTACTGAGGTGGAGAACTTTAGTTTCTAAAATAAAAACATTTAAAATATTTTGAGTGTCTAAATCATGTGTGTAAAATAATTCGGGAAGAATATTACATACATTTCATGAAGGTCTCTGGTAACTAAAAATCTTAATCAAACCAACCATAGATGCTGTAGAGAACTCACATGTGAAAGAAGGTGTAAATTAAAGGATATGTATATAACTTCTGAAATTTGAGTATTGTGATTGTCAATCATGGGTAGAATAGCGAATGCTACACTGTATAAAGTGATCACTTAAACTAGCTTATGACAAAAATGTTATAATATTAGTATATAACCACTCACCGAGATTTTTCTGTCTTCCGGCTTCGAGACGCATCCGTCTCTTCGTCAGGACAATCACTACAATGGCATGCAAACAATGATATGGTAATGACGTGTAGTATTGTTTGCATGCTGTTTAGTGATTGTCCTGACGAAGAGACGTGTACGTCTCAAAACCGGTAGACAACAAATCTCGGTGAGCGGTTATATACTAATATTACTAACATTTTTTTACAAAAAATACATAAGTAAACATGACTAATCACGATGTAAATGCTTTAAATATTAATAATATTAGCTTATGACAGGTTGTAAGACCTTGAATTACACAGGTATTTATATTCTTCTTCATCTATGTTGAGATGTCAAAAGAAAAAGTTGTATAAAACAGAAATGATGTTTAAAATTGAAACCACCCGTCTGATGATGTCGGTTACGACGAAACCCGGTTGCTGGTCAAATAAAATTCATGTGGAAAAAATTACATGGTTGTTATTTTATTATGACAATGAATTAAAAAATGGTAGGTAGGTATTTTATAATTCAATTATCTAAGTAGGTATCCATAAATAAATAAAATTATGTACGTAATATAGCTAGGGAAATAGTTAAAATAAAATAAGTACTTATTTAAAAATTAAGTGTGGCTAGGTTTTGAAAAATTCACAATTTTTTTTACACACAGCACTTTTTTGGTCATAGAACGCATGCGCAAGTTAGCGACGGCAAATGAATACAGTTTTTCGCGGTAAAACAAATCTAAGGTTGGATATTAGTTTCAAATTATCTTTGAATTTGATAAAAGTGATAAGATGAAAATATAAATGGCTATAACTCGATTATTTTATTTCATTACATTGTGAAATTTTGAAAAATATGCTAAATAAGAAATTTCAGCACAATTTTTAAAAGAATTATTGCTGCCTTTTTTAATCGATTTTCAGCATGCTTTATTTTTTTCAGTTTTTTTTAATGTAGGTACTTAATTAGTATCAAGAGAATATAAATAATAATAAAAATCGTTACCTTTTTACAGAATTCCGCTTAAAATGTAAGATGTAATCCATGATCGACCAATTTCAGAGAAACAATTCCTTAAAACGCACTGTTTATTCACATTTTCAACTTTTTTAGTACACAACACACCAAAACAACAAAAAAAAACTTCACGTTTTAATTGTCACCAAATTAAGCGCGTTATGGTAGCGAATGCGTGTGGATACGGAGATATTACCGTGTAGATCTGTTGGAAAGATGTACATAAAGAATTTGGTATATTATTTTGTTTTTTTCAAAACGTCGGCCATTAACAAAAACAAACATTCGTGCGACCGACCGCGGACACAACGAAACTATACGAAAGATTCCATCTCAATCTCCAGAACACACCAAATCAAGTTATCAACGAAAGAGACGCAAATACCGGCACGTGTTCCCCCGCACCGATCCTTCGAGAGAGAGCGGGACGGGGCGTAGGACGACTCCCACCCGCGCGCACCTGCCAGAGCGAGACAGGCGACTAGCTGGCCGCGTCTTCGAAATCCAGCGGTCATTTGAAAATAAGAATACACGGAATTTAAATATTATGCGTTGTTTTGTTCTTTGAGTTAGAAAGAGATAGAACGATGAACGTACGTTTTAGCGAGTCAAGTTTAAAGCGTAACCACAGATATAATGTCTTAATCACGAAGACTACGCACTCAATCATCGTTTTGAATTCGAACGCGATCAAATTTCGAACGCCTATAACTTTCTTTATTTTTTTAAATCTATGGCAATCGGGTGAAAGTCTCGGACATTTCTCTATCCCTATTTTGCGGTGCGTATCCCAATTTTTTGACAGCCGCTTTTACAACTCAACTCTCGAGAAGTCGCCGTTCTCAGAAGGACCACTTTTTAGGGGAGAGGGGCGGGTAGCGGGACGCAGGGGGGGTGACCTTACCGAGAGAATGCATTCCATAATAATTCCATACAAAACCAAAGGGAAATTTGTGTGCGTAGGTACCCAACTACCTCCCCGTTCTCTCGAGTCATGCTTTTGTGGACCTATTGCCCATTTTAAAATAAACAAAAAATGCATAATATACATGTAACTAACTAAGCAACTAATTATCGTTATCCGAAGGGGTAGGCAGAGAGAATAGAACGCAGCAACACTGTAATTTCCAATACATAATGTTATCAATCAAAGCATACTTTTGAAGCCCTATAATGCTCATTTTACAAAAAAATAATTAAATGCACAATAAATATATAACTAACTTAGTAATTAACTGACCATCACGCCACTATCCGAAGGGGTAGACAGAGAGAATAGAACGCAGCAACACTCTGTCTTCATCAATTAAATCATACTTTTGTAGGCTTACGCTCAATTTATACGGAATAATAATGATGCATAATTTATTTGTAATCAACTTATTGACAAACCATTGCGCTGCTAACCGAAGTGGTAGGCAAAGCGAATAGAACGCAGCAACACTATCTTTTCAAATATATAATGATATTTAAATCACAATATTGTACGCCTATACTCATTTTATACTTGTCCGCCTCCGTAGTGTAATGGTCAGCACGCTCGGCTACCGTTCTGGAGGTCCCGGGTTCGATTAAGAAATAAAAGTGATTTTTTCACTGTAATATTTATTCAATATTACCCTCGACTGGTACCTGAAGCGGAGGGCTGATCACCTTTCCATCGTGTGTAAACGATCAAGATAACACTGTGTTCATATGAAGCAGTGCCCTATGCACCATTGGGGTGCGGATAAGGGTTTTATTATTTTATTAATATGCTCATTTTACATTTTTTTTAAATGTACAATTTAATTGTCACTAATCAATTAATTAACAATCACGACGCTCACTGGAAGGGTAGGGAGAGATAATATAACGCCACACAAATCTATCTATACAAACAATCTTCGCCTTTTTCGCATTCATCAATTTCCTCATACATACCCGTCGAATATTCCTCAAATCATGACATGACAACGCCCAAGTATTTTAAAAATCTAATCCTGCCAACTTATTCCTCGATCTTCTTCTGATACTGTATCCAACTAATGAACATTCACCTCATTATTTTTTTTTTAATGTTCTTCCTTATCCGCATCCACAACTTCACGAAGCCTGCATCAATTGATGCAGAGTTACCCTGGTGGTAAATTCCGTGAACAGCACACCGCGGACTTGGAGCGGTGTTAAGTTAAGAAAGACCTGAAGAAGACCGAGGCATAATGGGATGATGGTGAAACAGACATATGTACGGTTGTCACACCAGGATACTAGGAATCAACACAAAAGTATAACAATGACACCTTCTGAAGATAAAAAATATATATTTTAGAATTTTTATGAGCGGGTAGTATGTAGGTACGTATACCAATACAATTTACATAATATTACGATTCTCAAGTGGAAAAACGTGTGATGAGTTTAATATCATAGGGGATACCTTGAATGTAAATTTTTAAAATTTTTAAAGTATGAAAAATAGATTTTTTTAATATCTAATTTAGGTGGATACAGAGTGGTGTGGCGTTCTATCCTACCTGCCTAATTCTACGGGCAAACAAAATGACTTTTAAACAAATAAGCGGCGTTTTAGTAAGTTAGAATTTACTAATTGATTCGGCAGTCACTTTGTGGTAATATCTACCTATTTTAGAAAATGATGCAGTTTATATTTTCCAAGTAAAACTTAAACCAAATTTTACTAACTAACTAAACATTCGCCGATTTGCCGCGAAGGTAGACAGACATTTTAGCCTTTGCAAACATTCTTCTCCTCTTCCTTATTCACGCATCTCCTCATACATACCCACCGATTATTTCGACTCCTGAGCCGACCGCTTTTAAGCATTTGACATATCTGATCTGTCAAGTTTTCCTCGACCTTCCTCTGCTTATTTTTCCAACTGCATTCGCCTCATAAATTTGTTTTACCATTCTTTCCTCACTCATGTCCAAAGCATCTCAATACACCTTTCTTAATTTGATAAATAATGATTATCTCAGCCTTGCGTTCTTTCCTTATTTCACCATTTGAACATCTGTCATACATCGCTTTGCGGCACAGTCGTCTGAGGGATCGCATTTCGACTGCATTCGGTCTACTTTCATCCTTTCATAGTTTTAGAGTTTAGAAATACATAGTTTCAAAGGTAGAGTTTTGAAATAGTTTGTGGTCCCGTGGTTAGTGTTGCGGACTCTTGAGTCAGAGTTTCTCGGTTCGAGATCCCACTTCACCACAATTTAATACCTTTTTCTAATAATGAGCCGCTTAGGCTCACATAAATAGTATGAAACTGAAATATTTTTGTAAATAATAAATACACAAATATTACTATTTTTTTCTTTAAAAATGTTTGGTTTATTTTTTATCAGTATATTTTTCAGAATATTTTTCTTTGCTACCGTTCTGGAGGTCCCGGGTTCGATTCCCAGGGGGGTTTAATAAATATAAGTGATTTTTTCACTCTAATATTTATTCAATATTACACTGGACTGGTATCTGAAGTGGAGGGCTGATCACCTTTCTTTCATGTGTAAAACGATCGAACACTGCGTTTATATGAAGCAGTGCCCTATGCACCATTGGGGCGCGGTAAGTGTTTTATTATTATACTTTTCAATGTTCAAAGTGAAACCTGATGTTCAGAATGACCCCATCTTCTTGTATCGCTACGCTTCAGGTTTTAATGAAGATGTCAACTCCGCTACATAAATTCACACACAAATATGTCTACTCCGGCGGAATTTACATAAATATTTATCACGTTTAAATTAAACATTTATTTGAATTATTTAAAAAAAATATTCAGCACTCAATCGCCTCATTTAGAGGAAAATATTTAGTTTTTAATTAGTGTTTTACTGAGTAAATACCACTATTTCTTAAAATCTACTATGACACGCGTTTCGAAGCATTCCGCATTATTTTCAAACAACGTAAATATTTTGTTATTTGGGTAATATATCCAAAATAAAACACGGTTTTTTGTTGGATTGAATTCTACATTTATATGTGTATATTTTGATACGTGACGCGTTTCGTCTTCTTGGGGCATCATCAAACAATGACAGTCAGTGTTTGACACTTAGTCAGTGTTTGATAATGTCCTAAGAAGACGAATCGCGTCACGTATTAAAATATACATATATAAATTCAATCATAATTCAATCCAACAAAAACCGTGTTTTATTTTGGATATGTTACCCAACAATTCAATATGGAATTCTACCAACTGTCTGCAGTTACAATAAATAATTCGTTAGCTTTTAACCAGATTAACTGAGTTTACATATTAGAGTACCCATAATAAATAATATAATCTAAAATAACCCTAAAAAACCCGTATCAAATATCATATAAACCTTTTTACCCTAGTTCACATTCATCAGATTAAAAAAACCATGACACCATTAGCAAAAAAATAGTATTTATATTTATAAATAATATAATTTTATCTATAATTAAAATGTAACTTTGTTTTAAAATCACTATAAATATTTTATTATAACTTAATTATGATATCTACCGGTTTCGAAGCTAACCGCTTGTTTATCAAATCAGTCTTGATAAAGAAGCGGTTAGCTTCGAAACCGGTACACATTATAATTAAGTTATAATAAAATATTTATAGTCATTTTAAAACAAAGTTACACTTTTACTATAGAATGGAAAATCATAAAGTTAGTGCTTCAAATATTCATTCAAACCCTTATCCGCACCCCAATGGTGCATAGGGCACTGCATCATATAAACGCAGTGTTATCTCGATCGTTAACACATGAAGGAAAGGTGATCAGCCCTCCGCTTCCGGTACCAGTCCAAGATAATATTGAATAAATATAAGAGTATCAAATATAAATTATATAATTTTATCTACTAAAAAAATACAGTTTTCCGAAACTGTCCCATTCATTAAGGATCTCCCCTACTCTAAACTGTAAATAACCGATATCCTAAAGTAGTGACTATGTAATTCGGTTTTTTTATTCGATCTCACCGGCTTGTTTTCCCTGGATACACATCGTTATATCCTTGCGATCCTTACAAAGTTTTATCTCAAGTCAACCGGCAATGTCCTTAGAGTATATATATCCGTCCTCTCTCTGTCCGGCACAAAAGACCTTTTTTATGGCTAGGTACCTACCTGCCCTTCGTTGGGTATGCTCTAAACAGGTATACATAATATTGCCTCTGTCCTGGGAGATGACGTTAAGTAAAAAAAATATCATTTATTAAAAAATTAGCATTTAGTTTTTTTTCACATTTTGAGTGTTTCCAAATACTTGTCCACAAACCTGGTTACCTCCAATTAAAGGAGTTTTTTTCATATTATTTTTTGACATCTCAACATAGATGAAGAATAATATATAGGCTGGTCGTCATAGGCTGGTTTAAGTGATCACTTTACACACGTGTAACATTCACCAATTCTACCCATTATTGACAACCACATTACTTAAATTCTTGGAAGTTCTATATATGTGAACCAATTTAGAAACCTTGTTCTTGAATCACGAGAACTTACTAGAGACATCTATTGGAGAGATATTTTTTATAAATAATATGACGGTCGTCAGCCCCGTAAATGCCCAGACTGCCATATTCTTTTTCATTTTTGATGAGATGCCAAAAAATAATATGTAAAAAAAAATGTTGTAGATTTATTTTCAATTGGCCTGGGTGTTTGTGATGTGTTTTTCACATTTACCTCCCCTATCCTTACTATCCTACCTGCAGACAAGCATCTAAAATAGATGTCTTGCGGGTTATTCCTTAAAAAAACCTACCTGTTAAAAAAATTCCAAATTTACTACTTTCTTGACGATACTTTTTAGAGGATGGTTGGACGAAAAAATTGTTTTTTGTTAATTTTTTTGACTTATTACTTTGCGCCAAGGTTTCACTAGGTGCTTAAAAATTTCCCCATTTACTACTTTCTTGACGATACTTTTCGGAGGATGGTTGGACGGAAACATTGTTTTTCGTTAATTTTTTTGACTTATTGCTTTTTGCCAAGGTTTCACTAGGTCCTTAAATATAAAGGGAGGACAAGCATAACAGAATATAGTTTTTAAGACCATAAAAAACAACAACAAAATACAAATAATTGTATTTGCATACATATCTTCGTTTCTTAAAGTAGGTACACATTTTATTCAAAACATTTTGAGTGTGTCCAAATCCTTGTTCACAAATCAGGGTCTCACCACTTATTATTATCATTATTATTAAACCATATCCGCTCCCTAGGTGGAGCATATGGAGTCCACAAACTGTCTCCAGGCTTTTCTGTCGGCTGCCAGCTCCCTTGCAATCTCCCAAGTCAGATCCGTGTCCCGAAGTTCTGACGAGAACTGCCGACGAATTGTCAGCAGTGGTCGGGAACCTGATGCCTTGTAAAAGAGGCAAGCTTGATGGCGGCTCTCGGGAAGCATGCGGAGTACATGGCCAAGCCAACTGAATCGCCTTTTCTTGACGACAGCTGTGACCAAGATTTGCTCTCCACTTAGGAGTTTTATTTAAATTTTGACATCTCAACATAGATGAAGAAGAGTATGTATTTTTTTTTTAAAACCCTTATCCGCACCCCAATGGTGCATAGGGCACTGCGTCATATAAACGCAGTGTTATCTTGATCGTTTACATATGAAGGAAAGGTGATCAGCCCTCCGCTTCAGGTACCAGTCCAGGGTAATATTGAATAAATATGACAGTGAAAAAATCACTTATATTTATTTTACTCCCCTTGGGAATCGAACCCGGGACCTCCAGAACGGTAGCCGAGCGTGCTGACCATTACACTACGGAGGCGGAGAATAGAGAATATATAGAGGTTTTTAAATCGCTTACTATCTGTTTTAAGTGATCACTTTACACACGTGTAACATTCACCATTCTACCTATGATTGACAACAACATTACTCAAACTTTGGACATTATACACATATCGCTCACTCCTTTCAACAACGTCATATTTAAATGTTTAAAAATATAATATTGTAAAATGTATTAAAAATAAATATCAAGCAACTTTTGGAACTTTTTACTGTGCTTCAGATCTTTTTATTTAAAACCTAAATGTTTTTTCTCCGTTTGAAAAATATTAAGTACATAGAAAAAAAGTCGTGTATTAAAAAAAAAGAGTCGGAACAATCGGCGGGTATGTATGAGGAGATGCATGAACGTGGAAGAGGCGAAGAATGTTTGCAAGGACAGAGTGGTGTGGCGCTCTATTCTCTCTGCCTACCCCTGCGGGGAAGCGGCGTGATCGTTAGTTAGTTAGTTAGTTAGTTTAAAAAAAATAACTAAACAATAGCTTTGCTTCAAAATGCAAAAATAATACTTTCTGCCCTGTAGCGGGTAAATATACAATTAAAAATATGCCGCTTTTGCTGGGATATAGTACATTTTCTGGGCATTTCGAAAACATGCACAAATGAAAATTGACCATTTTTTATTTATGACGTTATTGAAAGGAGTAAGCGATATATGACATTCGTGTTAAGTATTTACGTAATTTCCTCTCTATATATGTATTTTTATTTGACAACCGGGACGGTAATTAAGACGTTTCGGGCTGATTTGTGTCTGGGATTCGAACCCTTGACTCGCTGGTCAGCCTTAAGAGCGATATTTCATCCGCAGGTGTAAAAAATAAAACACTTAAAAAACCCTTATATCGTGGAGTGGTTTACACTCAGAATTCTCATATCAAAATTGAAAATACTATCTCATTAATTTACAACATTTTGAGTGCGTTCAAATACTTCACAAACCTGGATTAATAATAACAATAAATCCCTTACCGCACCCCAACGGTGCATAGGGCACTGCTTCGTATAAACGCAGTGTTATTCATTCACCGTGAAGCGCCCTTGAGGTATTTTTTTACGAAAATGGCGCTATATAAGTTATCCAATTTTATTATTATTATTATTATTATCTCGATCGATTACACATGAAGGAAAGGTGATCAGCCCTCCACTTCAGGTACCAGTCCAGTATAATATTGAATAAATATTAGAGTGAAAAAATCACTTATATTTATTAAACCCCCCTGGGAATCGAACCCGGGACCTTCAGAACGGTAGCCGAGCATGCTGACCATTACACTACGGAGGCGGACCTGGATTATCTCATTTTTAAAATTAATTTTGAAATCCTTACACAGATGAAAAATATTATGAAAGTGTGGGCATTTACAGGTCTTACGACCGTCTTTTTGGCTGGTTTCAGTGATCAATTAAACCGGCCTAAGACGGTCGTAAGCTCTGTAAATGCCCTGACTTCCATATTCTTCTTCACCTGTGTTTAGTTGTCAAAAATGATTTATCTCATCTATAGTGGTATTTCATATTTCCGTTGAATGTTTGATATTAAAAGTTCACTTAAAAAGCACAAGTCAATCATCGTTTTAAAACGCTAACTGACGTGCCGGATGGTAAAATTCCGTCTAATTCCGTGTAGTGCACAAACGCCCTATGGCTTACTATTAACAGAACACGGATACGTTTGAAATAATTTAATTATGTCAAAAATACTAGAAAACTGAGTATTTTCTGTACTTTCTATAAGGTTTATTTTTTAAGAAAACTAAATAAAAAACGAACCTTAAACACACTTGACCTTACCCATCGAAATTCAAATGAGGACCCTCTAGCCTCGAAAGCGCTTGTAAAACTGTGGGAACATAAAAATGCATCTATTTATTTTTATTAAAAATATATCAAGCGCCCTTGAGGTAGTATTTTACGAAAATAGCGCTATTTTAATTATTTCTTGAATGTTTTTCGCAGATACTTTGTGGCACATTTTATAAACTTAAAATACTATAAAATTAAACAACTTTGTAATAAAAATAACATTTAGGAGTTTTATAAATCACATTTTCATATGGTGTATGGAATGTGTGGAAGTTTTTGGCAAGGGAATGTAATTAACTATAGTATTTTACGGTTTTAGAATTTAATAAACCCTGATGATGACAAGGTTCTTTTAACCGGTTGGTTAAAGTGTACTAATAATAAAAAAGTAGTTAAAACAAAGTAGTTTAATTTTATCTTATACCGTAAAGTGGGTATACTTTGCACCATGGGTGATACTTTGCACCACCTTCTGTAAAGAAATTGTAGAGCTGGTCATCTCTGATACATGTCATTTTTCATTCTACTTTCTATTGTTTCTGATAGATGGCACTTCAATCTACTTTTTAGTTTACAGAAGTAACAGTCGGTCGTTTTGCTTAATGCGTTTTTCCTGTCCGAACGTAAAGAAAGTTTTCTGTCTGAAAATTGTGTCCGAAAAAATCCAGTGGAATTAGTATTCTGAAACTAGTTACAACAAGTGAGTGGTCTCTAAATCGTAGGTAGGTAGGCCCTGCTTTTCTCAAATGCTGTATTTTTTAGTTACGTTGTCAAGTTTATGTAAAAATAATATTTTTTTAAGAACTGACTTGTATTGACCACATTTGGGGTAACATTGCACCAAG
This sequence comes from Brachycentrus maculatus, assembly GCF_059751285.1. Lineage (NCBI taxonomy): Eukaryota > Metazoa > Arthropoda > Insecta > Trichoptera > Brachycentridae > Brachycentrus > Brachycentrus maculatus. The sequence goes on from NW_028280787.1 coordinate 1,171,457, forward strand.
TGCAAAGTATCCACAAAAGGCCATAGTTAATTAATTTGATGAAAAGTCTTAAAACAGCTAATACAACTTGACATGTTTGCTAAATATCTATAGGTTTTGTGTGCTTACTTAATTCCTGATGGTATATTTTTTTTAAAAATGTCAAGAACACACAAACAGCGGCCTTATGCCAGACGATACTGCGATTTTACACCGAAGAGAGTGGAGCAGTGTTTGGAGGCCATTCGAAATGGTACAATCAGTCAAAGAAAGGCTGAAGAAATTTTCAAAATCCCCAGAAGGACGATTAACTATAAGCTCAGAGATCAACACACAAAACCTGTGGGAAAACCTCCGATATGTGACAAGGGCGAAGTGCAATCTTTCGCAAACTGCATAGTAGACATGAGTGAGTACGGTTTCCCAGTGAGTGTTTTTAACATTCGCGATAAGATCATTTTTGCAAAGACATAAAACCTTGACTGTTGCTAAAACTAGTCAGTTGCTTAATCGGTTGCCATTAAAAGCGTTTGACGATGACGTGCGCCAGAGATTTCAACAGTTTTTGGAAGAAAACAGATTCAACCCAAAGAATTCAGTCTTAAAACGCAGGAAAACGATACCGATAGAACCAGGTAAGAGCATTGCTCACGATCCAAATGTCGAAATGAACGTTGACGAGACACAAATGCTACCTGAACCAACTACATCAATGATCCCACCTTCCGCATCGAAACTTCCAGCATATCTAGCATTAACTGATTATAGTTCACACGGAAGCTTTGAGGAAGAGGGAGAAGAACAAAAACGATGACTGAAACCAGTTATCGTATTTGTTCTTCCGTTTCATTAGGACCAGTAAAAAAGAAGGTGGGAGAATATGTCGTATTTCATTATGAAGGAGAAAAATTTCCGGGACAGATTTTGGAAATAAAGAAAGACAGAGCTGTTAAATCCATGCAGGAGAGTCTCAAATCGTGGAAGTGGCCGATGAAGGATGACTTTCTTCAATATTCTTGGAAGGATGTAGCGGGTTCCATAAAAGAACCGAAAATGCAATCCAAAAGAGGTTTCTTTACCGTCCCGGAACTTGACCATATTTAGACCTAATTTAATTTTAATTCCTATTACCTATGTAGTACGATATGTTTTAATATCCACCTTTTATTTTATATAATTTTAAACCTTCAGTATTGAAAAAAAATATCATTTTTGTTAGATTTTTCAATATTTAAAAAAAAAATTCTATCAAGTGTCTTATTTTTCCATAATTATACAATATTATAATCTGCATTTAGTGAACTGTGAGCCAAAACCCTTCATAAGGTGCAACAAAACTTGTAGGGTAGCCTTTACTTTGCATCAATTTGGATTCTAGTACGAAAAGTGTAAAGAAAATATCATGGTGCAAAGTTGTACTTACCCCGGGATACTTTGCACCAAAATATAAATATAAAAAAAAAATACAGGCAAAATAGACAAAAATTTTACAATGTATCAGACATGTTACAGGTATATGTGTTATTACATTGCAATAGTTGAAACCTCAGAAAAAGTAAAAAACCTGATCTGAATAGACAATTTTTTGAAAAAATGCAGTATTTTGGTGCAATGTATACCCACTTTACGGTAGTTTAATTTAATTTTGTCTGCCTCCGTAGTGTAATGGTCAGCCCGCTCGGCTACCGTTCTGGAGGTCCCGGGTTCGATTCCCAGGGGGGTTCAAATAAATATAAGTGATTTCTTCACTGTAATATTTATTCAATAATACCCTGGACTGGTACCTAAAGCGGAGGGCTGATCACCCTTCATTCATGTGTATACGATCAAGATAACACTGCGGTATATCACGCAGTGCCCTATGCACCATTTGGGTGCGGATAAGGGTTTTATAGTTCAATTTTATCAAGTCTATATAAATTATCCTAATTTAATATTTTTTATTTTTCATTTGATAATAATAAAGGCTTATAATGCCATTTTTTTCTTTATTTTCTTATTGTGGCACTCCTCGCTGAAGGCTGGCAATCATCATGGCAGTACTCTGTCTGCAGCCGCTCTGATCAGCGCCTCAGTGCTACAGTGGAACCACTCTCTCAAGTTGCCCAGCCAGGATATACGCTCTCTTCCTATGCACAGTTTACCTTCCACGCTGAATTGTAATATAGCACATATTACTTGGGATGTCACTTCGTTTGCAAACGAGTGCATCACAATTGCAGAGAATGTGGATTGGCGTTTCGTTATCCTCCATACAAAATCTGCATACTTTAGAGTCATGTAGTCCAATTTTCGTTACGTGTTTCCTCAGTCTGCTGTGTCCTGTCAAGGTCCTGGTTAGGATCCTTATTTGTTTTTTTGCTAAGCTTTAGAGCTTCTGTGGTGAATTTCTTGTATTATACTTCCAAGTTTAAAATACTTTGGGATTTTTTTCATGGCAATTTTTCGCTAAATTGCCAATTTTCAGCTAGTAAGAATAGTCAAATAGTAAAGGATTACGTTTTTGTAAAAAATGCACTTGGTCACTCTCTCCTGGATGACTACGATATATATAAGTATATAATAATCATTTTGATATAATAAATCATGCAGCGATTAAAAAAAACGTATTTTTAAAAGAAAAGCTTTTACTTGTTTAATACCACTGTTTACTAAAATCTATCGTGACACGTGTTTCAATGCATACAGCATCATTATCAAACATGTTTGATACTGATGTCGAACGTATCGAAATACGTTTCACTATAGTTTTTAATTAATAGTGGTATTTGCCAAGTAAAACTAAAAAATTAATAGGATATATATAACCACAAATAGACTGGCGAATCAATTAATGAAAAATACAATAAGTTATAATTGATATCTTAACATAGACGAAGAAGTGTTTTGAGATGAAAATATAGAAGTTTGTGTGTTTAGTATATAAAAATTTCTTCTTCAAAACCCTTATCCGCACCCCAGTGGTGCATAGGGCACTGCATATTAACGCAGTGTTATCTTGATCGTTAACACATGAAGGAAAGGTGATCAGCCCTCCGCTTCAGGTACCAGTCCAGGGTAATATAGAATAAATATTAGAGTAAAAAAAGATTACTCCAGAAAAATTCTGGAGGTCCCGGGTTCGATTTCCAGGGGGGGTCACATAAATAAAAGTGATTTTTTTCACTCTAATGTTTATTCAATATAAAAATTTAACCACACAAAATATTCTAACTCTCTAACCAACTAAACATCACGCCGCTTCCCCGAAAAGGTGGGCAGAGAGGATATAACGCCACACTAATCTATCTTTGTAAACAATCTTCGTCTCATCCACATTCATATAACTCCTTATACATTCCCGTGGATTATTCCGACTCCTGACGTAACAACGCCCAAATATTTCAAATATGTACTTGATAGTGCCAAAATTTTCCTCGTTCTTCCTCTATCTCTATTCCAATAACACTCGCCTCATATATATATATTAACGACATCAAAATTATACATCATATTTGGCATTGTATTTTTATTTATATAAAAAATTGACAATACTAAATTGATTTATATAAAAATTCAATCCATTTTGATTTGAAATGTAATACAAATCAAATCATAATATGGTTTAAAATGGATTAAACTAATTTAATACGTAACGCCCAGAATTGCGTACAAGACACTCCCAGAAGGCCTTGATAGAACGATTAAGTTATTATAGGAATTTATACAAGAATTGCAAGCAAAATTTACCCTTGCGGTCATGACAAAAATATCCAATTTCATATAAAAAATTGTTTGTACTTGAATCGTTTTATGAATTGATAATGATTTAAAACGCACAAACAATAATAAACGTTTTTTATAATGTACATAAGGTCTATTTTTGTGTAAGTAATATAGTGTAGTTATGACGTTTATGGCGGATGATTCTTAAATCATAAATGCACTGCTGTGATTGGATGACTTGATACAGGTAAAAAATACCTCTGGTGTTAGACACTTTATAGAAATGTCTGACCATATCAATGAAGAATTTTACTGCATATATAAAATGAGATGTATCCTTTTTATTTCCTTATAATTTAATATCAGAAAATTTTGTAAGGAAAAAATATAAATTTAATTATTTATTGATTCGGCATTTAATTTGTGGAATGACGTGTTGATTATTTAAAAAAAATTAAACGCTTGTGTAATACCACTTAACATCTGTAGTTTTAGAAACTAGTCGTGTGTCATTAAATAAAATTAATTAATTAGTATTTTATACAAAACGTTTAATTTAAAAAAAATAGGAAACAATTAATAATGACAAGAATTTTGAAAAATATTTCACAATTTTTTTTACTGCTAAAAAAAACACGATATGAGTTAAGTATAAGTTATAAGTAACTTAAAATAAACAAATATATTCTAAGATAATATTTTTTAATTCTTAAATTTCAAAGGTAATCGTTAAGATATCAAGAGACACAATTTTAAAAACGATATTACTATATTTTTTAAGCATAACAAAGTTATTTTATTAGAAAAAACATAAAAGAAAATATATTTTGTTTAATTTTCAAGGTATATAGACATCTATTGAGCAAATATTGAACTATTGGTTAGATTCTTTGCTAATAAATAGTAACGTTTTAGTTTCACATTATATCGATAGATGTCAGTAAACGTATAAATTATGCCATTCAAAACTAACTAACTAACCATCACGCCAGAGAGAATCGAACGCCACAGCACTTTGTCTTTGCAAACATTCTTCTCCTCTTCTACATTCATGCATCTCCTCATACATACCCGACGATTATTACGACTCCTGACCCGACCGCTTTCAAGTATTTGACATACTGATTGTGCCAAGTTTTCAACTAACATTCCATTAGGGTAATCAGAGAGGATAGAATGCCTTGTTATTAAATAAGATCAATTCCCACCCGCTCCAAAAACAAGACGGATTTAAAAGAAAATAATATCAATTAACTAACTGACCATCGCCCCGCTTCCCCACAAGGGTAGGCAGAGAGAATATGCCAAACCATTCTGCCTTTGCAAATATCTGACTCCTGGCCTGACCACTTTCAAGTATTTGACAGATTTGGCCATGCCAAGTTTTCCTCGATCGACATAGATACAGACGCAGACGCAGACTCAGATGCAAATACCCATACAGATACAGATACAGATAAAGATACATATATAGATACATACCCAGACTCAGAAGGAAAATCAAAAGCAAACACAGACGCAATAGTAAACGCAGACGAAGACACTGACACAGATATGACGCAGAAGCAGAAGTAAAAGCAAACACCGACGCAGATACAAATACAGTCGCAGATATAGATACAGATACAGGTACAGATACAGATGCAGTCGCAGACGCAGACACAGAAGCAAAAGCAAACACAGACGCAAAAGTAAACGCAGACGCAGACGCAGATACAGATTCCGAATCAGATGCAAACGCAGACGCAGATAAAGATACAGATGCAGACGTATACGCAGTCGCAAATGCAAAAGCAGACGCCAAAGTAAACGCAGACGCAAACGCAAACGCAAATGCAAACTAAATCGCTATTCAAACTCGATATATAGGTCGCATATATCAACTACTGGGTGGATAATAGAAATAGGTGTACGTTGTGTACACAAAAAAAAAGAAAAATCAATCATTTATATGCAGAGAGCCCATTTATAGGTACCTGCCTATAAATTTTACGCATTTTCAGCTCAGTTATTTTTTTTATCATAGCTTGGTTTGGATTTAACCCCCAAGTATGAATGTATGTAGTTATTGTATGAATATTATTTGATACGATTGGAATTCTTTACTTCCATACTCGTACATTTAACAATGAACTTAACGCAACCAATTACAGTATTTTATAAATCGTATAAAAATACAAGACAATTCCAGTGGCGTACAATTTTTTATACAAATATATTTTGTATATAAATAGCATTGTTAACTTTGTAGAATGGACCTATCATCTCCAGGTTGCGACGAAAACTTTGGTTTTATAAATGAGAGCTGCATTTATTATTTACCTTGCTTATTACGTACAAGGTTTATAGATGAATTAGTGGATTTTAATTTCTACTGACCTAAAAAAAACATGTTTTATTTTAATCTGTGTTAGGAACAGGAGGGATAATCTAGTGTGGGCCAATCAGGAACTTGTCAGCATTTGCTCATTGCTGGGAGGAAACCACGTTGCACTCCTCAGGAGAAGCCGGACTGCTGACTGTCGTCAACAGGCCTTCCGTTCCACTAGAAGAGGGTTCGGCATTTTGTGCCCTAGCTTGGTTTATGGTACCAACTTCTTCATTAGTTTTATCATGCATGATACCACCCTTCGTGACAATTCCTTATAAACTATCATGACTCCGATGTCGGATAGGTCCTCACCCAGGCTCCTGCAACGCGCCTCCAGCTGTTGTCTTTGAATGCCCCATCAGAAATCACTCTCCTGTTCTTGAAGACCTTCAGGAAGCTATGCCAGGAGCAGTCAAGTGGATGGAGAGTCCACTAAAGACAAGGGAACTTCGTATATTTGTCGAAGCCATACGAAAAGTTAAGTTCATATCGCTCACTCCTTTCAACAACATCAAATATATAAAAAAAACTTGATTTTTCCGGAGATCGTTTTTAAAGTTTAAGAATATAATAAAATGTATTAAAATCAATATCAAGCCACTTATTGAACTTTTTACTGTGCAACAGATATTTTTAGGTAAAACCTGAAGGTTTTTTCTCCATTTGGAAAATATTTAATATATTTAAAAAAATTATTAAACAATACCATTTTTTCAAAATACAAAAACAACACTTTCTGCCCTGTAGTGGGTAAATATTAAGATAAAAATATGCCGCTTTTGCTGGGATATAGTACATTTTCTGGGCATTCCAAAAACATGAACAACTGAAAATTGACGATTTTTGATATATGACGTTGTCGAAAGGAGTGAGCGATATGTATATCCCATCTCCCAAATAAAAGATGATATAGTTTCATATGTGAGATTCAGCGATCCCACTACACTGAAATCGATGTATTACAATATTTCTATTTTACGAGTTTCAACCAATCGAAAAATAATGCAGTGCCGTATTAGGATGTTTTCCAAACATGAATCTTCTGTTTTTAGTAACCGGGCATGCTTTTACCCGCTCTGTAAAGAAAAACGAGATACTCCGGTTTAATTTTTTATTTTATTTTCTAATTATTTTCCGCCTCCGTAGTGAAATGGTCAGCACGCTCAGCTACCGTTCTGGAGGTCCCGGGTTCGATTCCCAGGGGGGTATAATAAATATTAGTGATTTTTTTTATATATATTATATATATATATATATATATATATATATATATATATATATATATATATATATATATATATATATATATATATATATATATATATATATATATTTATATATAAAATCAATTTATATATAATAAGTATTAGTGATTTTTTCACTGTAATATTTATTCAATATTACTCTGGACCTGAAGCGGAGGGCTGATCACCTTTCCTTCATGTGTAAACGATCAAGTTAACACTGCGTTTATATGACGCAGTGCCCTATGCACCATTGGGGTGCGATTAAGGGTTTTATTATTATTATTAATTATTTTAAGTGTGTCTAAATCATTGTTTAAAAATTTTGGGCTTGTCTCGAAATACAGATATATATTGATACCTGAACATAGATAAAATGGAATATTTACAACATTTTAAATGTATCCAAATACTTCTTCACTAATCTGAATTTTCTCCAATAAGAAGTTATTTCATTTTATTTTTTGACTTTTCAACATAGATGACGAAGAAGGTCTCACTATAGACATATTTTAAATAATAATAATATTATTATAGACATATTTTAGTTAGCACAAACTATTTAATTTGTATGTCCTCACATACGAATGAGAGTTTCTGCTTATTAAAAAACTTTTTTTGTGAAATTCTAGTGAATCCAAACACTTACTTTCGATATATTATTAGATTAAAACCAATATTTTTAGCTTTTCCACTTTATTTTTATTTGACCAGCGACCGGGTTTCGTCGTTACCGACATCATCAGACTGGCATCATGGTTTTAATCTAATAATATATTAAAAATGCAATTCCATCACGAAGTGTCAGTGGATAATATAAACTTACTTTCGAATTTGAACAATATATATAGAAGTTCCAAGACGTTGGGTAGTGTGTTAAATAACAACGTTACACGTGTGTAAATTAATCACTTAAACCTGCCTATGAAGGTCGTAAAGGCCCAGACTTCCATATTCTTCTTAATCTATGTTTGGATGTTAAAAAATTTATAAAAAAACGTATCTGTTTGCTAGCATTTCCTCTATCTTTTTACCCCCCTAATTTTCCCAATTCAATCACATTGAAGCGCCCTCGAGATAGTAGCGAAAATGGTGCTATAAAAATATCCAAAATTTATGTATTAATTGTTAAATATAACACAGATTTTTTGAGTCTACTAAGTTGTCCATAATTTATTTTTAAAAAATACACATAAAACGAATGACATTCGTTTGGAAATGCCGAAAAGGCGAATTAATTGTCACAAAATTGAATTTAATGTGTTTTTTAAAACAATAAAGTACAACTTTGCTGACTCAAAAAATCGATGTTTGATTTGACATTTAATACATAAATTACGAGTCGTCTGAGACTTTTAAGAAACGTCTGAGATATTACTTTTTATCATTAGAATCCTAACTGTCCATCAAACCTCCTCCCTTAGTTTTCCCGCTACCTCCTTCCCTAAACTCCCTTTTTCCTTTGCCCTCCTATTATCATATTTTGTAATTTATGTCTTTTTTAATGTTCAAGTACTATCTACCCTCTGATTGCAAACAGCTATATATGGTATCAAGCGTTTTGATCAATAGCCCTGGTCTGTTTTTGTTTGGTTGGAAGATATTGTACTTATTTCTTTATTGTACAATGTACTTATTTCTTTATTGTACATGAAGTTTAAATAAATAAATAAATTAAAATCACTTAAACTAGCCTATGACGGTCGTCAGCCCCGGAAATGCCCAGACATCCATATTCTTCTTCATCTTTGATGAGATGTCAAAAAATAATTAAAATGGTGTTCTACAAATTAAACGCCAAATCTATATATGATCCAAAATTGCTGTAATTTTTTTGTGTTTTTTTATGGGAATTCGCCCATTCCGTGCCCGGCCCTGCCCGACATATAGCACGTAGCTCCGTCTCGCTCTATCGGCCGAAGACACCCGACCGTAAATCGGCCTCGGGCGACCTCTCCGATGAATTTATATGCACAGCCGACCGGTAATTAAAAACAAGCCCTTTAAATTTTATTTATACCTCTTGTTTTATTATTGCCTCGCTTTTGTTCGTCCACTGCGAAAAGATGGCGATAAATCAGCGAAGCACTCTTAGCCGAGCGCACCGACGCTCGATATCGTCGAACAATTGGAGATAATCCAGATTTGTGAACAAGCTACTTATCTTAACTTGGAATTCCACATTTTCCACTGAAATTCAATCACTTATCCGCAGCTCAATGGTGCATAGGGCACTGAATTATATAAATGCAGCGTTATCTTGATCGTTAACACACGAAGGAAAGGTGATCAGCCCTCTGCTTCAGGTACCAGTCCAGGGTAATATTGAATAAATATTAGAGTATTTCAATACTACCCTGGACTGGTACCAGAAGCGGATCACCCTTCCTTCGTGTGTTAACGATCAAGATAACACAGTGTTCATATGATGCAGTGCCCTTTGCAACATTGGGATGCGGATAAGGGTTTTTTTAATGGAGTAGTTTAAATACTTATTCACAATTTATTGTAACTGCAGAAAGTTGGTAGAATTCCATATTGAATTGTTGGGTAATATATCCAAAATAAAACTAGGTTTGTTTGATTGAATTCTACTTTTATTTACATATCGTAGTCATACAGGAGAAAGTGACCAAGTGCATTTTTTACAAAAACGTCATCATTGACTATTTGATATCTTACTAGCTTAATATTGCCCTGAAAACATCCCAAAGGATTTTAAACTTGGAAGTATAATATATTGACTTGTTAAAAATGACTAACTGCATTGATATTTATTTTGTTGCCAAGCAAAAGTGACTTAAATGGCCCTCCTGAACATTTTACATTGTGTTAGTTGGTCACTTTCTCCTGTACGACTACGGTATATATGGTAATATGTGACGCGTTTCGTCTTATTAAGACATTATCAAACACTGACTAAAAATATTTATAAAATGTCCTTATATAATTGCTATTATTAAATATTATTAGGTCTAGAGGTACATATAATGGTGGGTATTTCAGTGTTGTCCGCCTCCGTAGTGTAATGGTCAGCACGCTCGGCTACCGTTCTGGAGGTCCCGGGCTCGATTCCCAGGGGGGGAGTCAAATAAGTGATTTTTTTCACTGTAATATTTTTTCAATATTACCCTGGACTGGTACCTGAAGCGGAGGGTCGATCACCTTTCCTTCATATGTAAACGATCCATATAACACTGTGTTTATATGACGCAGTGCCCTATGCACCAATGGTGTGCGGATACGGGTTTTACTTTTACTTATTTGTACAAACTCAAAATGTTGTACAAATACTTGTTCACAAATCTAATGTAATAACATAAGAAAATAAAAATTCATATTATTTTTTAACATCTCATCAAAGATGAAGAAGAATATGGAAGTCTGGGCATTTACGGGGCTGACGACCGTCATAGTCTGGTTTAAGTGATCACTGATACACACGTGCAACATTCACCAATTCTACCCATTATTGACGACCACACTACTCAAATTCTTGGAAGTTCTATATATATATGAACCAATTTAGAAACCTTGTTCTTGAATCACTAGAACTTCACTAGAGACATCTATTGGTGAGATGTAAAGAAGCTTTTTACTAACCAAAAACTCTTATATTAGTATGTGAGGTCCGAATCCTGGATTATAATCACACACATGAGAAACGCCAGAAAATACCATATTCATTTTTATTATTAAGCTTATAATTTGACCAGATAATTTATTTACAACTTTTCTTCTTCATCTTTGATGAGATGTTAAAAAATAATATGAAAATAACTCCTGTAATTGGAGATAATCCAGATCTTGTGGACAAGTATTTGGACACACTCAAAATGTTGTATATAAAAATTCATTTGGTAAAAAGGATACCGAGTTCAATGTCCTTCGATTCCAACAGAACGAAGGATTAAGGAGGCTTTTATCACAGTTTGGGGTATTTTATTTATTGTGTTACGAAGAGAAAAGCCTTCGAGGGAGACGGGAAGGGCGGAGTGAAAGAGAGGGGAGATTTTGATTAAAAATAAATTAAAAAACACACAGAGTTGAAGGAATATGTTCGGATATTATTGGTAAAGGAAGATTAAAAAATGATTCTTTAAAAAATACGGACTACAGATGTATAAGTAAGAAATTCGTTGGAGGGGAAGTCCGGAAAAATCGTTTAAAATTATTAATCATTTTTTTATATATTTTTAAAAAAATAATAATTATAATAAAACCCTTATCCGCACCCCAATGGTGCATAGGGCACTGCATCATATAAACGCAGAATTATCTTGTTCGTTTACACATGAAGGAAAGGTGATCAGCCCTCCGCTTCAGGTACCAGTTCAGGGTAATATTGAATAAATATTACAGTGAAAAAATCACTTTTATTTATTTGACCCCCCCTGGGAAACGAACCCGGGACCTCCAGAACGGTAACCGAGCGTGCTGACCATTACACTACGGAGAAAAAAACAACAAAACTATTTTTAATTTTATTCATTGTTTCGGCATTTACTTTGTGGTAAGAAATTTTGAAATTATTAATGAAAACACTTGTTTTATTTTACAGCTTGAGTTGAATAAACTCAAGTGGTAAAAAAAACAATTGTTTTCTTTAACAATTATTCATTTTATTTATTTTTTTAATCCATACAACAACAAAAAAAGATTATGAAACTTTTTCCATCTTTAAACAAATTTGTGTAGCGAATGTAATTGGTAATAGAAAAGAAAGAAGGGCGAGAAAAAGTTGACATTATCAAATACCTACATATTTCAAATACTTGATCATGCCAAATTACAGTAAAACCTATCAGCGAAAGCTTAACTAGCAGTACACAACGGATTCCTAGATCCAACCATAATGTATCGAAGTGAAGTATGAAGTTGGCAAAAGAAGGTTGAATGTATGCGGTCTATTAGACGATTGTGCGGCAAAACTATGTATGATGGATGTTCGATTGGTGAAAAAATTGAAGAATGCAAATCTGAGATAAGCATTATTGATACAATTTATAAAGATGCGTTGAGATAGTTTTGGACATGTGGATCGAATAAGTGAAGAAAGGACAAGAAAAAAATATATATAATGTGAATGTAGTAGGAAGTACGGGCCGAGAAAGACCGAGGAAAACTTGGCATGATCAAGTATTTCAAATACTTGAAAGTGGTCTGGACAGGGGTCAAAATAATCTGCGGGTATGCATGAGGATACCTGCCGATCTTTCTCCCGTATTAGACTTACCTGATTGTGCCAAGTCTTCCTCTGCTTCTACATTTTCCTCAAAAATTTGTGTAACCGTTCTGTCTTCCTTCATACGTTCCACATATCCAAACCATCTCAACACACCTTAATTTTATCGATTTTGCTTATCTCCGCCTTGCGTTCCCTTATTTCACCATTCGAACATCTATCATATATTGTTTTGCCGCACATTCGTCTGGGGGATATTATTTCTTAATTTAATAAGATTTCGAGATAAGTTCAAACAACCCAGACATCCCCTCCATGAACAAGTTGGTTTGCCTCACAATGCATATAATATATCATTTTTATCGCGAGTTCTCAAACTTCATCAATTAAAAAAAAACGAATAAATCTGTTTAGAAAAAAAATACTTATTTATATAATATCTACATCTTTTTTATGCTAGCTATATACTTGGCCACGCATTACTGAGGCTCAGTCTGGTTAAATGGAAAAGAAAAGTAAACAGATAGCACACATTTCTAATAGTTTAACTTGGTTTCATCATTATTTTATTAAAATTAAACACTTGAATATAAAACTGATTTGATTTGTACCAGAAGATGAAAACATCTGTCGTTTTGGAAACTTGTCGTAAATATAAATAAAACTCATTAAAGTGGTATATTCAAGTATTTAATTTTAATAAAATAATCATGTCATTCCACAAAGTTAATGCCGAATCAATAAATAATATGGTTTCATCATATTGAAAAAGTTTTTTTTTTATCATTTGTGTTTTGAAACTATTGAAAAATGGTGAAAAAAATCCATTCAAAGAATACAAGATATCATGTTTGACTGGTTAAGGGTATACTCTCAAATATAAAATTCAGTACACGTACAACACGTGTCCCTACGCACATTTTTTTTAGAATTCACTTTGGGATTTGTTTTATTTTTTAGAACATATATTAAAAAAATGTTTTTATATATTTTTTTAACTCATTACCATTCAATAACTCAATATTATTATAACCCTTATCCGCACCTAATGGTGCATAGGGCACTGCATCAAATTGACGCAGTGTTATCTTGATCATTACTTACATGAAGGCAAGGTGATCACTCTTGCGCTTCAGTCCAGGGTAATATTAAATAAATATTACAGTGTTAAATCACTTATATTTATTTTCACCCCCCCCCCTGGGAATCGAACCCGGGACCTCCAGCACGGTAGCTAAACACGCTGACCATTACTGACCAAAAAACTATGAATAACCTTAAGTGGGTTTACTGAAAATTACGTTGCGTGCTATTTATTATACCGCCTTAATAAGTAGAATGTGCCCTCGGCACAAGAAAATCCAACGAGGGCACATTATTTTAAATTGTTGATTGACAACATACAACATTTTCTCTCTTAAACCTAGATAACTAAGTATGTGTAGATACAATGCCATATGTGGATAGCACAATATTGACATATCACTCACTCCTTTCAAGAACGTCATAAATAAAAAAACTTGATTTTTCAGGAGAACGTTTTTGAAGTTTAAAAATATAAAATAACGTATTAAAAATAAATATCAACCCGCTTATTGAACTGTTTACTGTGCGACAGATCTTTTTAGGTAAAACCTGAAGGTTATTTCGCCATTTGAAAAATATTTAGTGCATTTAAAATAATGAATAAGCAATACCTTTTCTTCAAAACGCAAAAACAACACTTTCTGCCCTGTAGCGGGTAAATATTAAGTTAAAAATATGCCTCTTTGCTGGGATATAGTACATTTTCTGGGCATTTTGAAAACATGCACAAATGAAAATTGACGATTTTTGATTTATGACGTTCTTGAAAGGAGTGAGCGATATGTAGTAGCTGTGCGGAATACTGATTTATTATTAAATGTCTCTTACATTCCTAATAAACCAAACTTAACTGTCATGTAACCGGTTCCTATTTTAAATAAATACTTTTGATTAAGTTTTTAATTCCGTAGTCCGCCAGACGAATGTTCAGTTTTTAAGGGTTAATATACATTCATTAATAGTTATTGTCAATTTTAATATTTTTATATATTTTATGTACAAGTTGTATAATTCCCAAATAAATTAAATAAATAAATAATTGAATCAATAAATAAATCGATAAATCAAAAAATAAATTAATCATTAAATAAAGTGCGTAATAATTTTTTTCCATAGATTTTTCCACATGAATTTTCAAAATGAATATAAATTATGTATAAAAATAATATATAGTTTTTATTTCATTTTATAAATTGCAGTTTGCACCAAGAAGTGTCAGTACAAAACTAAAATAAATAAATTTTATAATAAAAATAATAAAATAAATATGAATTATAATTATGTGGTACGTTGAAAAATAAATAAATACGTAGGTTTGAGAATCTCTGTGTCGCGCACACATCTGAACCCTTTCAAAGATCTTTTTTTCTCAAATCCGTATTTTTTTCGTCCTCATATTCCCTCCGTACAGACCCAAAATCCTCCTTCATTCCCCAATCCTTCTCTTTTTTCTCTTTTTTTCTTGTTTCATCAAATTCATATTTATTCCTTTTACGCCGGCCCGCATTTGTTCCTTTTCTCTTTCCGTTTATTGTTAATATTTCATTTTTTCCATTCTTTTTTCAATACCGTCTTCCCCTCCGCTCCTTTCCCCACACCCCTACACCAATCGCCGGCGCACCGGATTGCCGCTCATTTATTTCCGATGACTGTTTGAAATTTTGAATTTGGAATTACGGAACGATGATTATGCTAACGACTACGGAGACGATTGGAATGATTTTTGAATTTTCAAAATGAGATTCGAACGATTACGAACTTCGTCAAGTAGGTCCGTTAAATTAAGTTCAAAACGTTCCGTGAACTCAGTTTCAAAACGTTCCAATAAGTCAAATTTAAAACGTTCCAATAATCAGATTCAAAACGTTCTAATGAACCAATTTCAAAACGTTCCAATAATCAAATTCTTTTTAATTTTTTTTAAAGAGAAATATTTGTATTTTTATTATATTACACAAATATTTCAATTTCATACTATTTATAGCCTGAGGGACTCGTTATTAGAAATAGGTATCAAATTGTGGTAGAGTGGGTTCAAACCGAGAAACTCTGACTTAATAGTCCGCGACACTAACCACGGGACCACAACCCGACACATTCAAAACATTCAACCCGACATTCAACACGTTCCAGTAACTGAATTTCAAAGTTTTCCAATAAACTCATTTTAAATAAATACTAACGAATTAAATATTGACAATCGTACATTACGACATCTCAACATAGATGAAGAAGAATATGGAGGTCCGGGTAATTACAAGGTTAATTAAGTGATCACTTTACACACGTGCGACATTTATCATTCTACCCATGATTGACAACCACACTACTAAAATTTTCGGAACTCCTAGATATATTGATCAATCTCGTGACACAGTATATATGAGTTTACAACAGCCATCTCTGTTAGATTGAGGAAAGCTTTTATTTAGCAGAGACTGGATTATTTTCACATGCTGGGAAACCCCTGAGAAAATCCACTAAAAAGTATTCGGACACACTCAAAATGTTGTCAATAAACAATCGTGCTTTTGTTTCAGTCAAAATTAACAAACAGTCGTTACCCGCGGGAGTCGGCACAGAGAATAGAACGCCACACTACTCTGTCTTTGCAAGCGTCCTTCGCCTCTCCATATTCATGCATCTCACCATAAATACCTTAGGATTATTGACTCCTGACCTAACCACGCCCAAATATTTGAAATATTTGGTCATGCCAATTTTTCCTCGTACTTCCCCTGCTCCTGTTTTCAACCAAATTTGGCTCATGAACTTGTTTTACGTTTCTTTTTCCCCTCACATATTTTTTTTCTTTGTTTTCTCTTTCGTTAAATGTCATAATTGGAATTTTCGTTCAAAGCCAATTCGAATTCGTTCTATTTTCAAATCAACGTCAAAGTGACGTTTCGATATTTGAAAAGCAGATGTCCGTAATGCGCTGTGGTACACTCGTGGTCATAAATCTTTATACACAATATTAAACGGGTATTTTTTTCAAAATTTTAGTAGTGTGGTTGTCAAACATTGCTAGAATGGTGAATATTACAAGTCTATTAAGTGATCACTTAAACCAGTTTATATCGGGTAGTAAGCCCTGTAAACACCCTGACTTCCATACTATCCTTCTTCATCTGTGTTGAAACTGTGACAAATAATTCAAAATATAAGTGATTTTTTCACTCTAATATTTATTCAATATTACCCTGGACTGGTACCTGAAGCGGAGGGGTGATCACCCTTCCTTCACGTGTTAACACTGCGTTTATATGATGCAGTACCCCTTTGCACATAAGGGTTCGAAGATGCATATAACATTCTCCTTATACTCGTCAAATCGCTCTCTCCTTTAATAAAAAATCGTCAATTTTCAGTTGTGCATATTTTCGGAATGCCCAGAAAATGTATTATATCCCAGCAAAAGCGGCATATTTTTTAACTTAATATTTACCCGCTACAGGGCAAAAAGTGTTGTTTTTGCATTTTGAAGAAAAGGTATAGTTTAATTATTTTTTGAAACATACTAAATATTTTTCAAATGGAGAAAAAACATTCAGGTTTTACTCAAAAAGATCTGTTTAACAGTAAAAAGTAAAATAATTGGCTTAATATTTATTTGAATACTTTTTATTATATTCTTGAACTCTAAAAACGATCTCCTGAAAAATAAGGTTTTTTTGATGTATGACGTTGTTGAAAGGAGTGAGCGAAATGTAGACTTTATTCTACATTTGACCTGATGATGGAATGATTATAACGAAACCAATAGTCATGAAGTAGTGCTTTAAGTGGTATTACACAAAATTAACGATGAATGATAAGAAGAGTGTAAAAAAAAAGTAATAAATTAATATTCAAAAGTGATCCGGGATTTTCGTCCTCGAGTGAGCCTAGTCAAAAATTTATATATATGAATTATATGTCAGAAATTGGGAATAAGTTCGATGAACCCGTCTCGCTCGCTCCAATGCAGATGCGCGTTTGGACGCGTGAGACAAGGATATGATTTGGATTTGATGATAATGATCGACTGAATTTTTTAGTCAAAGCATTTTAATAACGTAAACACGGTCGCTTCCTTTCCGGACTGCATTATAACCAGGATTTAATATATTAATAGAATTTAAAAATAATCCCTAAAATGGCTGATAAACCAGGAAACAGAATATTACTATACAACATTCTGAGTGTCCAAATACTTGTTCACAAATATGGATTATCTCCAATTACAGGAGTTATTTTTCATATTATTTTTTGACATCTCATCAAAGATGAAGAAGAATATGGAAGTCACTTACTAGTATAAGAGTTTCTGCTCAATAAAAAGCTTCTTTTCATCTCACCAATAGATGTCTCTAGTGAAGTTCTAGTGATTCAAGAACAGCGTTTCGAAATTGGTTCATATATATATATAGAAAACTAAACTCTTAAAACTAATATATTAGTTAGTGTTTTTGCCTGGAATTTTCACCCATGAATTACATGAAATTATAGTTACTTTAAACATAAAGAGTAAATCCACTCACGAGTAGGCATAGGCTATGAAACTTAAAAAGTTGAACCCTGAGTAGGGTCACGATAAGCGGTGTTGCATAAGCCGTAGCTAGATTTCAGAGCCACGTTAGGTAATTTAAAAAAAATTGAGTAGCGTGGTTGTTAAATGGGTAGAATTGGTGATGTTACACGCGTGTAAAGTGATCACTTAAAACAGCCTATGACGGTCGGAAGCCCTGCAAATACCCAGACTTCCATATTGTTCATAATCTTTTATGATGATGTCAAAAAAATAAAATATAACACCTATAATTGGAGATAATCCAGATTTGTGAACAAGTATTTGGACACACTCAAAACGAGGATTTTAAATGAATTTCGTTTCTCGACGTAACATATCGTCTTAATTATCAATGAAACCATTATTTCTATAATATATTTTTAAAAATAGTGGTATTTACCAAGTAAAACTAAAATAAAAAAACGTAAAAAACCCATCAGCGGAAGCTTAACTGGCAGTACACTACGGAGTCCTGGTTCCAACTCTAATGTATGGAAGTGAAACATGGAGTTGGCAAAAGAAGGATGAAAGTAGACTGAATGCAGTCGAAATGCGATCTCTGAGAAGAATGTGCGACAAAACGATGTATGATAGATGTTCGAATAGTGAAATAAGGAAGGAATGCAAAGCTGAGACAAACATTATCGATAAAATTAAGAAAGGTGTGTTGAGATGGTTTGGGCATTTAGAACGAATGAGTGAGGAAAGAACGGTAAAACAAATTTATGAGGCAAGTGTAATTGGAATAAGGAGCAGAGGACGACCGAGAAAAACATGGCACGATTAGGTATGCCAAACACTTGAAAGTGGTTAGGTCAGGAGTCGTAATAATCGGCGGGTATGTATGAGGAGATGCAGAAACGTGGAAGAGGCGAAGAATGTTTGTAAAGACAGAGTGGTGTGGCGTTCTCTTCTCTCTGCCTACCCCTGCGGGAAAGCGGCGTGATGGTTAGTTAGTTAGTTTCAAAACGAGGATTTTAAACGTATCTCGTTTCTCGACATAATGAATCGTCTTAATTATCAATCAAACCATTATTTCCTGCATGGAAATAATTTGGTACGCATCGAAACACGTGCGAATATATTTTTGAAAATAGTGAACCTAAAATCAGGCGGTGTCAAAAGTCTGCGTAATCGGAGGGCATGTACGACTAGATGTATGGATGTGAAGGAGGCGAGGAGTGTATGTCAGGACAGAAGAGTGTGGCGTTCCATCCTCTCTGCCTACCCCTGAGGGGAAACGGCGTGATGGTAGTAGTAGTAGTAAAATTAAATAAGAAACATTTTGAGTGTGTCCAAATACTTGTTCACAAAATCTGGATTATCTCCAATTACAGGAGTTATTTTCATATTATATATAATATGAAAATAACTCCTGTAATTGGAGATAATCCAGATTTTGTGAACAAGTATTTGGACACACTCAAAATGTTGTAAATAAATTATAAGCTTAATAATAAAAATGAAAATGGTATTTTCTGGCGTTTCTCATGTGTGTGATTATAATCCAGGATTCGGATCTCACATACTAATATAAGAGTTTCTGCTTAGTAAAAAGCTTCTTTACATCTCACCAATAGATGTCTCTAGTGAAGTTCTAGTGATTCATGAACAGTGTTTCTAAATTGGTTCATATATATAGAATTTCCAAGAATTTGACTGGTGTGGTTGTCAATAATGGGTAGAATTGGTGAATGTTACACGTGTGTAAAGTGATCACTTAAACCAGCCTATGACGGTCGTAAGCCCCGTAAATGCCCAGACTTCCATATTCTTCTTCATCTTTGATGAGATGTCAAAAAATAATATTAAATAAGAAAATTTTACCAAGTAAAACCTGAAATATTTTTTTATTATATTTTGGTTTAGTATTTCCAGTCTTCTCACACGTTTCCGCACTTTGATGGCATGTCGCGTTGAAATAAGGGTTAGAATGTATAGAAGGGTTACGGCGAAGCGCATTGTATCCCACGAAATATTGTCTGTAAATAGTATTTTTAAAATAGACGAGGAAACATATAAAAAATGAGTTTAATGCATTCACTTTTTGGAGCTGTTGTCAGATGTGCATCAAGTACACAGCGTTTCTCAAACTGTTTTATATTATTTTTTAAATTGTATTCATTATTTGTTAGTTGCCTTAAAATTTCATTGTCTATTATGCACAATGATATTTAGCATATTTAGTTTAATGAACTGTTTTTTATTGTTAAAATTTCTAGTTTTTAACGTTCGATGTTAACATGATCTTTGGAGCATTTTTTTTCATTCGAGCCCTTATCCACACCCCAATGGTGCATAGGGCACTGCATCATATAAACGCAGTGTTATCTTGATCCTTAACACACGAAGGAAAGGTGATCAGCCCTCCGCTTCAGGCACCGTCCAGGGTAGTTTTGAATAAATATGGGAGTGAAAAAATCAAAAATATTTATTAGACCCCCCTCTGGGAATCGAACCCGGGACCTCCAGAATGGTAGCCGAGCGTGCTGACCATTACAATACAGAGGTGGACGAGAGAGAGTATACAAGATGTCTAAATAATAATCATTATTCTGATGTTTCTATTATTATTAATTTTACGCATGTTTTAAATTTAATTAATTATCAGGAGTAGGCAGAGAGAAGAGAACGCTATACCAATCTGTATTTGAGAACATTCTTCGGCTCTTCCACATTCATGAATCTCCTCATACATACCCGCAGATTATTCCGACTCCTGACCTCACCATTCCCAAGCATTTGACATATCGCTCACTCCTTTCAACAACGTAATATATAAAAGAAACTAGATTTTTCAGGAGATTGTATTTAAAGTTTACAAATATAATAAAATGTATTAAAGATAAATATCAAGCCACTTATTGAACTTTTTACTGTGCAACAGATCTTTTTAGGTAATACCTGAATATTTTTTCTCCATTTAAAAAATATTTAATACATTAAAAAATATATTAAAAAATACCTTTTCTTCAAAATGCAAAATTAACACTTTGTGCCCTGTAGCGGGTAAATATTAAGTTAAAAATATGCCGCTTTTGCTGGATATAGTACATTTTCTGGGCATTCCAAAAACATGCACAACTTAAAATTTACGATTTTTGATATATGACGTTGTTGAAAGTAGTGAGCGATGTTTGGTTATACCAAGTTTTCTTCCTTTGCCATCGGCAAGAATCACAGCATCGTCAAATATAATATATTTAAAAAAAATTGTGCCATTTTGAGAAGCCGTCATATCAAGGTGTCATTAGACTTTAAAATGGGGAGAAACTTCGCGTTTCCATGGCGACCATTGCTGAGATTTTTTACAGTTTCCCGGCGTAATCCAACCCCTTCGCGCCGCGGGGCGGAAGGGTTAACTGCCTTTTACCGACATTTCACTAAATAATATCCTGCCGGGAAGTAAAATAAACTGCGCACTAGTACACACAAAAATTGGGGGATGATCCAAATTAATAAGGGTGTAAAAATGCGATCCCTCAGACGAATGTGTGGCAAAACGATGTTTGATAGATGTTCGAATGATGAAATAAGGAAAGAATGTAAGGCTGAGATAAGCAGTATCGATAAAAATAAGAAAGGTGTGTTGAGATGGTTTTGACATGTGGAGCGTATGAGTGAAGAAAGAACGGTTAAACAAATTTATGAGGCGAATGTAGTAGGAAAAAGAAGCAGAGGAAAACTTGGCACAATCAGGTATGTCAAATACTTGAAAGCGGCCGGGTCAGGAGTCGTAATAATCGTCGGGTATGTATGAGGAGATGCATGAATGTAGAAGAGGCAAAGAATGTTTGCAAAGACAGAGTGGTGTGGCGTTCGATTCTCTCTGCCTACTCCTACTGGGAGGCGGCGTGATGGTTAGTTAGTTTAGTTAGTTAGTAAAAAAATAAACTTGTGGACCATTTTATTTTGAAATATTCTCTATATTAACGATGACGAGGACGACCGAAAAAGACTTGGCACGATCAGATCAATCAGAACCTAAAATCTGGCGGTGTCAAAAGTGTGCGTAATCGGAGGGCATGTATGACTAGATGTATGGAAGTGAAGGAGGCGAAGAGTGTATGTCAGGACAGAAGGGTGTGGCGTTCCGTCCGCTCTGCCTACCCGTACGGGAAAACGGCGTGATGGTAGTAGTAGTAGTAGTAGTTTAAAGCATTTACATTGTGGTTAGTCATTTTTACTTATTTATTTTTTTCCAAAAATGTTAATAAAATTAGTAAATAACCACTCACCGAAAAACCTGTTTTAAAATGCGTGGTTTGATCATAAATCCCATAGTCAGTTCGTAATGGTGCATGGGGCACTGTAGCAGTTTGATGCAGGTCAACTTAGTGTTACGTTATCTCACCTATATAACGTAATCCTGTTTTTGTTTTGATTATTATGCTAGTATCTTGTCTTGTCCGCCTCCGTAATCTAATGGTCAGCACGCTCGGCTACCGTTCTGGAGGTCCCCGGGTTCCCGGGGGGGGGGGGGGTCAAATAAATACAAGTGATCTATTCACTCCAATATTTATTCAATATAACTCTGGACTGGTACCTGAAGCGGAGGTCTGATCACCTTTCCTTCATGTGTTAACGATCAAGATAACACTGCACTGCTGAAAAAATCCCAAAGGATTTTAAACTTGGAAGTATAATATATTGACTTGGTAAAAATGACTAACTGCATTGATGTTTATTTTCTTGCCAAGCAAAAGTGACTTAAATGACCCTCCTGAACATTTCACATCTTGGTAGTTGGTCACTTTCTCCTGCACGACTACGATATGTTAAGTTGTATATTTCAGACTTGGATTTCTCAATCGAGATCGTATAATAATTCTCAAATACGGAAAAAAACGTGTTCTGTTTCCAAAATATGAAATAATATTTTTATCCATAGAAAACTACACTTGATTGAACTCTATTAGAAGGGTCCCTCGTCCAGACGTCCTATTAAACCACTAATAAATTCCTATAAGGAGCTAGGATGGAGTTCCAGACTGTTGTCGTCTCGCTCTGTCCACATACAGAAGAAGAGGGACAGCGCTAGGAGCGCTGTAGCGCCGCTTTTATTCTGTCAGAAAATGGAACGATTTTGACAGATTCCGAAACAGATGTTCTATTTTTAAGTAATAGTGCTGCCAGATGGGGCGGCGAAAAAGAAAATTAAAAATTATTTTCATTACGTGAACATGATACTTGGGATATTAAAAAAAAAACTATGAAGAAGTTATAGGCCAAGTAAATAAAACGTTCGATGACGAAAATTTGATGACGTATGTAAAATATTTAATGTTTGACCTTCATATCTGCCTTAGTTCCCTACAGATTTCAATAAGAATATTAGTCTTGTGATTTTTCTTATTAATTTATTAGCTAATAAACCAACGTCGTGACAAAAATCTGTTACCCAAATCTATGCCTCTGAAAGCTTTTCACATATAAATATATTTTTATTATTATTTTGTGAAACAGTTAATCAAATAAATGAAAATAATTCCTATCCGGTCGCTAGTCGATGTGACGCAAATAAAAAATACATATTTTAATAATTAATACATACTCCATATAAACTAATAGCGAAGCTAAACTAGGAGTATAGAAAGGAGTCCTGGTTCCAACCCTAATGTATGAAAGCGAAGCATGGAGTTGGCAAAAGAAGGATGAAAGTAGACAGAATACAGTCGGAATGCGATTTCTCAGTGTGGAAAAACCATGAATGATGGATGTTCCAGTGGTGAAATAAGGAAGGAATACTAGGCTGAGATGAGCATTATCGATAAAATTGAGAAAGGTGTGTTGAGATGGTTTGGACATGCGGAACGAATGAGTGAGGTAAGAACGTTTAAACAAATTTATGAGGTAAATGTAGACAGAAAAAGCAGCAAATCAAACCTGCAAAATACGTAAAAAAAAATATTTATTTTATATACAAATTTTAATTCAATTCCAGACCCATCTGGCAACACAAATTCACCTCATTTTTTCGAACCGCCTCATGATATATTAGATTTCAACAATAGTACAGAAGAGCTCATCCGACAATGCAGGCCTTACCGCAGTGAGTGCGAGTGAGACAACAAACCATCTTTTATGATCTATCTTCAATTTGAAAGAAGTTTTACCCGTTTAGGCGCGTTTTTTTATCGTTTTTTTTTTAAAGTTATTTATTTGAAAAAAGAACGGGTTTATGACGCTGCGCCGCGCTCGTCTCTCATTGGTTAATTAAAACCCGATTCCGAACCTTTAAAATGGTTTATTCTATCTAAAATGGTAGCGGAAAAGGAGATATTTTTAATTGTCTCGACCTGGGTGCTAGATCTGTGGGTGTAGCGCTTGATGAGCCCATGGGTTCGATGTATTATGACTATTTGGTACTTACAACCTCTTGAGTGTGTCCAAATACTTGTTCACATATCGTCTGGAATACCTCCAATTAGAAATATTTTTTTTACAACATTTTGTGTGTGTCAACATACTTGTTCGCAAATCTGAAATATGTCCAATTATAGAAGTTTTTTTGGCGTCTTAACATAGATGAAGAAGAATATGGAAGTCTAGGTATTTAAAGGGCTTATGACCTGTCGTAGGCTTGGTGAAGTGATCACTTTACACACGTGTAACATTCACCAATTCTACCCATGATTGAGAATCACACTACTCAATTTCTTAGAAGTTCTACATATATACATGGTTCAATTTCGTAACATTGTGTTTGAATCACTAAAATTTCACTAGAGACATCCATTGTTGTTACGGTATAATTGGTGAATGTTACACGTGTGTAAAGTGATCACTTAATCAAAGCCCTGACTTCCATATTCTTCTTCATCTATATTGAGATGTATTTTTTTAATATAATAATAACTCCCGAAGATAATCCAGGTTTGTGAACAAGTATTTGGACACACTCAAAGTTTGTAAATAGTTGTATTTTTTTTACATCTCAACAAAGACGAAGATGAATATGGATGTCTAGGTATTTACGGGGCTGACGACCGTCATAGACTTGGTTAAGTGATCACTATACACCAATGTAAAATTCACCAATTCTACCCATGATAGACAACCACACTTCTCAAATTCTTGGAACTTCTATATATATATATATATATATATATATATATATATATATATATATATATATATATATATATATACATATATATATATATATATATATATATATATATATATATATATATATATATATATATATATATATATATATATATATATATATATATAATTCAATTCTGAAACAAAGTGCTGGAATCACTAGAATTTCACTAAAGACATCAATTGGTGCGATGGTTTACTTGGTGAATAGTGATCACCTAACCAAGCCTACGACAGGTTATAAGCCCCGTAAATACCCAAACTTCCATATTCTTCTTCATCTATATTGAGATGTCAAAAAAAATAAAAATAAAAAAACTCCTGATCGGAGATAATCTCACACACAATGTTGTAAAAAGTTGTATTTATCAAGTAAAACTTAAATTTAAAATATTTAAAATAAAACCTTTTTTTTAAATACTAACGTCCAAGTGACTCTGAAATCTAGCTACGGCTTATGCAACACCGTTTATCATGTCCCTATTCAGGCTTTAACTTTATAAGTTTCATAGCCTATGCCTACTTGTGAGTGGATTTACTCTTTATGTTTAAAGTTACTATAATTTCTTGTAATTTATGAATGAAAATTCTTGGCAAAAACACTCGCTAAATAATAAAACCTTGTTTTATTTATATTTTGAAGTACCCATGATAAATAATATAATCTAAAATAACCCTAAAAAACCCATATCGAATATCGTGTCAACCTTTTTAACCCCAGTTCACATAGATTCAAAAACCATATGACACCATTAGCCAAAAAATTGTATTTTTTTCCCAAAAATTCTGCAAAAAGCGGAAATAGGATGTAACTGTAAAAAAAGGGTTTATTTTGCGTTGAAAAGACGCGAATCCGGGAATCTTCCCTTCATCCCCTACATTAAGGGTCGTCAGTGATGTGTCTTCAACAGGGGGTTGAATTTCATCAACAATAAGGGTGCTGAACTTTGGTTTTTTAAATTTTTCCCATCATAAAAAAAACGTAGTGAAAAAAGTTGATAGATTCGCAATGACAAGTGGATTTGAATTTGATACTTTTTTGAGCGTTTTTTTTTATGGCAAAGGCCATAAAAAAACTTTTACTCAGGTCAGATACGTGTATGTATCTAACTAACTAGTTATCATGGTTATTTTATTAAAATTAAACACTTGAATAAACCACTTTAATGAGTTTTATTTATAAATACTACTAGTTTCGAAAACGACTGATGTTTTAATTTGTACCAGAAGATGAAAACAACCAATGTAAATAATGTATATAAAAATAAAACTCATTAAAAAGGTCTATTCAAGTGTTTAATTTTAATAAAATAATCATGTCATTCCACAAAGTTAATGCCGAATCAATAAATAATAAAGTTATCATGGTTATTTTATTAAAATTAAACACTTGAATAAACCTCATTAATAAGTTTTATTTATATACACGACTAGTTTAGAAAACTACAGATGTTTTAATTTGTACCAGAAGATGAAAACAACTAATGTAAATAATGTATATAAAAATAAACTCATTAAAAACGTTTATTCAAGTGTTTAATTTTAATAAAATAATCATGTCATTCCACAAAGTTAATGCAAAATCAATAAATAATAAAGTTATCATGGTTATTTTATTATAAACACTTGAATAAACCACTTTAATGAGTTTTATTTATAAATACGACTAGTTTCGAAAACGACAGATGTTTTAATTTGTACCAGAAGATGAAAACGACTAATTTAAATAATGTATATAAAAATAAAACTCATTAAAAAGGTCTATTCAAGTGTTTAATTTTAATCAAATAATCAGGTCATTCTACAAAGTTAATGGAGAATCAATAAATAATATAGTTATCGTGGCGCTTCTCCGCAGGGGTAAGCAGAGAGAATAGAACGCCACACAGCAAATCAGAGATGAAGACAAGCATTATAAATATAATTAAGAAAAGGTGTTTATGAGGAGAATTAGTTGAGAATAACAGGACTATAGGAAGACCGAGGAAAACTTAAAAATGAAAATTTCAAAATATTTCAAAACTTGTCAGGAATCTGAATAATCGGATGGTATATATGTCAGCACGCTCGGCTACCGATCTAAAGATCCCTGGCTCGATTCCTAGGGGTGGGGGTGAAAATAAATATGACTGATTTTACACTGTAAAGTTTATTTGACCCTAGGTTGGTCCCTGAAGCGCAGGAGTGATCGCCTTGCGTTCAAGTAAGTATTGATCAAGATAACACTGCGCCAAAACGATGCAGTGCCCTATGTCCTATGCACTATCGGGTATGTATGTATATATATATATATATATATATATATATATATATATATATATATATATATATATATATATATATATATATATATATATATATATATATATATATATATATATATATATATATATATATATATATATATATATATATATATATTTATATATATATATATATATATATATATATATATATAAATATATATATATATATATATATATATATATATATATAAATATATATATATATATATTTATATATATATATATTTATATATATATATATATATATATATATATATATATATATATATATATATATATATATATATATATATATATATATATATATAATAATTTATATATATATAAATTGTCTGAAAATGGTTTTTATAGTAAAAGGTATTTTTATTTCTTAAAAAAACAGTAACATAATATCAAATAACAAAACCAAATAATGTTAAAAAAATGGCAGATGTAGTTTTATCAAATATGGCACATTGAAGAAATTCCCACATAAGTCTGGCAATCAACCCTAAAAAACGGGAATTTCTTTTCACATACCATCCCCTAAGAAACATAAAAGAATAATTCCCGAAGTCTGAGCGCGTATAAAGGGTTGCATTTTTTACCTGGTATTCAGTTTAAAAAAAGTTCAATATTAAAAATATGCGGAATTAAAATCAATATTGTCGCGAAAATAAGCTCGAGAAAGCTAATGTAAGTATTGAATTTCATAGTGGGATTTTTTTATGGGTTTGTTCATTTTATTTATCCATTTCTGCATCCTATGTGGAACGTATGGAATCCACAATCTGCTTATCGGTCGGCTTTCGGCTCCATTAAAATGTTCAATTTTATAGACATCTCATCAAAGAAGAAGAAGAATATGGAAGTCTGGGCATTTCATCTTTGATGAGATGTCAAAAATATAAATAATATGAAAAATAACTCCTATAATTGGAGATAATCCAGATTTGTGCACAAGTATTTGGACTTGAGATACATCTCAACAAAATATATAATATATATATATATATATATATATATATATATATATATATATATATATATTTTTCGCTCACTCCTTTCAAAAACGTCATAAATCAAAAATCGTCAATTTTCAGTTGTGCATGTTATCGGAATGCCCAGAAAATTTACTATATCCCAGCAAAAGAGGCATATTTTTAACTTAATATTTGCCCGCTACAGGGCAGAAAGTGTTGTTTTTGCATTTTGAAGAAAAGGTATTATTTAATTATTTTGTTAAATAAACTAAATATTTTTCAAATGGAGAAAAATACTTCAGGTTTTACTTAAAAAGATCTCTTGCACAGTAAAAAGTTCAAAAAGTGGCTTGATATTTATTTTTAATACATTGTATTATATTTTTAAACATTAAAAAAACGTCTCCTGAAAAATCCAGTTTTTTGATTTATGACGTTCTTGAAAGGAGTGAGCGATATATTTAAAACAAGTGTTTTCTTTAATCATTGAGATATATCTCATTATATACAACTCAATGGAAGGTATTATACCAGTGTTTACTTTTCTTTTTTAATAATTATAAACGATATACTCGAACTCAGGTGATGCGAATTTTTATTTTTATTTATTAAAACAATTTTATTAAATGTTCACAAAAATACCGTTCTTTCGAAGAAGAAAAAACCATACTATAAACATCTTGAAACATCATTCATCATCCCCTTTCAAAGGCACCCCCATACATAACAAAAATACTTTTGTAACCTTTTTGCGAATCCAAGGTAAAACCTTTTCCGGTTATCTGTAAACTGCAGTTAGTTTTTTAAAGAATGGTTTAAAAATAACACAGTTCCGATTTACAATTTAAACAAAAAACTAACCCTTTATAACAATTCAACATCTACAGACTGCGAAACTGGCGTCGCGGGTCCGATTCCCGCCCATTGCAAAATGAATTCAAGAAATACTTATTTTCAATTGGTCTGGGTGTTTGTGATGTATTTTTCACATTTACCTTCCCTATCCTTACCATCCTACCTGCAGACAAGCTTCATAAGGTGAGGGCTTTGCGGGTTATTCCTTTGATATTTTGATATATATATATATATATATATATATATATATATATATATATATATATATATATATATATATATATATATATATATATATATATATATATATATATATATATATATATATATATATATATATATTTAAATCTCAACAAATATGAAGAAGAATATGGAAGTATGGGTATTTACGGGGCTTACGGCCCGTCATATGCCAGTTTAAGCGATCACTTTACACACGTGTTACATCTACCGTTCTACCCATGTATGACAACCACACTACTAAAAATTTTGGAACAAAAACAAAAATCAAATAAAATTCACATGGCACTTCATGTTTGAGTTCAGGGTAGTATCTGTGGTTGATTTGATAATGCCTTTATTTAGCAGAGACCTTCATATATTTAAATCTATGCAAGATCCTTACCGAGATATTTTACACACTGGGAGACGCCTGAAAACACGATTTTCAAATCCGTCGCCAATTCTCAGACCTGACCTAGAAATACGTAGAAGATCTGCCAGACGACAGGAGAGCAATTTGTGGATTCCATATGCCCCACATAGGATGCAGGTATGGGTAAATAAAATGAACAAACCCCTAAAAAAATCCCACTATGAAATTCAATAGTTTGTGTAGTTTTAAGTGTGTGAATAGTGCTATGGTAGTGACTGGTAGCATTGTTTGCATGCTGTGATAGTAATTATCCTGACGAAGAGACGGGTAGGGCTCGAAAACGGTAGACTAAAAATCTCGGTGAGTAGTTATATACTAATATTAACAATAATAATAATAATAAAACCCTTATCCCTTAAATACAAATCAATATTTAATCAATAAGAAAGCCAATATGTATATGTATTGAATTCATACTTTTATAAATTTTTAAATTTTAGTAATTTTAGTCTGCCTCCGTAGTGTAATGGTCAGCACGCTCGGCTACCGTTCTGGAGGTCCCGGGTGCGATTCCCAAGGGGGGTAAAATAAATATAAGTGATTTTTTCACTGTAATATTTATTCAATATTACCATGGACTGGTACCTGAAGCGGAGGGCTGATCACCTTTCCTTCATGTGTAAACGATCAAGATAACACTGCGTCATTATGATACAGTGCCCTATGCACCATTGGGGTGCGGATAAGGGTTTTTAAATATTTAAAAAAAACGTGCGTATGTAAAAAATCCACGAATATCTATTTTCTTGACAGAAATCGAATCTGCGACTACTAAAGTAACTAGATAACTAACTAAATATCCATCACGCCGCTTCCCTGTAAGGGTAGGCAGAGAGAATAGAACGCCATACCACCCTGTCTTTGCTAAAATTCTTCGACATCTTCCACATTCATGCATCTCCTCACTAAAGAAAGAAACACAAAATAATGCAATACGTATATCAGCAGATTACATAAATCCTACCAAAAAAATATTTAAAAAAACCAAAAAATTGTATTACTAAATACTGTCTCACGATTCTTTAACTTTTGAGATGGGGTAATATAATATCATCCCTCGGGTGATTTTAATCAAGGGGTGTTTTATATGTAGGTTATGAACTAACAACCCTAGCATTGTAAAAAATCACTTAAGGGTGGATGGTTTGAACCCCGCGATTATTCCAAGGTCTCCAGGTTAGCAGCCTTTAAATGTTGTATTAAGAGGGGTGAGGCAAGGCAGAGAAATATAAGAAATCAGACAAAAAAGGATAAAAGACTGACATTTCTTGGTAGAACTGCATTTTAAAGAATAAAATAATGACTATTTAGTTTTTTCCACATAAATTTTATTTGACCAGCGACCGGGTTTTGTCGTAACCGACCGATCGTCAGACCAGTCTGAAAGCCGGTCGCTATACACATGTGCAGTTATTATTTTATTAAAAATAAAAGGGTTACATATTATGTTTAAAAAAGCTCCCTCATAAATTTGTTCTATAAAAATATATATATACAGTATCTACTCAATGAATTAGGGCCACCCATTATTTTTTTGAATACTCTGAAATCTTTTGGATTATTATATTTATTTTACATAAATACTTTAAGTTTTCTATTGACATCTAATATCATGTATATTACCTTCAATAATATGTAAAATACACCTGGATTATTTAAGCCTTTACAAAATTTCATACCCTTTTTCTGAGAAAGGTCTCTAATTAGCACAGGTAGACAGATAGTTGAAAGTTCAAAAAATAGTCCTATCTCATTTATTAGTGATGTTTCTTGAGTTCTGGTTGTTGTTTTGTTCAGAGAGGTTATATAGTTATCGTGTCTTGTGAAAAAAACTTGATTTTTAATTTTTGTTCATAAAGTAAAAAAATTTGTTGTAAACACAAGAGTTTTTTTTGAAAAGGACAAAATGGGAAAAAGTAAAGACATTTCTGAGGAAAAAAAGTCTAGTGTTATAGTGCTACTGAAATTAGGAATACTATCTAATAGAGAAATTTCAAAAAAAGAAAACGTTTCTCGTCAAACAGTGGACAGAATTTCAAAATCAATAAAAAATCAGCCACCCGCCACCAGCAATCGGCGAAAGAACTGTCGTAGGATTAGAAAAACAACACCGAGGACTGATCGAAAAATCGTTCAAAGTGCCTTAGAAAACCGTAGTGCATCAGCAAAAACATTAAAAATAAAATTGGAAGAAGAGGGTATAAATATATCGGTATCAACACTGAGGCGACGTCTTTACGAAGTAAATCTGAAATGCAGGCGCCCTGTAAAAGTACCAAAATTGACACCACGAATGAAAGCGGATCGATTAAAATGAGCCAGGCTACATCGAAATTACTCGGTAGATGATTGGAAAAAGGTATTTATTTAAATTGAATTTTCAACATATCATTTTAGTAAATAAGCTTATATTTGAATTAAACTTAAATTTTCATTATTTTTCAGGTCATCTTTAGTGATGAGTGCCGGTTAGAAGCCGTGACAGAGAGCCGTCGATTCGTCAGGAGAACACCAATGGAACGTTACAATGAGGCCTGTGTGGTAAAAGTTATCAAACACCCCCCTGCAACAATGATATGGTCATGTATTATTAACAATTTACCTGGGCCGTTGTTTTTCGTGGAAGGAACAATGAACCAAAATTCCTATAAGCAGGTCCTCGAACGAATTTTATTGCCCTTCTACCATACACTCGACCCAACAGAAGGTCCATACACCTTCATGCAGGATGGGGCACCTTGCCACCGGGCTAAATCAATAATAAAATTTTTGTCTAACAAAAATCTGCCTTTGCTCCCCTGGCCTGGAAATTCTCCGGACCTTAACCCTATAGAAAACGTATGGAGCATGTTAAAAATAAGGTATACTCATTTCCAAATCCGACAGTAGACTGTCTAAAAAAAAATATTCAAAAAAATTGGTCAGAAGACGAAGAAATAAAAAACATGATAAAACAGTGCATTTTAAGTATGCCAAAAAGAATTGAGGCAGTTATTTCTTCCAAAGGTGGAAATACTAAATACTAACTATATTTATATAAAAATTTATGCATAATTTAAGCGTAATAAAGTGTTCATGTGTAAATAAAATTCAATGTTGTTTTATTCAAGGTTTTCTCTGAGTTATTCCTGTTTGAATTGAGAAATTGCGCGAAATTCTGCGTGGCCCTAATTCATTGAGTAGATACTGTATATATATATATATTTATATGTATATATATATATATATATATATGTATATATATATATATATATATATATATATATATATATATATATATATATATATATATATATATATATATATATATATATATATATATATATATATATATATATATATATATATATATATATATATATATATATATATATATATATATATATATATATATATATATATATATATATATATATATATATATATATATATATATATATATATATATATATATATATATATATATATATATATATATATATATATATATATATATATATATATATATATATATATATATATATATATATATATATATATATATATATATATATATGTATATATATATATACATATATATATATATATATATATATATATTCACCGATCATTTTACAATACGAGCATATTCAATATATTTATAATTGAATTGTGAAATAAATCATAAGAACAATGTTTTTTTTCTATTTTTTTTCATCTAACCAGACTGAGCCGCAGCATTGCGTTGCCGTGTACAGCTAGTATAAACATTATATATACATACTAATAAGCTTTATATAAACTAAAATAATGATAATGTATATACAAATACCTATAAATATATGCTTACATATAATGCTATATATGTTTATTTCCTTGCTTCAATATAACCAACGATGTATGGAGTGGCTTATGCACCATTGAATGAAAAACCGTTTATTTTTATTAATAATCAATAATCGATTATTCTGCTTTATATTTTATAGGGAAAATTATGAAAGGGACGGGTTGTGTACACTTATACCTGAATCTTGGATACAAAATTTGGCAGGTATACATAAAATACACATTTTTCATCGTAAAAAAACCACCCTGTAACATGACTCGACAATATTGTCTGTAATTTTTTATTGTGCAAGTATAAGGGTTGAATTTTTTCGATACTTTTAACAAAATAAATCATTAAGGTATTTTTAAATGTTTAGTGTGAGAATTTTTACGAATTTTTTTTAATGTTTTAATTTGTACCAGAAGATAACATCTGTCGTTTTCGAAACTAGTCGTAAATATAAATAAAACTCATTAAAGTGGTTTATTCAAGTTTAATTTGAATAAAATAATCATGTCATTCCACAAAGTTAATGCCGAATCAATAAATAATATAATTTATATGTATTTGGAGGGATTGGTCTAAAAATTTAAATTTGGGACCGATCCTGAATACTATTGTATACTTATTTATTGTTACTGCAGACAGTTGGTAGAATTCCATATTGAATTGTTGGGTAATATATCCAAAATAAAACAAGGTTTCATATTATTTTTTGATATCTCATCAAAGATGAAGAAGAATATGGAAGTCTGGGCATTTACGGGGCTTACGACCGTCATAGGCTGGTTTAAGTGATCACTTTACACACGTGTAACATTCACCAATTCTACCCATTATTGACAACCACACTACTCAAATTCTTGGAAGTTCTATATATATGAACCAATTTAGAAACCTTGTTCATGAATCACTAGAACTTCACTAGAGACATCTATTGGTGAGATGTAAAGAAGCTTTTTATTAAGCAGAAACTCTTATATTAGTATGTGAGATCCGAATCCTGGATTATAATCACACACATGAGAAACGCCAGAAAATACCATTTTCATTTTTATTATAAAGCTTATAATTTGACCAGATAATTTATTTACAACATTTTGAGTGTGTCCAAATACTTGTTCACAAAATCTGGATTATCTCCAATTACAGGAGTTATTTACTAACTAGGGAGTAAATAACTCCTGTAATTGGAGATAATCCAGATTTTGTAAACAAGTATTTGGACACACTCAAAATGTTGAAAAACAAGGTTTGTTGGATTGAATTCTACATTCATTTATGTATATGTTGATACGTGACGCGTTTCATCTTCTTAGAACATTATCAAACACGTATATCAAACACTCGTTTTCTTTTTCTTCTTCCTTCTTATAGGTCCTCGGAACTGTTTTTTCCGTTATCTGTCTCTTGTGACGTGTACTGGCAGCTGCCACACCATCGCTTTAGAGGTCTTCTAGGTGGTCTTCTTCTGTCTAGTTTCTTTTGAAGAGCAAAGCCAGTCTATTTTCTTGCATTCTATAGACATAGCCATTCCAGAATCGTCTTCGCTGTCTTCCCCATCTGACTACATATATCCTCCGTACTACAATTTTTCTCAATTTCCGCTTCCTTATCAGTCTCTTGACGTGCTTCCGGTTATGCTCCTCAATGTCCTCATTTCTGAAGTTCTTAGAAGAGATTTGTGTCTGCTCTGGTCTGTATCCCATATGTGGCAATCGGTTTTACACATCGCCCACTCCTTTCAACAACATCATTTATATATTTTTTTAAAAACTTGATTTTTCAGGAGATCGTTTTTAAAGTTTATGAATATAATACAATGTATTAAAAATAAATATCAAGCCACTTATCGAACATTTTGCTGTGCAACAGATCTTTTTAGGTAAAACCTGAATGTTTTTTCTCCATTTGAAAAATATTTAGTACATTAAAAAAAAAATAATTAAACAATACCTTTTCTTCAAAATGCAAAAACAACACTTTCTGCCCTGTAGTAGGTAAATATTAAGTTAAAAATATGCCTCTTTTGCTGGGATATAGCACATTTTTTGGGCATTCCGAAAACATGCACAACTGAAAATTGAAGATTTTTGAAATATGACGTTTTTGAAAGGAGTAAGCGACATGTCATAAGTATATATGTTTACTTTGCTTTCAATATTCATACGCTTATTCGTCCAGATTTTTTTTTTATCATAGCCACTCCAAATCTCAGCCTTACACTCTTTCCTTATATCACCATCTATCGTACATCATTTTGAAACACATTCGTCTGAGATACCGCATACTTTCATCGTTCTTTTCAAACTCCAAGCTATACTTCGCTTCGCTTCGAAACGCTACAAAATATCCTTTTTATTTTATCATTTTAAGCTTAAAATTTCAACAGTTCATTTATTTACAATATTTTGAGTGTGTCCAAATATTTGTTCCGAAATATCGATTATATCCAATTATACACCAATAGATGTCTCTAGTGAAATTCTAGTCATATGTTCGAGCACTATGTTTAGGAAATTAAACCATAAATATAGAAATTTCAAGAATCTGAGTAGTGTGGTTGTCAGTCATGTGTAGAATTGGTGAATGTTAGAACACGTGAGTACCTAACATTCATCAATTGATCACTTGAACCAGCCTATGACGGTCGTAAGCCCCGTAAATGCCCAGACTTTTATATCCTTCTTCATCTATGTTGAGATATAAAAAATAGCCTGAGTATGGTCACGATAATCGGTGTTGCATAAGCCGTAACTAGATTGTCACTTGGACGTTAGGTAATTTAAAAAAATGAGTAGGTAGTGTGGTTGTCAATAATGGGTAGAATGGTTATGTTACACGTGTGTAAAGTGATCACTTTAAACAGCCCATGACGGTCGTAAGCCCTGCAAATAACCAGACTTCCATATTATTCTTCATCTTTAATGAGATGTTAAAAAATAAAATGAAAAATAACTCCTATAATTGGAGATAATCCAGATTTGTGAACAAGTATTTGGACACACTCAAAATGTTATACCATCTCTACATACACGATATATATTTCCGGTTATGATCAAGTCTCGATTTTCCTTCAATAAATTCTAACTGGGATCCAAAGATTTTATACATTTTGTAGGGAAAGGTTCCCGAATATCCTTTTTTGAAGGCATATCCTTTGGGCGGATTCCGGCGCCATCTTGCGCGCGCTTTTTGCAATATCCGAATAATAAAATGTCGGAATATGATATCGCGCCAAATGCAACAGTGAAAATTGAATCGCTCGGAATTCGCTGTTCATTAAAAATGTCATTTTTATATGTCGGCGAGTCCTTTCCGACTGAAGGACACGTTTTTCAATGGGCTCCTATCAAGCGCTTATTTTGTTATTTATTATTTAAAACGTATAACATATCGCTCACTCCTTTCAAGAACGTCATAAATCAAAATACCTGATTTTTCAGGAGAACGTTTTTAAAGTTTAAAAATATAATAAAATGTATTAGAAAAAAATATCAAGCCACTTACTGAACTTTAAAAAGTTCAACAAACTAAAACAAAAAAAAAAAAACTAAAAAAGTTAAACTGTTAAACTAAAAAAGTTAAAAAGTTAAACTGTACAACAGATCTTTTTATCATTTTTATCAAGTCAATATATTATACTTCCAAGTTTAAAATCCTTTGGGATGTTTTTCAGGGCATTAACATTAAGCTAGTAAGATATCAAATAGTTAATGATCACGTTTTTTGTAAAACAATGCACTTGGTCATTTTCTCCTGTATGACAACGATATCACTCACTCCTTTCAACAACGTCATATATCAAAAATCGTCAACTTTCAGTTGTGCATGTTTTCTGAACGCCCAGAAAATGTACTATATCCCAGCAAAAGCGGCATATTTTTAACTTAATATTTACCCGCTGTAGCGGGTAAATATTAAGTTAAGTTGGGCAGAAAGTGTTGTTTTTGCATTTTGAAGATAAGGTATTGTTTAATCATTTTTTTTAATGTACTTAATATTTTTACAAAAATATGCACTTGGTCACTTTCTCCTGTATGACTACGATATAAACATTTAAATATTTGTTTATGTTCGTATAATATGTATGTTTGTATAATAATATAAAATTCCTGAAGCGATTTGACAAACTGTGCCTCATTTAGATTTTTTACTCCATACGATTCTCGGTCTTAGTTTAGCGGATATTTTGTTTAGTTTTATAGTTTTAATATTCAATACTACCTTTAATTATTTTTGTCTTGTTTAATTTAATGCACATACTATACAAATAATTTGATGCAATTCTTTATTTTTCTATCATTCATGTTTATTCATTATTGCTGCTAGTTTAAGCCTTCGCCGACAGCTACTATCGGTATGCAGTCGGACCAGGCTATAAGATAAACCCCTTAAAAAAATATTTTTTTTTAAATTTATATAAAATAAATAAAATATTCTTAATATTTAAAGCATTTACTCTGTGCATAATTAATCTCGGCTCGTAACGCATGTTTGTGCTGAAATATATAGTGCATGTTGATCTTCGGGTCGACCAAAAATTGCATGTGTTAAACATTTTGTGTAGTTTTAAGTGTGTAAATGGTGCTATGGTGGTGAAGGGTAGTATTGTTTGCATGCTGTGGTAGTGATTGTCCTGACGAAGAGACGGGTGCGTCTCGAAATCGGTAGACTTAAAAAATCTCGGTAAGTGGTTATATACTAAAATTATTAACATTTTTGTAAAAAAATTAATAAGTAAAAATATTTTAAATAAAATAAATAAAATTCCTTTTTTATTTTTCCCCTCATCATTATCCTCATCTAACTCTTATCAGTACCCAACGGTGCATATGGCCCTGCATCATATTGAGACGGTGTTATCTTGATCGTTACTTATATGAAGGTAAGGTATACTCCTGCGCTTCAGAGACCAGTCCAGGGTAGTATTAAATAAATATTAGACTGTAAAATCACTTATATTTATTTTTCTCAAAGTATGGATAAAAGAAAGAAGATCTTTATGTTGGAGAAAATATCCTAAATCTTATTACTACTATCATCACGCCGTTTCCCTGCAGAGGCAGGCAGAGAGGATGGAACACCACACTCTTCTGTCCTAACAAACAGTCTTAGCTTCCTTCACGTCCATACATCTAGTCATACATTTCCTCCGATTACGTAGACTTTTGACATCACCAGATTTTAGGTACTAATTGACTGCTAAAAAATCCTATTATTTAAACATTTTAAAAATATTATTTAATCCACCCGATCTGGCAGCACTATAACGGCGGAAAACAACGATTTTTCCACACATTCGTCTGAGGGAACGTATTTCAGCGCATTCACTTTTGCAAGCTTTTATCCCTTATTCGACGCTTTCTTATATCCAGGTCAACTGTCATACCTCTTTGAATCCATCTCCTATAACTAGGGTGAATTAAATTCGAGGTCAATATATAATACCTACCTTTTTTTTAAAAATGGTTCGATAGACTTCACTTATATTGATCTTGCCCCAAAACTAAGGGTACGGGACCCTATAACCGTGCAGTTGGCAATGGAGTATAGATTTTTTTTTAAACCCTTATCCGCACCCAATGGTGCATAGGGCACTGCGTCATATAAACGCAGTGTTATCTTGATCGTTTACACATGAAGGAAAGGTGATCAGCCCTCCGCTACAGGTACCAATCCAGGGTTATATTGAATAAATATTACAGTGAAAAAATCCCCGAACCCGGGACATCCAGAACGGTAGCCGAGCGTGCTGACCATTACCAGATATTGTTCAGCATAGCGGTAGCTCTTCAGGATTATCGATCAGACCGCGAAACAATGAATATAAATGCCTCATCTAATACACATTCCTTCTAGTCTCTAAATTATTGTAGCCAAGCATACCCTGGAGAAACTCGGTGGGGAGAGCCAAGGATGATAGCCGTACTTGTCGCCAGTTTGAGGGCAGTCATCTGGCGGCGGGAAATGTGGGGATATAAAGAAATATTCCAATAGAAATGGCGGGTTATGATTGGCCAATGGCCGCGGTAAAAAGTTATTTAGTATTTAGTTAGTCCGTCTCGCCACTCGGCGTATTATTCCCGAACTTGTCCCATTTCGCAGGAATGTCGCCAACAGGGCTGCCAGGATGCAAGGATGCCCAGGATAGTGCGTTTGTCGAATCCCCCATTCCAAGGCCGGGACTCCATAAAGATCCAAAGACGACCGTCGACAATAAGACAGTTATCTGATTTTTTTAATAATGTCCCTATATTTTTTTCTTCTTTTTTTTCGTTTATCAACGACTGTAGCCAATTCGTACATAATATATATGTATATATCGTAGTCGTACAGGAGAAAGTGACTAACTAACAATACGTAAAATGTTCAGAAGGGCCATTTAAGTCACTTTTGCTTGGCAACAAAATAAATGTCAATGCAGTTAGTCATTTTTAATATAATATACTCACAAGTTAAAAATCCTTTTTCGTTTTTCAGGGCAATATCAAGCTAGTAAGATATCAAATAGTCAATGATCACGCTTTTGTAAAAAAAATGCACTTGGTCACATTCTCCTGTATGACTGCGATATATAGATTTTTTTACAATTCCTTACCTTTCAATAACGCTTTTCTTTTTGACTAAATTAATTTAAAAAAGGAGAAATATATGTGTGTATATATATATATATATATATATATATATATATATATATATATATATATATATATATATATATATATATATATATATATATATATATATATATATATAAATATATATATATATATAATATATATATATATATATATATATATATATATATATATATATATATATATATATATATATATATATATATATATATATATATATATATATATATATATATATATATATATATATATATATATATATATATAAAATTATTTATTTGGCAGTCACCAAGTGAAAGGATGTTTCTGCCAGTGTCAAGTTTTATTTTTATTTACAAGCAAAAAATAATACAAAACAATAATAACAATTAACACAAAATTCCATAGTTTAAATGCGTTTAGCTTTATCATTTTAGAAATTATGCCCGCAATTCTAGAATTACTTGGGTAGGCAGTTGGTTCCTGCCCCGTATTAAGCTATTTAGAAAGTTTACATAATATATTACATGTAAAATAATATGTTCAAGTATATTATTGGTTGGAAAAGTACTTATCTAAACAATGATGAACATATAAAAAAATGTATGTATTATGAGCCTGAACTGTTGTAATTATAGTTGGGAGGTGACATACATATCGATATGGTCCGTAAAATCACTGGTTTCGACCAACAATGAATATTAGTTTGACTACTAGTACTTAGTAGTACTTGTAGTTAAACTGATCTGATGTAGTAGTAGTCAGACTGGTCTGATGATGTCGGTAACGACGAAACCCGGTCGCTGGTCAAATAAAAAAAGTGGAAAAGCTAAAAATATTGGTTTTAATCTAATAATAAATTAAAAATGCAATTCCATCACGAAGTGTCAGTGGATGATATTCATTGTTAGTCGAAACATGTTCGAAGAATTACTTTTCGTCAAGAACACAGAATTCGCATCCCTGATTTCCTTAATTTCGATGGCTTTCAGCGTCCTGACATAAAGAATAAAAATTGTTCTGCAGGAAATATTTGAAATATGCTCCTGATGCACGAATTATTTGGCGCGCCGCAAAAACGGGACAACCCACTCGGGCAAGGAATTCCTTGGGCCCTTCTGCAAAACGAGCCATAAAACAGGTTAATTTTGGATATTTTCAAATTGCCTCCCTCGACATTGTGTGCAAAAATGCGACACAATCGATAACGCTACATTGATGTTTATGCCGGACAGCTTCAAGGGGCCAGTCTCAGTTGGAGACATTTCTCAAATGGATTTGAATACTTTAAATCCGGATGCCTCAGAAACTTCATGAGAATGGAAAGTAAAATGAAAATATACAAAACGTTTGTTCGACCAATAGCCACTTATGGGATTGAGGCAAGAGCAGATACTTCTAGAACAAAATCTCAACTTCGAACCTCCGAGATGAAGACTCTCCGATCCATAACCGGAAACACATTGCGAAACCGAGTAAGAAATACCGACATCCGGAGCATGTGTAAGACGGAGGATATCATGAGTTGGGGACAAACACGAAGGCGATACTGGAATGATGATGTAAACAGAATGTCAGATGACAGACTTCCAGGTATCGCCCTTCAAGGAATCCCTGAAGGATGCAGACTCCCAGGCAGACCTCCAAAAAGGTGGAAAGACAGCTGGGAGTCAACATCCCAAGAGCTACAAGCGGAGGCACAAACAGATCCTTAGGATCTAGAAAAAGAAGATGGAGAAGAAGAAGCTTTGAACACTTTCCATTCCTCAACATTGAACACTGATCTTTGGTAATTTTTCCTCTATCTGAGCGACCTGACTATGGAATATGTTTCTGAGACACCTGAAAAATGTACCTCCTCTGTACATCTTCAAGAAACGTCTGGAACATTACTACCTTTGCTTAGAACTGGTATATCATACACATATCCTCCTTATCTGATCCTACTCTACGTAGCAGGAGCCTGGGTGAGGACCTATCCGACATCGGATCCGTGTTGGTTCATAAGCAACTCACACGAGAGGTGGTATCATGCATGATTAAACTAGTGAAGGACATTGGTACCATAAACCAAGCTAGGACACAAAATGGCGAACCCTCTTCTAGTGGAACGGAAGGCCTGTTGACGACAGTCAGCAGTCCGGCTTCTCCTGAGGAGCGCAACGTGGTTTCCTCCCGGCAATCAGCTAATGCTGACATGATAAATTTTAACATTTAAAAAAAATGTTATTAGTCGAACGTATCTGAAAATTGAAGCGGAAAAAGTTGAGGAAAACTTGGCATGATCAAGTATTTCGATGACAGAGTAATGTGGCAGATCCTGTCTGCCTACCCCTGCGGGAAGCGGCGTGATGGTAAGTTAGTATGGTTAATTTTTTTTTATTATTTTCGAATTTGTATTGGAAAAAAATATGATTTGAATATAATAATGATATGGTGGTGGTCTCACAGAGTTTATTATAATTTATTTTATTTTATTTCTTAAGTTAGCTTTTATTACAATTAATATAAAACATCATCTATTTAATATAAATATATATTTATATAAATATATATATATATATATATATATATATATATATATATATATATATATATATATATATATATATATATATATATATATTTATATGTTAATAGATGTAAATAAATATATGTATATATATATATATATATTTATATTTATATATATATATATTTATTTACATCTCTTTACAGTAAACAAAACATTTATTTTAAAATTCTTTCAGACTCTTTGCATTCTTCATACATTCAGGCATCTCATCATACATTTTCAAACCCTTATACATTAAACAATTTTAATATTCATGAAAACACGTCTAGAACTACAAATTTTACCATCAACTGGTGAAAATACGAACTGTTAGCATCCCATGGTGTGGCGTCCTATCATATCCTAGTCTACCCAGCAACAGGAAACTCAATATTTCAAGTCTAGAAGCATGGAAGCTCTACTTATTCAAACGGTTAAGGCTCTATTGGACTTTAATTAGGTGTGTTCTCCGCGTAACCCCGCGGAGACACGCCTCCCGGTGGTGGTGGATACCAGATGACTTGCCCAGATATTGGGGGCCGATGAAAAGGCTACGAAACCGGTCTACGGCTGTGTTGGACCAAATATCGCAAGTCACCTTAAACAAAACCTATTAATAACAATAATTCCTAACCGCGGGAGATTTGGGAGAGACGTGTGTGTCTCGATCAGTGCTGTAGAATAGTCCACGAGAATACCAGTGATGTGTGGTCAAATAAAACACCAACTTTATAATATACTTAAAATTATTAATATTTACAGCATTTACTTTGTTGTTACCCAATTTTTACAATTTTTTTTTTCAAAAATATTAATAATATTAGTATGTAACCACTCATCGAGGTTTTTATGTCTACCGGTTTCAAGATGTACCTGTCTCTTCGTCAGGATAATCACTACACAGCATGCAAACAGCATGCCACTTAATGAAGGGTAGTATTGTTCGCATGTTGTGGTAGTGATTGTCCTGACGAAGAGACGGGTACGTCTCGAAACCGGTAGACATAAATATCTCGGTGAGTGGTTATAAACTAATATTGTTAAAAAATTAATACGTGAAAATAATGCCATTTTGAGAAGTCGTTCGTTTATAGTCATTTTAACTTTTTTTTTTTACAAAAATGTTAATAATATTAGTATTTAACCACTCACCGAAACTTAAAAAATTAATCCCTTTTATAATACCACTTTTTGAATTTTATTTCATTACACGCGACTAGTTTCGAAAACTACTATCATTTGATAATACTAAAAATTTATATATTTTTCAATTTTCATTTTATTTATGTAATAAAACAACCTATATTTAAAAGCCATGTCCACTATTATTTCATTATATAATAAAATAACAACTTTTTCAATAATTTATTTGGCAGAGACTTATATTTCACTTTGTAAATACCATTATTTATTATTTTAGATGCATTCCGAACACCGTATGAAAAATTAAAATGGTAACTAACTAACTAACTAACCATCACGCCGCTTCCCCGCAGGGGTAGGCAGAGAGAATAGAGCGCCACACCAC
Source organism: Brachycentrus maculatus (assembly GCF_059751285.1). Lineage (NCBI taxonomy): Eukaryota > Metazoa > Arthropoda > Insecta > Trichoptera > Brachycentridae > Brachycentrus > Brachycentrus maculatus. Next base: position 1,215,977 of record NW_028280787.1, read on the forward strand.
TCTGTCCTTGCAAACATTCTTCGCCTCTTCCACGTTCATGCATCTCCTCATACATACCCGCCGATTGTTACGACTCCTAACCTGACCACTTTCAAGTATTTGGCATACCTGATCGTGCCATGTTTTTCTCGGTCTTCCTCTGCTTCTTTTCCGGCTAACATTCGCCTCATAAATTTGTTTTACCGTTCTTTCCTCACTCATTCGTTCCACATGTCCAAACCATCTCAACACACCTTTCTTAATTTTATCGATAATGCTTATCTCAGCTTTGCATTCCTTCCTTATTTCACTATTCGTACATCTATCATACATCGTTTTGAGAGAGATCGCATTTCGACTGCATTCAGTCTACTTTCATCCTTCTTTTGCCAATAATAATAATTAAAATGGTACCGTAAGGTTATTCCTTATTTTGTATAATAAACCAACAACATACTCATATAACTTTTTCTATTGTTTTTATTGATAAATTTATAAAAAATATATAAAATATACATACATATATTGAAAAGGTCTCAAATTAGATGAAAAAGACTATGAAAGTCTCGGTAAATACCCAATCCTGGTCTGGGTAAATATTAGCATTGCGAAATTATGTGATTTAAATTTCCTTTCTTTTTAATTTAACCAGACTGTGCCCCAGAAACTGGATGCATCCAATTTATTATTAGATTAAAACCAATATTTTTAGCTTTTCCACTTTTTTATTTGACCAGCGACCGGGTTTCGTCGTTACCGACATCATCAGACTGGTGAGAGGCTATTCAAATTGTTATGTTATATATAAAAGAAGGCAGGAGTTGATAACCATGATTTGATATAATTTTATGAGAAATTAATTTAATTTGATTGAATTTAAGTATTGTATGATATTTAAAATATTTTTTATAAAGGTTTTTTTTGTATTGAAAGCACAATTTTATATAAAGTTATGGATGCATCCAGTTTACAATTAAAAATATGAGAAAAATAATGACGAAAAATGAGAAAAAACGTGTAGGAAAATAAGATTATTTTTGAAAATGTTCCACAGCATCCAATTATTAACGTGACACTCCTCTACGCCACTGGTCCAGATTTGAGTCTCAAGATGACTGTGCATATTGAGATGAGATGAAATTCTTCATATCACAAAATATAGTTTTTAATCGATCGAATTTAGGATTTGATATAATCGTATTCAGAAACTAAAATCATTATTTTTAAAAAGGCATACTTTGGACGTCAATATGTAATTTCATATTCGATTGAACATAAAAAAATATATTGAATTTCCGTCTTAATCAAAATCGTTTATACATGTACGAGGGATAGCAACGTCTTTTTTTTCTTCATATGTATATATAATAATAATAATAAAACCCTTATCCGTACCCCAATGGTGCATAGGGCACTGCGTCATATAAACGCAGTGTTATCTTGATCGTTTACACATGAAGGAAAGGTGATCAGGCCTCCGATTCAGGTACTAGTCCAGGGTAATATTGAATAAATATGACAGTGAAAAAATCACTTATATTTATTTTACCCCCCTTGGGAATCGAACCCGGGACCTCCAGAACGGTAGCCGAGCGTGCTGACCATTACACTACGGAGGCGGATGTGTATATATATATATATATATATATATATATATATATATATATATATATATATATATATATATATGTATATATATATATATATATATATACATATATATATATATATATATATGTATATATATATATATATATATATATATATAAATATATATATATATATATATATATATATATATATGTATATACAGTGAAACTTCTATCTATCGTTCCTCGAATAATAGTTTTCCCGGATGTGTCGTTTATTTCTTCTACCCCAAATTAATTTCATACAAAAATAGATCGTTTCTATCCACTATTTTACCGCATTCATCGATTGAATTTTGCCACATATTTGATATAATTTGTCTGTTTTTTTACATACTTTTAAATTTTGTCAATTTTGTTACATTCAACGACAATATTCCTATCTGTGGGATACAGACTATCGAAAGCTTGTGTGATGGATACAGCAGAAGCGGTCTGAAGATCTTTGAGTTCTGTTCAACTTCGTATTTTTTTTGTTTAATACTTAAATACTTTTATTAACATCTAAAACTTGTATTCTTAAAATTTCAACATACCAATGGTTATGCAGATTGGGAGGACGGTATTTTTACTCGATCGTATGTCCTTGTGTATTGACTTCTTTATCCCGCATTCATTGTTTTCCCGCATTCATAGTTTATTTTACTAGGTCCCTTTAAAAACGATAGATAGAGGTTTCACTGTATACATATATATTCTTCTTCCTGGTTCCATCCCAACTTATCGTCTTTGTAGACTATTGGAGTCAGCTCTCCTCGTCCTCAGGCTGTAGGTCCTTCTGTCATGGACAACGTCACCTAGGCCATGCCTTCGTATCATGTTATCTTTCTGCAGCATCCATGAATTCTCTGGTCTTCCTCTAGATGTCTTTCGAGGAAGATCCATGGCGATCGCCTGGTTCACAATATGATCAGGTTCTCTGCGTCCTATGTGCCCATACCTTCTTAGTTACCTTTCCTCTACCAAACCTAAAATCTTCTAAAGTAATACACAGATTGCTTTGAAATTTCGACACAGCATGTGGATCATTTTGGTGAAATGTAAAAAAAGGATAATTGATAGCACACATATCTAATATGTTCAATTTCACAATGCCTCACAAAGGCAATAAAAAATATAAAAATCAATGAGACAACAATGCAATCAAAAGCTTTGAGACAGCAGTTGTCAAGAAGCAAGCTGTCTGCCATTAGAAACGCGTGTGTTGCGTTTACGTACAACAGATAGCCCTGCCAATGAGGAAAAAAAAGCGTTAAAAAAATTACCAGTCACCGGGAAAAACACTTTCCATCTTTTAATTATTTTTTTGTACATCAATATAAATACATATAATAACGTTATAAACAAATTTATGAGGCGAATGTTAGTGGGAAAAGAAGCAGAGGAAGACCGAGAAAAACATGGCACGATCAGGTATGCCAAATACTTGAAAGTAGTCAGGTTAGGAAGTCGTAACAATCGGCGGGTATGTATGAGGAGATGCATGAACGTGGAAGAGGCGAAGAATGTTTGCAAGGACAGAGTGGTGTGGCGCTCTATTCTCTCTGCCTACCCCTGCGGGGAAGCGGCGTGATGGTTAGTTAGTTAGTTTTTTAATAACGTTGTGTCAAAATTTCAAAGCAATCGGCGAATTAACACGAGATTTAAGATTTTGAACAAACGAACATTCACATTTATATTTATACACACTTAATTATTCCGTCCGTTTGAAAAGGGTGAACTAATAATAATTATTCATATTATTGCTTGCTCGAATATTGAAAAATGCGCTCGAGGCTTCCCCAGCCGACGCACCGCCGTGCTAAGCGCAGAAGGGGTATCTACGCACGTTATCCATATCCTTCAAACCCTCATCCGCACTCGATGGCGCATAGGTAAACTGACCATTTATTTTTGTCCTCAAAACGGGACGCGTCCCAATTTTCACGTAATAGTATGTATATTCAAGAAAACACGTATTTTTTCATAGTTTTCATGTATTAATAAAAAGAAAGGAATGTTGATAAAGAAAATAAGAGGAATAAATAATATACATAATTATGAAAAAATTATGTTGTTTTATATTTTTCTGATGAACGTATTAGTGGGTTTGCTTAAGAATGGAATTCTTGGCAGGATTTTTTAAAATTTATCTTAACTAACAACATCGTTTTAAGTACACCGACTTGTAATTGTGACGAGCTCTTTGCGGTGGTATGGACATGTGGAGCGAATGGATAGCGAGAGAATGACTAAGAAAATATATGTGGCGAATGTGAGAGGGAAAACAGAACGTGGACGACCGAAAAAGACTTGGCACGATCAGATCAATCAGAACCTAAAATCTGGCGGTGTCAAAAGTCTGCGTAATCGGAGGGCATGTATGACTAGATGTATGGATGTGAAGGAGGCTAGGAGTGTATGTCATGACAGAAGAGTGTGGCGTTCCATCCTCTCTGCCTACCCCTGCGGGGAAACGGCGTGATGGTAGTAGTAGTAGTAGTAGACTTGTAATTGTGTTTTTTCTGTCGTGTACAACTTATTCATCTGTGAAAAGACTCTTTCTACGGGCGCCATATGCACCGAAATCAAGCTAGGATTTGTTCAGCAAAGTTACATGAAACGGCTATACTACAAACTACCGTCGATTTTTTGCACTTTTTTTAAAATTGTTACCGTGTGTTGCTCTTTTTTTGATAAACGGGACATTTTGACGTCCCGAAACTTTACTTGGGGACAACGGGACAGGCTTTCTAAAAACGGGACAGTCCCGTTCAAAACGGGACGTATGGTCACTTTACGCATAGGGCACTGCATCAAATCGACGCAATCTTAGTGTGTCGCGGACTATTGAGTCGGAGTTTCTCGGTTCGAACCCACTCTACCACAATTTGATACCTATTTGCAGGGCTAATAGGTATTATAATCAAAATCAAATAGACGATACGATATTTGTGCTAACGTAATTACAAACTATATTTATATAACTAATTAAAATTATAAAATATGGTATTGTAATGAATATTTGAATGATATTTGAGTGCATATTTTTTTAGTAAAAAGCTTGAAATGAAGTGGACCTTTTGCGTTTAAAAAAAGCTCTACCTATTTCTAATAATCTCACAGAAATAGTATGAAATTAAAGTAGTTTTGTAAATAATAAAAAATACAAATATTTATCTTTCAAAATAAAAAAAATGCGGATACATATCGCTCACTCCTTTCCAGAACGCCATAAATTAAAAAAAAAATGTTTTTTCATTAGAACGTTTTTAAAGTATAAAAATAAAACACAATTTATTAAAAATAAATATCAAGCCACTTATTGAACTTTTAACTGTGCAAGAGATCTTTTTAGGTAAAACCTGAAGGTTTTTTCTCCATTTGAAAAAAATAGTATATTTAAAAAAATAATTTAAGGATGCATTTTCTTAAAAATGCAAAAACCACATTTTCTGCCCTGTAGCGAGTAAATATTAAGTTAAAAATATGCCTCTTTTGCTGGGATATAGTACATTTTCTGGGCATTCCGAAAACATGCACAATTGAAAATTGACGATTTTTGATTTATGACGTTCTTGAAAGGTGTGAGCGATATATCGTAGTCATACAGGAGAAAGTGACCATTTTCAGTTGTGCACGTTTTCGGAATGCCCAGAAAATGTACTATATCCCAGCAAAAGCGGCATATTTTTAACTTAATATTTACCCGCTACAGGGCAGAAAGTGTTGTTTTTGCATTTTGAAGAAAAGGTATTGTTTAATTATTTTTTTAAACATACTAAATATTTTTCAAATGGAGAAAAAACCTTCAGGTTTTACCTAAAAAGATCTGTTGCACAGTAAAAAGTTCAATAAGTGGCTTGATATTTATTTGTAATACATTGTGTTATATTTTTAAATCAAGTGAAAAATCAAGTTTTTTTTATTTATGACGTTCTTGAAAGGAGTGAGCGATATGTATTTAAATGTCAGTTACACCTTTTATGCTTAGCAGGTCAGTATATTTTCACATTCCGAATCACCAGATTTATGGAATGCGCGCGTAATTGGATTTGAATTGTTCTCATCCATTCGATTTATAAATATCGCGTTCTTTGTTCTCATCTCAAATTAATTTTAAATTTGAAATCGAATTTGAGAATTGAACTTTAGCATTCATTTTTAAAATATTCAATTTTCGAACATTATTTATTGAACAGTAATTTGTTAAAATTGATATTGGAAGTGTAAAATGTGAATTTTGTTTTTTTTTTTTAAATTTTTATTTATTTAATAAAAACCTTATACACTATTTTTAAAGATTTGATATAAATTTTAGACAATTTTTTCAGTCTCAATTTTTTTTTAGAATTTGTATAGACTTTTTATCAAAAACGGTTTAAAATTGTGGTGGAGTGGGATCGAACCCTAAAACTGCGACACTAACCACTGGACTACAACCTGATAATCAAACTTATGGAAACAAAATCAACACTTCACGTTTAATTTAACTGTAAATCACGAAAAACCATTGACCAAATATGTATTATGAAAAAAAAACATTGCTGTGTATTCCAGACGAATCACTTGATAGATATCTCACTCTTCGATCGGCTACACCAACTGCTGATGTTAGCATCTCGCAACCAGCGGACTAAATTTGGCGAGTGTGCCTTTGCTGTTGCGGGTCCGATGGAGTGAAGTACTTTTCCACCAGTAGTTAGAAACAGTAAGAGTGAACTAGAAAAAAAAACTAAAAACGCATTTGGATACTAAATTATTTCCAATTATCTCCCTTTCCCCAATTTATTCACAGTTAAGAGCCTTTGAGGTAGTATTTTACGAAAATGACGCTTCAAAATATATTATTATTTTTATTATGTATAAAAAATTTAATGAAATTCCAAAACAGCACTTTTTAAATTGAGATTCCATTTTTAGCTGGAATTGAAAAATTGATATTTCACAGTAATTTCAACAGAAAACAGTGTATAAAATCAGAAAACAATTAAAAATAGCCCTTTTGCAAAACGTTTTAAAGTTTATTTTAGTTTGAACACAAATATCACTCAAAACCATTTCAATTCTCAAGTATGTTATATGATGTATTAGGAATTACGTTTTAAAAATACATACGCAAAAGGTTCATATTCCTTTGCGTTTTTTTTATATTTTTTAATGCATTGAAGAAGTGCTCATATTGTGTTGTTTAATCTGTACCAAAAGAAGAATAAATTCATTCAGTAAATAAGACTATAAGTAAAAAGGTAAAATAATTGAAACACACCTTTTTCAAAACGTCTAAAAAATGATCCAACTTTTTTACTTATTTGCTAACATTATACGTTTTGTATAAAATAAATTATTTAGATGTATTGTAAGTTTGTTGCAAGTTCAAAATGAATAAATCGAATTTAATGTAATAAATTATTAACATTAAAAAAAAAATCGGATATTAATGATCATATTTTTTTGTTTTCTGGGCATTGGCAAAAATATTTGGTTAGCAGAGGAAGACCGAGGAAAACTTGGCATGTAAATTATTTCAAATACTTCTGCGTGGTCCGGTCAAAAGTCCGAATACTGGGCGCGAAGGTATATATGACAAGATGCATGAATGTGGAAGAGGTGATGATTGCTTTCAAAGGTAGATTAAAGGGGTGATCTATTCTCTCTACCTACCTCTCTACGAAAGCAGCTTGATGGTTAGTTAGTTAGCTAGTTATATATTAAGATAACTAAATAGCGCGATTTTCTCAAAATATATTCTTAAGAGATATATAAACATCTAACGCTTATTTGCACTTGATGATGCATAGGGCACTGCCTGGTATATAAGTATAAGAATCGTACATTAAGGGAAAAATATCACTGGCTCATTTATTTTGACTCCCGTGGTAATCGAATATATGTTTTATATAATAATAATAATAATAAAACCCTTATCCGCACCCCAATGGTGCATAGGGCACTGCGTCATATATAATAAAGATAATAATATCGTTATATAATAAAGATTCATAAAAGATGCTGTACGAATAAGAGCATACTTAACCGGGAGTGAATTGAATCATATAGTAAATTAAGAATAACCTTGGAAATAAAATTGTGGAAAAATATGATGATTTTAATATTAAAATAAATAATAAATAAAACCCTTAACCGCACCCCAATGGTGCATAGGGCACTGCGTCATATGAACGCAGTGTTATCTTGATCGTTTACACATGAAGGAAAGGTGATCAGCCCTCCGCTTCAGGTACCAGTCCAGGGTAATATTGAATAAATATTACAGTGAAAAAATCACTAATATTTATTTGACCCCCCTGGGAATCGAACCCGGGACCTCCATAACGGTAGCCGAGCGTGCTGACCATTACATTACGGAGGCGGACATTAAAATAAAACACTTGTAAAATACCACTTTTTGTGTTTATTAATGTAAAAACAACTAGTTTTGATATCTTCAGATATTCTTATTAACGATTGATATTTTACTGGCACCAGTTAATGAGAACATCACAAAAGAATTTTTGTGAAGAGTTTTTACATGTTTTCAAAATACTATCGTATTAACCCTAGATAACTAAACATTCGTCCACGTGACGACGCCTTTCTGGGAAAAACCTAAGTGCACTAACTTCCCTGCACCCCGCACCCGCCAGGTTTTGTTTACATAATAGCGATTTATTGTCAAATGTCTCTTACATTCATTCCTATTAAACCAAACATAAGTGTCGTGTAACCAGTTACTATTTTTAATAAATACTTTTGATAATTTTCACGTTTTTAATAGCAAAGTCCGTCTGACGAATGTTTAGTTACTATGTATCTACAATGGAGTACACAATGGAGTTCTGGTTCCAACCCTTATGTATGGAAGCGAAGCATGGGGTTGGCAAAAGAAGGATGAAAGCAGACTGAATGCAGTCGAAATGCGATCCCTCAGATTAATGTGTGGCAAAACGATGTTTGATAGATGTTCGAATGATGAAATAAGGAAAGAATGTAAGGCTGAGATAAGCATTATCGATAAAATTAAGAAGGTGTGTTGAGATGGTTTGGACATGTGGAGCGTATGAGTGAAGAAAGAACGGTTAAACAAATTTATGGAGCGAATGTAGTTAGAAAAAGAAGCAGAGGACGACCGAGGAAAACTTGGCACAATCAGGTATGTCAAATACTTGAAAGCGGCCGGGTCAGGAGTCGTAATAATCGTCGGGTATGTATGAGGAGATGCATGAATGTAGAAGAGGCAAAGAATGTTTGCAAAGACAGAGTGGTGTGGCGTTCGATTCTCTCTGCTTACCCCTGCGGGGAAGCGGCGTGATGGTTAGTTAGTTAGTTAGTTAGTTATCTACAAATATAGTTCAGTTACCTAGGGTTAAAGCAAAATTTACTGTTGACAGAAATCATCAACAAGGAAACCTTTCCTGACCTAACCTTACCTAACCTAACTTCTTTACATCTTTGAACTACCTAACCTTACCTCACCTCATCCTTCTAACCCTAACCTAACCCTATTTATCTTCACCCCACTGATAATACACTAACGTATAAAAAATCGAGGGTCGAATTCCGTCTTTTGAAATAATAGTTTAAATCACATAGGGGAAGATATCCGTAGTCTCAAAATAATGCAAGGTGCATCAAAAATATTTCACAACTCTAAAATTTTTTATTGTTGTATTACATATGAATTTTTTTTAATTATTAATTTCTTTAGTTAGTTTATATAACATTCAATACAAATTATTATTTACACTTAATTTACATCATATATATATTTACACCTTCTTACAGTAAACAAAACATTTATTTTAAAATTCTTTCAAACACTTTTCATTTTTCATACATTCAGGCATTTCATCATACATTTTCAAACCCTTTAACATCAAACAATTTTGCGTCTCTGTTTTTTTTTCAAAAACGTCTTATTTTATACTTATTTCTAGTGCTGTGTCCATGAAATTTTTTTTGTTCATGAATATGCCAGAGGCAAAGATTGCTTGCCAAGACAGATTGGTGTGGCGTTCTATTTTCTTTGCCAACCCCGGCGAAGCGGCGCGATAATTAGTTTGAAAGTAAGCTTTATTTTTATTTTTAAACATTATTTTTTTATCAATTATTTATAAACATTATGTTTCAATATTGATTCGTTGAACATAAAAAATGTAAACAGTTTTTTTTTTAAAATATTTATTTTATTGTATAAAATAAACAAAAATATAAAACAGTGAAATTTATTCCTTATGATTTTCCTGCAAACAAGTCATACATCGTAAGACAAAGTAATGCGAAATGATTCCATCTCGGTCTTTCGAACAGCTTAAAGTTACTTAAGTAAAAAATATATTCAAGCTAAAATGATCTTTATTCACACTATATATAAGGTATAAATACGCTTGAATTTAAAAAATATTTTATCCGTTTATGATTTTAAATATTTCAAATTTTATTCAATACGAGTTCAATTGAGTTTTGTCGCGTTTCAAATTGGGCCAAACGAACTGTACGGTGTATTCGATTATAGCCCTTAGTACGTACTGATTTCCGTGGGTTTTAAGATCGAATATTGCGTACGATTTTGACTGCTGTTGGGCTGTGAATTATTGGTGTAATTTTGACAATTTTAAAAACATTTAGAGACGTATGGATCCATCTCGATTTTTCCATATTAATAAATTCTTCATATAAATTGGGGAGTTCAAAATGTACCAAGCCGATATTTAAACAATGAAAAATAATTAGTTATTTATATTATTATTGATTTTCATATAGCATCGTGGCTGCGTTATCCTGACCGTAAATATTTTGGGAATTAGTCTTGCGCTTTAAGTACCAGCCCAGAATGCTTCATATACTTATGTATATTTTTAAATTTGTATATGTAAATTCAAGCTAGATCTTTGTTTTAAACCACTTTTTTGCTATTTTTTCCTTGTTAAAAGTGGTTAAAAACAAAGTTATAGTTTATTTAATAAATTTTCATTAATTAAAAAAAAAATCAAGAAAGTAAACGACTGTTTGTTCAAAATCTTAGAACTCTAAAAATATTTACAGACTGCCTTGAAATTTCGAAACTACTTTTCATTCCAAGACGCTCGTTTTTTAATATACATGTGACACGTGTTTTTATCGCGAACAGATGATTTTTGTACAGTTTTTTTTAACCGCAATGGCAGCGCCATCTGTTGGAAAAACCATAACAGCAATACGCACACTATTAAATATTTCTCACGGCGGATCGCGTGATACTTGACAATTCTATAATTTAGCATTTTTGATACGCAGTGCCCTATGCACCATTTAATGTCTAAATGGTGGAATAAAAAATACATTTGTATCAGGAGCGCAGAACTGTTAGGAGTCGATTCTCTGCGCACACGCAAAATTCGAATGCACCCACAATAATTCATACAATAATTTCAAGATAAAACATAAATAAATTCGAGTACAATAATTAACAAAAGTTGCGCATGTTCTGAGGGGAAAACATGTAAGAAAGAGCAGAGATAAAAGGGGTTACGATTCTAAGAACGGCCCGAGTTCGTCGTACGAGCCGCAAACGTTCATATCGATAATACTTGCCGTTTTTTCTCGTTTCTTTTTTCCAAATTGCGAATTATTTGGTCTGATTGGACAGTCCTTTAAACTCCCCACTCTCCGGATTTATATGCGTTGTGACTCGTGATTATTCAAATTGTGGAATTGAAATAACCAAATTTTTAAAACATTTTTATAATTTAAATCAGTGTTTTGATTTTAATATTATATTTTAAATATAATTTTGAGCTCTACAAATTAAACGCCAAATCAAAAAACATTTTTTACTTTTTTTTACATCTTAACATAGGTGAGATGCATGTGAAAGAGGCGAAGAATTTTAATAAATACAGAGTAGTGTAAAATGTATAATAATTTATTTACAAAAAACAATTTCTAAAATAAAATTATATATAATTATGGAAAGCTTTACCATAATTTTTATATAATTATTATTTTGATATAAAATACTACGTAAATTCATTCAATTTGAATTCATTTTCTGAAAAAATATATAAAATCATTGGTTTCTACCCCAGCCTTGTTGGATATATATCAAAAATTTGTCTAGCCTCCCACCAGTCTGATGATGTCGGTAACGACGAAACCCGGTCACTGGTCAAATAAAATATATGCATGTGAGTGATTTTGCCTCGAATTTTCATTCCTGAATTAAATGAAATTGTAGTAACATAAAGAGTAAATCCACTCACGATTAGGTATAGGCTATAAAACTTATGAAGTTGAAGACTAAGTAGGGCAATGATAAGCTAGCTCAGATTTCAGAATCATTTCAGAGTCACTTAATACATATTTTTTAAATCCAAAAATTAAAATTATCAAACTAAAATATTGAGAGCACTTGGACGTCCCGTAATTAAAAAATAAACTTTATGCTGAAAAATTACATAATTGTTATTTATTTTATTTTACTATTTTTTTTTAAACGATGATTTTCGGGGCTGAACTGTACCGAACAAATGAAATTCACAGAATGGTTACATAATAATTTGTTTTTCAAATTCTCATTTTACGTTGTAGCAGTAGTTCAAGTTTCAAATTAATTTGAAAATTGTTCCGGAATCCAAGATGACGTACGGAGGCGATGGCGATAATTAAGAACGGAATTTCGAACGAAACGAATTTGTGTTCTTTATTCGAATAATATCGCGACGATTTGAATCTCGGAATTTGGAATGTAACCTGATTCGATATTTGAAATTAGTCGAACACGCGGACGGCTCTTACCCCACATTAAAACGTTCATTTATACATATTTTTTTATATTTTTATATTTTATTTGGGACCATGATAAGCAGTGTTGCATAAGCCGTAGTTAGATTTCAGTCACATAATAATTTAAAAAAGTTAAATAGTTTTTTTTCCAAAAATATGTAAATATCATCTTTAAATTTTTTTGAGAGTTTAACTCTTTACAAGATTTTTTTTTTATTTAATTTATTTTCTACACATTTCTACTTTAAATTCTTAAAATTAAAAACGCAGTACTCTCCAATAAAGAGACTAAGAAGCTCTTGTGCTTGGAGAGGGACTTACACATATTATTATTTTTTATTTATGTTAGTGGGTACGTAATTTATTTTTATTCCTGTTATTTTTATGTCGTGTTTTTATTTAAACATATAGTATTGTAATTTATTATTTTATATTAAAAGCATTGTTAACTTTGTGGCATTATTATATAACACTCTCCTTATCATTAATCGTTCACTTTGTGTAATACCACTTTAAAAAAACTTATGTCAAAACAAAAATTGTCGTGAAGTATTGATCGACTCCTGGCCTGATCACGTCCAAGTATTTTAAAAACTTGATCACGCCAAGTTTTCCTCGGTATTCCTCTGCTAACCGAACATTTTAATTGTTATTATAAAATGTTACCTTAGAACGTAGAAAGTGACAATGTTTGCCATAAAAATTAAAAGAAAATTGAAGTGTCGGCTCTTTTATTTCATCAATCAATTTAAGTACACATGTATTTAAAATACTTCATGTAAGTAACGTTCAAGATAACACTGCGCCAATACGATGCAGTGCCCTATGTACCATGGGGTGCGGGTAAGGGTTAAAAGGAAATAGGGGGCTTGTGCACTACCCGGAATTTTACCGTCCGGCAGTCCGGTTTTGAAAAATAAAAGCTACTTACGACAGTTTAGCGTGATGGAATTTACGCGCAACGTGTTCACGCACCGATCAAGAGCTCCGATCCGAAGAAAGATGGACAAGTGCACAAGCCAATCCAAGCCAATCATCGTTTTATCATGCTAACTGAAGTGCCGGACGGTAAAATTCAGTGTACGGCACAAATGCTTGACTTGGACAATTATTCCCCGGTCTTCCATTGCTCCCATTTCCAACCACATCCACCTCGTAATTTCGCCTCCCAAACGTACCATTTTCCATAGGTAACAGCTATTTCACCCGGCTCTCTTCGAATTCGTTTAATTTCGCTAACATCGCGTCTTTGCGAGTATGTAACCTCTCAGAGGGCGGTTTTTTTTCTCGGCATTCGTTTTGTTTACGGACGGAGTGGCTTTGTCTTGCGCCCAATCCCGTTCGGGTCCAGCGCGCAGCATTGTGCGCACAGCGGACGGATTAACATTAATTTGCATAAAACATGGCTAATAATGGCCGGGAAAGCAATTATTCCCGCCTTTCTCCCGATAAAATTCCAGACAATTCGCGTATTTTATTTTATTATTGCCACAAAACATATAATATATGTTATGTGGCATATTGGAGATATTATCTCCAAATATAATGTAAAAATAATTAATTAAACCCCTATCCGCACCCCAATGGTGCATAGGGCACTGCGTCATATAAACGCAGTGTTATCTTGATCGTTTACGCATGAAGGAAAGGTGATCAGCCCTCCGCTTCAGGTACCAGTCCAGGGTAATATTAAATAAATAAAATCAAGTTTTTTGATATACGACGTTGTTGAAAGGAGTGAGTGATTTAGAGTAACAAGTATTTGGACACACTCAAAACGTTGCTTCTTCATCTACGTTGAGACATCAAAAATATAGATATACCAGCTGATAGAATAAATTGTTTATTTATTATGTTAGCTATGGCTCAGCATAGTTAAATGAAAATGAAGTCAAACAAAAAACACACAATGATTTCAAACCTTTATCCACACCCAATGGTGCATAGGGCAGTGCATCATATAAAGGCAGTGTTATCTTGATCGTAAAGACATGAGGAAAGGCGACCAGCCCTCCGCTTCAGGTACCAGTCCAGGGTAAAATTGAATAATTATTAGAGTGAAAAAATCACTTAAATTTATTTGCCCCCCTCCCAGGAATCGAGCCCGGGTCCTCCAGAGCGGTAGCCGAGCGTGCTGACCATTACACTGCGGAGCCGGATGATAATATATTTAATTTCACAACGATTGATCACAATGAAAATATTAAAAACCTATGGAACAATGGCATAGTAAACAATAAAAACGGAAAGTGACTAGTGTTGATATTACGTTCAACAGATGGCGCTGCCATAGCAGTAAGAAAAAGAAAAAACTATTAAAAATAAAAAATTTTTACCTATCAAAAGTCTTAGATGTAAAAACGTGTGTATTCGAATGCAGTTAAGAGTAAAAACTTCAAAACAATCGGCAAATCAGGGGCTTTAGAGGAATTTGGAAGATTCAAGATTTGGAACAAACTAACCTTTTAAATTTTTTCTTTTTAAAAACTTGTGTCATCGGTTAAAAAAGTCGGTAGGTACATAAAAATACGCGCGTTTGTGTCAATTTTTCTACGTATTGTTGTCAAGATATAGAAACGTCAACAGATGGTCATAACCCTATCAAGTATGAGTATTTTTACAAAGCTTACAATCTATCATTGGCTGGTTGAAATTATCACTTTATGAACCATTTTTTTCTTTCTTTATTTTAAATTCTTTTGGATTTCACAATATGACATGAAAACAAGTACAAAATAAATAATAGATTTATATTATCCACTGACACTTCGTGATGGAATTGCATTTTTAATTTATTATTAGATTAAAACCAATATTTTTAGCTTTTCCACTTTTTTTATTTGACCAGCGACCGGGTTTCGTCGTTACCGACATCAGACTGGTGAGAGGCTATACAAATTGTTATGTTATATATAAAAGAAGGCAGGAGTTGATAACCATGATTTGATATAATTTTATTGAGAATTAATTGAATTAATGAAAATTAATTTCTCAAAAAAATTATATCAAATCATGGTTATCAACTCCTGCCTTCTTTTATATATAACATAACAATTTGTATAGCCTCTCACCAGTCTGATGATGTCGGTAACGACGAAACCCGGTCGCTGGTCAAATAAAAAAAGTGGAAAAGCTAAAAATATTGGTTTTAATCTAATAATAAATTACAAAATAAATATATAATATAAATACAAAAAAAAAAATCCACAAAGGCATGGCCTGTGTGTGGGTATACATTATATTTTTGGTCATAGTAAAGGGTAGTGGCAAGAATACAATAGATATTACAAGAAGTGTAAATTAGATTAAAAACGTTAATATAAACTACAAATACTCGACTAAAACATAAAATAAAAAAAAAGAGGAAAATGAAAAAATCTAACTAACTAACTAACCAGAATCTAGTTATTATTATCTAGTTACTAGATAATAAAAATAAGACTGCCATTGTTGAAAAAAAACGAGTCACAAAATTGTTCAATGTATAAGGGTTTGAAAATGTATGATGAGATGCCTGAATGTATGGAGAATGAAAAGAATTTAAAAATAAAAGTTTTGTTTACTGTAAGCAGATGTAATATATATGTACATATATGATGTAAATTAAGTGTAAATAATAGTTTATATTAGTGTTACTAGCTACCTAACCATCTCGCCGCTTCCCCGCAGGGGTAGGCTGAGAGAATAGAGCGCCACACCACTCTGTCCTTGCAACATTCTTCGCCCCTTTCACGTTCATGCATCTCCTCATACATACCCGCCGATTGATACGACTCCTAACCTGACCACTTTCAAGTATTTGGCATACCTGATCGTGCCATGTTTTTCTCGGTCTTCCTCTGCTTCTTTTCTCACTAACATTCGCCTCATAAATTTATTTTACCGTTCTTTCCTCACTCATTCGTTCTACATGTCCAAACCGTCTCAACACACCTTTCTTAATTTTATCGATAATGCTTGTCTCAGCTTTGCATTCCTTCCTTATTTCGCTATTCGTACATCTATCATACATCGTTTTCTCGCACATTCTTCTGAGAGATCGCATTTCGATTTTGAAAAAATCTTGATTTAAATAACTCGTGACTGGACCAAATTCATGATTTGTGGACAATTTTTGGACACACTTTAAATATTTATCACCTTTTTTTCCATTGTTATTCGACGTTTTATAGTATAGGTACTTTAAGTATGTACGTCTGCATGGAAACATCAAATTGATTAAACTCGATAAATCAAAAATATCAATTCGATTTTCTATGTCCGAACATCACCGCATCTTTAATTTTCTCGGAATCCGATTGACCAATCACGATCCGAGATTATTATTCGCTTTTATAAAAATTCCCGGCCAAACAATACAAAAAAAAGTTATGATCTACGAATATTTGAATAATAACTAATAACACACAACTACAGAAACACACACACAACATCGCAAGGGGCAATATTGTATAAAAAACTTATCCATAAAAAGAAAATAGAGATGGAAACAAGCAAAATAGAGTCGTCAACAAAACAAGAAATTGATTCAAGAGCGAGAGAAATAAATGGAAGGGGTTCGAAGCTCCTTTTTGCGCGTTCGATTCTACTGCGCGGGAAAGTTGACGTTGTTCGTATGCGCGCGCATGTGTGCGTTGAATTAACGAAAAAAATAGGTTCAAAATATGTTCTGTCAGTCAGTCCAAAACGATCGTTCGTGAGGAGCGGAAGCCGCGCGGGTTTAATTTAATTTTTTTTCTTTATCAATTGTTTATTAGTACTATTATTTATTTGTTATAATTTAAACACGGTACGTGTGTAGCGCGCTTATACGAATATATCCGTCATCACGCGCCGGATCGACGATTGAATCCCAAATGCCGAACTGATAAGTGAAATTTTTTGGAAATTCGATTTCAATTATTGAAAATAGGACGTTTTCATGTGATTTGAGTGCCAAAATATTCGAGGATTATTTTAATTGTTAGTACAATTATTTTCGAGTTCTGTGTTTGAAAATCGAACGATTTTGTGAGTTTATTTGAATTTTGAGTGCGATTTTATTGGATTATTTGAATTTTGTATTCGAACAGTGATTTTGAATTTTATTTGTACTGTGGACATGAACATATTTGTGCCTTTTGGGGAGATTGTACGTAAAATTTACGATATTATAGATAAAAATTGAAATTCTAGTCAATTTGTATAATTTTCTGAAAAACTATCGATTATTTTGGTGAATTTTTGTGTTCTGTGCATCGCTTCGTTTCAAAAAGTAATTATTAATTTATATTACCTATTTTCATCATTTGTAATAAAATATAAGCTTGCACCATCTAATAAAAAATTATGTAATACATTTAAAAAAAAATAATACCTACATCTCAAATATTTTAGTATTTTTTTATATTTAAAATACATATATACAAAAAACTAACGAACTATCACGCCGCTTCAGTAGGCAACGAAGATAGAACACCACACCGATCTGTCTTTGCAAACATTCTTCGCCTCTTCCACATTCATGCATTTACTCACACACACCCCCCGATTATTCCGACTCTTAACCCGATCCCTTTCAAGTATTTGACATACCTGATCGTGCCAAGTTTTCCTCGGTCTTCCTCTGCTTCTTTTTCCAATTACATTCGCCTCATATTTTTTTTACCGTTCTTTCCTCACTCACGCGTTCCACGTGTCCAAACCATTTCATACATACATAAAAAAATACATTATGTAATAATTTTTTTTTTCAATCATTTTATATTCGCCTTCATAAAATTTATTAGCGCGTTTGACTACCATGCTAAATATCTTAGGTTCGATTTCCAGGGTAGTCAAAATAAATATTTGTAAATTTCACACAAATATTAACTTAATATCACCTTTACTGTATCAGAATCGCAGGACGATCAATTTTCCTTCACGTTAAAACGATAAAGATAACACTGCGTCTATTCAATGCAGTGTAATATGCACCATTGTGCGCGGATAAGGGTAAGAAGATGATAATACAATTTTTGTAATTATTTAAAAAAATCTTATAATTTTTTATTAGACTTTTTTATATAAAAACGCTCTATAAAATCAAAAGTATAATAAATAATAAAACCCTTATCCGCACCCCAATGGTGCATAGGGCACTGCTTCATATAAACGCAGTGTTATCTTGATCGTTTACACATGAAGGAAAGGTGATCAGCCCTCCGCTTCAGGTACCAGTCCAGGGTATTATTGAATAAATATGACAGTGAAAAAATCACTTATATTTATTATAGCCCCCCCTGGGAATCGAACCCGGGACCTCCAGAACGGTACCCGAGCGTGCTGACCATTACACTACGGAGGCGGACGATCAAAAGTTTAAATTTAAAAATTATATATTTTTTCAATGCTAAGTATTGCATAATATTTTATTTTTAGTTTTATTTTATAAATTAATCAATGCTTTAGGTATATTTCTCAAACATTATTTTAAATTTAAAATATATTCTTATAATTTAAAATTAGATTAAATTCCATTTTTGGCATCTCAACATAGATGAAGAAGAATATGGAAGTCTGTGTATTAACTGGGCTTACGGTCTGTCATAGGCTGGTTTAAGTAAACACCCTTCCACATTCTTCTTCGTCTATGTTAAGATGTCAAAATGTAAAAATAACTCAAATAATAAAGTAGAGAAACCCAGATTTGTGAACAAGGATTTGGACACACCAAAAATGTTGTAATTTAAATTAATTTTATGATTTTTCAAATCATAATGTATGGAATTGAAGCATGGAGTTGGCAAAAGAAGGATGAAAGTAGACTGGATGCAGTCGGGATGCCATCTCTCAGTGCGGCAAAACCATGTATGATAGATTTTCCAATGGTGATATAAGGAAAGAATGCAATGGATAAGTACTATCGATAAAATTACGAGAGGTGTGTTAAAATGGTTTGGACATACGGAACGAATGAGTGAAGAAAGGAGAGCAAAATAATTTATGAGGCGAATGTAGTTGGAAATAGAAACAATCAAATATTTTAAATACTTGATATCGTGCGATTGTTAGAAGTAAGAAGTCGGAAAAATCGGCGGGTGTGTATGAGGAGATGCATGAGTGTGTAAAAGGCGAAGAATGTCTGCAAAGACAGAGTGGTGTGGCGTTCAATTCTCTCTACATACCCCTGCGGTGAACCGCTGTGATGCATTAGCATTAGATAGTTAGTTTTTAATATATAAAAATATACAGTATCTACTCAATGAATTAGGGCCACCCATTATTTTTTTGAATACTCTGAAATCTTTTGGATTATTATATTTATTTTACATAAATACTTTAAGTTTTCTATTGACATCTAATATCATGTATATTACCTTCAATAATATGTAAAATATACCTGGATTATTTAACCCTTTACAAAAGTTCAAACCCTTTTTCTGAGAAAGGTCCCTAATTAGCACAGGTAGACAGATAGTTGAAAGTTCAAAAAATAGTCCTATCTCATTTATTAGTGAAGTTTCTTGAGTTCTGGTTATTGTTTTGTTCAGAGAGGTTATATAGTTATCGTGTCTTGTGAAAAAAACTTAATTTTTAATTTTAGTTCATAAAGTATAATTTTTTTTGTAAACACAAGTGTTTTTTTTGAAAAGGACGAAATGGGAAAAAGTAAAGACATTTCTGAGGAAAAAAAGTCTAGTGTTATAGTGCTACTGAAATTAGGAATACTATCTAATAGAGAAATTTCAAAAAAAGAAAACGTTTCTCTTCAAACAGTGGACAGAATTTCAAAATCAATAAAAAACCAGTCACCCGCCACCAGCAATCGGCGAAAGAACTGTCGTAGGATTAGAAAAACAACACCGAGGACTGATCGAAAAATCGTTCAAAGTGCCTTAGAAAACCGTAGAGCATCAGCAAAAACATTAAAAATAAAATTGGAAGAAGAGGGTATAAATATATCGGTATCAACACTGAGGCGACGTTTTTACGAAGTAAATCTGAAATGCAGGCGCCCTGTAAAAGTACCAAAATTGACACCACGAATGAAAGCGGATCGATTAAAATGGGCCAGGCTACATCGAAATTACTCGGTAGATGATTGGAAAAAGGTATTTATTTAAACTGAATTTTCAACATATCATTTTAATAAATAAACTTATATATTTGAATTAAACTTAAATTTTCATTATTTTTCAGGTCATCTTTAGTGATGGGTGCCGGTTAGAAGCCGTGACTGAGAGCCGTCGATTCATCAGGAGAACACCAATGGAACGTTACAATGAGGCCTGTGTGGTAAAAGTTATCAAACACCCCCCTGCAACAATGATATGGTCATGTATTATTAACAATTTACCTGGGCCGTTGTTTTTCGTGGAAGGAACAATGAACCAAAATTCCTATAAGCAGGTCCTCGAACGAATTTTATTGCCCTTCTACCATACACTCGACCCAACAGAAGGTCCATACACCTTCATGCAGGATGGGGCACCTTGCCACCGGGCTAAATCAATAATAAAATTTTTGTCTAACAAAAATCTGCCTTTGCTACCCTGGCCTGGAAATTCTCCGGACCTTAATCCTATAGAAAACGTATGGATCATGTTAAAAAATAAGGTATACTCATTTCCAAATCCGACAGTAGACTGTCTAAAAAAAATATTCAAAAAATTTGGTCAGAAGACGAAGAAATAAAAAACATGATAAAACAGTGCATTTTAAGTATGCCAAAAAAGAATTGAGGCAGTTATTTCTGCCAAAGGTGGAAATACTAAATACTAACTATATTTATATGAAAATATATGCATAATTTAAGCGTAATAAAGTGTTCATGTGTAAATAAAATTCAATGTTGTTTTATTCAAGGTTTTCTCTGAGTTATTCCTGTTTGAATTGAGAAATTGCGCGAAATTCTGCGTGGCCCTAATTCATTGAGTAGATACTGTATATAAAAATACTAAAATATTTAAAATGTAGGTATGTTTTTTTTACGAGTTACATAATTTTTTATTGTATGTTGCAATGTTAGTTATTTACGTTATTAAATGAAATAATTGATGGAAAATTACCGAAAGACGTTTGTTTATAGCAAATAAAAACCTATCAGCGGAAGCTAAACTGGCAGTGCACAACGGAGTCCTGGTTCCAACTCCAATGTATGGAAGTGAAACATGGAGTTGGCAAACGAAGGATGAAAGTAGACTGAATGCAGTCGAAATGCGATCTCTCAGAAGAATGTGCGACAAAACGATGTATGATAGATGTGCGAATAGTGAAATAAGGAAGGAATGCAAAGCTGAGATAAGCATTATCGATAAAATTAAGAAAGGTGTGTTGAGATGGTTTGGACATATAGAACGAATGAGTGAGGATAGAACGGTAAAACAAATTTATGAGGCGAATGTTAGTGGGAAAAGAAGCAGAGGAAGACCGAGAAAAACATGGCACGATCAGGTATGCCAAATACTTGAAAGTGGTCAGGTTAGGAGTCGTAACAATCGGCGGGTATGTATGAGGAGATGCACGAACGTGGAAGAGGCGAAGAATGTTTGCAAGGACAGAGTGGTGTGGCGCTCTATTCTCTCTGCCTACCCCTGCGGGGAAGCGGCGTGATGGTTGGTTAGTTAGTTAGTTACGTTTGTTATATCAGTCTGCTTAAAATATCTACTTCTTTCATTCGTTTAGTTTTACACCACATACAATATATTAATTATATATGTAATAAAAGTTATAATGAAAATATATTTACTAATTTAATTATTTAAACTTCATGTGCAGAAAATAAATAAGTACGTTGGCGGGCTTATTGCTTAAAAGCAACATCTTCCAACCAACCAAAAACAGACTAGTGATATTGATCAAAACGTTTGATACCATATATAGCTGTTTGCAATCAGAGGGTAGATAGTACTTGAACATAAAAAAAATATAAATTACAAATTAACGTATAAAAAAACATAAATTACAAAATATGATAATAAGGAGGGCAAAGGAAGAAGGGAGTTTAGGGAAGGAGGTAGAGGGAAAATCTAAGGGAGGAGGTTTGATGGACAGTTAGGATTCTAACGATAGATAGTAATGTCTCAGACGTTTCTTATACTATGTTTATTGTTTAGTAAAAACTCATAGAAATTCTTTTTTAAAAAATCCCGTCCGCTATCCGTACCCAAATGGTGAAAAAGGCACTAAAATTGAATGAATTTAAGTATTGTATTATAAAAATAATTACATATAAACTATGGTTTTATTCAATTCATTTTGTCAGAAAAATTATATAAATAAAGTCATAACTTTTAACCGCGGCCTTTTTGTTTATATAGCATACAATGTTGTCTAGCCTCACGCCAGTCTGATGATGTCGAAAACGACGAAATTCGTTCTCTGGTCAAATTAAATTATAATTGTAAAACCTATATAGTTGGTATTTTATTATATAAAAAGCAGTTCTATCGAGAATTATCATTATAAAACTAGAGTCTAATAACAAGTATAATAGGAAATTGATTGTTTCCATGACAAATCCAATTTTTTGCGCTTCAATTGAATTGTAATGGTATCATCGTCAGAATCCATCATATCGACGATCTTTCGGCGAAATATCGGCTAGCTAAAGTTCGTTTTTTAACATTTTTAAAATAAATTTTCAGTCATTTTTCATTGATTGATCCGGCAGCCATTTAGAGGTAAAATCTAACCAGTTTTTTTTTATTCATTCATTCAAACCCTTACCCGCACCCCAATGGTGCATAGGACACTGTATCATATAAACGCAGCGTTATCTTGATCGTTAACACATGAAGGAAAGGTGATCAGCCCTCTGCATCCGGTACCAGTCCAAGGTAATATTGCATAAATATAAGAGTGAAAAAATCACTTGTATTTATTTGACCCCCCCTGGGAATCGAAATCGGGGCCGCCAGTACGGTAGCCGAGCGTGCTGACCATTACACTAACCTAAAGTTTTTAAGTTTAAGCGGAAAATAAAGTTTTACTTAGTAAATACCACTATTCAAATAGTGGTAAAAACTTAGTAAATGTTATATAAAAAATTATCCACTTAATGGATTATTCACCCTTATGTTGAAATAATATATTTCCTGGCTCTCTGAAAGATGTCTCTAGTGAAGTTCCAGTGATTCAATAACAATGTTTCCAAATTGGTTCATATGTATAGAACTTCCAAGAATTTGAGTAGTGTGATTGTCAATCATGGGTAGAATTGTTGAATGTTACACGTATGTAAAGTGATCACTTAACCAAGCCTATCGTAAGCCTTGTAAATGCGCAGACTTCCACATTCTTCTTCATCTATGTTGAGATGTCAAAAAAGTCAATATCTACTAAATGGTTGCGAATTCTGAATTTTTGTTTTATTTTATTTTTTGACATCTCATCAAAGATGAAGAAGAATATGGGTCTTGGCATTTACGGGGCTGACGACCGTCATAGGTTGGTTTAAGTGATCACTTTACACACGTGTAACATTCACCAATTCTACCCATTATTGACAACCACACTACTCAAATGCTTGGAAGTTCTATACATATGAACCAATTTGGAAACATTGTTCTTGAATCACTGGAACTTCACTAGAGACATCTTTTGGTGAGATGAAAATAAGCTTTTTATTGAGCAGAAACTCTTATATTAGTATGTGAGGTCCGAATCCTGGATTAAGACTCCCATATTCTTCTTCATCTTTGATGAGATGCCAAAAAATTACTCCTATAATTGGAGATAATCCAGATTTGTGAACAAGTATTTGGACACACTCAAAATGTTGTAAATAATATATGATCCCTGATTCTTACTTAAAATTTACTGGAAGTCATACCAATGTATGAATTTCCACAGTCACAGAATTTTAAGAAAAAGTGGTATTTACCAAATAAAACATGAATTAAAAATGTATAGATATTACCGCAAAGTGATTGCCGAATGAATACATAATTTTTTTGTTGCTTTATTATATCAGACACTTGTTTTTTCGAGTTTTCTTCTTATCTTATTCACGTTGAAGGAGTCGTTTTTACAAAACCTAAAAAAACAAATCAATTAAACAAATTTATAGAAGCATTGTGACGACGTGTGTGACTCATTACACAATAATTTCGACTCAATATGGCGTCGAAAATAATAATAAAATAAAAGTGCCGATATTAATGCCAGGTTTCAATGGCGTCGTGTTGCCATGAATGTAAAAATGGAATAGCTTATTGTTTTATTCCTAAAAAAATGTATAAAGGATATCGAATAATTTTTATGTATAATTCAATTCAATGCGCAATGGTTTACGTGAGTGAATTATTGATAAATTTAAATATTATATATGTGTATAAGGAAGGATAAAATGGTGATATAACCTCATAACGCATGCCTTGGCAACTCTACATATCATATCGAATTATCTTCTGCTGAATTAATTTGAATATATATGTATATATAAATATATATGTATGTATATATATATATATATATATATATATATATATATATATATATATATGTATGTATATATATATATATATATATATATATATATATATATATATATATATATATATATATATATATATATATATATATATATATATATATATATATATATATATATATATATATATATATATATTTGTCCGCCTCCGTAGTGTAATGGTCAGCACGCTCGGCTACCGTTCTGGAGGTCTCGGGTTCGATTCCCAAGGGGGGTAAAAATAAATGTAAGTGATTTTTTCACTGAAATATTTATTCAATACTACCATGGACTGGTACCTGAAGCGGAGGGCTGATCACCTTTCCTTCACGTGTAAAACGATCATGATAACACTGCGTTTATAAGACACAGTGCCCTATGCAACATAGGGGTGCAGATAAGGGTTTTATTTTAATTTTATTATATATATATATATATATATATATATATATATATATATATATATATATATATATATATATAGATATATATATATATATATATATATATATATATAGGTATATTATATATATAAATATTTATATATATATATATATATATATATATATGTATATATATATATATATATATATATATATATATATATATATATATATATATATATATATATATATATATATATATATATATATATATATATATATATATAAACATATAAGTGTACTTTATAATAAAGTTGTAAAAATTGTCATGTCAAAAATGTTTCTAACGAAATTCATGTAGACGAGAAAATACAATGCCATGAAAACGTTATTTTTTTTGCGAAAATCTGTCACCATTACAATTCGTGGCATTTCATTATCCAATCAGAGATCAGAGAACACATACTATTTCGAATTTGGAACGAACGTTCTTTCGAATCAGAAATGGCGCCAATCCAATTGGACGTTTATAATCGGACATAGCGTTTAATTATTGTCCGATTTTGCGAAGAGAATCGACGCAATAATCGTCGCAAAATATCACTCATTCGAGATTTTATTTCAGTCATTAGTAGGGTGCGTATTCGCGATAGCAAAATTCATATTTCCCTGCCCGTATGTCTAGGTAATAATTAAATAATAATTTTAAAATATGAATATTTGTGTTCATTTGCAATACACAAATGCTCCAATTTCATACTAATTTCGAAAACCTAGTCGACCTTTTTAAAAAAATGGAATCAAGTTGTGGTAGAGTGGGCTTGAACCAAGAAACTCCGACTTAGCGATATCGACACTTACCACTGGCCCACAATTCGACTTAGATTTTTTTTTCGTCGGTGGAGAATTGCATATTTTATTTATAACATTTTTTTCTTCTTACAGATTGCTGACATCATTTTCAATACATCTACTAAGGTAAGACACATTATAGTGTGAATTTATTTTTTATAAGGGTACATACGTTAATTGATGTAGGTTTTTATATATACATATATATATATATATATATATATATATATATATATATATATATATATATATATATATAT
Source organism: Brachycentrus maculatus (assembly GCF_059751285.1). NCBI lineage: Eukaryota > Metazoa > Arthropoda > Insecta > Trichoptera > Brachycentridae > Brachycentrus > Brachycentrus maculatus. The sequence goes on from NW_028280787.1 coordinate 1,242,279, forward strand.
ATATATATATATATATATATATATATATATATATTATATAAAACATATATATCTATATGTTTATAATCCTTTTAATTCTGATTATAATATCTATCCATTCCATTAAATTTCATTTTTCATAAATTGAGAGCTCACTTTATCGAATCTCTACGGTTTTTCAAAAGATACTACATTCGAATTTCAAAATTCGAAGCTCATTTATTCGAATCTCTACGGTTTTTCAAAATATAGTCATTCTAATTTCAAAAATTGAGAGCTCACTTCATCGAATCTATACGGTTTTTCAAAATTTGAGAGCCTACTTCATCGAAACTCTTCGGTTCTTTAAATAAATTATATTTCTTTCATTTGCAATTCCAATTTGAGAATAATAGATTATTTTTTAATACGTCTTATTCTATTTTAATTCTATTTAAAGAGATTATGTGCATTCAGTAGCGACTTTTCAATAGAGGATTATATTTTCTGATAAAATTACATTTGGAAATATAATTGTTTACGAAGAACTACTGACTTACGCATGTAATTTCTTGTTTACATAATTTTTATAGTCTGTTTATAGCATTAAACAATGTTCACATATACGGAGATTTTTATTTTACTCAGATTATACAGTAAAGAAGATTAAAACAAAAGACAATTTTTTATGTGCAAACTTCTACAACTGAAATGTGACAAGTCCACTTTCAACTGCCCGACTGCAAAAATTGCCTAAAACATTGCAAAAATAAATATTTATCAATCGTTAAAATAAATTATTTATTTATTGTTTCGGAACGCACTTTGTGGTAATAGTTTGAATTATAAATAAAACTATTTTTTTACCAATTTGGAGTATTATATTTTAACGACTAGTTTCGGAAGCTACAGATGCTTCCATTTACGTTATGGAAGTAGATGGAAGCACCTGTAGCTCCCGAAACTAGTTATTAAAATATAATAATAAAGTGGTTAAAAACAAGTGTTTTATTTACAATTTAAATAAAATATTTATTGAGATAAGCATTATCGATAAAATGAAAGGTGTGTTGAGATGGTTTAGGCATGTGAGTTGAATGAGTGAAGAAAAAACAGTAAAACCGATTCATTAGGCGAATACGGTTGGTTGTAGAAGCAGAGGAGGACCGAGGAAAAATTGGCATATTCAAGTATTTCAAATACTTGAGCATGGTCATGTCAAGAACCGGTTATGTACGAGTAGATGTGTGAATGTGGAAGAGGCGAAGAATGTTTACAAAGACAGAGCGGTGTGGCGTTCTATTCTCTCTGCCTACCCTTCGGAAAGAAGCGTATTTGGCGTTTTATTTGTAGAACTCGATTAAAATTTTTGTATTTAATATTAAAATCAAAAACTGATTTTTTGAGTCTACTAAATTGTACTGTAATTGTCTACCTGAAGCGGAGGCCTGATCACCTTTCCTTCATGTGTTAACGATCAAGATAACACTGCGTTTTTATAACGCAGTGCCCTATGCACCACTGGGGAGCAGATAAGGGTTTGAATTAAGTAGTTGTTTTGAATACGAGTGCACTTAAAATGAGTTAATTTAAAATTTTTGTAAATTTAAGATTTTGGACTTGCAGCATTTCGTCCACGTTTGTAGTTTGTTATTTTCCATTTTGCCGTAAAAGGAAGCAGTGTGTTTATCTTTCGTTTCATGGTGTTTATTCTTTTATAAATACAGCGCCATAATCACGATATTACGGACAATATTACTATCTGAATATAAATATGGGCTAATTTTAATCTCGAGTCTCGCATAATCACACGATAACTAAAAAATAGCATTTTTAAATACTTATGAAAGCTCGCTTACTAAATATCATATCGCTCCTCCATTTAAAAAGTAACTATAATAATAATAATAATGTAATAAATATATGTATGCTTGGCTACAATAGTTTAGAGACTAGAAGGAATGTGTATTTGATTACGCATTTTTATCCATTGTTGCGCGGTATGATCGATAATCCTGAAATTATCCGGAGCATTGGTCTGTATGTTCCCGATAGTTACCTAAGACGGCGTCGACATAGATTGTTTCACATTCCTATACACAGGACCAACCTGCCGATGGTTATGCCTGTAGGAAGAGCTACCGCTATGTTGAACAATATCACATTGGATATTGATCTGTTCCATGTGTCCGAAGGAGTTTTTCGAAGCGGGATTCTTCTACACCTTTATGTCTTCTTGCTTACTTTTAATATATACGCCTTGAATATTGTTTGTTATGTATATATTATTTTTTGTTGTTGAATAAATTGAATTGAATTGAATATATATATATATATATATATATATATATATATATATATATATATATATATATATATATATATATATATATATATATATATATATATATATATATATATATATATATATATATATATATATATATATATATATTCACACCCTTATCCGTACCCCAATGGTGCATAGGACACTGCATGAAATATCTTATCTTGATCGTTACCTCGTGATCGGTAAAAGTTGATCATCCCCCCGCTTCAGGTACCAGTCCAGGGTAATATGAAATAAATATTAGAGTAAAAAAAAATCACTTATATTTATTTGACCCTCCTGGGAATCAACCCCGGGACCTCCAGAAAGGTAGCCGAGCGTGCTGACCATTACACTACGGAGGTGGATATATATATATATATATATATATATATATATATATATATATATATATATATATATATATATATATATATATATATATGTATATATGTATATATATATATTCTGTGAAATTGGCAGTATGGATTTGGCTGTATCGCTGTCCGAATACATCCGATTCTCTTGGTATAGGAGATTATGTTAATTTATTCGGAAATTAATATCAATAAAGTATAATGTGACACTATTTTTAGGTGCTATTTAAATAACATAAAAATGGTACGTAAATCAAGATTAGAGAGATGTTTCTCTAAATAAGACATTCAGAATATAAATCCCATGATAATTATCCCCATAAAAAATATACACTAGACCAGTGCTCCGCAACCGGTGTGCCGTGGCACAATGGTGTGCCGTGAGCAGGATTCAGGTGTGCCGCAGCCAAATTCAATGTAATTGACATTTTTTTATTATTTTACATTATGTAATTAAATACAAATATAATTGGTCATTGGGTCATTGGTCATTAACACACAATGACAAATTATTTTTCATAACATTGTCTTTTATTTCAAAATTATAATATAATTATAAATACATAATTTTTCAACGTATTTTATGTATTAATTGTTAAATCATTCACAGATTTTTTGAGTCTACTAAATTGTATTTTACTGTGAAAAAATACATAAAAATTAATATTATGATAATTGTTTCGCTTAGTTATGGCATTTTCAATCAAATATTTAGTTGACTCAAAAAATCTGTGTTTGATTTAACAATTAATACATAAATTTAAATGGAGTTCTATAAATGTCAAATTAAATGTCAAATCAATAAATAATTTTTCAATGGTCTTTAAAGCTTTAAAGCTTTTAGCTTTAGGTGTGCCGCGGAATTCTAGGAAGAATTTTGGTGTGTCGCAGGTGAGAAAAGGTTGCGGAGCACTGCACTAGACGACTGAAAATTATTTTTACGCGCTTCTGTCTTACGCTAAATGGAAAATAAATTTATTTTCTATATAACTCATTTATATTGATTAATAATAATTTGTCCGCCTTCGTAGTGTAATGGTAAGCGTGTTTAGCTATCGCACTGGAGGTCCCGGGTTCGATTGCCACGGGGAGGGGTGAATTTTTTTGTGATTTTACACTATAATATTTATTTAGTATTACCCTGGACAGGTCTCTGTGGCTAAATATATAAATTATCCGCATCCGTAGTGTAATGATCAGCACGCCCGGCTTCTGTACTGGAGGTCCCGGGTCCGATTCCCAGGGGGGTCAAATAAATATAATTGGTATTTTCATTCTAATGGAAAAAAATGTTAAACTATAAATTTCCTATTTCAAATATTTAAAAGTGGTAAGGTCAGGAGTCGGAATAATCGGAGCGCACGAATGAGAAGATGTATGAATGTGGAAGAGGCGAAGATGTGTGGTTTTATTCTCTGCATACTTAATTTGTGATGACGAATTACATTGATTATTAATTAATTTCACAATGCTTCTAGACATACAATATCTTTTCATCTGACCAGAAACACGATGACCGTCATGAGCGATGTTATTACGTTCAACAGGTGGCGCTGCCATTGTGAAATAACGCTGTTATGAACCAGCCTATGACAGGTCACAAGCCTTGTAAGTACGCAGACGTCCATACTCTTCGTCATCTTTGTTGAGATCTAGTCATACAATATCTTTTCATCCGACCAAAATCACGCTGGCCGTCATGAGCGATGTTAAGTATTGCGCGCGATGTTATTACGTTCAACAGGTGGCGCTGCCATTGTGAAATAACGCTATGACAGGTCATAAGCCCTGTAGTACCCAGACGTCCATATTCTTCGTCATCTTTTTTGAGACGTATTTTTATTAAAATAATTTAAACTTTGATAGTCTACATTAAGAATCGTATTACAGACCACCTGCGATTACAAGAGATTGCTATATTATATTATTTAAAAAATATCATAATAATTTTTATTATTTTTATTCCAACTCGAATTGTTTTCATTAACATAAACAATGGTAGCCATTGTTATGGAATCTCTTATTTTATTAATATTTTAGTCGCACAATAATATGCGAGTACTCATATTCTGGACTTGCAGTGCATATATCAGCGTTCTGAACATATCGCTCACTCCTTCCAAGAACGTCGTTAATAAAAAATCGTTAATTTTCAGTTGTGCATGTTTTCGGAATGCTCAGAAAATGTACTATATCCCAGCAAAAGAGGCATATTTTTAACTTAATATTTACCCGCTACAGGGCAGAAAGTGTTGTTTTTGCATTTTCAAGAAAAGTATTGTTTAATTATTTTTTTAAATATATTACATATTTTTCAAATGGAGAAAAAACCTTCAGGTTTTAGCTAAAAAGATCTGTTGCACATCAAAAACTTGTCTGTTGCACATCAAAAGATCTGTTGCACATAAAAAAGTGTCTTGATATATCTTTTTAATACATTGTGTTATATTTTTAAACTTTAAAAACGTTCTCCTGAAAAATCAAGTTTTTTGATTTATGACGTTCTTGAAAGGAGTGAGCGATATCAGGTATGATGCTGAGAAAAAATCTTTTCATAAGTTTTTAAAACCAATATTCAATGTATATGATTTCTGTGAATTCTGTAACGTCTTCTTTAAAATAATTAGTTACCATTTTCGGTTTTTGGATTCGATCATTACCTAATCGAACCATTTAATGAACAAATTTTGTTGCGTATTACGTATTTCTAGCTCCTGGTATATTTGACAATTCGCCACCAAAAACTTAAGCTGGAAATATTTCGCTCACTCCTTTCAAGAACGTCATAAATCAAAAAACTTGATTTTTTAGGAAAACGTTTTTAAAGTTAAAAATATAATACAATGTATTAAAAATATATATCAAGCCACTTATTGAACTTTTTACTGTGCAACAGATCTTTTTAAATAAAACCTGAAGGTTGTTTCTCAATTTGAAAAATATTTAGTATATTTAAAAATATAATTAAACAATACCTTTTCTTCAAAATGCAAAAACAACATTTTCTGCCCTGTAGCGGGTAAATATTAAGTTCTTCTTCTTTGATGAGATGTCAAAAATTAATATGAAGATTGACATTACTGAATTTTGAAATGTTATGTTTTATTAAATATTCATATTAATTTTATTTGACTAGTGACCGGGTTTCGTTGTTACTGACAACATCAGACTGACGATGTCGATATCGACAAAATCTGGTCGCTAGTCAAATAAAATAAAAGTGGAAAAAGCTATATAGTTCTTGTTTAATTATTATATATACTGTGTAGAGTCTTTTGAGGTTAAAATAGAGTCCTTTTTAAAAATATAAAACTAGCTATGCAAAATATCCTTTATTTATTGTAAATATACTGTAACAGGAGTAATGTCCGTGTAGTCCATATACAGCAACCCGCAAGTCAGGCGACAAGTGTTTTCCTTCCAAATACGGCGCGGTCAAAAGTCGTGGGCTGTGTTTAATAGATAAGTAGCTGTAGAGAAGCAAAATACATTTGTCATGCTATGCTGTATCTTACCACAGAAGTTGTGTACGGATTACGTGTATATGTATGTACTAAACATTTAATCTAAAATTATAACATTGTAAATCAAACATATGAAATGTGTTTAATTTGCAAGGAAACGAATATTTTATGTAAGAAAGGAAATGTGTGTATTGCAAGTTGGAAAAGGATAATTGCAGCAATGGCCAGGGCACTCGGGGTTGCATTCCCGTATTCGCACAAGCTTGTGAAAGCTACCGGGAAGATATACGACCCCTATGAGAAAACTTTATAAAATTAAATAACATTGTTCAAATCCTAAGTGAAGTGTGTGGAAGTTTTTGGTGAGAGTATTTTTATGTTTTTAATGTTTTATAATTAAATTAACCCTGATGATGACAAGGTTCTTATCGAAACCGGTAGATTAAATTGTATTAATAAAAAAGTGGTTAAAACAAAGTTATTTCATTTTATAAAGTTTATAAAATTTGCCACAAAGTATCTGTGGAAAACATTCACGAAACCTATGAGAAAACGCTAATGTAAATGTATCGTAACTGTGTCCGGGTACACGCGCCCAATGGTGCATAGGGCACTGTATCCAATCCATTTAGCGTTATCTTGATCGTTGATTGCATAAAAACAAGGTTAAATCTTGCGTTTTGTTGCATTTAATTCGGTTTTTTTATTCATTATATTTGTCTGAAAAGTCAAGTGGGAATCTCAAATAAACTGGCCAACAGTTTACAACTTTTATTTTGTAACTGGCATGAAAATACCTGATCTTTATGCACTTTGCATAGCTGAATTCAAAAACGAAAGAAAAAAATTGTAGCACGTCAGATTTTTTAGTTATGGGTATTTTTAATTCTGATATTGACTAAAGTTTATTTTATTATTTATATATAAAAATACATGTATATAAATACATAATGCTATCGTATTCAATATAAATAAGTTAATATATTTCCACTGTTACTCCATAATTATCAAAACTTTTTTTGAATCCCTTAGACCTTAGACTAAAGCATGTCTAGATACCAACCACTATTACGGTTTCAACGTATGGGGTCCATACAAACAGTAATATGACTGTAACATCAAAACTTGACGTGATACAAGCTTGTCACCATATAGACATTGAATAAGAACGATTAACTTAGTCCAAATCAGTCATCAATATTTCAGTTAAAAAATCATTGTTGGCCAGCGTTAGATTGCTATGAAGATTTGGTTGAAGCAGACGTTTTGTTATGGTTTTTTGTGCGTTCTTATACGTTTCTATACATGTTTTATACATTTTATACACTTTATACTCTCCCGGTCGAGTCCACGGGACCCCATATGACCCCGACGGGCCCGACATGGCTGGGGACCGAATTCCTTGGTGTATTGTTGTATTTTCGCCATGAATAATATCACACACACCATACATAAACATCTCCATAACGCACGGCTCGCCAAAATGTGGCTCGGGAGCCGCACGCGGTCTTTGAACCTTTAATATCAGTTTTTTATTTACTTTTAAATACATATCTCTCACTCCTCTAAAAATCGTCAATTTTCAGTTGTTCATGTTTTCGGAATACCCAGAAAATGTACTATATCCCAGCAAAAGCGGCATATTTTTATCTTAATATTTACCCGCTAAGGGCAGAAAGTGTTGTTTTTGCATTTTGAAGAAAAGGTGTTGTTTTTTTTAATATACTTAATATTTGTCAAATGGAGAAAAAATATTTAGGTTTTACCAAAAAAGATCTGTTGCACAGTAAAAGTTCAATAAGTGGCTTGAAATTTATTTTTAATACATTTTATTATATTTTTAAACTTTAAAAACGACCTCCTGAAAAATCATTTTGATATATGACGTTATTCAAAGGAGTGAGCGTCATGTTTTGTCAAACAATGAGGCGCCATATTTTACACATGATAAAACGAGAACAAACATAGAAATAATCTTTAAATGCAGAAAAAGGATAAAGGTGTACTAGAATTGCAAACCGATTTGTCTCTTAAGAATTTTTTCAATCGTTGTAATCCGCATATTTGGCCCTTTGGCAAAAAAGTTTGGCGACCACTGGTACAGCATAACGAAAACCTTTGCTAACAGGCATACACCGTCTCACTATATTCTTCTTCTAACCCTTATTCGCACCCGATGGTGCATAGGGCACCACATCGTATTGAAAACTAACTAACCATCACGCCGCTTCCCCGCAGGGGTAGCGGCGTAGCACACCATTCTGTCTTTGCAAACATTCTTCGCCTCTTCCACGTTCATGCATCTCCCCTCATACATCGTATTGACGCTGTGTTATCTTGATCGTCACTTACATGAAGGCAAGGTGATCACTCCTGCGCTCCAAAGACCAGTCCAGGGTTATGTTAAATAAATATACAATTTAAAATCACTAATATTTATTTCCACCCCCCCCCCTCCCTGGGGATTGAACTCGGGACCTATAGAACGGTAGCTAAACACGCTAACCATTATCCACATACTACCTGCTGATATGTTCTATGTTCATATACATTTCTGACTCTTTTCCGCACTTAATGGTGCATAGGGCACTGCATCAAATGGAAGCAATGTTAATTTTATCATTTATCGAACGTAGGCATGGCGATTAGTCCTGCGCTGCTGGTGCCAGTATATAGGGTTTTTGAGTGTGTCCAAATACTCGTCCACAAATCTGGATTATCTATTATTTTTTGACATCTCATCAAAGATGAAGAAGAATATGGAAGTCTGGGCTTTTACGGGGCTGACGATCGTCATAGGCTGGTTTAAATAAATTATTATTTCACATTATTTTCGACATCTCAACATAGATGCTTAGATATTTAGCTAAGACCAAGTCGGCTGTCCAAACTCAAAACACAGTAAGGGACATTTTTTGTAGCAGTTTTTTTTTGCATTTTTGGACTATGTATAATCTACTTAGCCCAAAAATGCAAAAAAACTATAAAGTACTACAAAAAATGTCCCTTACTGTGTTTTGAGTTTGGACAGCTGAAGTGTTTGGGTCATATAACATACTCACATGCGTATAGAGCGCGCGTTCGGGTATATGTGATGAATCGAATATCCATATTCCTTCGGAGCGTTCGAGTGGAAAAAGCTGTCGGGAGAATTTTAATTGATTGTTTATTTTTATATTCTCCAGATTTCAGTATTTCCCGTGTGAAGAGTTACATATACGAATCTGTGTCGGTTTATTACTGAGGCCAGTGGCGTGCGGTCCATGTAGACGCATAACCAATACCTACCCTACTAAAAATATAACTATCTAACTAACTTATTTTATTTTTATTTTTATTATTTTGGCTCAACACAGGCTTTGCCTTAAGAGCCATAATTCAGATTAATTATATGTACATGTGTATTTAAGAAATAAATACATCTCGATTTAAGGGGTTACACGCAATATGGAAGATTCAGTATGCTATCGGCTGCGCGAGAAGCCGGTCGTGTCTCTGCGCACGATCAAAGTAATATAAATGTATATATATATATATATATATATATATATATATATATATATATATATATATATATATATATATATATATATATATATATGTATATATATATATATATATATATATATATATATAATATATATATATATATATATATATATATATATATGTATATATATATATATATATATATATATATATATATATATATATATATATATATATATATATATATATATATATATATATATATATATATATATATGCATTAATTTTTTTTTTAGAATATGCATACTAAAATATTAAAATATATTTTTTTAACCCATTACCTTTCTAGAATAAAATAACAACTTTATGTCATTTTTTCCACATGAATTTCATTTGACCAGCAATCGTGTTTATGGCTCCAGACTGGTCCAGACCAGTCCCACGATGTCGGTTACAACGAAACCCGGTTGCTGGTCAAATAAAATTCACATGGAAAAAATTACATAGTTGTTATTTTATTCTATAAAACAGTTTTACCAATGTCAGACACTTAGATGATTTCCTTTCAATCAACTCTTTTCTTTTTAATAAATACCATATATTTATTTCGAAATAAAACTTATTTTTTCTGTACAAAAACGGTGTATAAAACAAAAAATTCAATTACATCATATCGCTCACTCCTTTCAAGAACGTCATAAATCAAAAAAACTTGATTTTTCAGGAGAACGTTTTTAAAGTTTAAAAATATAATACAATGTATTAAAAATAAATATCTATCCACTTATTGAACTTATTTACTGTGCAACAGATCTTTTTAGGTACAACCTGAAGGTTTTTTCTCCATTTGAAATATATTAATATATTTTAAAAAAATAATTAAATAATACATTTTCTTCAAAATGCAAAAACAACTGTTTCTGCCCTGTAGCGGTTAAATATTTAGCTAAAAATATGCCGCTTTTGCTGGGATATAGTACATTTTCTGGTCATTCCGAAAACATGCACAACTGAAAATTGACAATTTTTGATTTATGACGTTCTTGAATGGAGTGCGCGTTATATTACCTGGGTTTAAAGAAAATTATGTTGCGGGCTATCGAATATCCCGGCTTAAATCCCGGGGTTTTTGGATATTTGGAGAAGGATAGCATTTAGAAAATGAAGGAATGGATGTTTATGGCTCCAGACGATCCTAAGTCATAAAACTCGGACTGGTTTTGGGCATTTCGAAGGATAAATAATAAACCGTGCCTCGATACGAACATTTTTCAAGCCCAAACTACCAGACAATGGAATGGATTCGAGATGAAATTAAAAATTCTCATTTTAAAGCGGTCGGTCGCTCATATCGGCAGTGTAAAGGCAAAGGGGTACATCTGTCTCAGACCAAATTTTACAGGAGAGGAAAAACAAACTTGTGAAATTAAATAACTCATTTGTTTTATGTATTTTTATATGTACATATCTTAATAAAACTAAATAAGTATGTCAACCACAGCTATATATATATATATATATATACTTTTGCCAGATTATGGAATACACTATTTTAGACATTTTGTGGAACAAACATATATAATAAAAATAATAAAACCCTAATCCGTACCCCAATGGTGCATAGGGCACTGTGTCGTATAAACGCAGTGTTATCTTGATCTTTAACACATGAAGGAAAGGTGATCAGCCCTCCGCTTCAGGTACCAGTACCAGGGCACTGCATTATATAAACACAGTGTTATCTTGATCGTTAACACACGAAGTAAAGGTGATCAGCCCTCCGCTTCAGGTACCAGTCCATGGTAATATTAAATAAACATTACAGTGAAAAATCACTTATGTATATTTATTTTTACCCCCCTTGGGAATCGAACCCGGGACCTCCAGAACGGTAGCCGAGCGTGCTGACCATTACACTACGGAGGCGGACAAAACAACAAACAGAAAATGAAAAATTTTACGGATATACCCCTTTACCATTATACATAGCTTTATATTACACTACTGACATATGGAATCGTGCATATATCGTAGTCATACAGGAGAAAGTGACCAAGTCCATTGTTTTACAAAAACGTGATCAATGACTATTTGATATCTTACTAGCTTAATATTGCCCTGAAATAATCCCAAAGGATTTTAAACTTGGAAGTATAATATATTGACTAGTTAAAAATGACAAACTGCATTGGTGTTTATTTTCTTGCCAAAAGCAATAGTGACTTAAATGGCCCTCCTGAACATTTTACGTTTAGGTAGTTGGTCACTTTCTCCTGTACGACTACGATATGTATAACAAATATCATAAATGTATATTTTTTTATTTAAACTTCATGTACAGAAAATAAATTAAATAAACATTGGCGGGCTTATTGCTAAAAAGCAATATGTTCCAACCAACCAAAAACAGACTAGCGATATTGGTCAAAAACGTTTGATACCATATATAGCTGTTTGCAATCAGAGGGTAGATAGTACTTGAACATTTAATTTTTTTTTCAAATTCATGATAGTAAGGAAGGCAAAGGAAAAAGGGAGTTTAGGGAAGGAGGTAGAGGAAAAAACTAAAGGAGGACGTTTGATGGACAGTTAGGATTCTAATGATATATAGTAATGTCTCAGACGTTTCTTTAAAGTTATTATATATATATACGTGTAGAAGAATATGAATACGAGTGTGTGGAAAATCATTGTATGACAGAATTAAAACGAAGATATAAGAAAGAAATGCAAGGCTGGACAAGTGATAATTGAAAAGATTAAGAAGATTTCTTGAATGCTTTCCGCAGATACTTTGTGGCACATTTTATAATGATTAAGAAGAATAAAGGTATGGACATGTGGAGCGAATAGGTAACGAGATAATTACTAAGAAAGTATATTAGGCGAATGTTTGCGGGAGAACATGTCAGGGTTAAACATGATCGTTCATTATGCAAAGTTATACTCCTCATAACTCCTGCGCTCCGGGTATAAATATTTCCTTCTAACCCTTATTTGCACCCAATATTGCATAGGGCACTGCATCTGATCGATGCATTGTCATCTTGATCATTAATTAATTAAGCCAATGTGATTTAGTCTCGCGTTTCTTGTACCAAGTGCACACAAAGCACCTCTTCTACATAAACTTGATCGTTTATTAGATACGCAAAGATATGCTCCTCATAACTCCTGTGCTCCGAATACATGAATTTCCCTCTAACCCTTATTTGCACCCAATGGTGCATAGGGCACTGCATCTGATCGATGCATCGTCATCTTGATAATTAATTGCGCGAAGGCGATGTGATTAGTCCCGCGTTTCTTGTGCCAAGTGCACACAAAGCACCTCTTCTACATAAACTTGATCGTTTATTAGATACGCAAAGATATGCTCCTCATAACTCCTGCACTCCGGATACATGAATTTCCCTCCAACCCTTATTTGCACCCAATGGTGCATAGGGCACTGCATCTGATCGATGCATCGTCATCTTGATAATTAATTGCGCGAAGGCAATGTGATCAGTCCCGCGTTTCTTGTGCCAAGTGCACACAAAGCACCTCTTCGACATAAACTTGGTCGTTCATTAGAAACGCAAAGCCATGCTCCTCATAACTCCTGCCCTCCGGATACATGAATTTCCCTCCAACCCTTATTTGCACCCAATGGTGCATAGGGCACCGCATCTGATCAATCATCACCATTAATTGCATGAATACCTACCTATAATATTTATGAAATATTTTTTTTAAATATGAATATTTTTGTGGTATTTAACATAAACCGTCCCATGTCAGAAATTACATTTGAATCAAATAACATATGGTAGTCTCGCTTTTATAAGACTTACTAAGAACAGACATGTTTTAAATATTCTGAAATGTGTAATATTAATTATGTTTTGGCCAGCGGCTCTCAAAATGTGGGGGCCGTTTGAATTTCGTTTGAAAATTATTACTTTACAGAAATAAGTTTTGTTAAAAAAATATTGTTGATATTTTTGGTGTTAATGAGGCTAATGTGGTCGGTGATAGAAACAGAGGAAGACCCAGGAACACTGGGATTATTTTAGGTATTTGACACTACTTTGAGTCGTATATATTTGTCTCACTGATATGTGTGTATTTTTAGATAGTTTATACCTATGTCCGCCTCCGTAGTGTAATGGTCAGCACGCTCGGCTACCGTTCTGGAGGTCCCGGGTTCGATTCCCAAGGGGGGTAAAATAAATATTAGTGATTTTTTCACTGTCATATTTATTCAATATTACCCTGGACTGGTACCTGAAGCGGAGGGCTGATCACCTTTCCTTCATGTGCAAACGATCAAGATAACACTGCGTTTATATGACGCAGTGCCCTATGCACCATTGGGGTGCGGATAAGGGTTTTATTTTATTATTATTATACCTTTTACAAGTAAACTCACATCCTAAGGAATCTCACAAGTAAAGCCATTAAACTTAGTAACTTCATTGCTAACTTAGAACAATTGAATTGTATGAACTCATGGCTTTAACAATTGTTTTAGCCTAGAATTTTGAAATTTCATTTATTGATTCGGCAGTGACTTTGTGGTAAAATCTTTCCATTTTTAATTTAAGATTTACTTGGTACTTGGCGCCATTTCTTATAATCTATTGTGACACGTGTTTCATTGCATTCTCAAATACCGTGTCACAAATGATTTTAAGAAATAGTGGTATTTACTAGAAAATTCTCCTTGCCTATTATGTACAAGAATTTATAGCATATTTAGTTTTAATGTCTTAAAAATATTATTGGATGTGTATACTTCATAATAAATTAATAAGGTTGATCCCTAAAAACAATATAAAAGATACAACAATAAAATACGCACAATGGATTCAATATCTTATATCGATCAAGATTTTTCACATAGCTCATTTATTTGTATATAATTTATATTTGAAGCTCTGACATTGTGATTATTATATCTTCTTTTTTAATTCTGTCATACAATGATTTGAATCATTATTTTTCAAATATTGTCCCACAGTTTAGCAAGTCCTGGAACGTCTCGAATGGGAATCGGTGTACGCAGCGAGTAGAGGGGATAGAGAATGAATAAAGAAAGAAGAGGGAAGGGTTATAGTAGAGATACCGAGGAATAAATTAAACTCTTCGGACCATTAGTCCTGAAGGGGACTATTCTTTACGAAAAAATATATTTTTTTCTTGTTTTTTTTACAAAAATATTTTTTATTATGTATCCATTTATTTAATTCACAATTTATACATATTTAAAACTTTTTTTGTTTGTTGCAGAGACCCACCAAGCCACCTTGTGTGTCTTGTCGGTGGAGTTCTTCTTTTATACATTTTTTTGTTTTTAACGATTTTAACCTAATATAAAAGATATAAATCCCTTACCGCACCCCAATGGTGCATAGGGCACTGCTTCATATAAACGCAGTGTTATCTCGATCGATTACACACGAAGAAAAGGTGATCACCCCTCCACTTCAGGTACCAGTCCAGTGTCATATTGAATAAATATTAGAGTGAAAAAATCACTTATATTTATTAAACCCCCCTGGGAATCGAACCCGGGACCTCCAGAACGGTAGGCGAGCATGCTGACCATTACACTACGGAGGCGGACAAACCTAATATACACACAAAAAAGAGAAAAAATTAAGAATATAAACATTTTACCATTTTCTTAAAATTAAGTCTCGATCATTTACCCATTCCTTTATTTTGCCTTTGTTCCATATTTTATTTTGACCTCTAACATCCGTCGGCAACAAATTAAACATGTTCGCAACGATATATTGCAGTGTTGGACTCCCATATTTATTGTTAATTCTTGGGACTATCAAACCTAGTATCACTATTTCTTAAAATCTATTGTGACACGCGTTTCGTTGCATTCCGCATAATTTTCAAACACCGTATGTGAAGTTAAGTTGTGTCCTTGGGACGTTCTAGGATGAAAAGAGGTAGGTTAGCTATTTATTCTTCTTCTTCTTCTTTTAGGACTAGGTCCTGTCATTCTCGGGTCGGTCCTGGGAGGTGGAAGACCAGCTATCCTTCCATCGTTTAGGTGGTCTTCCTGGGGGCCTGATCCCGCCTATGCTGCTGCCTAGCTATTTTTTGTTTATTTTTTTTTAGTGGTAATATAGACAATAGGGGGGAGGTTTTACTTACTGTCATATTATTAAAAACGGGTTTATTATTATGTATTTATATTTTATAAATGACTGTAAATCTTCCGTCCTGTAATGGTCCGCCTCCGTAGTGTAATGGTCAGCACGGCCGGCTACCGTTCTGGAGGTCCCGGGTTCGATTCCCAGGGGGGGGCAAATAAATATAAGTGTTTTTTTCACTCTAATATTTACTCAATATTACCCTGGACTGGTATCTAAAGCGGAGGGCTAATCACCTTTACTTCGTGTGCTAACGATCAAGATAACACTGTGTTTATATAGTGCAGTGCCCTATGCACCATTGGGGTGCGGATAAGGGTTTGAAAATAAAAAAAACTTTTATATTTTTAATGTTTTTATAAGTAGTAAAATAAATACAATAAATGTCAGAATAGATTTTAATAAATAGTCGTATTTACCAACAAAAAATTAAATTGAAAATGGATAGATATTACTACAAAGTGACTGCCGAATTAATTAATGAAAATATTTTTTTATATATCATTATGATTGTAATATTGTATGAAATTACTAAAGCCAAGTAATGTTTTTGGTAAAATGTGAGTTTTTCTTACCGTCGTAAATTTTACGATATTTCCGTATTAACGTACATCGAAACATGTCACGTAGTCTAGGGTTAAAATGGATAGATATAACCACAAAGTGACTGGCATATATTTTTTTTTTTAAATCGTGAAATTTAATAGAATAGGCCCTCACAATTTCATGAACTCGGTAGCATAATGGGTCCTATACAAATGAGAATGGTAGATATAAGAAAGAATTGAATTAATATGGGGTTTAATATTCCTTCATAAGCGCGGAGTTACATTCTAACGCATGTGCGTATGTACATACATATATACGACAGTGATATTCATATTCTTGGCCATACATGAAAATATTTGTAATGTAAAATTACATGTTCATACATATATACGACAGTGATATTCATATTCTTGGCCATACATGAAAATATTTGTAATATAAAATTACATGTGCATACATATATAAGACAGTGATATTCATATTCTTGGCCATACATGAAAATATTTGTAATGTAAAATTACATGTTCATACATATATACGACAGTGATATTCATATTCTTGGCCATACATGAAAATATTTGTAATGTAAAATTACATGTACATACGTATATAATAATAAAACCCTTATCCGCACCCCAATGGTGCATAGGGCACTGCTTCATATGAACACAGTGTTATCTTGATCGTTTACACACGAAGGAAAGGTGATCAGCCCTCCGCTTCAGGTACCAGTCCAAAATAATTTTGAATAAATATTACAGTGAAAAAATCACTTATATTTATTTGACCCCCCTGGGAATCGAACCTGGGACCTCCAGAACGGTAGCCGAGCGTGCTGACCATTACACTAAGGAGGCGGACATATATACGACAGTGATATTCATTTTCTTGGCCATACATGAAAATATTTGTAATGTAAAATTACATGTACATACATATATACGACAGTGATATTCATATTCTTGGCCATACATGAAAATATATGTAATGTAAAATTACAGCCAGCTCGACAGCACATTCATTCTGATGCATCGATCTATTAACTAACGCTTTGACGCACATTCATCTAAGAGATCGCATTAGATTGAAAAAACTTTATAAATAAATATTTTAAAAAATAACCTTGAAACTGATTTTTAAATAAAATTGAGTACTTAGTAGTAAAAAAACGCGCGTATGGAAAATATCCATGAATATCTATTTTCTTGACAGAAATCGAATCAGCGACTCATCACACTAAAGTAACTAACTAACTAACCATCACGCTGCTTACCCGCAGGTGTAGGAAGAGAGAATAGAACGCCACACCACTCGGTCCTTGCAAACATTCTTCGAGTATTCCACGTTTATGCATCTCCTCATACATACCCGCCAATTATTACGACTCCTAACCTGTCCTCTTTCAAGTATTTGGCATACTTGACCGTGCCAAGTTTTTCTCGGTCTTCCTCTGCTCCTTTTTCCAATTACACTCGCCTCATAAATTTGTTTTACCGTTATTTCCTCACTCATTCGTTCTACGTGTCCAAACCATCTCAACACACCTTCCTTAATTTTATCGATAATGCTTATCTCAGCTTCGCATTCCTTCCTTATTTCACTATTCGAACATCTATCATACATCGCTTTGTCGCACATTCTTCAGAGAGATCGCATTTCGACGCATATCGATCTATTATTTAAAAAAGTATTCAAATAGATTGTTCAATTCGATTTCTGTAATCATTGACAAATGGTTATGTGTTTCCTTAGCAGGCGCACTTGTGAGCTGCCTCTCCCGAAACTATTTATAGAATGAAAGAGTTCTGTTTTTATAAAATATGAAATATATTTTCATATTTCGAGATACCCGCTCCACTCGCCGCTCGCATCAGGCCTAAATTGGTTTTAATAGACCCGACCAGTGGCGTCTCGTGGACGAAAAATATTTTGAAACACATTAATATAAATACTTTAAAAATAAACTTAAATAAAATAAAACAACTTTGCACTTTTTATTGGTACACTTTATCCAACCGGTTTCTCGGTTTCTACAAGAACCTTGTCATCATCAGGGTATATGTTCTAAATTCTAAAACATTGAAATACTCATAGTTAATTTACCCTTAAAAAAGAAAACACTGAAAAGCATTCAAGAAATTTAATAAAAATTTAAAATTTAAAATTTCTTCCAATTATTTGTTTATTTAAACTTACTACAAACATAAGTCACATATAAATTATTCCCGATGAGTAATTTCCTCATTAATTTCCAAAGATGAAGAAAAATATGGAAATCTGGGCATTTACAGGGCTGACGACCGTCATAGGCTGGTTTAAGTGATCACTTTACACATGTGTAACATTCACCAATTCTACCCATTATTGACAACCACACTACTCAAATTCAATTTTGGAGATAATCCAGATAATGTGAACAAGTATTTGGACACACTCAAAATGTTGTATATAATACATTATATTTCGGTATTCTGTATATTTACTGTGTATCTTTTAATCAAATAATAAATAATAATAAAACGCTTATCCGCACCCCAATGGTGCATAGGGCACTGCGTCATATAAACGCAGTGTTATCTTGATTGTTTACACATGAAGGAAAGGGGATCAGCCCTCATCTTCAGGTACCAGTCCAGGGTAATATTGAATAAATATGACAGTGAAAAAATCCCTTATATTTATTTTACCCCCCTTGGGAATCTAACTCGGGACCTCCAGAACGGTAGCCGAGCGTGCTAACCATTACACTACGGAGGCGGACATAATATTAATCAAAACTAGACAATATTTGAATTTTACGCGCCGCCTGTGCGACCACGTGTTTTCAAATATTTGAACATTAATTGAATGGTAATTGAAATCAGACGAAGAATGCTCTGGTATTCAAATTCTAGAAAATATCACAACGCCATCTTGGAATGAGCTATTTTTTGTTCTTATATTATTGAGGAAAAAATATCTTTTGTATGTTTAACCTTTAACTATTATATTTACTTTTCAATACTTATACAGTATCGAACAGATTAATTGAAACAAACATTTTCTTTTGGCATTTTCAACACCCTCTAAAAAAATGTTTTGGCGGTGTTCCTCGTATTATGGACCAGGGCTGCTTCTTTCAGTGACTGAGATGATGAATAGCGAGAACTGTCACCCAATTCTACTGGAAAATATACTACCAGAGATACTAAAACGAAGGTCAAATGGTAATGGAATATTTCAGCAGGATTCAACCCCCTGCTGCAAATACAAAAAATGATGAAATTCTTCACACAAAAACAATGAACTGTGTCTGACTGGTCAAGAATTTTGCCAGACATAAATCTAATTGAAAATCTATCGGCAATCTGTAAGAATCGGCTCTCCAAAATTGATTGCACTACGGTGGAAAAGCTCATTTTGTCCATAATTCAGGTATGGTTTCGAGACGAAAAAATGGCATCTACGTGCCAAAACCTTATATAATAGATGCCAAGAAGAGTAAGATCTTTGACTGAGCCCAAATGAGATCATATTAAATATTAATTTTCTGATAGAACTAATAAACAAAAGATTTTACAAAACTTTTCAACTGATCCATAATACGAGGAACATAA
Source organism: Brachycentrus maculatus (assembly GCF_059751285.1). NCBI lineage: Eukaryota > Metazoa > Arthropoda > Insecta > Trichoptera > Brachycentridae > Brachycentrus > Brachycentrus maculatus. Next base: position 1,262,199 of record NW_028280787.1, read on the forward strand.
TACATTTTTTTAATAATAATAAAATAATAAAACCCTTATCCGCACCCCAATGGTGCATAGGGCACCGTGTCATATTAACGCAGTGTTATCTTGATCGTTTACACATGAAGGAAAGGTGATCAGCCCTCCGCTTCAGGTACCAGTCCATGGTAATATTGAATAAATATTACCGTGAAAAAATCACTTACATTTATTTTACCCCACTTGGGAATCGAACCCAGGACCTCCAGAACGGTAGCCGAGTGTACTGACCATTACACCAAGGAGGCGGACATTTTTTTTAGAGGGTGTTAAAAATGCGAAAAAAAAAGTTTTGTTTCAATTGATCTGTTCGATACTGTAGGTTTGAAGTATGCATACTTTTCGATGTTTTACATGGTGATATTGGAATGGGTATTATGGTATGTGGAATACCCACTTGGAGAGGTGGTATTACAATGTGCCGGTCCGTCTGCGTGCGGGTCGCATTATTGGACCACTCCTTGCTTTGTTCTTCTTGCTATACATAATCTCGGCTCGTCATTATCCTCGCTTCGGTAATCTCCATGCATCGCGACGGTAAATTACCGGTATATGTAACTGAATTATTTTTGAGAAATGAACGCTGTTTCAAATGCGACAAAAAAACGCGAAATTAAACACCAAAATGCCAAATTAAACACATTTTAATGTAATATTTCCCTTATCATTCATCGTTCACTTTGTGTAATATAATATATAATAATAAAACCCTTATCCGCACCCCAATGTTGCATAGGGCACTGCGTCATGTAAACGCAGTGTTATCTTGATCGTTTACACATGAAGGAAAGGTGATCAGCCTTCCGCTTCAGGTACCAGTCCAGGGTAATAATATTGAATAAATATTACAGTGAAAAAATCACTTATATTTATTTTACCCCCCTTGGGAATCGAACCCGGGACCTTTAGAACGGTAGCCGAGCGTGCTGACCATTACACTATGGAGGCGGACTGGTTGTGTAATACAACTTTAATAAATACTAACACATCTTTCTCTCTTTCAAATTTTTATTTTTGTATAAATATCAGCCCGTAATAATTTTATTTTAATGACCTGTTGATGGAATGACTACTCCGAAACCGGCAGCCACGAATTAGTTTTTATGAAAATGGTATTTCACAAAGTGAACGATTAATGATAAACGGAGTGTTACATTACCATACCACAAAGTTAATAATGCTTTTAAATACAAAATAAATTTTATATGTATGTATAATTTTTTTTGGCATATCAACATAGATAAAGAAGAATATGGAAGTCTGGGCATTAACAGGGCTTACGACCGTCATAGGCTGGTTTAAGTGATCACTTTACACACGTGTAACATTCACCAATTCTACCCATTATTGACAACCAAACTACTCAAATTCTTGGAAGTTCTATATATTTATGTATTAATTTTAAATCAAACACAGATTTTTTGAGTCTACTAAGTTGTATTTTACTAACGAAAAACACATAAAAAATTATATTGTGACAATTGTTTCGCCTTGTTAGGGCATTATCAAACGAATGTCTTCAATTCGAATGTCTTCGAAACAATTGTCACAATATAATATTTTATGTGTTTTTCGTTAATAAAATACAACTTAGTAGACTCAAAAAATCTGTGTTTGATTTAAAATTAATACATAAATTAAAATGGAGTTCTACAAATTAAACGCCAAGTCAATAAATAAGTTCTATATATATATGAACCAATTTAGAAACCTTGTTCATGAATCACTAGAACTTCACTAGAGACATCTATTGGTGAGATTTCCTATAATTGGAGATAATTCAGATTTGTGAACCAGTATTCGGATACACTCAAAATGTCGTATTATATAACTTATGCATAACAGTTTTTTTTTCGTTATTATTTCGTTATTATTGGTGAGATGTAGAGAAGCTTTTTTTTAAATATTTGTGTAAATAATAAAAACACAAATATTTCTCTTTAAAAAAAAAAGGTTGGTCTTATAAAATTGAGGAAAGTGTTCCATACCGCTGTCTTACCTTCGAAGTTAATAATAACGGCGGTAAAAATCACTTTATATTTTTTGACAGGCGACTTTCAAATTTGGGATGTCGTACGTCGAGCGCCGGTTTAAATGTCAAAAATATTCGATTGTATTCCATATTTTAAATCTCCATATTGTTATTATTATTATTATTGTCTATGGGACGGCCGGAAAGCGCGCGCTCGATTCTCTCTGAGCCTCGAACGACCTCCAGAAATCGACAGCGAAACTAAAAAAAATAATAAAAAAAAACAATAATAAATTTAAAAAAAAATATTAGTGTGAAAGAAAAAAAGAGCGAAGGTATATCAAAAGAAATACAATTCAAATTTTGTAAATAATATTCTGTTAATTCTCCGCCTCCGTAGTGTAATGGTCAGCACGCTCGGGTACCGTTCTGGAGGTCCCGGGTTCGATTCCCAGGGGGGGCTATAATAAATATAAGTGATTTTTTCACTGTCATATTTATTCAATATTACCCTGGACTGGTACCTGAAGCGGAGGGCTGATCACCTTTCCTTCATGTGTAAACGATCAGGATAACACTGCGTTTATATGACGCAGTTCCCTATTCACCATTGGGGTGCTGATAAGGCTTTTATTATTATTATTATTATTATTCAATATTCACACAGTCAAAAAAGTTCAAATCCCCTAGTATGCATGGTTTTGCCTGTAGGAAGAGCTACCGCTATGCTGAACAATACCGCGCTCAATATTTAATTTAATTAAATTTTAAATGATTTAAAAGAAAAAAAAATTGTGTCTTTATTATTTACACAAATATTTCAATTTCATACTATTTCTGTGAGCCTAAGCGGCTCATTATTAGAAATAGGTATCAAATTGTGGTAGAGGTTCGAACCGAGAAACTCTGACTTGACAGTCCGCGACACTAACCACGGGACCACAACCCGACACTTTATTGATCCATACTCCAATGTGTCTGAAGGAGTATTCCAAAGTGGGATTCTTCTACATTTTAACTAGAGTAATCTAGCTTATTTTCGATTTTTTTGTTAATGTATACGCTGTAAATTTTAGTTTGTAAAGTGTATGTTTATTATAAATTAATAAATAGAATCAAATAAAAAACTTACTCATCAAATAATAGTTGAATTCCCAAATCCATAATTAACACTGGGAAATTGATAATTAAATATATTTTCCTAGTTAGGAATGTGTAGTTTCATATCTGCTTTTGAACATTTTGAGTGTGTCCAAACCTGGATTATCTCCAATTACAGAAGTTATTTTTAATGTAATTTTTTGATATCTCAACATGGATGAAGAAGAATATGGAAGTTAGGCCATTTACAGGGCTTAAGACAGCCATATGCCGGTTTTGTATTTTTAAATGTTTATTTTAGTTGCATTTATTGTAGGCATTTTATGTCCTAGCCTGGTTTTTTGATCTCAATTAGTGGATTTTATTTCTTCTAGCTAAAAACATTGTTAATTTTAATCAAAATACACCAAACTTGTGTGACGGTTTGAAGCCCTGTAAATGCCCAGGCTTCCATATTCTTCTTCATCTATGGTAAGATGTTAAAAAAATCTGCTATCGAATTACTGAATCACACCACCAAGAAGAAGAAAAGGATGAAAATATATAATTTGTGGGCCGATTTCTGGTGGGCCTCCTCGGCATCAAATCTCCGTACGTAGGTACCTTTTTCCCGCCGACATAAAGAGACCGTCTCACAATTTTTTAAATTTTATCCGAGCGCATTGCAACACCGAGCACCGAGTGACAATGCGAGTCGTGAAAATTAACATTATACGGAGTAATTAATTCTGTGTTTTCGAATTGGGAACTTTTGTCGTCGTTTTTTTGAAATTCAAATTAATGTCTCCGCCCACAAAACGTTCCGTTCTTATTTTGAAATAATGGTGTTCTATTATGCGCCGGCGGAGCGGTGGGGCGATCGCGAACAGGCAAGGCCGACTGACGTCACGATTTTTTTTTTTTTTTTAAAGATAACTATTTGTGTTTTTTATTATTTGCAAAAATACAATTTCATATTATTTTTAACATCTCATCAAAGATGAAGAAGAATAAGAAAGTCTGGGCATTTACGGGGCTGACGACCGTCATAGGCTGGTTTAAGTGATCACTTTACACACGTGTAACATTCACCAATTCTACCCATTATTGACAACCACACTACTCAAATTCTTGGAAGTTCTATATATATGAACCAATTTTGAAACATTGTTCTTGAATCACTAGAACTTTCTTTCATTCAAAAGTAAAATAACTCCTGTAATTGGAGATAATCCAGATTTTGGACACACTCAAAATGTTGTGGCAACAAATTTCACACTATTTCTGTAAGCCTTAGCGGGTCATTATTAGAAATAGGTATCAAATTGTGGTAGAGTGGGTTCGAACCGAGAAACTCTGACTTAAGAGTCCGCGACACTAACCACGGGATCATAACCCGACACAATTTATTTTAATTCTCTTCTTCTTCTTCTCCTGCTTGGTGTAAGGCTTGTGGCCTCTTTTTAAGAGGGATTATCGACATCCTGCGATATCGATTCCCAGCTGTCAATCCATCTCTTTGGTGGTCCACCTTGGTGTTGGCCGTGCAGTGCAATGTGGGGGAGTCTGGATGGTTCCATTCTCCTCACATGCGCAAACCACTGTCTCCTTTGTTGCCTTCCCCACGTAGCAACATCTTCCATCTCGCATATTTCCCTTATCCTGGTGTTTCTTATTCTATCTCAAAATTTAATTTAACTAATGAAATGTCAAGTAGCTTCCCCGCAGGGGTAGGCAGAGAGATAGGAACACGACAATTCTCTTTCTTTTTTAATGATCTTCTCACACATACCCTCCGATTATTCCGACTCCCGACCTGACCAATTTTAAGCATTTTCTTCTGCTTCTATTTTCAACTACATTTGCCTAATCAATTTGTTTAACTATCCTTTCATCACTCATTCGTTCCGCATGCCCAAACCATCTCAACACACCTTTCTTAATTTGATGGATAATGCTTATCTCAGCCTCGCATCATTTCCGTATTTGACCATTCATACATCTGTCATACATAGTTTCGCCACACATTCCTCTGAGGGATCGCGTTTCGACTGCATTTAATTTACTCACATCCTTCTTTTATTAACTCTATGCTTTTGCCACACATTCGTCTGAGTGATCGCGTTTCGACTGAATTTAATGTACTCACATCCTTCTTTTGCTAACTTCATGCTTTTGCCACACATTTGTTAGAGTGATCGCGTTTTGACTGAATTTAATGTACTCACATCCTTCTTTTGCTAACTTCATGCTTTTGCCACACATTCGTCTGAGTGATCGCGTTTCGACTGAATTTAATGTACTCACATCCTTCTTTTGCTAACTTCATGCTTTTGCCACACATTCGTCAGAGTGATCGCGTTTCGACTGAATTTAATGTACTCACATCCTTCTTTTGCTAACTTCATGCTTTTGCCACACATTCGTCAGAGTGATCGCGTTTCGACTGAATTTAATGTACTCACATCCTTCTTTTGCTAACTTCATGCTTTTGCCACACATTCGTCCGAGTGATCGCGTTTCGACTGCATTCAATTTTCTCACACCCTTCTTTTGCCAACTCCCCGCTTCTAAACATATCAATTATGAATTCTGACGTACATTTTTTAGACCAATGCTTTCTTCTACCATATGGTGGTTAAGTCTTTCGCCTGAGCACCTTCACTTACGTCATCTGTACAATATATCTGTATAATTTATATGTAGAAGTTTAAAAAATTAAGTAGTGCGGTTGTCAATCATGGGTAGGATTGGTGAATGTCACACGTGTGTAAAGTGATCACTTAGTAATCGCAAGCCTATGACGGACGTAAGCCCTGTAAATGCCCAGACTCTCATATTTTTCTTCGACTGAGATACCAAAAATAATTTAAAAAAATAACTCCTTATTGGAGATAATCCAGATTTGTGAACAAGTATTTGGACACACTCAAAATGTTGTCAATAAATTATCTGGTCAAATTATAAGCTAAAATAATTAAATTCAAAGTATATTTAACGCCGCCTCCGTAGTGTAATGGTCAGCACGCTCGGCTACCGTTCTGGAGGTCCCGGGTTCGATTCCCAAGGGGGGTAAAAGAAATATAAGTGATTTTTTCACTGTCATATTTATTCAATATTACCCTGGACTGGTACCTGAAGCGGAGGGCTGATCACCTTTCCTTCATATGTAAACGATCCAGATAACACTGCGTTTATATGACGCAGTGTCCTATGCACCATTGGGGGCGGATAAGGGTTTTATATATTATTATTATATATTTAACGGCGTTTCTCATGTGTGTGATTATAATCCAGGATTCGGACCTCACATACTAATATAAGAGTTTCTGCTCAATAAAAAAGCTTCTTAATCTCCAAAAGATGGCACTAGTGAAAATTATAGTGATTCTTGTACAATGTCAAATTTTTATTTATATATTACGAATCATATAGAAAACTTAGAATTCCAAAAAAATCAAATTCTAATAATAATTTAATAAATAATATATAATTTTAAAATTCTTCACCTTTGCTTTCCATTTTTCCTTTATTTTCAAAATCCGCCCCTTAACTAACCCTCCACCCCCTAACTTACACTTCTCCATATATATATATATATATATATATATATATATATATATATATATATATATATATATATATATATATATATATATATATATATATATATATATATAATAGAACAGTTAATTATTGATTGTGTTTTAGTTTACCTAACCTAACCTAACCTAACCAAACCCCCCACCCCCTAATTTATCCTTCTCCATATATATATATATATATATATATATATATATATATATATATATATATATATATATATATATATATATATATATATATATATATATATATATATATATATATATATATATATATATATATATATATATATATATATATATATATATATATATATATATATATATATATATATATATATATATATATATATATATATATATATATATATATATATATATATATATATATATATATATATATATATATATATATATATATATATATATATATATATATATATATATATATATATATATATATATATATATATATATATATATATATAAATATATACATATTTATATATAAATATATATATATATATATATATATATATATTTATAAATATAAATATATATATATATATATATATATAAATATAAATATATATATATATATATATATATATATATATATATATATATATATATATATATATATATATATATATATATATATATATATATATATATATATATAAATAGAACAGTTAATTATTGATTGTGTTTTAGTTTACATTTAGACCTGAAGATGGAAGCTTAGCTTACGAAACCAGTCGTCATAAAATAAACTCAAGTGGTAAAAAAACGAAAAGTTTTCTTTAACAATTTAAAAAAAGTATAGCTATGCAATCGATATCGAATGTGTCGCTTCGCGCCTTCTCGTCTTCGACCGGCGATATAATTAAAACGGAGCATTGAATAAACACAGATTTGAAATATTTTAAGAGAGTTATAAAACAAAACACAAAACTGTCAAAATCCATTTTATACCTACCGGAGATCTAGATTCGAGATTTATAGACATGCGAGAAAGAGATAATACATATCATTACCGGGCCCCAATTGCAGCGGGCCAGACAGAGACGGAATGTATCGACCACACCCAAGAACAAAACTGGTTTTCTCATATGTACCTATATATACAGGGTGGCGCAAAATTAATCAGCCCATAGGAAGATGTTATAATTTTCGCAATTGGCGTCGTACCCCAATTGTATTTGATTTTATTTTTATTTAAAAAAAAAAATTATATTTTTGTTTTTATAATTCACACGAAATTTTCAATTTCACACTATTTCTGTGAGCATAATAATAACCATATCCGCTCCCTAGGTGGAGCATATGGAGTCCACAAACTGTCTCCAGGCTTTTCTGTCGGCTCATTATTAGAAATAGATATAAAACTGTGGCAGAGTGGGTTCGAATCTGACGTAAAAGGCCGCGTCACTAACCACGGGACCACAGCCTGACCCAATTTTGTTTTGAAATGATTATTTTACCGAATAAAAATAAAAAATCTTCATGGAAATTTTTATTAAAACTTTTACAAATTTTTCCAAAAAATTATGAAATCCGTCATGTGGCTGCCTCCAGTATTGATACACTTTTGTTCCCGTTTGATTAATTTGATGTTTGTACACTGCAGCTGTCTAGTTCACAAACCGCTCACTCCTTTCAACAACGTCATATTAAAAAAAAACGTCAATTTTCAATCGTCCATGTTTTCAGAATGTCCAGAAAATGTACTGTATCCCAGCAAAAGCGGCATATTTTTAACTTAATATTTACCCGCTACAGGGCAGAAAATTTTGTTTTTGCATTTTAGAGAAAAAGGTATTGTTCAAATATTTTTTTAAATATACTAAATATTTTTCAAATGGAGAAAAAACATTCAGGTTTCACCTAAAGATATCTGTTGCACAGTAAAACGTTCATTAAGTGGCTTGATATTTATTTTTATTACATTTTATTATATTTTTTAATATGAAAATTCAAGTTTTTTGACGTATGATGTTGTTGAATGAAAAGAGTGTGTGAAACGTCAAATATGATCGACGTACGACGCAATTCGCAAAAATTATAAAATCTTCAGATAGTGTGATTAATAGTTTGCGCCACCCTGTATATTATTGTCTAAAAAACCAAACATTATATCAAATATTTTCGTTAATTGGAGCATCTAGTTTTTTTGGTATTTTTTTCCTTCCATTTTAACAATTTTGTTTTATGCGTTTACATATCATAAAACCGGTGAATGTGCCAGCCGAAGAAAATACCCGGTCCGGAAAAAAATGGACGGAGAAGGATTTTTAATTAATGGTTGATATAAGAGGTGTAAAGTTTTATTGATTTCATAGTTGCTAGTTTTAAGCTTGATCGGAAGCCATGAACAGATATTTCAAACCATTAAAAATAATGAATTTCGTATTAAAAATGAGGCTTTTTACTACTGAATTACATGAAACTATGCAGTTAATTAGAGTACAATATTATCTGTGTTCCTATATCGTATAACTATTGTAGAAACATAATTATAATCATTTAAAGTCCTCCAATTTCTCTCTAAAATAGGGATTTTTTCTAAAGTTAAATACTACAATGCAGTGAATATTACTCATGAAGCTATGCAATAAATTAGAGTACAATATTATCTGTGTTCCTATGTCTTATAACTATTGTAGAAACTGAATTATAATCATTTAAAGTCCTCTAATTTCACTCTAAAATAGGGACCTTTTTCTAACGTTAAATACTACAATACAGTGAATACGCGCGGAGCAGGTTACTCGTGAAACTTTGCAATAAATTAACTTTTTCATAGTTATCCAGAGAAATTATTTTAAAGCGAATATATATATATATATATATATATATATATATATATATATATATATATATATATATATATATATATATATATATATATATATATATATATATATATATATATATATATATAATACGATATTCCCAAACTTAATTACCTACAAACAAGCAGATTTGAAGCACTTTTTTCCTAGCCAGAACTAGATAGTTTAAATTTTAAACACGACCGCTCTAAGAAATTGTACAAAACATCATTAGGGTTGCCAAAAATTATGAATTTCGTTTCATCCACTTCTGGTTTTGTTTGGTAAATACCAATATTTACCACCATATATGGTGTTTGATAAAAAAAAATACAATATACAGATTTTTTAACAATATTTTGGTCACTCCCAAAAAGTTGTAAATATTAAGATATGAAATTTGATTATTAATTTTAGTTTTACTTAGCAAATACCACTATTTCTTAAATCTATTGTGACACGTGTTTCAGTGCATTCCGCATCATTTTTAAACACCGCAAAATGATGCGGAATATATTGAAACACGTGTCACAATTGATTTCAATAACTAGTGGTATTAACCAAGTTAAAACTCTGAAATTAACAATGGATTTTTTATTTATTGTTTCGGCATTTACTTTGTGGTAAGACATGTTAAAATGATTAAGGAAACACTTGTTTTTATACCACTTGAGTTTATCAATGACTACTAGTTTCGGAAGCTTTACTTCCATCGTCAGGTCTGAATCCAAAAAAAACAAATAAAATTCTAATAATAATTTACTTAATAATATATTGTTTCAAAATTCTTCACCTTTGCTTTCCATTTTTCCTTTGTTTTCAAACTTCGCCCCTTGACTAACCCCCTTCCCCTAACTTTCCCCTCTCCTTATTTATAGAACAGATTTTATTTATTTTATATTTCAGTTTTTATTCAGACCTGACGATGGAAGTTTAGCTTCCGAATCTAGTAGTCATTAATAAACTCAAGTAGTGTAAAAAGAAGTGTTTCCTTAATCATTTCAACAATGGATTGATATTACCATAAAGTGACAATCGAATCAATTAATGAAAAAATAAGAGTTTCTGCTTAGTAAAAAGCTTCTTTACATCTCACCAATAGATGTCTCTAGTGAAGTTCTAGTGATTCAAGAACAAGGTTTCTAAATTGGTTCATATATATAGAAATTCCAAGAATTTGAGTAGTGTGGTTGCCAATAATGGGTAGAATTGGTGAATGTTACGCGTGTGTAAAGTGATCACTTAAACCAGTCTACGACTGTCGTCAGCCCCGTAAATGCCCAGACTTCCATATTCTTCTTCATCTTTGATGAGATGTCAAAAAATAAAATGAAAAAATATGTGTGTTCGGGGAATTCCTCGTTTTTTTTTCGTTCAAACTCAAATCTAATTTTTGCCAACCCTGTTAGCAGAAACCCGAATCCGCCTGGTAAAAAATATTTCGGAAGCTTGCACGATTTTGTGTATCTTTTTTGGTGTGTAATTACTTAGTGCCGATCAAAATTGTATTTGATAGACGAGTAGGTAGCACGACTGCCGAAAGATGGATCTATCCGCGGCTCGCTCCCCCCTCCCGGCGAGTTCGGCGATACCTACTGCCAATTTGGCCGTACCGAGTGGCTCTGTAATGATACACCAGACGTTTTGCGATCGGAATTGAGATGTCTTCTTCATCTATGTTGAGATGATAAAAATTAACGTTTTTAGCATCTCAATGTTTACAATTTGAGTGTGTCCAAATACTTGTTCACAAATCTGTCATATTTCATTTTGTCAAATTTCATCTTACCAATAGATGTCTCTAGTGAAATTCTAGTGATTCAAGCACTATTTTTTGAAATTTAACCATATATAGTTTGAGTAGTGTGGTTGTCAATCATGGGTAGAATTGACGAATGTTCACAACACATCGCTCACTCCTTTCAAGAACGTCAAGAATAAAAAATCTTAAATTTTCAGTTGTGCATGTTTTCGGATTGCCCAAAAAATGTACTATATCCCAGCAAAAGAGGCATATTTTTAACTTAATATTTACCCGCTACAGGGCAGAAAGTGTTGTTTTTGCATTTTGAAGAAAATGTATTGTTTAATGATTTTTTTAAATATACTAAATATATTTCAAATGGAGAAAAAAACCTTCAGGTTTTGCCTAAAAAGATCTGTTGCAAAGTAAAAAGTTCAATAAGTTGCTTGATATTTATTTTTAATAAACTGTATTATATTTTTAAACTTTAAAAACGTTGTCCTGAAAAATCAAGTTTTTTGATTAATGACGTTCTTGAAAGCAGTGAGCGACATGTGTAAAGTGATCATTTAAACCAGCCATAACGATCTTAAGCCCCGTAAATGCCCAGACATTCATATTTTTCTTCGTCTATGTTGAGATATCTCAAAATAATATCTCAACATCTCTTTTTAATCAGATTTAGTGAGTCTTATTAAGAAGAAGGTAACTTCTTCTTCAAACCCTTATCCGCACCCCAATGGGCACTGCATCATATAAACGCAGTGTTATCTTGATCGTTAAAACACGAAGGAAAGAGATCAGCCCTCCGCTTCAGGTACCAGTCCAGGGTAATATTGAGTAAATATTAGAGTGAAAAAATCACTAACATTTAGTTGACCCCCCCTGGGAATTCAAATTAATTCAATTTAAATTGAATTATTTATTTTCAATTAAAATATACATTACAAACTAAAAAATTTAAAGCGTATACATTAGACTATACATTAGCGTATACATTACAGAAATCGAAAATATGCAAGAACTATTGCTAAAGGTGTAGAAGAATCCCGCTTCGGAAAACTCCTTCAGACACATCGCTCACTCCTTTCAAGAACGTCATAAATCAAAAACTTGATTTTTCAGGAGGACGTTTTTAAAGTTTAAAAATATAATATAATGTATTAAAAATAAATATAAAGCCACTTATTGAACTTTTTACTGTGCAACAGATCTTTTTAGGTAAAGCCTGAAGGTTTTTTCTCCATTTGAAAAACATTTAGTACATTTCAAAAAATAATTAAACCATAAATTTTCTTCAAAATGCAAAAACAACACGTTCTGCCCTGTAATGGGTAAATATTAAGTTAAAAATATGCCGCTTTTGCTGGGATATAGTACATTTCCTGGGCATTCCGAAAACACGCTCAACTGAAAATCGACGATTTTTGATTGAGCACGAGTGAGCGACATGACACAGATCAATATCCAATGTGATATTGTTCAACATAGCGGTAGCTATGAACCCGGGACCTCCAGAACGGTAGTCGAGTGCGCTCACCACTACACCACGGAAATGGACTAATTAACAAGCAAGCAATCGTTAATTCTCGCCATTCTCTGCCCGCCCGTGCGGGGAGTATCGAGAGCGGATAGAATAAAGTTTATTATAGGAAATAGTTCAATAAAACAAAGAATGTGGCCATTCCTAGTTGGACTTAAAATGATTTGTTGCTAGGTGAACTTGGCCCAACCGGTTTCGTATATACATGTACTTGCTCTCAGGCGGTGGACGAACTGACAAGTATTATTTAAGTATTCTTAATATTATTAATATTTAAAGCATTTACTTTGTGTTTAGTCATTTTTACTTATTTATTTTTTTACAAAAATGTTAATAAAATTAGTATATAACCACTCACCGAGATTTTTACGTCTACCGGTTTCGAGACGTACCCGTCTCTTCGTCAGGACAATCACTAACACAGCATGCAAACAATACTACCCTTCACCACCATAGCACCATTTACACACTCAAAACTACACAAAATGTCTAACACATACGATTTTTGGTCGACCCGAAGACCAACATGCACTACAGTTTTCAATACAGACATGCGTTACGAGCCGAGGTTAAACGTACATTAAAATTAGACTAGGAATCGAATCTACTTATATACTTGTAGGATGAAAGGAGTTGGGGGGGTTCGAATTGGATATTGACGAATCGTGTTTAACCGATGTCGAATCAAACAATGGACTATATGTAAAATTTATTTGGTTGTTAATTATAGGAATATTATTTTTAAGTGCTTTCCTAATAATATGGAGATTTTTTATATTAGGCAAGCACTTAAAAATAATATTCCTCTAATTAACAGCCAAATAATTTTATTAACATTTTTGTAAAAAAATAAATAAGTATTATTTAAGTATTTATTTGGAAAATACTTAGTATTTTTCGCTATGTAAAACTTATAAAAAATATAAAATTTCGTAATGGTACAATTATATACGTGTGAATTGTTGATGCTGTATTAATTACTTACTCGAATTAAAAGAAAATTTCATAATTATATTGGCATATATTTTATATGTCGTTCACTCCTTTCAAGAACGTCACAAATAAAAAAAATTCAGGAGAACGTTTTTAAAGTTTAAAAATATATTACAATGTATTAAATAATAAATATCAAGCCATTTATTGAACTTTTCACTGTGAAACAGATCTTTTTAGGTAAAACCTGAAGGTTTTTTCACCATTTGAAAAATATTTGGTTAATTTAAAAAAATAGTTAAGCAAAACCTTTTCTTCAAAATGCAAAAATAACACTTTCTGCCCTGTAGCGGGTAAATATTAAGTTAAATATGCCTCTTTTGCTGGGATATAGTACATGTTTTGGTCATTCCGAAAACATGCACATCTGAAAATAGACGATTTTTTTTATTATATTCTCAATATTATTAATATTTAAAGCATTTACTTTGTGGTTAAACATTTTTACTTATTAATTTTTTTTACAAAAATGTTAATTATACTAGTACAGATTTTGGATTTTTTATTTATGACGTTCTTGAAAGGAGTGAGCGATGTGTTTCGATGCATGCCGCATCATTTTCAAACACCGTATGTTGTTTGTTAAATTTTACAACAAAGTGACTGCCGGATCAATGAATGAAAAATATATATTTCTTTAATAATTTATGATAATTTTTAATAATTATTTATAAGGCGAACGTGGTTGGTAATAGAAGCAGAGGAAGACCGGTGTAAACTCGGCATTATTGAGTAGTCAGGTCAGGTCAGGAGTTGGAATAATCGGCGGGTATGTATGGTGGAGGGGGTGTATGAATGTGGAATATATACTTTTAGTATTTTTAATACATTGTATTATATTTTCAAACTTTTAAAACGTTCTCCTGAAAAATAAAGTTTTTTTTTTTAATTTATGACGTTCTTGAGAGGAGCGACACGTCACAATAGATTTTAAGTAATACTGGTATTTACTAAGTAAAATTAAAATTAAAAAAATATTTCAATTTTCCAATTCGGCCCCTTCTTAATATAGAGCAGCTTGACAATCAGATAAAAGTTAAAATTTCGAATTGTGGACCAAGTCCACTTCTCGGCCAATCAGCGAGCGCGAAATGATCTAATTCGCGCGTTCGAAATGTAAAATTATAAAACAACATTCAAATTTGGAATTTCGAATATTAATTTACCTACAATATTTGAATATTGTAAAAAAAACAACTCGCGCCCTTGAAACAGTTCAATTCTCAAATATGATCAATATTTGAGAGTTGAAATGAGAATATAGCGATGTGGTGACATTTATCGGGCTCATGTCGACTGGTTTAAGTGATCACATTATGCATTCTGTGATATTCACCTCGATTGACAATCCATAACACTAAAATATCTCAATGTTACAACTGAAAACATACAAAAAAACTAATCATCACGCCGCTTCACGCAGGGGTAGGTAGAGGGAATAGAACGCCTTATTAATCAGTCTTTGCAAACAATCTTCGCCTCTTCCACATTCATGCATTTCCTCTTACATATCCGCCGATAATTCCGACATGCCCGAATGTGAATCATCAAGTAATTGATATACTTATTCATACAGAGTTTTCTTCGGTATTCTTCCGCTTCTATTACACAGCACATGCACCTTATAAATATGTTTCACAGTTCTTTCTTCACTCATTTGATTCACATGCCCAAACCATCTCTACACACTTTTTTTTTTAATTTGATGGTTATCCATCTGCTTATCTCAGCCTTGCACCCTTTCCTTATATCACCAATCGAACATCCACCATACATGGTTTTGCCGCACTGAGAGATGGTATTCCGACTGCATTCAGTCTACTTTCATCCTTCTTTTGCCAACTCCACGCTTCACTCCCTCAAAATATGGTTTATATAATGTCACATTTTTGTTTTTACTAATGTTTTGATAATAAAATCCCAGTTTTTATTATTATTATTATATATACAATTTATAAATAACTCACTTAATTTACTTTTTTCAAAAGAAAAACAACTGGTTTCTTGGATTGACTACCGCTTTTGCTAGGAAAAAATGCATTTACATACTGATATGTATTTTTACTAAAAAAAAACAAATTATGTATTGCCTGGGTTGAAAACATGATAACGGAATATCAAATTATGCAAACTGATCTCAATGTGTTTGATTTATCGGGTTTCCATTGACTGGTTTAAGTGATCACGTTTGTAAATGCAGCAAACTAATCTCAATGTGTTTGTTTCCATTTTTTTAGTCCCTTATATATATATATATATATATATATATATATATATATATATATATATATATATATATATATATATATATATATATATATATATATATATATATATATATATATATATATATATATATATATATATATATAAATATATATATGTATATAAATATATTTATTTCATGACTTTTAAATATATTATAAAAAAAAAGGATTTTTTTTTGACATCTCATCAAACATGAAGAATTTTTTCATTTAAAATATAATACATGTATTTGAAATCCTTTAAAAAAGTAAAAAAAAAAACATACATAGTTTTTTTAGTATAACATGTACAAAAATTCCTTATAAGCGTAAAAAAAGTACGTATGATGTATTTTAAAATTCAAATTTAATATAATTGTATATACTTAAAAGCGCGTACACAGCCCAAGTGTGTGTGTGCAAGAGTGTGAAGCTCACATGTGTGTGTGTGTGTGTGTGTGTTTGTGTGTTTGTGCGCGAGTCCACGTTTCTGTGAGATTAATACCGGTAATTACCGATAGAGGCGCAATCTCGCTTCAAATTTCGAACAATCGAAACGAGTTTGAAATTTGAATTGAGGAGCCCACGTTCTTTTATTCGAATTTGGAATTATTCCACGGTTTGTGGCGCGATAGAGAGGGAGAGGAGAGAGGAGGGAGAGGACCCTCTGAATGGCCGCGTATTAATAAATGCCACGAGGTTTTAGAGAAATGAATTACTTTAATTAGGGCCCTGGAAGTAAGGGCCGCATCATACCTATAAGGTATTTGTATATATATATATATATATATATTTATATATATATGTAATAAAATAACTAGGTACCTACCTATACATTTTATTAAGTACTTACAAAAAGTACCTACATAAAACAGTTCTACCACCAGATGCCGCATGCGTCGCTCAGAATAAAACAAAAGACTTCCGATAATATTATGAACTGTCAGAATCCGATAGATAGATAGATAGATATAAAAATTATTATAAAGATAAATTAAGAATAAACTTTAATTACAAAGCAACACATTGTTTATTTTATTATTATACACCCACTTTACATATTATTTACACTTAATTTTCAAAAGGAAAATATTACCACGTTATAAAACGACAATTTTGTTAATTGGAAATGGATTATGAAACATTAGATGTATTAAAACAATTACTACAATATGTTCGGAGTGAGAGAGAAAAATTAGAAGATGATCAAAGAAAACGATTAGAAGATAAACAAAGAAGACGTGGAAATAGAAAAACTAGTGATAAAATTAAAGATAAAAGTCCATGTAAGATTTGTGAAAATTTAAATAAGGGAACTCGATATCACTCTGAAGCAACGTGCTGGTTTAAAACAAAAGAGGATGATAAGATTAATAATAAAAATGAAGATTTACAAATTACACAGAAACAGTGCTTGAAGAATGAAAATAAAAATAATGTGGAAAAAATTTCTACAAAATGTAAAATAAAATATACTCCTGAAAAGAAGAATTTCGAAGCAGATTGTATGAGCAGGAATCCAGTATTAGAATCGAAGGAAAATGCAAATGAACAATTAAAAGTTGTAAATTTGGTTAAATTAGAAGATATTTTAAAAGATCAGAATAAAAATGAAGACATACAAATAACACAGAAACAGTGCTTGAAAAATGAAAATAAAAATAAAGTAGAAAAAACTTCTACGAAAGATAAAACAAAATATACTCCAGGAAAGAAGAATTTAGAAGTAGATTGTCTAAGCAGGAATCCAGTATTAAAATCGAATGAAAATGCAGATGAACAATTAAAAGTTGTAAATTTGGTTAAATTAGAAGATATTTTAAAAGATCAGAATAAAAATGAAGATATACAAATAACACAGAAACAGTGCTTGAAAATTGAAAATAAAAATAAAGTAGAAAAAACTTCTACGAAAGATAAAACAAAATATACTCCAGGAAAGAAGAATTTAGAAGTAGATTGTCTAAGCAGGAATCCAGTTTTAGAATCGAATGAAAATGCAGATGAACAATTAAAAGTTGTACATTTGGTTATATTAGAAGATACTTTAAGAGATCTGAATAAAAATGAAGGAATTCAAAAGAAAAAAACAAATGGATTGAAAAAAACTGTGTCTACTTTAAAAGGGTCAAGAAAAAAAAAATACAAAAAAAAGAAAGAAAAAAAAGAACGGAAAAAAGAAAAAAAAAAGAAAGAAAGGAAAAAAAAACAAGAAAAAAAAAGAAGGAAAAAAGAAAGAAAGAAAAAAAAAAAAAAAAAAACTTTTATCACATCACTAAACTTATACCAGTCCCTTCACTACAAGGAGATGATCCGGAGGACGAGTGAAAATTTTACTATGAATTTTCTTCCCCAAGGGGGGAGATGTAATAAAATAACTAGGTACCTACCTATACATTTTATTAAGTACTTACAAAAAGTACCTACATAAAACAGTTCTACCACCAGATGCCGCATGCGTCGCTCAGAATAAAACAAAAGACTTCCGATAATATTATGAACTGTCAGAATCCGATAGATAGATAGATAGATATAAAAATTATTATAAAGATAAATTAAGAATAAACTTTAATTACAAAGCAACACATTGTTTATTTTATTATTATACACCCACTTTACATATTATTTACACTTAATTTTCAAAAGGAAAATATTACCACGTTATATATATATATATATATATATATATATATATATATATATATATATATATATATATATATATATATATATATATATATATATATATATATATATATATATATATATATATATATATATATATATATATATATATATATATATATATATATATATATATATATATATATATATATATATATATATATATATATATATATATATATATATATATATATATATATATATATATATATATATATATATATATATATATATATATATATATATATATATATATATATATATATATATGTGTGTGTGTATGTGTATATATTTGTGTGTGTGTGTATATATATATATATATATATATATATATATATATATATATATATATATATATATATATACATAGATATATAAAATATATCGCTCACTCCTTTCAACTACGTCATATATCAAAAAACTTGATTTTCAGGAGATCGTTTTTATAGTTAAAGAATATAATGAAATGTATTAAAAATAATTATCACCAATAGATCGGCTGTCCAAACTTAAAACACAGTAAGGGACATTTTTTTGTAGTACGTTTTTTTTGCATTTTTGGACTAAGTAGAATCTACTTAGTCCAAAAATGCAAAAAAACGTCCCTTACTGTGTTTTGAGTTTGGACAGCCGATGATGTCTCTAGAGTAGTTCTAGTGATTCATGAACAATATTTCAAAATGGTTCATATATGTATATATAGAACTTCCAAGAATTTGAGTAGTGTGGTTGTCAATAATGGGTAGAATTGGTAGAATTGGTGAATGTTACTCGTGTGTAAAGTGATCACTTAAAACAGTTTATGACGGTCGTCAGCCCCGTAAATGCTCAGACTTCCATATCCTTCTTCATCTTCGATGCGATGTAAAAAAAAAAAAAATAGTTTATTTTTTATTTTTTATATTCTGTTGAAATATTTATAAAAAATAATGTGTGCAAATTTGTAGGTACGCTCTATAATGTTATATATATAATGATTTTTTTAAAGTAAATTCTAGATTTTATCTTCAATACCATAAAGTTTATATTGGTAGCTGGACTGTAACATATTTATTGTTTTAAATTTTATAACTGGCCATGTTGCCCAACGCGGGCAATATTCGCCCAGGGCTGTTTATTATACCCAATATACATATCGACTTCTTGAAAGCTCGAAGCATCGATTTGCCCGAAATGTGTGTTTATATTCGCCACCCTCGGAATCGAACTTGCGATCTCCAGCGCCGTAACCAAGCTCGCCAACCACTACACTATATGGCCTGGCAAATTGATAACGTGTTATCTTGCGACTAGGATTTACACCATTTTAAATGTGTCCAAGTATTAGGACATACTCAAAATGTTGTAAATAAATATACTGGTCAAATTATAAGCTAAAAATAAAAAATATGAAAATGATATTTTCTAGCGTTTTTCTAGTATGTGATTATAATCCAGGATTCGGACCTCACATACAAATGAAAGAGTTTATGCTTAGTAATAAAAACCTTCTCTTCTCTCAACATAGATGTCTCTAGTGAAATTATAGTGAATTCAAGTACTATGTTTCGAATTTAAATTATATATTTGTATTGTATTTTGTATGTATTAATTTTTAAAATCAAACACAGATTTTTTAAGTCTACTAAATTATATTTTATTTAAAAAAAACACACATAAAAATTAATCTACTGACAATGGTTTCGTCTAGTTATGGCCTTTTCAAACAAAAGTTTGAAAATGCTTTAACTAGGCGAAAAAATTGTCACAATATAAATTTGTGTGTTTTTTTTTTAATAAAATACAACTTAGTAGACCAAAAAAAATCTGTGTTTGATGTTAAAAATTAATATATAAATTGAATAATATATTAAGAAGTTCCAAGAATTTGATTGGTGTGGTTGTCAATCATGGGTAGAATTGGTGAAATGTTACACGTTTCAAACCAATTCGTAAGCTCCGTAAATGTCTAGAATTCCATATTCTTCTTCGTCTATGTTGAGATGTAAAAAAAATATAAATAATTAATGTTCCATGATTGCTGTTTCGATTTTTCTGAAATTTCATACCAACGTATAAAATTTAACAAAGATAAAAAAAAAATTGAAAGTTGAAAATTATATTTTCAGGCATCTCATAAGATGTAAAATAATTCGACTAAAATTTTGCATACAATAAAAATAAAGGCCTCTGCTTGGTATAAAGTTTACTCAATACAACCATACGGTGTTTGAAAATGATGCGGAATGCGTCGAAACACGTGTCATAATAGACTTTAACCCTTAGTCACTCGAGAGGCGCCGCTACAGCGCCACATAAAATATTAATTCCACCCGTTGGGCGCCCCAGGGGCGCCATGAACAATAGTCACACATTTTATCGTTAACAAAATCCAAGGGTGCACAGACAGGATTCTTCATATTTAATTGTTTCTTCATATATTTGCAAGCATAAATAAGCATATGTGGCGAATGTGAGAGGGAAAACAGAACGTGGACGACTGAAAAAGACTTGGCACGATCAGATCAATCAGAACCTAAAATCTGGCGGTGTCAAAAGTCTGCGTAATCGGAGTGCATGTATGACTAGATGTATGGATGTGAAGGAGGCGAGGAGTGTATGTCAGGACAGAAGAGTGTGGCGTTCCATCCTATCTGCCTACCCCTGCTAGGAAACGGCGTGATGGTAGTAGTAGTAGTGGTACTTATTTGTTACCTTTCCATTTCCATTAAGCATACTTATTTGTTACCTTTTCAAAAAGAAAAATATTCAAATTTTCTTAGAATACCTTATTTTTATTCATATTTTTGCTAAAAACATCTGGAGTCTGGAGACCTATTTAATTTTTTTTCTCGAGTGATATTTTCATTATTCATCAATGGTGCATAGGGCACTGTATCATATAAACGCAGTGTTATCTTGATATCTCATTAACTCATGAAGGAAAGGTGATCCAGGTACCAGTCCAGGGTAATATTGAATAAATATTAGAGTGAACAAATCACATATATTTATTTGACCTCCCCCCCTGGAAATCGAACCCGGGACCTCCGGAACGGAGCCGAGCGTGCTGACCATTACACTACGGAGGCGGACTATAAGACTACAGTCCACCTCCGGAGGACCATATATCACTCACTCCTTTCAAGAACGTCAACATCAAAAAACTTGATTTTTCAGGAGAACGTTTTAATGTTTAAAAATATAACACAATGTATTAAAAATAAATATCAAGCCACTTATTGAACTTTTTACTGTGCAACAGATCTTTTTACGTAAAACCTGAAGGTTTTTTCACCATTTGAAAAATATTTAGTGTATTAAAAAAATTAAACAATACCTTTTCTTCAAAATGCAAAAACACCACTTTCTGCCTTGTAGCTGGTAAATATTAAGTTAAAAATATGCCGCTTTTGCTGGGATGTAGTACATTTTCTGAGCATTCCGAAAACATGCACAACTGAAAATTTTCGATTTTTGATATATGACGTTGTTGAAAGGAGTGAGCGATAAGGGTTAAGAAATATTGGTAATTACCAAGTAAAACTTAAATTGAAAATGCTTAGATATTACCGCAAAGTGTCTGCCGAATCAACCAATGAAATTATTCTAATCTCGTCTAGATACAGCTTTTTTTCTTTACTTCACACTATCCGCTCCTACGGCGCGCAAAATATACATCGTTAATTAAAAATAAAATTATTTTAAAAAGTATGAATTTTAGATACTCCATTATATCTCGGCTACCTTGTGGCCAAAAAAAACCAGTCTCGCTTGTGGGTAAAAACGTGTTTTTTTTACAAGCCAACCGTTACATTGGGAGAGACAATGTAAAAAACATCAAACATCAATCAAAAGTTCAACTCGTCGATGTAAGAAATAATAAAATATGTTTTTTTAGCTATATACCCATGTGGCTGGCAGCATTGTTGAATTCCAAACAAAAATTTGTAATATGTATTTATAAAAAATATTGATAAACCATGGAGCGTTTGGCTTGTTACGTCTCAACATAGATGAAGAAGTTGAAACTAATTTAGATATAAAATATTTTGTATATTTAGGCCCAGTATTCGACGACGCAATGTAATTTTCTTTTAACCAATGTAAAATTTACGATGCTATATTTATACATAAATTATTTTCTCTTAACACCGTTTTTTTTTTGAAAAAATAAGTTTTTCTTCGTAATAAATAAGGAGTAAAAATAAAACAAAAATATTTTTTCAGTATCTATTCAAAAAAGTATCTTGTCCGCCTCCGTAGTGTAATGGTCAGCACGCTCGGCTACCGTTCTGGAGGTCCCGGGTTCGATTCCCAAGGGGGGTAAAATAAATATAAGTGATTTTTTCACTGTCATATTTATTCAATATTACCCTGGACTGGAACCTGAAGCGGAGGCCTGATCACCTTTCCTTCATGTGTAAAACGATCAAGATAACACTGCGTTTATATGACGCAGTGCCCTATGCACCATTGAGGTGCGGATAAGGGTTTTATTATTATTATTAAAAAAATCATATTTCAATATATAGTCTAAAAAATGACCTATATTTTGGAGAAATAAAATAGTTTATTTTTTGATCTACTCACATTTTTATAAAAACCAACTAGTTTCGGCAACAACCTGTTGCCCTCTTCAGGGTTTGTTTTATGAAGAGGGCAACAGGTTGTTGCCGAAACTAGTTGGTTTTTTAAAAAAATGTAAGTGGTTCAAAAATTAAAGAATTTTATTTTTTTAATATATATTACAATGATCCACAAAGTTAATGCTTTAAATATTCAAATTATTAAAAAAAATACTATTCACGTTTAATGAATTGGATGTTTGCGATTACACCCTTAAAGCCAGAATGGTGAACATTACATTGTGTATAAAGTGATCAGTTAAACCAAAAGATGACAGATCATAAACCCTGTAAATTTATTTCGATGAGAAACTTATTTTGCCAGTACAAAACGGTGTATCAAACAAAAAATTCGATTACGTTAAATGTAGCCTAGGTTTAAAGAAAATTTAGTTACGGGCCATCGATTATCCTGCCTTAATACATCATTTTTACTGTCGCATTCAATCAAATGTTCATGTCCACTGCATATCCCCTTAGCGACTTGACGCATCGGTTTCATTTGTGTATATATGGAACTTCCGTCCATATAAACAGCTACTTTGTTACAATTCGTCACCAAAATCACATACGTATCCATATTAGGTGTTAAAATTGTTGCCTCCACAGCACGCGCGGTCTGAAATACAATGCCTGTTTGGGTAGAGTCATAATCGCATAGCTACACACCTCGACCAAGTGAAATCGGAACACTTATGACTAAATATTGAAAATAAAATAATAAAATAAATATGGTAGAGTCGTTAAAACGCTAACTAAGGAGGGCTGTCCATATCTTGATAATTATTCGTAATAATAATTGCAAGAAATGATGGTATGATTGATAATTTAGACGATTTATTACGTTGAGAAACAGTACTCATTTTAAAATATTTCTTTAAATTAACAGTATAGTCATCAAAATGCTAACTTAAGAAGGCTGTCCATGTTTTGATAATTATTCGTAATAATCATTGCAAGAAATGATGGTTTAATTGATAATTTAGACGATTTATTACGTTGAGAAACAGTAATCATTTTAAAACATTTCTTCAAATTAACAGTATAGTCATCAAAATTGTAACTTAAGAGGGCTTTCCATGTTTTGATAATTATTCGTAATAATAATTGCAAGAAACGATGGTGTGATTGATAATTTGGACGATTTATTACGTTGAGAAACAGTACTCATTTTAAAATATTTCTTTAAATTAACAGTATAGTCATCAAAATGCTAACTTAAGAGGGCTGTCCATATCTTGATAATTATTCGTAATAATAATTGCAAGAAATGATAGTGTGATTGATAATTTGGACGATTTATTACGTTGAGAAACAGTACTCATTTTAAAATATTTCTTTAAATTAACAGTATAGTCATCAAAATGCTAACTTAAGAGGGCTGTCCATATCTTGATAATTATTCGTAATAATAATTGCAAGAAATGATAGTGTGATTGATAATTTGGACGATTTATTACGTTGAGAAACAGTACTCATTTTAAAATATTTCTTTAAATTAACAGTATAGTCATCAAAATGCTAACTTAAGAGGGCTGTCCATGTTTTGATAATTATTCGTTATAATTATTGCAAGAAATGATAATGTGATTGATAATTTGGACGATTTATTACGTTGAGAAACAGTATTCATTTTAAAATATTTCTTTAAATTAACAGTATAGTCATCAAAATGCTAACTTAAGAGGGCTGTCCATGTTTTGATAATTATTCGTAATAATAATTGCAAGAAACGATGGTGTGATTGATAATTTGGACGATTTATTACGTTGAGAAACAGTACACATTTTAAAGCATTTCTTTAAATTAACAGTATAGTCATCAAAATGCTAACTTAAGAGGGCTGTCCATGTTTTAATAATTATTCGTAATAATCATTGCAAGATATGATGGTTTAATTGATAATTTAGACGATTTATTACGTTGAGAAACAGTAATCATTTTAAAACATTTCTTCAAATTAACAGTATAGTCATCAAAATTGTAACTTAAGAGGGCTTTCCATGTTTTGATAATTATTCGTAATAATAATTGCAAGAAATGATGGCGTGATTGATAATTTAGACGATTTATTACGTTGAGAAACAGTACTCATTTTAAAATATTTCTTTAAATTAACAGTATAGTCATCAAAATGCTAACTTAGGAGGGCTGTCCATATCTTGATAATTATTCGCAATAATAATTGCAAGAAATGATGGTATGATTGATAATTTAGACGATTTATTACGTTGAGAAACAGTACTCATTTTAAAATATTTCTTTAAATTAACAGTATAGTCATCAAAATGCTAACTTAAGAAGGCTGTCCATGTTTTAATAATTATTCGTAATAATCATTGCAAGATATGATGGCTTAATTTAAAATTTAGACGATTTATTACGTCGAGAAAGAGAACACATTTTAAAGCATTTCTTTAAATTAACAGTATAGTCATCAAAATGATAACTTAAGAGGGCTGTCCATGTTTTGATAATTATTCGTAATAATAATTGCAAGAAATAATGGTTTCCTTGATCATAATTTAGACGATTTATTACATCGAGAAAGAGCATTTTTTTAAAGTAACGGTATATTCATAAAAATACTTATCACTTATAAAAATACATAAGTTAGGATGCTTATCCATGTATTTTTTTTAAATGCAAAAAAGGGTTTTTAAAGACTTTTAAACGAAACGAATGAAGTTTAGACATTTCTGCTATTACAATCTTAAAATTAATAACGCAGTTCTTTCCAATATTGAGACTAAGCTCTTGTGCTTGGAGAGGGACTTACACATATTATTTATCGGTTGTATAATTTATTTTTATTATAATTATTTTTTGTGTTTTTTCTTTCTTAGATTAACACATTAACACGTATATAATTCATTTCAATTATTTTTTGCATTTAAATGTCTTTATTTTTTCAAGTACTTGGTTCTCAAATATTGTAGCGATTTTTAGCACATTTGTAGTCCTTTGATTGTCCTCAGTTGTAAATTGTTGAATACATATATTGTTTCAGGTTTTTTTTAATGTATTTCTGTGTTTTGGGTATTATGTGACGCCTACCTTGATCAAAAGCTCTGTGCACACCACTGGATCTGTATCTAACATATTGCTCACTCCTTTCAAGAACGTCATAAATCAAAACACTTGATTTTTCAGGAGAACGTTTTAAAGATTAAAAATATAACACAATGTTTTAAAAATAAATATCAAGCCACTTTTTGAACTTTTTACTGTGCAACAGATCTTTTTAGGTAAAACTTGAAGGTTTTTTCTCCATTTGAAAAATAATTAGTATATTTTAAAAAATAATTAAACAATGGCTTTTCTTCAAAATGCAAAAACAACACTTTCTACCCTGTAGCGGGTAAATATTAAGTTAAAAATATGCCTCTTTTTCTGGGATATAGTACATTTTTTGGGCATTCCGAAAACATGCACAACTGAAAATTGACGATTTTTGATACAAGACGTTCTTGAAAGGAGTGACCGATGTGACGCCTAGCTTGATCAAAAGCTCTGTGCACTACACTGGACGTATGTATCTAACATATCGCTCACTCCTTTCAAGAACGTCATAAATCAAACAACTTGATTTTTCAGGAGAACGTTTTTAATGTTTAAAAATATAATACAATATATTAAGAATAAATATCAAACAACTTTTTGATCTTTTTACTGTGCAACAGATCTTTTAAGGTAAAACCTGAAGCGTATTTCTCCATTTGAAAAATATTTAGTATATTTAAAAAGTAATTAAACAATACCTTTTCTTCAAAATGCAAAAACAACACTTTCTGCCCTGTACCGGGTAAATATTAAGTTAAAAATATGCCTCTTTTTCTGGGATATAGTACATTTTTTGGGCATTCCGAGAACATGCACAACTGAAAATTGTCGATTTTTGATACATGACGTTCTTGAAAGCGATGTGACGCCTAGCTTGATCAAAAGCTCTGTGCACTGCACTGGACGTATGTATCTAACATATGTGCTTTGTGATTGGCTCCGGCGGTGTGTGCGCGTAAGTTTGCAGTAAATAAACAAGTAAAGATCTGTATTCGTATTGTCGAATTGGCAAATGCGTGTAAAGTGAGCGAGAATGAACAATTTAGATCGCCCGCCTTTTGCCAACATCGCTATTGGCTCATGTGGGCAAATTCCTCCCGAGACTTGCGGCTAGCGGATGAGGACCGTGATTGATTTGTGTCGGAATCCGGGGCTTATTTTCAGTGGCTACAATCTTTCCTGGGAGATTATCCAGGGTGACATCTTGCCTATGGACCACATCCCCCAAATCCTTTAGACCCTGAAAAGGAAAATCACGCACCGGGGAATTTATTATAAACTGTCTCCTTATCATATATATATATAACATTCTAACCCTTATCCGCACCCAATGGTGCATAGGGCACTGCATCGTATTGAAGCAGCGTTATCTTGATCTTTACTTACATGAAGGAAGGCACTCTTGCGCT